>NC_137134.1:37552574-38187574 GCF_949319135.1 Squalius cephalus | reverse complement strand
ATTCACATTGTTTAACAGTCTCGTGTCTCCACCTACTGGTGTAACGATGTAATGGTACAATATTTATTTAAAGTGTCAAGTTACTTTCTAAAGGTGATTTACTCTATTTTCGATCGCTACCGTAATCATCAGTGTTTATATCCGAACTGTAAACTTTTATACCAGTACTTCTGTATTTCTCTCTTACAATAATTCAGATTTTCAATGATCCTGTGATGTTGAAAAGACTGAAGCTGTTTCATGATAATGTCTCTCTCTGGATCAGAACACAGATCTGAATGTTCGCTGTGATCGAACGCGTCAAAGGTTTAATAGACGGAGAAGAATAAGATCACCATCATCAGCTCTACTTTAAACTTACTGGCATTATCAATTATTGCCACCGTAATATTTAGCCGTTTCTCCAATTTGTGCACAATCGTGTGACCAAAGGATTCTCTCATTACAAACAAGTAACATTCCTTAAAACTGTGGCACACAGAAAGTAACATTACTGAATTCTTCCTGAAGCATGGTGAAAAAGACAAATAAGGAAGTACTTGAAGTGTATGTGAAAGTTAAATTAAGTTTTGGTCACTGGATTTTGTTCAATTAAAATTGTGGAATTTAGTAAAAAAATAAATAAAAAAAAACACTTTTTAGTTTTGCGACTCACTTCCAGTCTCTGGAGATGAAGTACTGCAGCTCCAACAGTCTGTGTTCACAGTCTTCAACCATCTTATCAGTGTAGAGATGCTCCATCAGACAGGACAGGATCCTACACACACACACACAGTCTTGACAAAATACCCCTGTTCAGGCTGGACTACACACTTCACCTTTAATGTTTCTATTTCTGCACACTTAAATATGAACAAACACACAGAAACAAGGTCGAATGTAAATGTAAAACGATCAACATACTGGAAAGTTTATGGTAAAACTGGTTGGCTCAGATTTAAAACACAAATATGCCAAACGTCCCTAATATTAATAAAAACACTCATTTGTTCCATTTATTGTTCCGTAAAGGATGAGTATGTGACTTGCTTGACCTCGGATGAGCTTGTCATCTCAAACACACTCACATGGGGTCTCCGTTTTGGATGTGTTTGCAGGCGGTCTGGATGACGTACTCGCAGGCCTCGTTCAGAGCCCGATCGATGCGGTAGTCGGCCCCGGGGTCCGTTTCCTGAATCAGCATCTGGAGCTGAGGGACACACACAGTTATGAGAGTCATTCATCAGCCGATGCATTATTCAACATGAATGAATCTCTCACGACTTTATTCATGATTTAAATTAATTCAGCCTGGGTTCATTCATCAGGAACTACTGAAACACAGTAAACGCACACAATTATCTTCAGGTTTTTCAGCCTCTTGGTGAGATTTATTATTACAACATTTATGCATGTTTTTAACTGAAAAATCTATATTTTGACTAAGCAGCAACAGCTAAATATATTCAAAATGTTTAATGCAAGAAGTAAAAATTAATTACAATGTAGATGTTTTGTATTAGTTTAGCAAAGAAAAAAATGGTACAAGGAACAATTCCATTTTTGTAATTAATAAAATTATTAATATGCCCCAATTAAACCACACATAGTAATATTATATTACAACAGCAAAATCTAACTATCAATCTCTTCAATCCATCAATCTCTATATCCACCCATCCCTCCCTATATCCACCCCTATATCCACTCCTATACCCACCCCTATATCCACTCCTATATCCACCCCTATACCCACCCCTATATCCACCCCTATATCCACTCCTATAACCACCCCTATATCCACTCCTATACCCACTCCTATATCCACTCCTATATCTACTCCTATACCCACCTCTATATCCACTCCTATATCCACCCCTATACCCACCCCTATATCCACCCCTATATCCACTCCTATAACCACCCCTATATCCACTCCTATACCCACTCCTATATCCACTCCTATATCTACTCCTATATCCACTCCTATACCCACCCCTATATCCACTCCTATACCCACCCCTATATCCACTCCTATACCCACCCCTATATCCACTCCTATATCTACTCCTATACCCACCCCTATATCCACCCCTATATCCACTCCTATAACCACCCCTATATCCACTCCTATAACCACTCCTATATCCACTCCTATATCTACTCCTATATCCACTCCTATACCCACCCCTATATCCACTCCTATACCCACCCCTATATCCACTCCTATACCCACTCCTATATCCACTCCTATATCTACTCCTATATCCACTCCTATACCCACCCCTATATCCACTCCTATACCCACCCCTATATCCACTCCTATACCCACCCCTATATCCACTCCTATACCCACCCCTATATCCACTCCTATACCCACCCCTATATCCACTCCTATATCCACTCCTATATCTACTCCTATATCCACTCCTATACCCACCCCTATATCCACTCCTATACCCACCCCTATATCCACTCCTATACCCACTCCTATATCCACTCCTATATCTACTCCTATATCCACTCCTATACCCACCCCTATATCCACTCCTATACCCACCCCTATATCCACTCCTATACCCACCCCTATATCCACCCCTATATCCACTCCTATAACCACCCCTATATCCACTCCTATACCCACTCCTATATCCACCCCTATATCTACTCCTATACCCACCTCTATATCCACTCCTATATCCACCCCTATACCCACCCCTATATCCACCCCTATATCCACTCCTATAACCACCCCTATATCCACTCCTATACCCACTCCTATATCCACTCCTATATCCACTCCTATACCCACCCCTATATCCACTCCTATACCCACCCCTATATCCACTCCTATACCCACCCCTATATCCACTCCTATACCCACCCCTATATCCACTCCTATAACCACACCTATATCCACTCCTATACCCACACCTATATCCACTCCTATACCCACTCCTATATCCACCCCTATATCCACCCCTATACCCACCCCTATATCCACCCCTATATCCACCCCTATATCCACTCCTATACCCACCCCTATATCCACTCCTATACCCACCCCTATATCCACCCCTATACCCACCCCTATATCCACTCCTATACCCACTCCTATACCCACCCCTATATCCACCCCATACCCACCCCTATATCCACTCCTATATCCACTCCTATACCCACCCCTTTATCCACCCCTATACCCACCCCTATATCCACTCCTATACCCACCCCTATATCCACCCCTATACCCACTCCTATATCCACTCCTATACCCACCCCTATATCTACTCCTATACCCACCCCTATATCCACCCCTATACCCACCCCTATTATCCACTCCTATATCCACCCCTATATCCACCCCTATATCTACTCCTATACCCACTCCTATACCCACCCCTATACCCACCCCTATATCCACCCCTATATCCACCCCTATATCCACTTCTATACCCACCCCTATTATCCACTCCTATATCCACTCCTATACCCACCCCTATATCCACTCCTATACCCACCCCTATATCTACTCCTATACCCACCCCTATATCCACCCCATATCTACTCCTATATCCACCCCTATTATCCATCCCTATATCCACCCCATATCTACTCCTATACCCACTCCTATATCCACCCCTATTATCCATCCCTATATCCACTCCTATATCTACTCCTATACCCACCCCTATATCCACCCCTATATCCACCCCTATATCTACTCCTATACCCACACCTATACCCACCCCTATATCCACCCCATATCTACTCCTATATCCACCCCTATTATCCATCCCTATATCCACCCCATATCTACTCCTATACCCACTCCTATATCCACCCCTATATCCACCCCATATCCACTCCTATACCCACCCCTATATCCACTCCTATACCCACCCCTATATCCACCCCTATATCTACTCCTATACCCACCCCTATATCCACCCCTATATCTACTCCTATACCCACCCCTATTATCCACTCCTATATCCACTCCTATATCCACTCCTATATCTACTCCTATACCCACCCCTATTATCCACTCCTATACCCACCCCTATATCCACCCCTATCTCTACTCCTATACCCACCCCTATTATCCACTCCTATATCCACCCCTATATCTACTCCTATACCCACCCCTATTATCCACCCCTATATCCACCCCTATATCCACTCCTATATCCACTCCTATACCCACCCCTATATCCACTCCTATATCCACCCCTATATCTACTCCTATTCCCACCCCTATATCCACCCCTATATCTACTCCTGTCCCCACCCCTATTATCCACTCCTATACCCACTCCTATACCCACCCCTATATCCACTCCTATACCCACCCCTATATCCACCCCTATATCCACCCCTATATCTACTCCTATACCCACCCCTATTATCCACTCCTATACCCACCCCTATATCCACTCCTATACCCACCCCTATATCCACCCCTATATCCACCCCATATCTACTCCTATACCCACCCCTATTATCCACTCCTATACCCACCCCTATATCTACTCCTATACCCACCCCTATATCCACCCCTATATCTACTCCTATATCCACTCCTATACCCACCCCTATATCCACCCCTATATCCACCCCTATATCTACTCCTATACCCACCCCTATATCCACCCCTATATCTACTCCTATATCCACCCCTATATCCACCCCTATATCTACTCCTATATCCACTCCTATATCTACTCCTATACCCACCCCTATATCCACCCCTATATCTACTCCTATATCCACCCCTATATCCACCCCTATATCTACTCCTATATCCACTCCTATACCCACCCCTATATCCACCCCTATATCCACCCCTATATCTACTCCTATACCCACCCCTATATCCACCCCTATATCTACTCCTATATCCACCCCTATATCCACCCCTATATCCACTCCTATATCCATCTCTATATCCACTCCTATACCCACCCCTATATCCACTCCTATATCTACTCTTATACCCACCCCTATATCCACCCCTATATCTACTCCTATATCCACCCCTATATCCACTCCTATATCTACTCCTATACCCACCCCTATATCCACTCCTATACCCACCCCTATATCTACTCCTATATCCACTCCTATACCCACTCCTATATCCACCCCTATATCCACCCCTATATCCACCCCTATATCCACCCCTATACCCACCCCTATATCCACCCCTATATCCACCCCTATATCCACCCCTATATCTACTCCTATATCCACCCCTATATCCACCCCTATATCCACTCCTATATCCATTCCTATATCCATCCCTATATCCATCCCTATATCCACTCCTATATCCCCCCTATATCCATCCCTATATCCATCCCTATATCCACTCCTATATCCCCCCTATATCCACCCCTATCAACTCCTATATCCACTCCTATATCCACCCCTATATCCACTCCTATATCCCGCCATATCCATCTCTATATCCACTCCTTTATCCACCCCTTTATCCTCTCTATATCCATCCCTATATCCACCCCTTTATCCTCTCTATATCCATCCCTATATCCACCCCTTTATCCTCCCTATATCCATGTCTACATCCACCCATCCATCCATCTCTACATCCATCCACCCATCCATCCTTCTCTACATCCATCCACCCATCCATCCATCTCTACATCCACCCATCCATCCATCTCTACATAGGGCTGTCGCGATAACCGCAATATCGCAGTACCGCGCTACTGACAAGCCAACCGCAGAGGAATTCAAGTTACCGCAGCAACCGCGATATTCGCGTGTTTTCTTTTTTCATAAGGCTATACCCTTCTTGTTTTGAACTTCGTGCATGTGTATTGAATGTTAAATAAGTTAATAATGATAATAAGACGTGGTGATCATGGTTTTATCATGGTGATTTGTACAGAGGCTTCGTGGATTTGCACGTAAGCCTAAACAGACAGTGAATGAGAGAGATCGACTGAGCGCGTGCGATTAACTGCGTCTGTCTTTGAGGTCAAGTCATATTCGTGAAAAGGTTGCCGTGTACAAGGAAAGTTAAATATTTGTCCTGTCATCCTTTTAACGTTTAAAATAAAGGGTATTTACCATGAATGGCATCAGCGACAGCGCTGGTCAGCATCCACAGCGCGAGGAACTCGCGGTCGCGGGAAACAAAACTCAGTGAGTCACGCATTGAATCAATGCCATTTGTCTCTATTAAGTGAAGCTTCAGCGTTACCTATGCAACGCATTGCTGGTCAGCTGAGCCTTGAAAAGTGGAGCTCAAAGTTAAAAATAATTAACCTTGTTTCATTACTATCTTTTAATGAATCAATCAGCGTTTTTGAACGTGTTGTTGAATGTTTATGACTCACTCAAAGACAGTCCGTTGCTGTAACAACTGCGCGCTGAGTGACAGGCTTTCAATGCGCAGATACACTGTTTAGTTTCGGTTTACTGGTTACTGAAAATGTACTCGTTTTTGTGCATGCTGACCACATCGTAACACTTATTTATATAGCAACAAATAAATCAAAATAAATTAATAAATGCGGTAAAACCGCATATCGCGCTATTGAGCCACTCATAATTACCGCAAGGGAAAATCCTTCACCGCGACAGCCCTATCTCTACATCCATCCACCAATAATTTTCTTGTGGCTGAAATTCCGGTGCATCCCTAGTAAAAATATTTTGTAAACTGACATAATGGAGAAAATATCACTTGTGTCAACCTGCCAAGTGGGCATTTATCCTGAAAATGGGTTAATATCAGGCATTAACTGGCTTGCATGACATGTTGGCCTGTCGCTAATATTGAATGTTCAATATCTCGAATAGACCAACTAGCGTGCAGGAGTATGAAAGAGCACTGAAACTCACAGCTTTCTGGCAGTGTCCTTCGAGGATGCCATTGTCCCGGGACACCCTCATGAGGCAGTGCAGGGTTCGGCCCTTGTGCTGCAGGCCGGAGCAGTGTGTGTCGATCTCCCATCGGCAGTGCAGCACGATCTCAGGACTGAGCGAGAAATCCTCCATCAGCATCCGCCTGTGGTCCAGCATCTCCCCCTGACACTCGCCACTCACGGTCTGACCTGAGACCGAGAGAGAGAGAGACACTGAATCACAGACGGGCAGATACAGACAGAGAGAGAGACAGCTGTAGGGGGCAGAGTGTGTGTGTGTGTGTGAGAGAGACTCACCGCGGTGTATGGCCGCCTTCAGGCACAGGAGCAGGTAGGTGTGTGTGTGTGTGTGTGTGTGTGTGTGTGTGTGTGTGTGTATATGTGTATATATGTGTGTGTGTGTGTGTGTGTGTGTGTGTGTGAGAGAGAGAGAGAGAGAGAGAGAGAGAGAGACTCACCGCGGTGTACGGCCGCCTTCAGGCACAGGAGCAGGTACGAGAGCTTGGCTTCGCGCGCTCGAGGCATCGCTGTGTCCATGTTGCAGCCGTATTTACGCAGGTCCGGTTGACAGGCTTTAGCCAGTGAGTAGCTGACCTTGTAGTCCTGAGCGATCAGCTTCTGGCGAGTGGACAGAGCGTCCTTGCACTGCGCGGGACACAGATACACATCAGCAGAAGAACTTACTGGGAAAAGCTTTTCATTTCAACTGCTATACTGAAATAAAATAAACATTTAAGGCACAGCAAATAAGTTTCCCATGTTTGGAATCATGGTAGTTGAGATAACGAATAACTGTGGTCCATCACGAATGTGCAAAACAAACAACTGTGGTCGGCTAGACGCTACCAGAGATCGTCATCAAACATTGTTGGAAACATTTGGGATATTGCAAGCACACAAGTCCACAAAATATATAACATATGTGGTTCTAGTGTTTTTGGATAGTTTAAAGCAAATCTTACATAATGTACCTTTAAAAAAAACCACACCATTTCAATAGTTGCCAAGGCAACATTTCTCTAAATAATTTAAGTTGAAAAATAAATAAAGCCTTTTTAAAAAAATAAAGATTAAAATGACAACAAAATTACTTAAACTAACCAAGATGAAAATGAACTTCATCTTGTGAACTAATATATAAGGTGCAATATCATCATCTACTTGGAGTGTCAAGCAGATAATTAATGCTGCTGGATTAACAATTTTATTGTGCATGATGTATTAATACAATCAATATTATTTTTTTTATTTTTTTTTTAAATATCAGTGTTATCGTCAATGCCGGTTTACTGCAACAGCCCTAATAACTAGCTATATTTTAAGACTGAATGTCTTAGTTGGTGCTATTTCAGTATCATATACTATTGTAGAATTTATTAATTTATTATTTATTTATGATTTAACGCCATATCAGCAGCAATGGCTATATTCATGGCAATCAACAGTATTTCAATTTAATATTTGTCAGAAATTCTAAAATTATTCCAGGAGAAACATTTTTTTTAAAAAATGTCAATTTATACATTTTCTGAATAAAACGTTGTCTAATATCATTTTAAAAAGGACATTCTATTAAAATATGTTTTACACATGAAATTCTTACACAAAATCACAAACCGGTCTCTCTTCCCCTTTTAAATAAATAGGAATGTCTGATTCGGCATCTCGTATAAACAACCCGGTCATGTCCATTTTCAAAATAATAATGAACTCCTTGCTTTAGTACTGGAATCACCTCACATAATGTTGTTTTCGCATTCGTTCCATTCGCCATTTGTGACCCTGGACCACAAAACCAGTCTTATGTGTAATTTTTCTGAAATTGAGATTTATACACCACCTGAAAGCTGAATAAATAAGCTTTCCATTGATATATGGTTTGTTATGATATGGCAATATTTGGCCGAGATACAACTATTTGAAAATCTAGAATCTGAGGGTGCAGAAAAATCGAAACATTTAAAGTTGTCCATTTCTAATGGCGATAGTGCTGCATTTACTCACAAAAATAAATGTTTTATATATTTAAGGTGGGAAATTTACAAAATATCTTCATGAAACATGATCTTTACTTAATATCCTAATGATTTTTGGCATAAAAGAAAAATCTGTAATTTTGACCCATACAATGTTTTGTTGGCTATTGCCACATATATACCCGTGCATCATAAGACATAACATAAGGTTTTGTGATCCATGTAAATGTACAGATTCAATATGGGTATATTACTGTCAGACGCTGGTGAAGGAATCCACTGCTGCTTCAATGTACATGTAATGAGTGATTATAATCAAGGTATTAATCAATATTTTTCTTTCTAAATATCACGAGTTGAATGACTTCTCTAAGCTTGTGAGATTTTACTTTGTTATAGAAGTCACCAGTGTGATCACTGAAATGTTCTTTTCATGTGCTCTCTAATGTCTGTATTTGATATCTTCAGTAAAACTTTTCTTCAATGTATTATAATTCTGACTCCGGGTCTTCTTTCAAACATCTGGTCCGTGGGTCCTAAAACTGTTAACCCCTCACACTGGTATTTTACATGCTGTCAATTCCAACTGAAGTGCCTCCTTTGCTGCTTTATCTGCCTGTTTGTTAATAGAATTGATTGATTCTGGTCTGAATTTAACACAGTTGAGGGTAAAACTACTAAATCTTTGCGTAAAATGTGTTTGTAAAGAGGGAAGAGGAAGACGAGTCTCAACTGGTAAAGGAATAAAGCAAACGTACCTTGTCTGACATGCTCTCCTCATACTTGTGGTTGAACAGACATTTGTAGACCTTTCCTTCTCCGGCTGGAGCCTAGAGGGAAGGAGCACAGCATTAGCGTTAGCATTAGCACGCAGAAGCGCTGGCGTGTGGGGTCGCGGCTCACGTGTTCACAGAAGCGCTCGCGGTCCTCGCGGCAGGAGAAGTACAGGTGTCGGTCCAGGTGGAAGTCGTCGGACGAGAGCTCGGCCACACGCAGGATGGACTTCTTGCACTCGTCTCTGATGGAGTGAGTGCCCTGCTCCTCGACCTCGCTCACCAGACCCTTCTCCAGACACGAGATCACCTCTCCCTGAGAGAGCAATTCAACATTAACAAATCAAGATCATGCCGAGAGTCATTTAACTCGCGTCACTCCAGACCCATAAGAGTCAACTAAATATATAACATTGTTCTAGTGGTTTTTGGATAGTTTAAAGCAAAAGTATCTTTGCTTATCTTTGAAACACACACTTTAAAGCACGGAAACAAACCTTATTGGCAGAGATGCACCGACATGACAATTTTGGCCGATACCGATAACCGATATATCGGCTGGAAAATTTAAATCCAAATCTCATTTTTGAGAGCCTGATTACAAAAACAAAAGTCTCCATTAAAATCCATGTCCCAAACACACAATTATGATATGAGACATGCGCTGTACATGTTGCACTGAACCGTATCTTCCTTTTTTTTAAGCGTCTCAGCTGAAGGAAATAATGCATTATTTATCATCTTTAAAGCTCCAATATGTAACAATTTTGTAATGAAATTTCCGAAAATAACTTGCACAGTGTGATATATTTCCTCCAGTTGTGTACTTACAATATCTCAAAAGTCTCCAAAGATTTTTTTTTCAGAGAAATTCCGATTTTAAATAATTGTCCGTCCCGGAAAAGAAATGTCGCCTCTTAGTGACGCAATATCCGCTCTATCCTTTTTTTCCCGGTGTGGACCATGTGATCAGAGCCCGTCAAATGCGGAAGTGGTGGTTATAGCGTTATAGCCATAGACTGTATGGTTATAGCTGTTATGGATCACGATTACTCTTTGGCGAGTACTGAAGTGCCAACAAAACGAAAGCGTCCATATTCGGATACACGCAGACTGTGTGACAAACGGAGGAATAAAACCCGGATAAATATCGGCAGGCGTTTTCGAGATGGAGAGAGCTGCGCGACAATCTTGGACTTGACAGAGACTCTCTCGCGAGTGTATTGATAGACAGGCAAGCAAATCAAAAAATGTTTTATTGTACAAGTAACATAATAGTTACAGTAAAGATGATTTTAATAGATATGAATTACACCACATGCCTGTAATAATATAGCATAACATTTCACGTTCCTTGCAGTTCATTAATTATGATGACATAAAATAATACGATCAGACATACAGGTAATACAAAAACGAATAAATTACCTCATCCGTGATCATGATTCATTAATTCCATTTAGATTCATCGCTAGATGGCGAAAACGCATTAAAAACAACATCTCCCATCGTCCCCACACACAAAAGAAATATATTTTCAGGATATATTTTGGAATATATGCAAATATTTGAAATTGGCCCAATAAATATATTTCATACTTATATTTCATATATTTTTGTTATATTTCAGAATATATTTCAATGTATTTTTTTCTGTATGGGTCCCCAAAAGTGTCAAAAATATATGTGGCATATATTCCAAATACATTGAAATATATTCTGAAATATAACAAAAATATATGAAATATAAGTATGAAATATATTTATTGGGCCAATTTCAAATATTTGCATATATTCCAAAATATATCCTGAAAATATATTTCAAATATATTTCTTTTGTGTATGGGTCACCTCCTTCATAGCGTCATCAAGCTTCGCCTTTGTTATTGTTGGAAACTGCGCCCTCTTGTGGTCAAAATTTTTTACATATTGGAGCTTTAATATATCGGCCGGATTCTCTTTGCGGGCCGATAACGATAACATTAAAGATGAACATATATCGGCCGATACCGATATGGTGGCTGATATATCGTGCATTCCTTCTTATTGGTTGTCACGCATCAAGCAAGAACGTTTGAGTTTGCATTTACATGTGAATATGAATATATTTGTGTTTATATGTGAATAAAAGCCTAAAGTAAATCTATTCATCATATAAAGCAATTGTGTCTTCAGAAAACTTAAATCTCTCAATTCATACAGATTATTTTTATGACGTCTTTATCAACTGGAGGGACAAATCTCTCCGTTTTTTTATTAAAAATATCGCCAGTGTGTTTCGAGTCTTATTGGTTTGGGATGAAAAAGTTGTGTAAATTAAGACAATTTTCATTTTTGGGTGAACTAAATGAGCTGGTCAAATGAGACAAATAACCAGTGACTGAACCAAACTGCTGGATACTGGTAAAGCGATACTCGTCACATTATGACTAATAACCAATACATTCCTGATTTTCACATTTTAAAAACTAAAACCCATCGTTTAAAAAGCTACAAGCGAATTTAGGCATCTCACTTTATAATGGACCGTATGACAAATGGATATTCATTTTGAGATTCCCTAGATCATATTTAACAGTGTAATTAAATATATCAAACTGTGAGTGTTAATAGTTGCAAAGGCAGCATTTCTAATTAATTTAATTTAACTTGCTGACTAAAACTAAAAAACAACAACAAAAAACCTATATACACACATTTAAAAAAAAACAAAAAACTTTTTTCTGCTGTTAATTTTTTATGAAACATTTTCAAAAGCAAGATCAAAGAACAGTCATAAATCTAGACTGTAAAAATATAAATGATAAAAAGAATGTTTGTGATCTTACAGTAAGTGTTTGTTCAGTTCTGTATTTGACACTAATGTTACAAAAACTGGCAGAGATACTAAAAAAATATCAAACAGGAAGTACTGGCTTTAAAAAAAAAGTGTTACATCCTTCCTGTTAAAAGGTTCAGGCCCAGTTACCCAGAGTGCAGTGCGCTTTACCTTCTCCCCCGTGGTGACGCTCCCACAGCCCAGTTTGTTGATGTCCTCTTTGCAGTTGTCCATGAAGCCGGAGATCAGCCGGTAATCGCTGAACACTATACTGGTCATCTTGGTGATGTACTGGTAACACTGGTACTCGAAGATGTCGGTGCGGTGGTCCACTAAACACGACACCAGGTAACCCTTCCCACGCTCCTCAGCGGCACACTCCTTAATCTGGGGGGGGGGTTAAGAAGGGTTTATTGTGGAACGGTTCGTGCAGAAGTGTGTGTGCGCGATCACTCACCTCACTGATGGTGGTCTTGCACACCTCGGCGACCACAGACTCGAACTTCGGGTCGGTCGTCAGGTTCAGCTTGTAGTTCCACAGCAGCTGAAGAAACACGAGGGGTTACTCACTACACACCTCAATCTCACACCCCTGAATGACCTTTACCCTGAGCAAGAACTGCACTGAAGTTATGAGGTTCATTTTTTTTGTTTTTTAACATTAAAGGGATACCTCACCTCTGGAGAGATGAATGTGTATTTAAAATAGGTAATTTATGTAGAAGAAATGTGAAATTATTTTTGAATTTGGAGCCTTAGACTGAGAAAAGCCAGAAAATGTATTTTTGGCTCATGTGGATGAAAGACAACAACTCCCAGAATGCACTTGCTTCACTGCCTTAGGAGGCCACTCCCAAGCCACGCCTACCGGTAAGAGCGCGCTGTTAAACAACAAGGCTAGGCTATAGTGAGTCTCCGTGACGAGTCTGCCCGGGATTTCGAGATCGCCCAAAATGTCCGGGATTCGGCTTTTGCGTTCTACAGTCGCCATTTATCATGTTTACTGTGGCGAGCAGGACGAGGCTGACGGCCGCGGGAGAACAAGAGGCCGGTGGCGGGATTACTGATGACCGACACCTGTGAGACGCATCGGTCTCGTATCTCTCAAGGAGGTGCGGGTATTTTCTTAGCAATGGCAAAACTCACATCAACCGATCACCTTTTTAGCGTTCATGTAAACACTACATTCAGATTCACCAATCGGAATGAATTCAGATTGAAACTAAAGGTGAGCATGTAAACAATGAATGGCGACCGCAGAAAGCAAAAGCCGAATCCCGGACATTTTGGACGATCTCGGCGGCCGGACATGTCCGGGAAAAAGAGGATGGTAACCCCTACTACTCAGCTTTCTCCACAGAACAAGAGCCTGCTAGCTTAGCTTCCAAAGAAAGATGGCTGACAGTGTGTACATTCTGTGAGTGAGATCCCACCAGGGGGCCAGTGTTTCGGAAAACACTGAAGTTTCCCCGGGCGCCGCCATTGATTAGCGGACCATCACCTGCTGTTAGCACTCCATTGATTCCCATTCATTTTGGCGTCATTTTGACAGCGAATAACTTTACATCTGAGGCGTTTAAAGACTCCATTTGTCCATTATTTATTTCTAAAGAAACACGACAATTACCTTGTATCTTAAGTTATGGCCCCGTAGAAGCAGTTTTTGTAAAAATAGGCTAACGATTGCGTCATAACCACGCGACTCTCTGTCGCACAGTAGAGAGATTACCGTATGGACAGGAGTAGAAGCTCGCGGGCGATCGGGGGGACGTGGAGGAAAAATGACAAAATTATTAATCAGAATACTTAGCAAAAGTGTCTCCTGCTCCAGCTCATGGACAGCTCCTACTCACGCTCTCCGTCTCTGCAAGTTTCGGAAGGGAATGATTCAGATTTCTCTCGGCACAGCTACTAGAAGACAGACGGGTTGCTCACGTCACATCTACGTCATCAAGCTCAGTGTGAGTCTGCGCAGTCGCTCAGCCATCAGGAAGTGAGCGCTTCTAATTGACTTCACGTTCCTCCGTTGAATCCAATGGGGTCGCTGTGTCCAGTTTATATACTGTCTATGGATCCCACCCTCTACGGGCGGGTTGAACACATGCGGGACAGCTCCTCCTACTGGCTGGAGTCTTTAGCCTCTGGCCAGAAAATTCTCAGATGACACAAAATGACTATTTTTGCGTCATCGGAGGATTTTTTTCCAGACAAAAAATACATCTCGTCTCAGGGGCATGTGAGGGAGGAAAGCACGGTAATTCGAAGATACTACATTCTTTCTACTAATACAAAGCTTAATGCTAAATCCTGAAGTATCCCTTTAATAATATAATTAAAAGTAATACAAAGAATATTGTGAATGAATTTTAATTAATCAACGTTAATTAATCAAATAACATTTGTTTTTCTTGCAGGAACAACATTCATATGCTTTTAATGTGTCAAAACTCTTTGGGGAAAAACTTGTGACTATGAGTGTATGTGTCTGGGTATTAATACAGAAAGGGGAAGTTAAACTAGACAGTCTGTTAGAACAAATTAAGTCATCTTTAAAACCTTGTGATAAGTAATCACAAGATCAAAGTTTGCTTTACCTAGTAACAGAGGGGTTTGCATATGAAGAACCAATCAAATAGTGGGGAAATTATGTAATGCAGCATGAAATTTATGCCATACCCTGAATCTATAAAAACTGTTGTATATGTGTTTTTCGGTGGGATTCTCAATGGAATTTGTCTGAGATCCTCCGGCCTTGCTTCTTGGGAGAGATTCCCTGAGAACTGCTCAGGAAGATCTCCTGGCCGTGATTAAAGCATTTAAAGGACATTTGCAGGTCTGTTTGTCAATTTATTCCTGCGCAGGAAGCTAGTTTAGGTAGGAAGCTAGTTTAGGGAAATCGAGTCAGAAAAGCTGGTGATCTATAGAGGGACGTCAGGAACGAGACCCAAAAGATAGAGCCAGGTAATTAGGTTTAGGGAAAAAATCCACGACAATATTTAAAATAGTATACAAAAAAAATAGATTTAATACTGTGAAAGAATGACGTAAAGCAGTTTTGTTTAAAACACAACTTAAAGGACAATTCCGATATTTAACACTTTGAGTCTATTTTGTAGTTTGTTTTGGATGAACAAGAGTGGTGGACAAAGAAATTTTGTCAATGGTTCCTGTCGCGACTTTTTGACTATTTTAGAATTGCCCATGACCGCATTTGAATGGGAGTCAATGGCCATGCACAAACATGTCCTTAAAACAACCCTTAACGTTCGTTTTCAAAACTGTGCAACTCACCGAGTGGTTAGTGGTGTTCGTTGATGATTAAAAACAAATATATCGGCGCAATGTATGATTTCAATCCGTTTATTTTTCTATAGTGGAACTATTTTTTCAGATACCTCACAACCGCGTATAAACTTCCGCAACTTCCGTTGCTCTGCTCACGCTAGCCTTCTGAGGCGAGCATAGGCAAGGCAAGGCAAGTTTATTTATATAGCACATTTCATACACAATGGTAATTCAAAGTGCTTTACATACTATTAAAAATAATCAGAAGAAATAAGAATATACAAAACAGTTTAAAATAAAGAAACGAGAAAGAACTAAAAATAATGAAAACAGTTTAGAATAAAGACTAAAATAAGACACAGGATAAACAGTCGGACAAACAGTGACACAGTGCTCATTCATTAAATGCAAAGTTAAACAGAAGTGTTTTGAGTCTGGATTTGAATGTGACTACTGTAGGAGCACGTCTGATGCATAGCTTTTTTTTTTTTTTTTTTTTCAAGAATTATTATAGTTTTTACTAGTTTAATTCTTATCAGGAATTCGTAGGATTTCAGCGTTGAGGCGAGCATAGCTTCTGAGAGACAGGAAACCGAGCGGAAAGACCTAAAAGACTACAATCAAATGTAAACAGCATCCTTTCCGTTTCCGTTAGCGCAGTAATATCAACGAGCAATTAGTCCTCCAATGGAAATCAATGGATTTTACAAAATGCCAAATAAAACACGACAGAAACTGTATTTCGCTACGCTACTTGTTTTGGAACATCAACGAACACCACTAACCACTCGGTGAGTAGCACAGTTTTGAAAACGAACGTTAAGGGTTGTTTTAAGGGCATGTTTGTGCATGGCCATTGACTCCCATTCTAAAGCGGTCATGGGCAATTCTAAAATAGTCAAAAAGTCGCGACAGGACCCATTGACAAAATTTCTTTGTCCACCACTCTTGTTCATCCAAAACAAACTATAAAATAGACTCAAAGTGTTAAATACCGGAATTGTCCTTTAAATAAAACCAAATAAATGCATGTCTATGATTGAGTGTGTGTTAAACTCCAGCTCGTGTGGTTGGTTAACAGCAGAAGTGTGTGTGAAGACTTACATGTTTGCAGTCTGAGGCGATCTCTGTGTCCTGAGGAGAGATGGAGAACAGAGGGGATTACACACAGACAACAGTAATGTGCAGAACTACATGATTTCAGATCAACAAGCCCTGAGTAATTAATCTGCTTTCTGGATCACCTGACCTCGACTCTTTAGAGCCTTTAAAGGGGTCATATAATGGTACATGCACTTTTACAAGTTGATTGTACTGAAGTGTGTGTTGCCAGTGCCTGTATACAACCATCATAAAATGATAAAAATCCATCCAGTGTTTTTTTTTTTAATCTTATATGTTTCCTCCTCTCTCAAATCAAGCTGTTCGATATTGTGACGTCACAAAATCGACGCCCCTCCCACGATGGTTGATTGACAGCAGCGTTTCAACACAGACCCGCCCTCACGCCCTCGTGAGCGAGCTGTCAATCATAGCATGCGCCGACCGGCGCGTTCATTGTTGATAGCTGGAGTGCTGAGTAGAATGGCGTCTAACGATTGTGGTGTTCTTGGGTGTAATAACGAACACAGCAGTCATATTGATGATGTTTCTAAATCCGTACAGCTGAAGACGCAGTGGCTGAGTTTGTTTTTGAAGGAAATATTCCCCACGATCAACGTCAATGCTGTCATGTTTGCGCGAATCATTTCACCAGACTGCTTTACAAACGAGGGTCAGTAAAGCTGGTTTTGCTAAGAAGCTGCTCCTGAAAAAAGGATCAGTACCAACTATTCGTGTTCCTGCTGCACCTCCAGAAGAACAAGTGAGTGTAACGTTTTATTGACCTTTATATTAATCTTTATATTAATCTTTGCAAATCGCTTGCTGCACGCTTCACGATGAATGCGGCTGTTTACACTCAGGTACATTACGGCATGTTTTCTATGTAGGACGTTCTCAATATAATTCATAATCCCACGTTTATAATGAACAACGCGTTATGGTTATTGTCAGAGAATGTCCGTAGACTGGCTCTGGTTATTGTGTTATTGTGTTAGAAACGGTGTCCGCACAGAACAGAGGGACGGGGTGAGCAAAGCTCATTATCATTTAAAGACATATGCACTCAAACGGCGTGCTGAAAACAGAGCTGTTCTTTACCAGGTAAAATGAGTGTTTTCTTACAATACTAATGAGAATTTTTAAAGGGTACATAACATGCACAGTTTCACCTAATCTCATGTTAATCTTGAGTACCTATAGAGTAGTAGTGCATCCTTAATATCTCAAAAAAGTGTTTAGTTTTATTATATTTAGAAAAGAAAAATACAGCTTTCCGATTCTCTCCGGAAAAAGCCGAAGTCCTGGAGGCGGAGCTATAGAGTCAAGCGGTAGAGTTGATTTCCAGCAAAAGACAGAAATCTGATCCAGTTGTACTTACATGAATGGGGTCTTTTATCACTGGGACCGCTCCACGTTTTAATAGCAAACGATTTGCAAATCCAGCGTCGACCTGAGCCTTGTTAATAAAACATTCGTCACTGAAACGACCAGAACACAACCGCACTTCCTACACTCCGTTGCTGCCCCGGAAAAACAAACTGCATCCACTGTTCCTGTAACACTGGGTTCTTTGGAAAGCTGAACACGGTAAGCTTTCCCTCACATCCAAATACACACTTTTTTGGAGACATTCTTGAACAAATCCTATGCAGCGCTGCCGATGATTTCCTGTTGAAGCGTGTTGATGTGCGCGGTCTCGCTCTCCTCTAGTCGACGTGCTCGCGGGCGAGCTTTTGCGAGAGAAATGCTCATATAAGGAGTTGCACTCTGATCTACGTCATTAGATCCACGATCGAAAAAAAACCAGCCGAAACTTGTACCAACCCGGAAGTAAGATTTTCGGCATAGAAATTCTCCGTTATTCGTCCAAAATATTTTTTTAAAACTTTGCCCATGTTTAGCATGAGAATCCATCTCTTTAACACTGTAAACAACTCTGAATACATGAAACACCATTGTACCCCCCCTTTAATTAAAGTATATTACAAACTTTTAATTTAGACCCTAAAGAATCATATTAGCTTGTACAAAAATGACATTATATGACCCCTTTAAACATTTTTCTTGCGTTCGCAAACAGGTCGAAGGAGCTCAACTATATAACCGGACGTCTCAAAGTCTGTTTTTAAACAGCTTTTAGTGTGACAAAAACTTGTAGATCATTCAAAGCACCGCAGCTGCAAAGCGGTTCAATAAAGTAACTACTAAGCTAAAGCTACACTTAAAAATATCAAACAACAGCTGTTGGACGACTAGTCTAATGTTACGGCCCATCCTAAGGACAGTAGTGCCTGTTGCTAGTGTGTGTGTGTCTGTGTGTTGACTTTAAGGCTTTGGGAGTGTGTGTGTGACCCCGGGGAGAGGAGAGGTGTGTGTATTAAGAGTAGATGCAAACACACAGATCTGGCCTCGCTCTTCCTGGTGCACCTTCGGTGTGGACTCGGCATATTAACATGTAGAGCATATAAACACTGCCTTTATCTGACACAAGTTAAATATTAGATAACAAACATCCATTATAACAGCGTAGTCACATGTTAGGCTCTTTAGATCAGGAAGATTACACAATGTGGTGAAATAAAATCAACATATGTCCATAACTACATGTCAGAAACACAAGTACTAGTTAAACTTATTAGTCTTTCAGTTTTTGCTGGAGGATAACTCCACACTGCAACCGGTGGACGTTCATTATAAGGCCGTATAGTGGCACTATTTCACTAAAATGTCAATACTAAAAGTAAATGCAATAAATACTGCAAGTCTCAAACAAAAGCACACTGTTAAAGACCAACATACCAACACATGACCAGCAAACACTGGCTATTTCAATCTCAACTAAACATACAGCTTTTATTTGTGTCTCGTTCACTTTATGATGCCATTCACAGCCAGCTTTACAGCAACGCTTGGCATGAACAAGAACAGTATTTCACAACACGACAGCTGATGGAGCGTTAACTTTGACTAATGAGTGAGGGGGATTAAGATGACACTGCAAAATGCTGAAGAAAGAAAGAGGAACCTGAGAGAACAGCAAGTTTAAAGGGAAAGTTCATCATCTGTATAAAGCGAGGGGGTAAACTGTGTCATCAACGGCAGCTTCAAGGCATTTTAATCACATTTTATTCCTCCGCTAATAAAACCGTCTCTGTGTGATGTAAAACGTCAGCATAACAGTGGAGTCTCCCGAACCATGGGGACCTGATCCTGATTCGCGGAGAATAAGCCCAGACAGAGACGGACATCAGGCTTTAACTCTTCATTGAAAACCTATGTACGGCATACTGTCCATGTCCAGAAAGGCAATATTTAGACATCATCAAAGTAGTCCATGTGACATCAGTGGCTCAATCTTAAGTTTATCAAGCGACGAGAATACTTTTTGTGCGCAAAAAGTCAACAAAAAAGCGACCCTAAAGTACCTAACCCTTTAAGTACAAGTCAAATTACAGGTATAAATATCTACTCAAGTAAAAGTAAAAAGTAGCTCATTTAAAATTTTCTCAGAGTAAAAGTTACAGAGTTACTTTTTTAACCGCGGGGGCGGGGAGGGATGGGGGACTCTCCCAGGTTGTAGATTTTCACAGTATGGTAACCATCTCAGAAATGATCACGGTTTACAGTATTAATCAATTATTAAAGGGCACCTATTATGCAAAATTCACTTTTACATGGTGTTTGAACATAAATGTGTGTTGGCAGTGTGTGAGCAAAACCATCCTAGAATGATAATCCACCCAGTGGTTTTTTTACAATCTCAATAAATCATAAGCACTGTCTCAGAACGAGCTGTTCTAAGATTGCTCTCACTGTGACGTAGAATTGCGCTAAGCCCCACCGACGTGGTTTGGTTGACACTGTGGTTACCCCGCCCTCCAGGGGCGGACTGGCCATCTGGAGCACCGGGACTTTTCCCGGTGGGCCGCTGGCCAATGTGGGCCGGTCCATCTGGTATATTTTAGCATAGAAGTATATATTTTTTAAATTGACGGAAATCATAATATTACATCTCTACGCAAATGGATGAGTGAGTCGATCGCGCGGGCGCGGCCGACAAGGTGTGTTTTGTGTGCATGTGAGTGTATTGCCCCCCCTACCTGTTAATTATTTTGGTCTACTCCATTGCGTGTCTTGAAATACGTCTCATTCACAGAGAGAGATCGATCCGTTACAGCGAATTTCTCTGAGCAGATAATTACAAATAATTGTCCATGGATGAAAAGGTGGAAGAAAAGAAAAGGTGGAGCTGAAAAGTTACGCGTTGCAGTTCAGCAGGCTCTGACGGCTCTAGTATTACAGCTAAGGTCAAGGATAGCGAGGCTGGACCCAGCAGCACAGTCAGTGTCAGTAATGATGAACCAGTGCCTGCTGATGATGACCAACAACACCCTCCCTACCTGTACCTGAGCCAGTGAAGAGGATGGCAATCAAACTGAACCGGTAAACTGAAATTAAATCAGTAGTAGCATTATTTAGCTCGCACTAGTAAACTAGTTACTCATGATGGTAGTTAATATTAATTCCAAACACTACTGAGTGCTGAGAAATTAGTTCTTAACTCAACAATTAGTATAACATTAAAATAATAAACCCAATTGAATTATATTGTTTTTATATAGTATTTTTACCGGGAACGAACGATATGAACGAGGCGAACTACTGCTTTCGTGTTTGTTTGTTTTTGGGAGAATGGGCATGAGCATAAAAAATATATATATCGGAAGTTAATATTTGTCTAAAGTTATATTAGCAAGGTCTATAAGTTCATCTGGTAGAATGATGGTTTACCTTTGCTTGTCTAAGAAAACATCAGAACGTTTTTTCTAGCTCGATCATGATATGTGCAACATGTTTATTGCCTATTATCAGACGCGTTGACTTAGTGACATAAAATAAAAGTGTAAATTACACAAATAAAACCTACAGAGGAACAGTCAAACAACTACAGAAATCAAACGTGTTTCCTAATGACAATGCTAACATCAAAGTTATAGTATCTAGCGTACTAGTAAGCCCCTAACAGACAGCGATCATAATAAAAACCTATACAGACAATAGCAAACATCCTGAGGTCGCAATTACTTGAAATTTAAATATTAAACACAGTTTATTCCAAAGATACTTGCAACAGCAGCCAGGTCAGCATCCGTTTTGCAGGCTTCTGTTTCTCTCAGTTCTCACCATTCTGAAAAAGCCGGTCCGATATATTTACTCGAGTCTGACTTCTTGCTCGGTCAGTCTCCCGTTTCCTCTTTCGTTGGTCCTCCGACAAAGATTTCCTAGCTTTCTGCATCTTTTTACAGGCTCAGCCTCAGCCATAACTCAATCTATCGTTGCCCTTTGCTTATAGCTAGCCCGCCGGTGCTTGAATAGGGGCGTGTACGTGTGCAGTGCCGTCAAGCAATTCGTTACATCGCGAGACCTGATATCACGCGATACTTCCTGACGCCGACCCGCCGGCCCAAAGTTGCAAGTGAGTTTTTTCCGCTCTCGGGCACCAGGGGGGTGCGAAACCACCACCATTCAACCCGAAATAAGTAATATAACCATTCCACTGACTCCGAAGCTGTTCAGTTAAGGTTAAAAAGTTACCTAGTGTCCCTTTAAACAGTGAGCAACTTGAAGGGGCGTAACTTGAAGTCTTGCAGGATGCAGACAGACTCTATTGGTTTTTCTCAGGCCCAAAAAGTGGGCTTACACCAAGGCCATGGGTTCAATTCCCAGGGAAAGCAAGAACTTTGTAAAAATGTGTACCTTGAAATGCAATGTAAGTCGCTTTGGATAAAAGCGTCTGCCAAATGTAAATGTAAAAAGTGACGATTAAAACATGCTGTAAAAAATGATCTGTTGGGTATTTTGAGCTGAAACTTCACATGCACACTCTGCGGACATCAGAGACTTATTTTACATCTTGTGAAAAGGGGCATAATAGGTCCCCTTTAATGCCAAATTTAACAGAAGTCATTCCACTCATATAATTTGCTAGCATTAGATATTTTTCCACCCTGTTAGATATCAGTATTCGTCATAAACATCTGAGAGCGCACGTGACGTCACCGCTGACGTTACGGCGCATATTTTGGCGAATGTGAGTGAGTTGCAAGTTCCAGCTTTTTGCGGTTTAAAGCACAGCCATAAACAGAAAACACATTTATTAATCACGATAACCAGATTTTAAAACCTTGAACACCCCCAAAACGTGCATGTATGTGAGGCCTTTTCTTGCCGAAAAAAACATCTGGTTACTAAATATATGACTATATGTTCTGCAGGTCCAGATGTGTGTTATAACGCACTATAGGTTAGTTGCACGTGGTCGCCATGTTGGATTTCCGATCTGCGAGTGTGGGGGTAGACACTTCCGGTTTCGCATTACGCCCCGGAGCCGGAGAAAGCCGAAAATAATCTCTTATAGTTGTTAATAGAATCAATTATATCACTTAAAATACTACTAAGATCCATATTACTATCACACGAGCCTATGGCAATTAAATGCACGGATGTCAGATTAATGAATGAAATACAACTGATCACGAACAGAAGATTGTGTTTGACTCATGCTGCATACGCAATGACAATTATGCCTACTGTAAATAATAGAGTTACAACTACGATTAGAGTTGTTTGCATAAAATGCACCGTGAACATTCACACGTTTGCCCTGTGATAGGCTACAATTTATCTCCATAAATACTATTTTCTCAATTCTGCGCATATATTTTCACTTACTTACATCAATTGTTATCATCTCATATTTACATTTTTAACTGTAGGTATAACAATTTAATATAGCTTAGTTTGTGTATATTTTACACGTAGTAAAATACTGTATGCATATAAACACCAGACAGATAATGATTTATGAAACAGATGGTCATACTCATCTCACTTGCACAAAATAAATGCAGTAATAGAAAGCATAGAAACGCACAGGTGAAATACACTGAAACTTATATACATTTAAAAATTTGGTCGGGTTGAAGTCATAGTCATCCCTCCGGATCTTCTGCATCCACTCAGCCCGTACCGCAGCGACAACGGAGCTGACTTCTCTGTTGTAACGTGACGAAACGGTATATAACGGCACACAACGATGAAGTGCTGAGGCTGTCACCCTCTGAAAGACAAGTCGCCTCTCTTGAATCCTAAAAACACTCATTGAGAAAAATTCTCTCTCTGGTAATGGAACTCGGTCGCTGTTGTCTCTCGCTGTCAGATCACCGGAAGTTTTCACCGGAAGTACTGGCCCACACACTCAAGTTCGAACGTCAACGGTCGCCATATTGTGCACGTAGCGACTGATGATGATGCGTTATATGCGGCTTAAATCGCAGACGCTGCATATAAAAACACGTTCTTACGTCTTTGCGGTCCTGCAGGCACTCGAGCACGGCCAGGTTGTTGTTCCAGGAGTATCTGGGGCAGATCCTGCTCACGTCCTCCCGACAGGCCTCCTCCTTCGCGAGCCTCCAGCCTGAGACTCCACTCCCGCAGTTCGCCGGCGGCCCGTCCGCGGGCCTCGCCTCGCCCGCGGGGTTCCGGGCTCTGACGCTGGTATCTGCCGCATTATCGGTGTCTAAGGCCACTGGTTTGGCTTCCCAAGAAGTGCAGATCGAGCCGGAGATGAAGAGCACCAGCAGGAGCCACAGAACACGTCCACACACCGCCATCTTCCTCAGCCGAGTTACCAATCCTACTACGCCGAGGCCGAGGAGCGCACTCATGAATATTAATCAGCACGCGCTGACGTCCCGTCGTCAGCTTGTTAATATTCATGAGCTAAATCCGCCGCTGTAGTGTGATTCGTCAGTTCTGTGTAATTGCACTAGTAAAAAGGCAAGTAGAGGTTATAGCATTGTAAGCAGATATGATGTTGTATAAAAGTAGCAAATTTTTTATTGTCCACTGGCACTGTTTTTATTTAATTTTACTATATATATATATATATATATATATATATATATATACATTTTTTTTTTTTACTTGACGATTATGTCTCATTGTATTGTTCTGGTTCATGGCATTAATAATAATATTGAAATACGGAATTCGAACAGCACACCAATCGAGTCAAACACTGGACACACAGATTAAATAAATATACTTGAATCATTAGATAAAAGGAAGATAATGGAGGGAATTAGCATGAAACAGGGAGTTCAGAAAGTGGGCGGGGCTTAGATGCTCGGACTTGTCTTTAACTGGTCAGGTAAAATGAGTCTAAGTATTTTAATAATGTAACTTTATACCGTGTAATGTATTCTCAATCAAACAACTATACGTTTATTGTCGGCATTATTCAGGTGTAAACTATGATCCTGAACACTGTTGCTGTAATTGATAATATGCTCAGCTGGCACGTGTTGTTTTCCTCAGCGTTGTTTAGGATGAGCCAATCACAAGCGTTTGTGATTACTGAGAAAGGTTTATTTAAAATAAATGTATCGTGATTCTTTTGTGTTGGATTTCCATTTTATGTCAGACAATTTTTCTGGAAACAACATTGAAATGAATATTTTATAGATCAAATGTATATCTTCTAAAAAAATAAATAAATAAACCGAATTCGGTTGAAGGGAGAACTCGCCCCCTGGAGGAAGATACGTTTATTTTTTATACAGGAAACTTTAGTTTAAATCTTTAAATCTATATTCTGAAGGTTTGTTCATGCATCATTCGCCTGGTTTAGCCTATAGAGGCAATTTTATTCCTAAAAACACGGTGAAAATGTTTTTTTTTTTTTTGGTTCTTTTCTTCTATTGACTCTTTTCTGATTTATGAAGTGATAAAAACAAAAGAACATAAAAAGAAGTCCAGAAGCCCTTCTGTAAAAAACCTTCAACTCTAATAAGTTAATAAAATTCGAACTGGCTTAATCAAATGTTCATTTCTATTCTGGAATGTATGCAAATTAGTGCATATTTAATTAGATAACACATCATTTGCATTTTTAACATAACATTTCAGAAAACTTGTAATAAAAACAATTGTCTTAAGGTCCAGTGATGAATAAACTGGTGACAGAATGGTGATGTTTACACTGTCAGTCTGTTCCCTGTGGTGTCTCGCCTTTATCTCAGTAAAAAACTTTAAACTCAATTTTAATGCCAAAAAGTTAACACCACTGGAAATGCACTTAGTGATTTTCCGAAGTATTGTAATGTTCCCGTCCCCTGAGGTGTTTTTAAGTTCTCACAAACTGTCAAAGCACGTATGCATTTATTATTTTAATAAAGAAATACGAAAACACTTACATATATACAATGTAAATAGTGAGCAGTGATGAACTGAAACACTGAGAGAGCACTGATTTGAACAGAAGACGTGATGAAGCGAGCGTGGGTCGGTCTCGGGTCTCACTCCCACTTGTAGACCTTGAGCATCTTCTCGGTGAGCGAGGCCAGGAAGCTGCCCTGGTTGTGCTGGAACGGGCAGATGTCCAGCACTGGGAGATCAGCGGGCATCTTCTGCAGCAGCGCTCCGGAGCCGGCGTCCCACACCTGACACACACATGTAATGGTTATGAGAATGTTTACAGTCAGAAAAGTTCATTATATGTAATTCTTTGTGTTAAAAAGAGGAAAATAAGCAATTTTCTTTAATTCATAGAAGTACTTAAAAAAAAGGGTGAAGAGCACATCATAATTCATGTCCATAAATAGAATACTGGTAAGAGTAATAGCACTGTGATTTCCTGATTGATTGATCTATTAGCGATTACTTTGGTCTTCAAGTTAAAGAGTCATAAGATGATGCATTAGCACAATAACGTGTCAAAAACGGCATTATTTAAAAGTTACTCTGCTCATTTATTGTTGCACCTTGTTTTCATGTGGTTGCTATTCAAAGTTTGTGTTTAATCGGGAATCGGTTGATTATGCCTGACGCATCGCAAGGGACGCGTGTTGCGCCTGCTCGTCCATTATTACACTGGACGTGAGGGAAGTAACACCGTGTCCTGTGTTTTATTATTCATTATTCCCCTTTCCAGGTAAAATCTGTTTATGAATGCATTTTATGTCTGTATTTATGTCCTCTGTAGTCTAAGAAATAAGCTAGAAGTCAAACTTGTCTGTATAATTGTTATTGTTTTGAGTAAGTGCTGCTTAACGTAAGCTCCACTATAGTTATTTTGCTAGCTGCATCACGTGGTGTACATCGCATGGTGGTGATAGACAACTATACGGTTCATGTGCAGAGTTCAGCACTTAAAGAGAAGATGTGTTTAATGATAAATAACTGGAATATGTTATATTATTTTGTGTAGTTGAGAAGAGTGATGTTAATTGCTAAACTATCAGTGTGGTTATAGGTGTGTTAAATATTAGAGTAATTAAATTCATGTTTGTTAATTAGTCTGTTCAGCTTCTATGTATATAAGAGGAATAATACAGCCTGTTCCACGTATTTAAAGTTACCAGTTGCATTTGTACTTTGCAGTGATATTTTGTCGGTTAGTGTAAAGTGTTTATCTAGTGCTGATTTTGCATTTAATAATAACTTTGTAATATTATGTATTGTTGAATTATTGTTCTTGTAAAAGAAATGCATTATTACACTGGACGTGAGGGAAGTAACACCGTGTCCTGTGTTTTATTATTCATTATTCCCCTTTCCAGGGGTGTAACATTTTCTGGAGGCCCCGCTGGGATTGAGTGAAGCAGGGTCCGACTTCTGCCAAGAACAGACGTTCCAAGCTCTCATTCAGTCCCCTTTCAACTTACCCGGGCAGGCGACATCGAGTGGATAATACGGTGGCAGTTCGAGTGTCTACAACTTAAAGCAAAAGCAATCTGAGGTGAACCCAAGGTACCAGGAGCGCTTCTGTCAAAGTTAAGCACACAAGTTACTGCTGCTACTGAACATTAAATCGTTGCTGCAAGAAAAATGGAGTCCGTTGAAGTAGAGACATTGCAGTTGGAAATAATAGGACTTTTGTGTACACTGCCAGTAGAAAGCCTAAAAGAACTGTGTGATTTTCTAATCATTGCTGGGCCAGAATTGGAGCATGTGGCAGGAAAGAACAGAACATCACTCATCTTAATGATAAGTAACCATCTGCAAAGCGAAGAGTTACAGAAACTTGAAGATTTGGGAATGGCAATGCTCCTCTGCCTTAAAGACAAAATAATTGAGCTACAGGCTCAGACAGCAGCTGACCACGCAAGTGAGCCTCAAGCATCACCAAATAAAAACCCAAATCAGTCTGATGACACACAAGACCATGCACCAACAGAAAGCAGACCTCCCCAGGTACAGGTACCACAAAATGTTAAAGGTGAACAGAGGGTCCAGGCCACCAAACCTAGCCACAGAATGGCAGCCTCAGGTTCATCACTGGATCACATCCCTCCTCCTTGGCACAAAGAATTTAAAATATCTGGACAAATTGGGGAACCAGGACAGAAAGATCGTCTCCCGTTTTCCAGCTTAGCACGGCAGATCGAGCATGGTCTTCTCAAAGGGCTGCCAGAGACTGAGATTGTTGATGCTGTCATAAGAGCCATTGTTCCTGGGATGCAGTTGCGCAGTTATTTAGAGGGGAAAAGTGACCTCACACTGCCCACCCTGAGAAGGATACTCCGTTGTCATTACCAAGAAAAGAGTGCAACAGAGTTATATAAACAGCTGTCTTCTGAAGTCCAGAGCATGAAAGAGACACCTCAGAGCTTCCTTATCCGCGCTCTAGATTTAAGACAGAAGATTCTGTTTGCCTCACAAGAATCTGAGTCAGGCCTACGATATGATCCAGTGCTCGTGCAGAACATGTTCCTCCACACAGTTATGACCGGCCTGCAGAACGATAACGTAAAACGTGACCTCCAGCCATTCCTGGAGAAAGCTGGCATTTCTGATGAACTCTTGTTTGAGAAACTAAATATTTCCTGTGCTTATGAAAGTGAGAGGCAGGATAAGAAGAAGATGACAGCACCACAGCGGCCTGTAACCATTCATGCTGCTCATTCTGACCAGACTCCAATTGAAAAAAAGGAAAAGACAAGCCAGCTGAGTCAAAGTAAGAATAAGGTTGATATTCTTTCAGAACTGCAGGAGATGAAAGCTAACATGACCCTCCTGAAAGACCTTAAAGCTGAAGTGTCCTCTATTAAAGAGTCTATGCAGCAGCCCTCTTTCCAACAGCTGCAGCTGAACCCAAATCCACCATCAGGACTAGCTGGCATCTCACCTCAGCTGACATCAGGCTACAATGACCCACCACTGACACACAGAGCAGCCCCAGCACCTGCAGCACAACAAGGCTATCTTCAATCCCCTGCCATGCAACACAGGTACCCTCAAAGCTCTGCAGCACAGCACAGCTATCCTCAGGTTCCTGCAGCAGAATATGGCTACCCTCGAGCCGAACAGCACAGCTACCCTCCACCGAACCAAAGGTATGACAACCAACACTCTCATCCCACAGCTACACTGCGGTATAGGAGGAGATGCTATGGCTGTCAGCAGGAAAATCTGGAAGACTGCACTCACTGCTTTAGGTGTGGCAGCAGCGAACACTTCTCAGCCGGCTGCAGAATGAGAAGATCAGGCCACTTCAGAGGAGGTCCTTTAAACGGGCAAGGGTTACCCCAGAGGGGCAGGGAGTGACCACTTCATCATCAGTGCCCCAACTATGTGCACGCTGTGGTGCACGTGGAAAAAATGTGAGGCTCAGACAATGTGCGGTATGTAAAAGCGTATTATATTGTTCCAAGGCATGTCAATATGAGCACTGGGTGGTTCACAGAAGTCAATGTCCAAAAATCTTGTGTTATACAGTCCAAGCCAAATCACAAAAGAAAAGACAAGCTAAAGTTGCACCATTGGTTGGACAAAAATATCTGATAGACTGCCACATCCACGGCCAGCAGGTTAAAGCTTTGTGGGACTCAGGTTCACAAGTGACTGTAGTTAGTGAACAATGGAAAGCAGATCACTTACCGCATGTGACACTGAGACATATTTCTGAAATCGTTGAAACTAATGACACTTTAAATCTGACTGCAGCTAATGGTGAAGACATGCCGTACAGTGGATGGATTGAGGTTGCATTCAAATTAACTGCAGGTGCAGGAGTCCCTACAACAGAAGTTGTTGTTCCCACTTTGGTGATTAAAGGTAACACTCTTGCTCGACCTATTATCGGTTCAAATGTTATTGGCCTTATTATTGATACAGAGTTACAGCAGAATGAAGCCAATGACAACCAGCAGCTAATCAGAACTGTTAAAGCAGCTTTCTCTGGTTTTGAAATGGAGGATGCTAAAGTATTTGTTGAGAGAGTTGCTGCTGAACAGCATTCACTGGAGTATGCTGTCAAAATGACCAGGGAGAATGTAAATGTCCCCAAACATACATCTGTAAAGGTGGAGTGCCGTGTTTTGACACCTCCTTTGCAAGAAGAGACAACACTGATCTTCGAGCCTAGTGTAAACCCGCAGTGGTCGGAGGGTCTAGAATTCACTGACACTCTTGTGAAACTGAGTAAAGGAAAAAAAACGTTCATAGTTGTGGATGTGCAAAACCCAACAGATCATGACATAGTACTTACTGGCAGGACAGTTATTGGGACAGCACAGCTAGTTCAAGCAGTGTACCCAGCAACAGTGTTGGAACATCCCTGCTCTGCTCCCCCAGTAACAGTAAATAATATGGAAGTCAGTAAAAAACAAACATCTGCTACTGATTGGGATCCTCCAGTCGACTTGAACCACCTTAGTCCCACCGAAAAGGAAATAGTTAAAGGAATGTTGAGAGAAGAGTTAGAGTCCTTTTCCATTTCTGATGACGACATCGGCTCCATTGAGAACCTGCAGCTTTCCATCTCACTGAAAGACACTGAACCTGTGGCCAAAACTTACCTGTCTGTACCAAAACCCCTCTATCAAGAGATGAAGAACTACCTTCATGACCTCATCACACAAGGTTGGGTGCGTAAATCCACTTCCCCGTATGCTTCCCCCGTTGTGTGTGTTCGAAAAAAAGATGGAAGCCTACGTCTCTGCATAGACTACCGTGAGCTGAACCGTAAGACTGTACCAGACCGCCAGCCCATTCCCAGGGTGCAGGACATCATGGACGGCCTGGGAGGGAACTCATGGTTTTCGTTGTTAGATCAGGGAAAAGCTTACCATCAGGGATTCATGGCCGAAGAAAGCCGGCCTCTCACTGCTTTTGTGACTCCCTGGGGCCTATATGAATGGATCCGAATACCCTTCGGCTTAATGAACGCACCAGCCGCCTTCCAGCGATGCATGGAAGAATGTCTGGAAGGGCTCAGGGATGAAATTTGCATTCCTTATCTTGATGACGTATTGGTGTTCAGTAAGTCATTTGAGAGCCATGTAGAACATGTCAGGGCTGTGCTGAGAAGATTAAGAGCACAGGGTATAAAGTTGAAACCAGCCAAGTGTGAGATATTTAGACGAGAGGTTCGCTACCTTGGGCGTGTCATTTCATCGGAGGGCAGTAAAATCGACCCTGCTGATACCCTAGCTGTCAGAGCCCTAAAAGACAAGCAGCCAGCCACAGTGGGAGAACTAAGAGCCATCATGGGTCTCCTCAGTTATTATCGTCAGTATATCCGAGATTTCTCTCGAATCGCTGCCCCCCTTTATAACCTCATGAAAGCTCCTGCTGACTTAGAAAGGAATGACAAACGTGGCCCCAGAACAAGACCGAATAAAAGAAAACAAAGTGGGGCATCTTCCAACCACCCCATTGTATGGACAGAGAGACATCAGCACTTGCTGGAGGAACTCTTGGATCACCTTGTAGAGCCGCCAATCCTTGCCTTCCCTGACTTTAACAAACCCTTTGTCCTACACACAGACGCTTCCAATCTGGGTCTGGGGGCAGTTTTATATCAGGAACAGGAAGGAAAAATGCGTGTAATAGCATATGCATCCCGAACCCTCACTGAGCCTGAGAAAAACTACCATTTCCACTCCGGCAAATTGGAGTTCCTCGCCCTTAAATGGGCGGTGTGTGAAAAATTCAGAGACTATTTAATAGGCTCATCCTGTACTGTGTATACGGATAACAATCCGCTTACCTATGTCTTGTCCACAGCAAAATTAAACGCAACTGGATACCGGTGGGTTGCTGAATTGGCGGATTTTCACCTCACTATCCGATATCGACCCGGGAAAGAAAACACGGATGCCGACGTGCTCTCAAGGATGCCACTGGATTTGGATGCCATGATGGAACACTGTACTGAGGAAATGTCATCTCGTTCAGTACAAGCAGTTGTACAGTCAGTTGAGGACCCAGATTCCAACGCTGTGTGGTCTATGGCACTGTCCATTCAATGCAATGAAATTGGTAGGCCGGAGCATCAGCCTCTCTCTCCATCAGAGATTTGTCAAGCCCAGAAAGAAGACAAAGATATCAGCCCAGTTATTGAGTGTCGTCAGTTGAACAAAAAACCTGACAGTAAACAGCTGAAATCATTCAGTTCACAGAGTAAAAGGCTCATCAGTGAATGGGAAAAACTCACCTTAGATGATGATGGTATCCTGCGTCGAAAAACAGCTACCCGAACACAACTTGTTCTGCCTGACAAGTACAAGGCAACCATCTTGAAGGAACTGCATGATAATATGGGGCACCAAGGAGTCGACAGAACCACCTCATTGGTAAGAGAGCGCTTCTTTTGGCCTTATATGCAGCGTGACATCGACCACTATGTGACTCGTAGCTGTTCATGCTTGAAACAAAAGAAACCCACCCGAGAGACTAGGGCACCCCTAACTAATATTGTGACAACCCAGCCTTTTGAGTTAGTGTCCATTGATTTCTTACACGTTGACAAGTGTGCAGGCGGGTACGAGTATATCTTAGTTGTTATAGATCATTTCTCCAGATTCGCCCAAGCCTACGCCACAACATCCAAGTCAGCAAAAACAGTGGCAGATAAACTTTTTAATGATTACGCATTAAGGTTCGGGTTTCCTCAACGTATTCATCACGATCAAGGAGGTGAATTCCAAAACCAGCTTCTGGCACAACTGAAAAAGACATCTGGAGTACTAGGCTCGCGAACAACGCCATACCATCCTCAAGGTAATGGACAGGTTGAGCGTTTTAACCGCACACTCATACAGATGCTGAGAACTCTCACAGAGAAGGAGAAATCAAACTGGAAAGACTCAATGAACAAATTAGTTTTTTCATACAACTGTACAAGATGTGAAGTTACTGGCTTTTCCCCCTTTTATCTCCTTTTTGGGAGGACCCCAAGGCTGCCAGTCGACATACTATTCCGTCTGACACCAGAAACCGGCACGCCTGATCACAGAGAGTACATGAGAAAGTGGCGTGAAGGAATGCAAGAAGCCTACGAGATAACAAGGAACAATGCAAGAAAATCTGCTGAAAGAGGGAAAAGAAACTATGATTGCAAAATAAAGAGCTCAGAGTTGGAAGCAGGAGACCGTGTTTTGGTTAGAAACTTGACTCCAAGAGGAGGAACTGGCAAGCTCCGCAGCCATTGGGAGGACACGATCCACAAGGTTGTACGACGTGTAAACAAAGATGCTCCAGTGTACGAAGTTGTTCCAGAACAAGGAAAAGGAAGAGATAGCAGAATCCTGCACCGCAATCTGTTGCTCCCATGTGACCATTTACCCCTTGAAGTTCCTCTTAAAGTTGCTAGGCCGAAGACAAAATCTTCAAAACAGACAAATGAACAGGAAACTAATAGCCAACAGAATGACAGCGATGAGGACTCGGAGGATGAATGGTTCTATTACCCACCTTCACAGCCCCTTCTGAACAGGACATGTGATGCTCCACAGACATGTGATGAGGAGGAACCCACCTATCAGCTAGCAGACACTGAGTCCACTAGAGCACATGATGAACAAGGACAGGAACATGGCAAGGTGCTGCAGCTTGAGGAGGAACCGGGCAGGATTGATTCACAGGGCAGAGATGAGGCACCTGAGGAGCTGGAGACTCTTGGAGACAGCCTTGTACTGCCACCTTTGTCACCTCCCCCATGTGAAAGTCACAGTGAGAATGTACAATTCCAAGACCGGCCAAGGAGAGGACGACGACCCCCAAAGCGATTCACCTATGATGAACTTGGTTTTCCAGCTTGTTACAGCCTAGGACTCCTAGCCAGGCCCACATACAGGTGTGATCCTGTGCAACACTATGGACCCCACCAACCCGGGGCCATGTGGCCAAATCCTGATCAGATTCCCACCTATCACCCTGTTTTCTTGTATGGGTGATTTAAAAACATTTGATGGACTGTTTCACATCCACACACATTCACTTTTATGGACCCTTGGGACATTGAACACACACACACATACACTTCAGAACTGTTCTACAAATGGAACATGCCCAGAAACACACACACTTGTGACTCTGAAGAAAAACATATAAACACATTCACAATGGACTGTTCAAGCAATTGTGACACACTCACAACACACTCCATTGCAAAAACACAAGGACTTTGAGGGGGCCAAATGCCTTTATATGGACTGTGTACGGTTGCATTTTATGCACTACTGCTAATGGGACTGCTTTAATATTTGAATGTCGAGGACGACATTTGTGTTGAAGGGGAGTGTGTAATGGTTATGAGAATGTTTACAGTCAGAAAAGTTCATTATATGTAATTCTTTGTGTTAAAAAGAGGAAAATAAGCAATTTTCTTTAATTCATAGAAGTACTTAAAAAAAAGGGTGAAGAGCACATCATAATTCATGTCCATAAATAGAATACTGGTAAGAGTAATAGCACTGTGATTTCCTGATTGATTGATCTATTAGCGATTACTTTGGTCTTCAAGTTAAAGAGTCATAAGATGATGCATTAGCACAATAACGTGTCAAAAACGGCATTATTTAAAAGTTACTCTGCTCATTTATTGTTGCACCTTGTTTTCATGTGGTTGCTATTCAAAGTTTGTGTTTAATCGGGAATCGGTTGATTATGCCTGACGCATCGCAAGGGACGCGTGTTGCGCCTGCTCGTCCATTATTACACTGGACGTGAGGGAAGTAACACCGTGTCCTGTGTTTTATTATTCATTATTCCCCTTTCCAGGTAAAATCTGTTTATGAATGCATTTTATGTCTGTATTTATGTCCTCTGTAGTCTAAGAAATAAGCTAGAAGTCAAACTTGTCTGTATAATTGTTATTGTTTTGAGTAAGTGCTGCTTAACGTAAGCTCCACTATAGTTATTTTGCTAGCTGCATCACGTGGTGTACATCGCATGGTGGTGATAGACAACTATACGGTTCATGTGCAGAGTTCAGCACTTAAAGAGAAGATGTGTTTAATGATAAATAACTGGAATATGTTATATTATTTTGTGTAGTTGAGAAGAGTGATGTTAATTGCTAAACTATCAGTGTGGTTATAGGTGTGTTAAATATTAGAGTAATTAAATTCATGTTTGTTAATTAGTCTGTTCAGCTTCTATGTATATAAGAGGAATAATACAGCCTGTTCCACGTATTTAAAGTTACCAGTTGCATTTGTACTTTGCAGTGATATTTTGTCGGTTAGTGTAAAGTGTTTATCTAGTGCTGATTTTGCATTTAATAATAACTTTGTAATATTATGTATTGTTGAATTATTGTTCTTGTAAAAGAAATGCATTATTACACTGGACGTGAGGGAAGTAACACCGTGTCCTGTGTTTTATTATTCATTATTCCCCTTTCCAGGGGTGTAACACACACACACACACACACGCACTCATGTGGCTCACACACACTCTCATGTAGTGCTGTCAGACGGCTCACACACACACACACACACACACACACACACACACACACACACACTCATGTAGGGTTGTTTCCAACACAGAATAAAGGAGGTAATTTTATCTATCTCTCAATTCTGACTTTTTGCTCACAATTACGAGTTTATGTTCTTACAATTTCTTGCATTTTTTTCTTGCAATTGCAAATAAAGTCTGAACTGCAAGATATAAACGTGCAATTTTGAGGGGAAAAAAAGCAAACATTAGATATGATCTATTAGCATAATTGAATATGAATATTATTTGCATAAAAAAAAAAAAAACGCTGGATGAAAAGGCCAAAATGTCCATAAATTAAAAAAACATGCATAAAAAACGCATGTTCTCAATCGAGTCGCATAAACTTTTTCTCCATTAAGAAAACATTTGCATAAAACTACGATAGAAACACATTTACTGAATAAATTCCACTATGCGCATCAAAAAAGTCTCATAACTCAATGATGGGACGCATAACTGGACTGACCAGCGGACCGATCTCGTTGCATCGCCTCTGAAATGCTAGTTGTCACCGGGGGCCAATGTTTCGGAAAACACTGAAGCTTCCCCGGGCGCCGCCATTGATTAGCGGACCATCACCTGCTGTTAGCATTCCATTGACTCCCATTTTGCCGTCACTTTGACAGCGAATAACTTTACATCTGAGGCGTTTAAAGACTCCATTTGTCCATTATTTATTTCTAAAGAAACACGACAATGTATAAAAGGCTCCATTACCTTGTATCTTACGTTATGGCCCCGTAGAAGCCGTTTTTGTAAAAATAGGCTAATGATTGCGTCATAACCACGCGACTCTCTGTCGCACAGTAGAGAGATTACCGTATGGACAGGAGGAGAAGCTCGCGGGCAATCGGGGGGACGTGGAGGCAAAATGACAAAATAATTAATCAGAATACCTAGCAAAAGTGTCTCCTGCTCCAGCTCATGGACACCTCCTACTCACACTCTCCGCCTTTGCAAGTTTCGGAAGGGAATGATTGAGATTTCTCTCGGCACAGCTACTAGAAGACAGACGGTTTGCTCACGTCACATCTACGTCATCAAGCTCAGTGTGAGTCTGCGCAGTCGCTCAGCCATCAGGAAGTGAGTGCTTAATTGACTTCACTTTTCTCCGTTGAATCCAATGGGGTCGCTCTGTCCATTTATTTTACTGTCTATGGTTGTCGCTCTGAAACGACTGAGCAAAGTCTGTCATCAAAGTGGTTCAGTGTAATGATCTCCCAGCACTGACTCACACGACTGCGTCTGCCTCCGAAAACAGGAGAACTGTGTGTTTCGTCTGCGCGCTTTGAGACGCAAGTCGGTCACTAATTATATAAAAAATGAATATATACAGTGGCTTCTCCTATAGCTGTAGGTTGAAAGTTCAGCTGATTCTCATTCTCTGCATAACTCTGTGTGATAACCCTGTTACAGCCGCTCTCGTCTTCAGTGCGAGTGGAGAGACGTTGTCCTCTTCATCGTTCTGCGTCTGCGGGAGAAAGCGCCGGTTTCCCTCTAGAGACTCGGACACGTGTGAGTAAAAACTGAAATGCTGCTGCATTTTCATAACAGCATTAAACAATATATGTAAAAATGATCATTTGTAGGAAACGCCCTCTCCTCTCGTCCTTGGTGGTTCGCTGAAGGTCTCAGGACAGAACAAATTTGCACTATTGATTGAACAGATAATGTCATTATATATATATTGTGGCGGGAGGAGCAAACGACAGACACAGTGGGAGTGGCGTCAAGCCTCGGAAAGGTATTTATTAAATTAAACAAACAAAAAATTTCCAAAAATGGGGAAATAAAGTGTAGAAATAAAAGGGGATTTGGTGTCCTCGTTGTGCCAGGGAATCGTGAAGGAAGGGTAGTGAAGAGATGGGACGGGTCCAGGTAAGAGGGCGGTGTCCGGCGGTCGCACGCGCTTCTCTCTCTGACTCTCCTTGGTCTGAGGCGCGAGTCAAGTCAAGTCATCTTCATTTATATAGCGCTTTTAACAATGTAGATTGTTCCAAAGCAGCTTTACAGAGATACAAGGATAGTTTAAAGTAACAGAGATTGTTTTGGCTTTATAGCAGTTCTTGAATAAAGTTATTTTCCAGATAAAGTTAGTTTGATTGATTCACTTCCGTCGCAACGATCATTAGTTATTAACTTAGGGGCCGCTAACACGACACCGTTTTAACAGGAAACTCTACACAGACTTTAAACGCGAAACCAGTGAGAACGCCGATGGCATGCACATGCGTATTACGAGTTCAGTCTATTGGTATGCGCGTTTGAATATATGTGCGCAGGTTTGTAATTCCCTACAAACCAAGTCTTAAAAAACTACCTGTCTGGCCTTAACATTTTTGATACAGAATTGTATCACGTCGAGGTAGATACGCGAACCAAATTTTCCCAACAACGCTTTATCTGTAGAGTGGTAAAGGGATCCTCCACAAGGAGAAACTAGCTGGCACTTTAGCACCCTGCTATGACATCGGGTCCAGGTGAAGGTCCTTCGTCAGATCTGGACACGGCCTGGATCCAGCAGGCTGTGGGAAAACCTCGGGATAAACAAAAACACTAAAATTAGCGTAGAAGCCATTCTTCTTATGATGTAACGAGACACTAACTGAGTGGGGAGAACCTGTTTAATGTTGCTATTGGAACGGAAGAGTGGTGTTTTGTCCCGCGACTATAGCGCCTCACCGTCACCCAGTCGCGCTGCTGCACGGGCTCTACTTCAGCCAGAACCAAACAGTGTACAGAGTTCACTAAGCTAGTCACATCCAAAGCAGTATCTAAAGCCCTTGCACTCTTACTATCCTTGATTAAAGTTTGGATGCGTGTCTCTAGTTCTGAAATCTTCCCCGTCAGCTTTACTATCTCCCTGCATTTATCACATGTAAATCCTGTGCTGACAGAGAAGGATATGCTAAACATGTTGCATGAGGTGCAAGTAACAATAAGAGGAGAAGATGACATGACTCACCGTGTTTGTTGACTGATCCTACTCACCTAAGTTGTTTGATGGACTCGTAAAAGGCGCAAGAAAAATAAATAAGTAAAGAGCGCGCGGATGACACGCTAACAGGCTAGCGAATTACTAGCGTGTTGTGCTAGCAATAATGATGTAGTTTTTATAGCTAGCTATGTCAGGTTAATGTGTGATGTTGAGTAAGTTATATTTAGCAGTATAAACAGCAAGGAATGATAGTAAATAATGATTCAAAACAGAAAGATATACGAAGCAATCGAATAGCAAACAGGAGAGTCCAAACAGGCGAGGGGGCGGCGGCTTCGGCATCGCGGCTAGTCCTCTTCTATAGGCCCCGACAACGGAGGGGAATAGCGGCCCGGCGTCCTAGCCCGTCAGCGGCGTCACGCATGTTCTCCGTTCGGACCGCGGGTCGGCGACTCACAGCTCTGGCGGCGCGGGAATCCCTCCCACTCCCGTACTGGACCCTCGAGGACACCAGTGTGCATGCACAGGGGAGAGACCGGTCTCTCGAGGAGAGGCGCGCTCTACATTTAACAGCGGCGGTGATGAGGCTTCATTCTCGTCAGGTGTGCCTCATCACACACCAGTTCTCCTGTGCAGCGCCCCTCCTCTTCACCCACACACACTCCAGTCGGGAACCTGGCGAAGGGCGGACAATTAAGGGACGGGGTGGCGCTGATTACAAGGGAGACAAGACATCCGTCACAATATATATATATATACATATTAAGTATTAGATTGTCTTTAAATGTTGTGAATGTGTTTGATTCCCTCATGCCTGATTATGCTCCTTTACCCCGTGTGTCCGGTGGATCACCCATGATGCTCTCTGCCTGAGGGACGCCCACTGGAGCTGAGGAAGGAGGATAAGTGGGTAAGTTCCTCCATTGACAGGGCGTTACCCCATAACTTACAAACCTCAAAAAAGCATTTTCATTTCAGCAACAGCCAGACACAACTAATAATTGACCTTGAAAGCTGAGGAGGACAGTGTTCATGTGTTAAACCATGTGTTCTGGATAATGTCAGATGTGCAGTGGCCGTCTTCCAGTGTTTGGCGACACTTTGAAAAGATGCTGAGAAATGAAACACAGGTGAGGTTTAAATTGTGTTCATTAGAGCTGTATGTGAGATCACATTTTACAGTGTAGAGAAAAATACATTATTAAAAATAAATTTCATAATTATTACATACAACATAACTTTTATGTCATAATTACGAGAAAACTGACATAAAAAGTTGAGAATATAACATAAAGTGTCATAATCATGAATCGTGAAAAGCTTTATGGTGAATAAAACACAGCTACTGACCAATCAGAATCAAGGACTGGAACTGTTTTATAAAGTGTCACATGGCCCAACCCTAAAATAGATTCATGTGTCAGTCTGGATCAGGGTCCGGACACCACTCCTCTCGGCAGACTCCCACTGGGGACCAGTAGACCACTAGAGGAGGATGAACTCAATATGACCAAGCTTTAAGCGTCTTGAATGCTGTCTGGATGGACAAGTAAGCAAAGTCAAGCATGTATTCTGTTTGTGACCGTTACCTATAATTATAGCGACGGTGAGTAAGGTATCAAAGATGGCGACGTCCATACAACTAAATAAATGTCGTATCACAATTGACGTGACGAGTCCAATCAAGGCGGGACTTGAAGGCGTCAAATCTGAACTAGCATCAGCGTTTATGAGTGGAGAAGAGAGGATTATTTGAGTCCACAGACCACAAACCTGACAGGAGCGGAGACAGTGCTTCAAATAACCCAAGCATAGGGCAATGAAATGATAACGATAATTATGTCGATAACGGTAATGTCATGCTTTCCGTCTGCAAATGACAGCAGCGCGGGAAGGAAGGATCTGAACAGAGAGATACGACGCGCGGCAGGTTAGAGTGTTTTGGATTGCATAAAATAATAAAAGAAACAAACAAATACATGGCGAAAGAAGTGTTTAGACAGCAGGAGAGGGGATTGGGATGATTTTTAATGAAACTTGGGAGGCGGATGGCCGTTACTCTTTCACGTATCTAAGCATGTAGTGTGTGCATGTGTATGTGCCTATGAATGCGTGCATTTGTGTGTGCATATATGAAAAAAAGTGTCCTAAATGAAAACTGTGCAACACACACACAGGGCCGCTTTGGGTTGGTTGCTCTGTGGTGATGAATGTATGGTAATTATTAGTCATTACTGTCAGCTTTCACAGCAATACAAATGAGCAAAACAAAATATATACTTTAATTTTTAAATGAAACACTGTGAGAATCGTGTTCAGTCTGACCTCAGAGCCTCAGCTGTGCAGTGTCTAGTAAGATGACCGTATTGTGTTCATGTTTCTGTATTTCACATGGTGTTCACTGCCCAATGTTGTTTGTGAGAAGTAAGTATTTAAACCCACAGTAAGTTTCCTTATAGAAAGCTCTAACCTCTTCCTCATGTTGTTTTCTCCAGCGGCTCAGGAGACGGTGATGCTCAGAAGCGCAGATCCAGCTGTAGTCCACCGTCACCATCAGGGTTTCACCAAGAGCAGTCCATGACCAGTGTCAGCCATGCTTGAGGCCGGTATTATGGTAGCTTCAACACTTCCTAGGGAAGGGAAGTTTCTGATGTGGTGTTCTGGCAGAACTCGTCCAGCAGGAGCCAGTTGTGGGCCGTATCCTCCAAGATTCTCCAATCAGCACCAGCTCATCAGCGAAAGCCAGAGTCCTGACTGGACCTTATGTGTGACCATGGCCGCGGGAACTAGGGGGGCTGAGGGCCCTGACGACAGCTGTTTCACTACATTGGAATTTAAAGGGTTAGTTCACCCAAAAATGTAAATTCTGCGTCTGTGTTGCACGTCACCACGTATCACACACATGACCAGCATCGGCCAATAGTGAGCCTACGTGGTGACGTGCAACACAGACGCGCTACGCTTAAACACTACGTGAACTCACTCGAGGCCCAGAGAGAAGGAAATGAATAGTGGAATAAAGTTGTTATTTTTGTTTGTTTTAGCGCACAAAAAGTATTCTCGTCACTTTATAAACTTAAGATCGAGCCACTGGAGTCACTTGGACTATATTAACGATGTCTTTAATACATTTTCTGGGCCAGCAAGTTTCAGTCCCTTAGAAGCCTATGGAGGAGTGAGACAGCTCTCAGATTTAATCAAAAATATCTTAATTTGTGTTCCGAAGATGAACGAATGTCTTACGCTGTTGAACAACATGAGGGCGAGTAATTACTGACAGAATTTTAATTTTTGGGTGAACTAACCCTTTAAGATGATATGACTTTTAAATAACTTTTTGTTTTTCAACCTGTTTTTTAAGAACACCTTCAACCTTTATAAAATTACTCTAAAGATTATTTCGTTTTTATATGTTGTCGAATAGGGTTTTACGACTCTATATATATATATAAGAAATATATATTTCATATGGCAATAAGCCGATCTTGCATGGAGTGAGTGACGTGACACTGGTTGAGGACCAACATCTCAGAACTGATTTGACACTCATTTAATGCTCATTTAATGCACACAGAACATCAACCATGCCACTCTGCTACTTTTCCATTGTTTTTCAGTGTGAACGCACTACTCGTGTTTAACTGTTGTGCTCGCGTCTCGCGCATGACACAGCATTCTCGAAACGCAGCACTCAAGTTAAAATAAACGCGCCTCGAGACCTTGCGTTTTCCCCCGTTGCGTTTTCGCTTTGAAATATTATGCTTTCTGTGTGAACCAGCACTCCTGAGTGAGTATCATAAGGTAATATGCAGATTTGTGTGCTGTGCTTTTTACATTTACATTTAGTCATTTAGCAGACGCTTTTGTCCAAATTAAGTTAATTTAAGCGAGTCATCGTGAAAAGGCAAAAAAAAAAAAAAAAAAAAACAACGCAAGAAGTGCTCAAAATACGAAGTTCAGGCATTGGTCAGAGTAGCATAAGCCCGATAAGTAAGGTTTTTAAAGGAAAAGGAATTTTTTTTTTTTTTTTTTTATGTATCATGAGTTCTGAGCGTTCTCACAACTCTGTACTCATTCATTTGTATGTTCATCTTTTTGTTTGGGCTGTTTAAAGGAGACATATCATGCTTTTAAATCGTTCCTTTTTACATATAAATCATACATTTGTAGTCTATATAAAGCAGAACTGCAATGCTTGGGTCTGAATTCCTCATTATTATAGCTCCACAGGCCCCTTTTCTACCCCTTTTCTGATGTGCGTCTGAGAGCAACTCGTTTTGGTGCGGTCTCTTTAAATACAATTGAGACACTTCATACCCCGCCCCCTCTCCAGTTTGCAGAGGTTCAACTCCACCCCGTTCGGCCATTTTTGTAGTTTGATAGCAGAGATACGATTATCTAGCGGCACAGAAACTTTTTATTCACACGTTATTAACAAAATGTCAACAACGGAAGACTTGTCCATGTTCGAGCCAGAGTCGGAGCCGGAGCGAGATGAAAATGAAGACGACGAACCTGTAGAACAACGTCTTCATATGGATGTATCGCAATGGTGTGTTACTGTATTTACACATGAAACTTTGGTCTTCCGACCTTTTACCACCGTGTCGATTTATTTTGATTAATATGTGCGAGGGAGAGAGAGCAAGACAGCGTCTAGTTTGGAGATGGTGAAGTCTTGTTTACACTTTCGCCTGGCTCCGAAGAGAGAGAGAGTGCGTGCGACCGGGTCTCTCTCTCTCTCTGCTCGTTCTTTCAGTCAAACATGCGCCCTGTCACAAGCGCGGCAGTTCATCTACATTAGACGGTGTAATGAAGCGTGTGGGTTACTACATCCAACAACCGAACATTTTAACTTACCCTCTCGTAACTTCTGCATCTTTTAGCTTGGACTACAAAATTGCAGCGAGAAATAAAAATGGCGGATTGCTCGAAGTGTTGGGCCGGAAGTCAATGTCCTTATTTGGCAGTTCCGCTGCAAATACTGTGACGTAATAGTTCACAAAACGTCATAGATAACAGAAAAATCTGAACAGGTTGAAAAATATGACCAAAACAGAATATAAAGATATCAATGAAGCACCTGAAGAGAATAATTTCAACTTTTCTGTACTTCTAAACACTCCAAATATACAACAAAATGCATTTAAGGGCTAAAAAAGTGGATTTAGCATGATATGTCCCCTTTAATATTAGGGTTTAAACTCTACCATAGCACCGCCCTGCAATATCAAGCCCCGCCCCCAGCACCCCCCTGGTAAAATATGTTCCCGCGGCTATGTGTGTGACCGTATTCACCTTTCTGCTCTCAGCAGTTACTACATTAAATTGTGTCCTTCATTTTTTTAATAAATATATTTAAAGATTGTTTTAAGGTTTAATCAACTCCGGAAAGTTAATGGCATTAAATAAAAAAGGCAATATGAATCAAATTAACATTTGTATGTTGTTTCCTCCTGAGGCTTCTTCCTCGTACATCTACAAGGGGTTTCTTTACCACTCCCAGCTTTGCCTTGCTCGTGGAGAGTTTATAATCATCATTATTTCGAACAAAGTATGAAAATGGCTTGGTGTGTATTTAACTATTTCCCTGCGTGGCATAGTCGAAGAACCAGCTGACACAAAGCCGTGGATCATGGAATCAATTCAATTGTTACTCAAATGATCAAGCTTGTTATGCTACACTTTACATTCTTAGCAGAAGTCAAGCATGATAGCTTTATCTGCAAGATACAAGTAATGATGTGAACCACAGCTGTAATCCACAGGTAGACTTCCAGTTCACTCGAAAGGAGCTTTACCTCAAATGTGCATTTTTTTGCATGTATTTTTTTCTACTGAGGGATCAAGCGAACACATGTAAAGGCTGTTGTGCACGACGGGTTCCAGAAAGTGTTCCTGTGTTTTATTTATTTATATATTCTGATTTGTTACCAGTAAGAGTTGCCCTTAGCAAATCATTTAAAGCATTATTTAAGTGTGTCATGCTTATATGCTTATATTTTATTATTCTGTGCTGAAAGCAAGAAAAGCTATTTAAGTGTAGGTGCCCCTCGTAAATATTAATGTAGTAAGACTAAATGGATCAGTGAAACTACATTAACCGATGCAAAATCTCTAAATAAAGGTTTTTGTTATGTACTGGTATAAGGGAAAAAATGCAACAATGGTTTTTAACGCTTGTCAAATTGTATGCTGATCAACTGAACAATGAGCCATCAATGTATGTATTTGATATAATTATTTAATATATATATATATATTTCCGTGTTTACACTGGATGCGAGTGGCACAATGCAGACCCCGCGTCTACTGATCCGCTCCGATCCGGCTCTGTGTCAGTGTGTAATTTCTACTGTTGAAGATTCATCATATAGACGTCGTATAGATGTAAGGAAGACGGCTCGTTAACTACTAAAAACGGTCGTTCGAATGTGATGTTCACAGACGTCTCCGCGATGTATGCTATCTACTGTCTTGCTTCACTTCAGCTGGATGAATAGATCAGATGAATTAATTGATTGATAGTTAGATAGAATGGATGGGTGGACAGATAGATATGTAGGAACGGTTGGACGGATGGATATATATATATGATTGATAGATAAATGGATAGATAGATAGGTTCAGCTGTGTGCAGTTGACCGTTAATTCGCGCTAATTCTCTGAAAACAACAGCCAGCCAGGACAGTGACGTCAGCGGTGATCCCGGGCCCCTCGCGCGGGGATTGGTCGAGACTCACTCATCCTGTCCCGCGCGCTGAGCTCGTCTCTCAGTCAGTGTGTGTGTGTGTGTGTATATGTGAGGGGAACCCAGGACCGAACGGGCGATTTCTCCCGGTCCTCCTCCGGTACAGCGGCATCATGGGTAACTCGCCCGGTTCGTCTCTGGAGGATCTGAACGCGTGCGAGTCGCACCAGTGGTACCGGAAGTTCATGACCGAGTGTCCGTCCGGTCAGCTCACGTTCTACGAGTTCAAGAAGTTCTTCGGGCTGAAGAATCTGTCAGAGTCCTCAAACCAGTACGTCACGACCATGTTCAAGACCTTCGACATGAACGATGTAAGAAACGCATTTATTATTTACTGGGGTTTTTTTTTTTGGTGTTTTTTTTTTATTTATTTTTTTATTGTTGCATATATATATATATTAGAAATGATTCTTTCTAATATATTAAATTATTACTTTTTTTATTTTTTAGCAATTATAATTTTAGCTCAGAATATCCACCCTGTTATATCTGTTTGTGAAAGTAATTCATGTTTGTATTTAAAGTTATTTTGCAATTATTGTTTCCAAACTAAATTCAGTTCAAACTAAAGTAATGATGTAACTGGTTATGTGAGCGATATAGGATGTTATTATTTTGTCCACTCTGTTATCACTTTTCCATCCTGTTAAGCAATTGTTTTTTTTGTTTTTTTTTACAATAATTTCATAAAATCAGCAAAATAATTAAGTGAAAATTAAAATTTACTGGAGTATTAATATCGCAGTACTTTAAAAAGTAAACAAAAACACCTTTTAGGCATTTGTATCTGAAAACGAAAAAAGTAAAATTATGCGTTTGTGAGAAAGTAGGTAGAATTCTTGCACAATATTAATATTTTCTGATATTTTATTTACTGATATACCAAAGAGCCCATAAATTACAATCATAATATTTAAGTTGTCTCTAAAACAGGGTGGACATTTGTGATCCTCCATTTCACTTATTTTGCTTAATAAATGGTGAAATTTATTTACCTGAGCTTGACCAAACAAAATTGATTTTCTACATGATTTTATGATGACAAAAAAACACCGAATACCAGGAACGACCCAATTATTATTATTAATAATAATATTTGGTTATTCAGATATTTAAAACGTTATTGATGTTTCATTGTAAGTTACGTAGTTTTGTTTTCAGGAAAGTAATGAATTGTTTAATATTTATAGCAGGAGTTTCAGGTAATTGTAAGTGTAAAGTCAGTATAAGTGCTGATATAACGAGGGTTAAATGAGGTGCGTTTCCTCACGTCCCTTCAGCTGAGGATTGTGGGTAATGAGATATATATGTTAATACGGTAAAGTCAGATAAACAGCAGCACTGCACAGGTCAGAGATCCTCACTGAATCCCATCAGAGCCGCTAATCTGGTTAACTGAGGGGTTTGTGTGCTCAGAACCAGGCTTTATTTCTGAACACGGCTTTCATTTGTCACCAGAAAAAAATATTTGATATTCAATCTATCTATAAATTACAGAAACGTCTGTCTGTCTGTCTGTGTGTGTGTGTCTGTTATTCGCATATCTCTCGAACCGTTATGGTATACCGTTACCGTATAATACCTAGAATATCAAAATCGACTGCTGGCGGTAGATCCTTTTCCTATTTAGCACCAAAACTCTGGACAGTTAGTTCATGCTTTCATGACCTCAAGGCTAGATTATTGTAATGCTCTACTGGGTGGTTGCCCTGCACGCTTAATAAACAAACTACAGCTGGTTCAAAACGCAGCAGCTCGAGTTCTTACCAGAACCAGGAAGTATGACCATATTAGCCCGGTTCTGTCAAAACTGCACTGGCTCCCTATTGATACTTTGCACGTGACGTCAGTTGTACTGGCTGGCGGGCAAGAACGTCATTCTCTAGCAACGAAAACCAGTAAACTAATCAAGGATCTTGCCAGGACGTTGCCAGTTTTAATATACAAAAGTTGGTGTTTTGAGGTGTACACGACATGCCAGATAGTTGTTGTGCGATTGGATGCACTAACCGCGTTTGTTGCCCGCCAGATATCACGTGACTGCAAAGTATCAATTAAACATCGCATCAATTTTAAAATATTGCTGATCACTTACAAAGCACTAAATGGTTTAGCTCCGCAGTACTTGAGCGAGCTCTTAACGCATTATAGTCCTTCACGTCTATTGCGATCTCAAAATTCCAGCCATTTGATAATACCTAGAATATGAAAATCGACTGCTGGCGGTAGATCCTTTTCCTATTTAGCACCAAAACTCTGGAACAGTCTTCCTACCATTGTCCGGGAAGCAGACACACTCTGTCAGTTCAAAGCTATATTAAAGACACATCTCTTTGACCTAGCTTTCACATAATACATTATAGACTTCTATAATTCAATGTTACGCTGCATAGATCAGGTCAGCTGGAACCGGGAACACTTCCCATAAATCCTGATGTACTCGTTACATCATAAGAAGAATGGCATCTACGCTAATATTAGTGTCTGTGTTTATCCCGAGGTTTACCGCAGTCTGCCGGATCCAGGCCGTATCCAGATCTGACGAAGGATCTGCGCCTGGACACGACCACAGCGCAGTCCTGAAATGTCCACTAGGCTCTTCCCTGTGAAGGCCTCCTTACCTCTGTTTACCTCTCTACAGATAAAGCGTTGTAGTTTGCGCAGAAAGAACTTAATAGTTTTCTGTTAAAACAGTGTTGTGTTAGCGGCCCCTAAGTTAATAACTAATGATTGTTGCGACGGAAGTGAATCAATCAAACTAACTTTAGCTGGACAATAACTTTATTCTAGAGCTGCTGTAAAGCCTAAACACTTTACTTTAATTTCCTATTATCAATGTAAAGCTGCTTTGGAACAATCTACATTGTTAAAAGCGATATACAGTGAGGAAAATAAGTATTTGAACACCCTGCTATTTTGCAAGTTCTCCCACTTAGAAATCATGGAGGGGTGTGAAATTGTCATCGTAGGTGCATGTCCACTGTGAGAGACATAATCTAAAAAAAAAAATCCAGAAATCACAATGTATGATTTTTTAACTATTTATTTGTATGATACAGCTGCAAATAAGTATTTGAACACCTGAGAAAATCAATGTTAATATTTGGTACAGTAGCCTTTGTTTGCAATTACAGAGGTCAAACGTTTCCTGTAGTTTTTCACCAGGTTTGCACACACTGCAGGAGGGATTTTGGCCCACTCCTCCACACAGATCTTCTCTAGATCAGTCAGGTTTCTGGGCTGTCGCTGAGAAACACGGAGTTTGAGCTCCCTCCAAAGATTCTCTATTGGGTTTAGGTCTGGAGACTGGCTAGGCCACGCCAGAACCTTGATATGCTTCTTACAGAGCCACTCCTTGGTTATCCTGGCTGTGTGCTTCGGGTCATTGTCATGTTGGAAGACCGAACATCCTCTCCTTAATACAGTGCAGTTGCCCTGTCCCATGTGCAGAAAAACACCCCCAAAGCATGATGCTACCACCCCCATGCTTCACAGTAGGGATGGTGTTCTTGGGATGGTACTCATCATTCTTCTTCCTCCAAACATGTTTAGTGGAATTATGACCAAAAAGTTCTATTTTGGTCTCATCGGACCACATGACTTTCTCCCATGACTCCTCTGGATCATCCAAATGGTCATTGGCAAACTTAAGACGGGCCTTGACATGTGCTGGTTTATGCAGGGGAACCTTCCGTGCCATGCATGATTTCAAACCATGACGTCTTAGTGTATTACCAACAGTAACCTTGGAAACGGTGGTCCCAGCTCTTTTCAGGTCATTGACCAGCTCCTCCCGTGTAGTTCTGGGCTGATTTCTCACCTTTCTTAGGATCATTGAGACCCCACGAGGTGAGATCTTGCATGGAGCCCCAGTCCGAGGGAGATTGACAGTCATGTTTAGCTTCTTCCATTTTCTAATGATTGCTCCAACAGTGGACCTTTTTTCACCAAGCTGCTTGGCAATTTCCCCGTAGCCCTTTCCAGCCTTGTGGAGGTGTACAATTTTGTCTCTAGTGTCTTTGGACAGCTCTTTGGTCTTGGCCATGTTAGTAGTTGGATTCTTACTGATTGTATGGGGTGGACAGGTGTCTTTATGCAGCTAACGACCTCAAACAGGTGCATCTAATTTAGGATAATAAATGGAGTGGAGGTGGACATTTTAAAGGCAGACTAACAGGTCTTTGAGGGTCAGAATTCTAGCTGATAGACAGGTGTTCAAATACTTATTTGCAGCTTTATCATACAAATAAAGAGTTAAAAAATCATATATTGTGATTTCTGGATTTTTTTTTTAGATTATGTCTCTCACAGTGGACATGCACCTACGATGACAATTTCAGACTCCTCCATGATTTCCAAGTGGGAGAACTTGCAAAATAGCAGGGTGTTCAAATACTTATTTTCCTCACTGTATAAATGACTTGACTTGACAAAGCAGGTCCATAAAGACATGGATGAGGAGTCTGGTGTGGAGGAACTGGACTCAACCCCATAGAACAGCTTTGGGATGAACTAGAGCGAGACTGAGAGCTTCTCGTCCAACATCAGTGCCTGACCTCACTAATGAGCTTCTAGAAGAATGGTCAAAAATTCCCACAAACACACTCCCTAACCCTGTGGAAAGCCTTCCCAGAAGAGTTGAAGCTGTTATATCCGTCAAATCTATATCAAACCCTACAGATTAAGAATGGGATGTCATTAAAGTTCATGTGATGTAAAGGCAGACGTCCCAAAACTTTTGCCAATATAGTGAATAAACAGATGCATATGTGGTCCAGTATAATAGTTTGATGTGTGTGTGTGTGTGTGGTCAGGACGGCTGTATAGACTTCATGGAGTACGTGGCTGCTCTGAGTCTGGTCCTGAAGGGAGGCGTTCAGCAGAAGTTACGCTGGTACTTCAAACTCTACGACATGGACGGCAGCGGATGCATCGAGCGCGACGAGCTGCTGCTGATCTTCAAGGTTTGAGGACGTGATTCTCTTCAGCGCCTCCTGCTGGAGGAACCAGATTAAACCAGTGACACCCTCCTGAACATCATCTGATGATGACTCGGAGTCTGTGTAAGAGGATCCTCAGGACTCACTGAACTCACTTTCATCTGCTGTTGTTTCTCCTCTTCAGGCCATTCGAGCCATTAGTGGAATAGAGCAGGAGGTTTCAGCAGAAGAGTTCACTGACATGGTGTTCGACAAGATTGATCTGAATGGAGATGGTAATCTATCTATCTATCTATCTATCCATCCATCCATCCATCCATCCATCCATCCATCAGTGCTGCTGTGATCAATAGGGTAACCCTAACTCAGAGATTAGGCTCTAAATGAGTTCAGTGATTCAGATCAAATGATCATTATGTGAAAACATAACCAACACCACCTTATCATCTTTTCTCTTTGTTCATCTTGCTATTACAACTCAGTTCCAGCAGCCAAACAAAATCTAGTGTTAATAATTTAACGATCAAGAGCCCAACTAAAGCAAACACTGATCATCATAATGGTGACTTTAAAATGTAGATTTTTCTCCTTTGGTGATTCAGCTTGTTAACATCAGGTGTCTTCAACAACGCTCAATCATCAATTAATCACTTAATTATCTCATTAACATTAACTGGAGTTTTTGCTATGCATCTGTCTTTCTGAATTAATATAATGAATATGCTAATGCTGCAGTGTAAATCTGTAACTGTGTGTGTTTAGGGGTTCTGTCTCTGGATGAGTTCATGGAGGGAATCCAGGCGGACGAGGAGCTCTTGAAGATGTTGACCCAGTCTTTAGATCTGTCTCATATCGTCAACAAGATCTACAGCGAGATCAACTCTGAGCAGAAGGTCACCTGACCCAGACCAGCCCGAGATCATGATGAAGATGATGATGATGACGGTAGCGCTGGCTCTGGTTCTGTGAGCGGCGTCTGGACTCCACTGTTGAGTGAAGAGGTTTAATCCCTCGACACATCAGATATTAACAGGATTAACCGTGTCGGACTGAACTTTAAGAGCCAACAGCTGATTATTCTCCTGTAATCTCACAGAATTACGATACTGAAACTAGAGCAAACCCTTTAAGTGCACTTACATATGTTTCCTCTGTTCGAATCGTTCCTGTGAAATACAACATTTCTTCAGTCCCGTGATGTTTCTCAGGGCAATATTATATAATTTTTTGGGGGGGGGGATGGATGTGTGGCGTGTGAAAAGTGTCAATTGACCGTTCGCAAAGACCCGCCCCCCTTAGTTACTGTCGCTATGTCCGACAAGCTACGCCGTTCTCACTAGGGATGGCCAAATGAAGCGTTTCGAAGCATTATTGCTTTCTGATACAATTGTGTCGAAAATGGTTCATTACTCGAAGCTTCATTCAGATAGAAATTGCAGCACCATCTCCTGGTGAAGTAAATGTAATGCAACAAAGCTGACAACCATAAAATGCAAGTAACGCCCCATTTATTACGTGTTTTTACCGAGGCGATCAAAGCTGAAACAGTGTTAGTGCTGTGAAACTCATTTATGTAGGTGAATTTTACAGATACTGATGAATTTCATGTGTTCACCTTGATAATAAAACATTAAGCATGATGTGTGTGTGTAATTATTTCTTTAGACAAGGACAGAAGATCAGACCAGCTTAAAAAAAAGTTGGAAACCATCACAGAAATTCTAATGGTTTATATTAAAATAGGAACCATTGGCTTTTACCATTTAAACCACAACATAATTCTTTTTTGTAGTGTGTTAGGGACATATTCCATTAGGATTTAATGCCCCCACCAATACAACCCAACACATATCAGTAGACCCACAGAGACCACTATAATTCCCATTACAACCAATAAAATTCCCATGAAAACCATTAAATCCAATAGAATTTCTGTAATGGTTTCTATTGGTTTTTTTACCTTCACTTTTATAAGAAATACAGCCGCCAGGTTTCAAACCTGTCAACACTGGATTGGGCTGTCAAAGCAGTCAGGTGGTTTACTACAGGAGTGAACCAGTGTGTTTGCTTCAGAAGTCATTTTCACGTGACTAGTGACGTAATGATACAAGCTCCGAAGCAGTGGTTCATTGAGAGGCATCCAGCTGCAGCCCCGCAGACTCACTTCTTGCTAGACACCAGTGGCTGGACACCAGTGGATGGACAGCAGTCGTCATTTCCGTATCATCATTCACTTTTCAAATTGACGTCATTTCCGTATCGTCATTCACTTTTCAAATTTGACGCGGCATGCAGATGTCAGCGGTAAGAAAAAATAATAAACTGTCGATGATTTATAGGTCATGTCAGAATTCAAATGCACAAACTAGCTAGTTAAAAAAATCGTCTTGTTTTCAAGGTACTGTGTCGTGTTTTTTTAAAGGTATTAGTGAACTCTTTTGTGCCTCAATTCTAGAGCTAGGTTGCTACAATAGATTTTCCAATTAAATCGTTCTTTGAGTGGTATGATTTAATATTGTAAATACGTTTTTTTTTTCACTTGGATGTGTGAAGATTGTACCATGTGTAATTTCCAATAAATATTGCAAAACCATGAAGTGTTAATTTGATCTGGATTGTTTGGTAAATTGTCTGATCATGTGAATCTACGTATATTTTAAAAACAGAAGTGGTTACATTTACAAAAAAAATAAGAATTGAATATACAAATGGGCAAGGCAAAAAACTGTGGTCAATTAACATGTACAAGTCTGTTGTATTGACAAAACGTTATAGTCCGTTGATCTAGGCTGAATTTAAGTCACAAAAAATAGTGATATGATCTGAACAATATATATTTTCAAGGTGGTTCTTGTGAATGCAGTTTGCATGAATTATTGATGTTATAATATTAAGTATATTATTGAGAATTGTTTTATGTAAAGAGATATGATAAAGATCATATTTCAATTTGCACACAGCTTTTATATTATATATTTTAAGTCATAAAAGTAAAATGACAATACGGAAAAGACGTGTGCAATTAAGCCTGCAAAGAATGCTGTCTATCCACTGGTGAAAACAGAAAATAAATATATGTCAATCCAGAGGTGAAAATATAAAATAAATATGTGTCTATCCAGAGGTAAAAATATAAAATAAATATACTGTCCATCCAGAGGTGAGAACTAAATATGCTGTCTATCCAGAGGTGAAAATATAAAATAAATATATGTCAATCCAGAGGTGAAAATAGGAAATAAAATTGCTGTCCATCCAGCGGTGAAACCGGAAATTAGCGGCGAAACGGAAATGACGGAGAAAATGGAAATGACGTAGGCTGTCCATCCACTGGTGTCCAGCAAGTGGTGTCTAGCCGGAGGTGAGTCTGCGGGGCTGCAGCTGGATGCTATTGGGTTCATTGCAAGGACCGTTCGAGTTTGAAGCAAGCTTCGGAGCGTCGGTGTCCGACGTAACCCCGGATTTCCACCAACTGCGGAACGGCTGCAGATCGGCTCCGCTGCGTGTCGGCTCCGTGCTCCGCTGTCCTTCAATACCCACTAGGTCCGGATTTGTTGCGGAACGGCTGCGACCATGACTGACAGCTGAAGTCACAAGGACCCACGAGATCTCGCGAATTCACTTATGATCGCGCGATATAAGTGCTGAATTGCTGCGGAGCTCTCCGGCATCCGGCAAAAATAGAAGCTCTGCGTATCTGCTCCGGAGGGCTGCGGATTGCCGGAGTCGGAACGCAGCCGTTCCGCAGTCAGTGAAAATACACACATTGACTTTAATGGAAACCTATTGACTCCGCCGCCGTTCCGGAGCGGATCCGCAGCCGTTCCGCAGTTGGTGGAAATTGGGGGTAACATCACTAGTTCTCACGCAGTGAAAAATACATCGCGGAGCAGAGAGGAGACTGACAACACGCTGACAGACAGGACAGACCAGGTTACTTTTCGGTTACGTTTGATATTAAACATATTAAACAAAGTCTCACCTTTCAAATTTGGTCATTTTTTAAAAGAAATTTAAACAATAAATACCGTATTGTGGCTCTTTAATGTGCCGTGACAGATCGCTGTAGTGTAGAGCATCAGTTAAAGCTGCTCGTGAACCGATCATCTCTTCCTTCTAGTTAATTTATAGCCTCAAATAAACATGAACAAACATAAGAAGGAATGTTGTTTTAACCACGGAAAGGCGTCAGTACACTCCGTTTTTCAAGTTCAAATCCTCCCATGTTCATCTACTAACTCTCCTGACTGCTTTGTCGGACAAAATGGCGGATGGCGAAGTATGATTGGTCAGATCACCTGTCAATCAAGCTCCCTGCGAAGGGTCAATTGCGTGTGGCAGCTCTGCAGTAGTCTCGCGTAGCCAGACCTTCAGACTGACGGCAGAAGGTCTGGACTCTATCGCAGCTTTTCTTGGCCAAGAGGACGTTTGACTGACATATAACGTAACCAATCACAGTTTGTTTTGTTCCGCGTCATGTTTAGGGGCGTGCCAATATAATGTCGATGTTCCTACAATAACAGACCGGCGTGCATTTAATAAATTATTCATTCAAGAACGTTGTGCAAGTTTACTGCAACAATGGAGCCGCAAACTTCACATACTTTTGAAAATCCAGCGTTTAGTTGATCCTGGTAAGCGCTCATTTGTCTCAGTTTTAACACAACGGCTTTCTTCTTCCACGAGGGGTTTTGGCGTCACGGCATTTGTTTCCAGACGGACCGTTAAAGAACGCGACACACACGTCTCGCGGACATCCTGTAGAATTCAACCAATCAGGTCGCGACTTCGAAACTCCTGAAGTGTTTCCAGAAAAGTGTGCCGTATGCATCAGACGTTTAGCCAACGTTCCGTGGCCGTGACGTCTGAGGCTGAGACTAGCTCTGCAGTAACAGTAGAAGGAAACGGTTTAATTTGAAACCAGGAAATTCTACTTTAGAAGTACATTTTCACAAAAAAACGGGAAAATTCGTGTCTCGGGAAAGAATATAAATTTTACGGGACTGTCGCTCAAAAAAGAGAACAATCCCTGGAAAACCGAGACGGGTGGCAACGCTATGAAAGGAAAGCATGAGAGTCACATCTTATATCCAGAGTCACGTGTGTATGTTTTGTTACTGAAGTCAGTTAAAAATAAAGTTATGTGATGGAGCAGGAGCTCGTGTTCGTGTTTGCCTGTCTGTATAGAGAACAGAACATGGTGTCAGAATAAAACTGATATAAACGCAGAAAAAGAGGATGGCACAGTTACAGCCACCACCGCCATTGAATTCCAGACCTTGTACGGTAAGCTTGCTCTTTCTCTACACTTTCATTACCATTTCTTTCATTTGAAATGTCCTTCCTGTCAAGTGCATTGCTCTGTGATGCATCAACCGACTGCTAACTATCAGTATCCATGTCAACGCTTTTCTCAAATGTTGAAGAGTTTGTTTCTCTTGTTTTTCTTAAATGTCTGCGATTTCGTCTGAACAGCTTGCCATCAGGAGTCTTTACTATAAAAGAACGTGGCTGTTCATGCTTTTCCAGAACAACAGCTGGCTTCCTTGAATCTCCCTTTTGCATCCTTATTCCTTCTCCAGGTTGCAGATCAGGTAAGTGTTTAGCCATCCTGTCGTAGTACTGCTTCTGTTCCTTCTGCTCATGCACTTGCGACATTGTCTCCGTGGTAAGCAATGCAGATGATGTTTGTAGCTTCGTCCTGAGACGTCTCCCCATCAGTAATTGTGCAGGTGATAATCCTATCCCTTCCATTGGCGTGTTGCGGTACTCCAGCAATACTATGTACGGATCACATTGACTACTCTGCGCTTTCTTTAAGAGATTTTTCAATGTTTGCACTGCTCTCTCGGCTTGTCCATTAGACTGTGCATAACCAGGACTTGAATCACATTCTCGAATCCCCATTCCTCTGCAAAACTTGAAAATTCAGCACTAGCATACTGAGGTCCATTGTCAAATACTACTATATCTGCAATTCCATGTCTTGCAAAGATGGACTTCATTTCCCTGATGATTCCACAGCTTGTCGTGTCCCTGAGTAGTTTTACCTCAATGTACTTTGAAAAGTAGTCCACACATAACAGAAATGCTGAACCACTATGGTAAAAAAGGTCGCCCTGGCACTTCATGTTGGAACAATGGCTGGTGGTGGAATTTCAGTCACTGCCCTTACCTTTTCTTCGTCTGGCTTAACTCCTTGCGCACTCAGTATGTGTCCTATGTACTTGATCTCTGTCATTCTTATTTTGCACTTGTTCCTGTTGAGCTTTAAATTGTTTTTTCTTGCACATTCCAGCAGCTTTATTAGCCTTTCATCATGCTCTTGAATGGAGTCTCCCCACACCAGCAAGTCATCGATGATATTTACCACACCTTCCAGTCCTTCTATCATTTGTGCAATGGATCTCTGAAAGACTTCTGAAGCTGAGGATATACCGAAAGGTATCCTAAGAAAACGGTATCGCCCAATTGGCGTGTTCATTGTGCAAAGCTTTGAACTTTCATGATCCAGCTTTATCTGCCAAAAACCTTGATTCGCATCTAGCACAGAAAAGTACTTTGCATTCGGCATTCTTGAGACCACATCTTCTACTGTCAGCATTGGATAATGCTCTCTTTTTATTGCCAGATTGAGATCTTTAGGATCCATACAAATGCGCATTTTCTTCGACTTAACTACAGTTACCATGCTGTTGACCCATTCAGTTGGCTCAGTTTGCTTTGCGATGACCCCCATCTGCTCCATACTTTGCAGTTCTTCAACCACTTTCTCTCGCAGAGCTACAGGTATCCTTCTTGGCGCATGCAAGTTTGTATGTGGTGTTCTCCTGGTAAACATCCTAATCCTTCAAATAGATCGTCAAAATCCTTGAGAATGTCACTGCTCTTTTCAATTTCATACAGTCTCTTAATCATGCCCATTTTCTGACATGCAGATCGTCCCAGAATGACAGGTGCATCATGCTTCATTATTTCAAACAGGATTTTGTATTTCTGTCCTTTTGTACACACAATTCAGTGCTTTATTGCCCAATGGCGCCATCTTGTGTCCAGAATAAGTTTGCAGCTTGACCTCTGCAGTCTCCCTGCTATGTTTAGCAACTTGTACACTCTTTCTGACATGACATTACATTCAGCTCCTGTATCCAGTGTCACTTTTACATCATTCTTGTTTATCTGGATTGTCTCGACCCATTGTTCATCCTCCTTACTTGAGTTGATGGAGATTACAGTTCTTTCTTTTTCCACTGTTACTGTACCGATAAACATGTTACCATCTTGTTCAATCATGTGCATTCTTTTACTCTGACTCTGCAGGTCTTTGGTATTACACATCTTTGCAAAATGATTTTTCTTCTGACAAGACTTGCATGTTTTCCCGTAGGCTGGGCATTTTCTGTACTCGTGCTTGTTGCCGCATCTGCTGCATTCCTTTCTCATCACTGATGTCTGCTCTGATTTGGTGTCTCTTTTCTTTGGCTTTATGGATTCAACTTTTTTGTACATTTACTTCATCATTGAGTGCTTTCATCTGACTCGACGTGATCTCGCTGGCCCTGCAAATGTCTATGGCCTTTTCCAATGTGAGATCTGTTTATCTTAGAAGTCTGCCTTTTAGTTGATCCTCTCTTATGCCACATACAATCCTATCACGAATTAACGAATCGTGCAGATCACCAAACTCACAGTCTTTTGCTTTGCTTTTCAGATCAGTGACGTACATGTCGATTGTTTCTGCAGGCCCTTGCGATCTCGTGAAAACACAGTTTTTTCGAGGCTCTCAGTAATTTTTAAACTTGTCTTTTAGTACTTGTATTTTATTTCTCTCCTCTTCTGAGAACTCAAATGTATTACATACTTTTATGGCCTCTTCCCCCGCCACGTGCAGAAATGTAGCACACTGCACCGTCTCAGACTTCTCTGCTACTCCGCTGGCTTGCGAGAAAAGTTCGAACCTCTGTATCCAGTTCTTCCAATTTTCCGAGAGATTTCCTTGCAGGATCAATGGCGGTGGTGGCTGTAACTGTGCCATCCTCTTTTCCTGCGTTTATATCAGTTTTATTCTGACACCATGTTCTGTTCTCTATACAGACAGACGAACACGAGCTCCTGCTCCATCACATAACTTTATTTTTAACTGACTTCAGTAACAAAACATACACACGTGACTCTGGATGTCATTATATCAGATGACCACTAGATGTCCTCATATGTATAACATACATATGTTACAGGGAGGATGAACGGCAGTGTAACACTTTCTGTTTTGTTTTTAGGCGCGTGACAAGGGCAATGGCGGCGTTCTGATCAATTGTTATATGCTCCGTGCTTCATCATAGAGTTGCTGTTTCTTTTGTTTTCCTTTTTTTGGTTTATTTCTTTAATTGATTTCAATGGTTGGGTATTTTTGAATGTGTATTTTGGTTTCAATTCATCTATTATGATTTATTGAATATATATATTACTTTCATCTAACCATTTCTACGGTTGAGCTATACTGCCAATTTATTTAATCATTTGTTTATTTAATTTGAGTTTCTCTCTTTTCCTTTTGCTATTTTTGATCTTGATTTGTGACGACCCGGGCAGTTACTCTTTATATTATTATTTTGTTTATGTATATCTCTGCTCTATCTTCATGTCTTTTTCTTTCTGGTTGTTGGCAGGACCTGGGCACCCGGGGGCAGACGAGTGACCTTCTGGTGGTGGCATCCTTCACTGTGTGTCGTGGTCTTCTCTGACATTAGTCGCTGTGTGTGTGCTAGTGTGTGTGCACTGTGATTTGAGTGATTTTCATTAAGGGTGATATTCTGAGACTGCCCCTGTTGGTAAGCCTGGGTTCCTTCGCCACTAATGATTGAACTGAACAATTGAGATGAGTGTGATTGCTGGTCAATGCCTCTTTTAACTGCTAATAAAATACTTTTGTACGATTTACTTAATATGTCTCTGACTCCAATGGTGATTAGGACCTGTGCGTGCCTTTAGAGGTTGTGTTTAATTCCTGGGGTGAAATCCCCCAGGTGCGTAGTCGGAAATTATATTAACTTGAGTTCGCTGAGTGCGTGTATAGGTAAGCGCTCCGCCCCACCCCATACCATCTTCCCCGCTCTGCCACAATTTTTATTTTATTTAATTTTAATCCATAAGTATATACACTGTACTTATTTCATTGCTGCCATATATGGCCTACTCTTCAATACTACATGAGGACCAGTGACCATTTTGAGCAAAAACTTTTGGAAAAAACCTCAACGCCATCACACGTCTGTAAAGTCTCATTGTTTTGGGGTTGAAAACTTGTGACAGGGTTTTTGACTTATTGTTTTTGAAAAATTTTAATAAAAAAATCTTGTTATACATAGAATATTTGATGTAATGTGTCCACTTAAACATTGACAAGCATCTTATCCCAGAAATGGCACCCACATCAGCAGCAGAAAGACTGTGTTGTTGACCCAGAAAGAAGGGCAGACACAATATGAGAGTAAAAATATGAAAAAATATATTACATTTATGGCAATGCCTCCCTTCAAACCTATTAGTCTTAACACAATTCTCAACTAAGAATTAAAAATATTAATAAATAGAAATATTTGTAGTGGATGTGATGATTTTGATAAAATCAATATAAAAGAAATTATAAAGCTGACTTGCAGTATTTGCGTGTATTCAGTTCAGATAAGCAGGTGGTTTTACTACACAATTATTCACTAACATAGGTTATTATTCATCCAATTCAATGAATATTGTAAGCATTAGATTTCTTGTCAAATAAACAAAATCACTGGTAAAAAATTACAAAACACTGTATTATCGATATTTTTATTTGAGTAGCCTAGCCTATATCACTTTCGATACTCGACGTCTGTATCGATACGCCTATCCCTACTGATGACGGGTAGGGTGGAATGTCAGAACACCTGCTGAACCAGTGCACTAAAGCGCAGTGTTTGTTCGAGAAAAAAAACCGGACTTCCCATACGTGGCGCAGGCGAACTCGATCTCCTCTTTCAGCGTTTTTCTTTCAGCTGTAAGGTGCTGGTGTTGAGATGGAGTCAAATTCAGGTAAGAATCAAATTAGAATTAGATTAGAAGTTCCGTCAATAATTTATGGAATATTTATGACTAACAAACCGGTTTAGTTTGTTTTGTTTATTAAATTATATTTCACTGTGCTCTTACATTTATGTTGTTTAAAAGTAGCATAAGTAAAATAAAATGCTTCCTCTATTAATCTGGTTCCTTTCCATGGATTTCTCGGCGACGTCATCACTGCTTGCGCACGCAACCAAGAGGCAAAAGACCCGCGGTCTTCGTACCGGAGTAAAGGGTTTAGGCTAGTAGCAAAGTGGTGGTGTTGTCGCTAAGTCAAAATGCCAAGGAGTTGTTGCGTAATTTATTTACATGCAGGCCTATCTGTTGTTTTATCTGCTTATTTAAATTATACGTGTTGTAAGTAATTCCAAATCTAGGCGAATGGAAGAGTGGGACAGAAGGAGGAAGTTGTATGTTATATTCTTTATATTCATAATTTGACGAGCTGCACATGACCACATAGCACGTAGTTGTATGCATCAAGGGATTTGTACGCTCTAATCATTTCTCTTGTATACACACTTGGTGTCTGAATAAGATAATTACTATCAGGCCATACAATTGCTGGCCACTTCTTGTCATCCACAATCCAAAGATCGTCATGTATTGCGCAGGGATCCGACAAGATCTCACCATTGCTGAGAGTAAGTTTTTTAATATAATCGCCACGGTCGGAGGTACTAATGGCTTCCCATAGTCAAATCTTTGATTTACAGTAGTAACGTTATATGTGTCATGAAATGTTGCAGGTCGTAAAGTAACGTAAACAAGGTTAACTTATATAAAAGCAAATTCGGGCTCTATAGATGCTGCACTGCTAACATTGGCTATTACATTACTAACTTAGTCTAACATGATAATTCATACATGCATCACAGTATGTCCGGATTTTGATTCGTAAACAGTTGGACATTTTACATAATGTTATATTAATATGAGACACAAACAAACAGATCCAACTCTGAAATTGCAGTTTATTATTGAGTCAACAAGAAATTACAAACAATGCGAAATCTACGTTAATTACAATGTTCTTTTACAGAATTCGGCATAACAGCTAGCGGTTTTCTGCCTCCTGGATGCGCGCGCATCCGGTATTGTTTGTATACAAGAAACCCGTGTATATTTAGCCTTGTTCGGATTTAGCCCGAATCGGACGAGACTATTTTTTAAACGATGTTTGAATGTTTCAAACTATCTCATTTAAAGACCCAATTTTACATGTAATTTGTCTGAGAATTGATGAATTTAACAGATTTAAGAAAAACGGGAGTCATTTTTTGATGGCTGATCTAATATTATAAAGGGTTTCTATTGGTTTAAGAGTGGTCACATTTGCTTGGGACCAGCTTGTAAAACAATATGATAATGTGGGAAAAAATCATGGCATGCATAAAAAGTTTACCAAATAATTTTCACAAACTATAGTTTTATACTTGTGTTATGCCTTGTCAGAGTGTGACAACACTGTGCAGAACATACAAATCTGTTATTTTGTGTTAGTTTTAATGTACTTGTAACGCCTCCAACCGGGTCCTACTTGCCCCGCTCTGTGCGGGCCTCGGCTCGAACCCAGGTCTCCGGTGTGAGAGTCAGGCGCTCTAACAAGGAGGCTAAATGTACATTGACTCCACCGCCGACTTGAGTGTCCAAAGTTACCGGAAGTCATTCATTTTCAATGGAAGCTGGCTTCTCTCAGCTGCAAAGAGCGTCATATCCATCGGCGTCGCGTTTTGGGCGTTTTGAGCGTCAATCAGAAAGTTGAAAGTAGCTCAACTTTATGGTAATGAGCTATGACGTGGTTCAGCGGCAAGCAGCATAGAGCTGGTAAGTCCCGCCCCTTCCTCTAATCCCGCTGGACCTCTAGGTTGAAAAATCGTCAATGCAAGTGAATGGGAGAAAATAATTATTTTCTGGTCTCGTTTGAATTGTGCCATGAATGTGAACATATGTTGTCTGTGAATTTTTTATATAACTTTTCGTGTGAAGAATGCTACAATTTAGCGGGTTGAAGTTTGATACGGTTAGACTTTGTGTGAGAGCACTTTGTGGACTACAACTCTCGACGCGTTTGAAATGTCACCACCGCTCGCACACGGACTAGCTCACGGATCCCGCTAAACATGGCTGTGTCTTTGGTGCACTTCACCGCCTTCTTTCAGGGAGAGGACAAAATCATTGAGGTTGGCGAAAACCACGGGTAAGTCAACTTTATGGGGTGACGTCACATAGGCGACATGTAGTCTTTCTCGTTATGGCTTTTCCACAACTGCTAGCCAAAGAATCATACCATATACTGTCAAACTCGTAACATGAAAAATTATATAAAAAATTCACAGACAACGTATGTTCACATTCATGGCACAATTCAAACGGGACCAGAAAATAATTATTTTCTCCCATTCACTTGCATTGACGATTTTTCAACCTAGAGGTCCAGGGGGGTTTTACGGATGGGCGGGACTTACCAGCTCTATAGGCAAGCAGCGGCAAAATGCCAGAAACCAATCAGAATATAGCAATAATATCCAGCTGCAGACCCGCAGCACCACCAGTTTCAGAACCAGAACCCCAGCCACAGAACCGGAAGTGAGCTTCTAAACCGAGTAGCGCCACCTAAGGTTTTGGAGCGTAATTTGCTTTTATTACACACGAAACGTCATACTTTATACAATACACATTTTAAAACATTGATCTTGTGTAATATATTTGTATATAGTTATCCGTTTCATTGAATTATGAGAGTTACTTTCTGATCATGATGTTGAAAAATAATGCTTGAAACTTATGGGCATTTTATATGAAATATACTTTATTCACAAGACTCTAAATAAACATTTACTCCAAAGCCAAGAACATATGCAGCATGTATTTGTCTATATAAAACATTTCAATAAAAATCTAAAAAAGAGCAGCATCATTTTAAAAGAAACAATAAAAATGTATACAACAAATAATTCAATTGAAATGTATCAACTGAACAATTCGCTCCTAGGCCCATTTTGTCATGATAGTCCTGCATAAATTCAAATGTGCAAAATTAACAATTCACTCCTCCTAGGCTCATTTTATTATGACAATCCTGCATAAATTAAACTTAAAATGTATCAAATGAAGAATTCACTCTTAGGCCCATTTTGTCCTTACATTCCTGCAAAAATAACTCCATGTCATCCCTCATCCCTGAACACAAAATGAAATACGAAGGGCTCTCTGGAAGCTTCTGATTGTTCCAGGAGATTGTTGAGGACCTTTTCCTTGTCTTCCTCACTGGACCCCTGAGCAGATGACTGATGGAAAGGGAGCTGTCATGTGTCTGATTATTGGGAGCTCCTTCATTACAGAATATTAAAGGAAAATGTGACTTTAATATTTCTTATAAATGTATTATTAAGATTATATATATATTTACACTCAGATATGCGTGTTTTATATTTATATTTGAGACATGCCTCACTGCTGCTAAGCGTAGCTTATTCTTCACTTGGAAGGGACTCTTGTAGGGTTTCTGCACTGGAATATACATATCTTGGTTAATTTCAAATTGATCAGAAGAGGGTGCAAATGTAACAGTGGGTTGGAGTAAATGTCAAGTATGTAGTGACCACCTTTCAGAGAAAATCCCAAAGTTCTCCAGAAAAATAAGAGCCCACCATCTCCGTATGTTTGGAAAGTCGCACTGGAAGACAAAAATAGAGAAATCTTGATATATCAACTGTTACAACATCATAAAGGTCAATTACTTGAACTGGTAATTACTTACAGATGTAAAATCAAAAAGGTGCTCCCAAAACAAGGTATAGAGCATACTGGAAAACAGCAAAAATTAAGGAACATTATCTCTGTAAACGTCAAATTAAATAATTGCTTCCTTGTTCCTTATTTAACAACGTAAAAAAAATAAGTAAAAATAAAAATCATTGCTTTATTTATATCAAAAACATAATGTCTCACCATCAACATGAAGACTCCACAGTCCATACCACCAATCTGTTGGGGGATATCCTAAAAAAATAAAATAATAATGCTAATAATAAAAAAGAAGCATGAAGTTATTAATAAGGGTTTGACACTTTAGCAGACTTCTTTTTAACCAACCTTGTTTTCCAGTAGCACTCATGTGCCAGGTGGAATTTTGGCTGTCATTTTACTGCAACAAAAATACACAAATAATAAAAACAGATTTCCTAATATGCAGTTACATTGTGCGGCACATAGGCCTACAGTTTGAGGCTCTGAATCAATGCAAAAACACAGCAGTCAACAGTATTTGGGTCTTTCTTGTAAAAACTGTCGCAGCATGCAAAATCAGAACATCATGCAAGTAACCATTAAGCAAGTTTATTAAACTCTTGACCGACAAACTCACCGTGCTCTCCATGCTTGTCTCGTTGTCAATAACTCCGCCCCTCACTTCCGGTTCTGGCCCTGGGGTTCTGTGGCTGGGGTTCTGGCGCTGGGGTTCTGTGGCTGGGGTTCTCTGGCTGGGGTTCTATGGCTGGGGTTCTGGCGCTGGGGTTCTATGGCTGGGGTTCTGGCGCTGGGGTTCTATGGCTGGGGTTCTGGCGCTGGGGTTCTGTGGCTGGGGTTCTGGCGCTGGGGTTCTGTGGCTGGGGTTCTGGCGCTGGGGTTCTGTGGCTGGGGTTCTGGTGCTGGGGTTCTGGTGCTGGGGTTCTGTGGCTGGGGTTCTGGCGCTGGGGTTCTGTGGCTGGGGTTCTGTGGCTGGGGTTCTGTCGCTGGGGTTCTGTGGCTGGGGTTCTGTGGCTGGGGTTCTGGCGCTGGGGTTCTGTGGCTGGGATTCTGGCGCTGGGGTTCTGTGGCTGGGGTTCTGGCGCTGGGGTTCTGGCGCTGGGGTTCTGTGGCTGGGGTTCTGGCGCTGGGGTTCTGTGGCTGGGGTTCTGTGGCTGGGGTTCTGGCGCTGGGGTTCTGTGGCTGGGGTTCTGGCGCTGGGGTTCTGGCGCTGGGGTTCTGGCGCTGGGGTTCTGTGGCTGGGGTTCTGTGGCTGGGGTTCTAGCGCTGGGGTTCTGGCGCTGGGGTTCTGTGGCTGGGGTTCTGTGGCTGGGGTTCTAGCGCTGGGGTTCTGTGGCTGGGGTTCTGGCGCTGGGGTTCTGGCGCTGGGGTTCTGTGGCTGGGGTTCTGTGGCTGGGGTTCTAGCGCTGGGGTTCTGGCGCTGGGGTTCTGGCGCTGGGGTTCTGTGGCTGGGGTTCTAGCGCTGGGGTTCTGTGGCTGGGGTTCTGGCGCTGGGGTTCTGTGGCTGGGGTTCTGTGGCTGGGGTTCTGTGGCTGGGGTTCTGGCGCTGGGGTTCTGTGGCTGGGGTTCTGAAACTGTTGGTGCTGCGGCTGATTCCGGAGAAACATACGATGTAAACTTTCATTCCTATCAAAACATTAGTTCCGAGAAAATGGAGGAGAAGCTGATCATCGCCGTTGCTGGGTTTCCTATCATTATCGGATTAATTGCACAGTTTAACCATCATAGAGTGAAAGTTTATCATTTGCATTTGTTTTTAAGTCCTGTCAGTTTACCAGAGCGCGCTTGACAGGGCATATATAAGAACGAGCAGAGAGAGAGAGAGAGAGAGAGAGCCCCGGCCGCGCGCGCACTCACTATTAATAATAATAATAATAGCTAAAAAAAAAATTTCCCCGACCAAATGTGACCAAAACGGTTATAAAAATGTTGTTATTATAAAAGATTTCTAGCGTCAATGTATAGCTTGTTTTTTTCTGTTTACATTTCATGGTGTGACCCAGACTTCAGAGCGGCCAAAGCATCAACAAGTTTCCCCGTACTTTTTGACAAGCGTCCTTGACAGGGCGGCCAGAGCTTCTTTGCAGCTCAAGTCGGCGGCGGTGTGAACGTACAGTAAAGACTGCAGCCTCTAGCGTCTGTTGCTATGCTAGGAAACCAATGAGTCTGTCGCCTATTGAGATCAGAGGAGTGAGGTTTACTCGCACAACAACTACTAGCTGGCCTCCATTACATACGCAAATATGCATGCACGCACCCAACTACTTTGACTTTGCTTCTGCTCAAATTTCCATAGAAACCTGCAAACATATTTTCTAATTTTTTTACATTCTGCAATGTGAAAAAAACACATGCAAGTATTCAACCATTAGTACAGCTGCAAATAACTAGATGTTTCAATTTTCCTTGAAAATCGCGGAAGGTCTTAACGTGTTACTGTCTTTTCTCGAGGCAAAGTATTTTTTGATTAAATGCAATACATTTGAATATGTATTCTCTCGTTATTTCATCTGACTCCATAAATGAAAAGGTTTTAATGATGTCTGTGGATCATTAATTATGAGCGAATGTTTGACTATTCCGTTTAACTCTTCAATGAAAATAATGTCAAAGACGGTTAGAATAATCAAATGTAACAATTTATTATGTCAGGTAAATGTATCATGCCAATTACATAATCAATTCAAAGATAATCGATACAAAACATCAAATGCTCTGGAATAAAGAGAAGAGATGCGAACCTGACATTAAGAAATACATGAGGCTGATGAGGTCTCCCTAATCTGAGGTACAGAAAGGCTTCGATCTCCCTGCTGCATTTCATTATATAGCCAGGACCTCTTTCACATGGAAACAAGAAATTTGCATTCAGAGGTTACACCTTTTGGGGGTGTGAGACCATTTGTCAGGAGATCACCTTTCTTTGTCTGTCAGTTATCTTTAAAGGGGTGGTATAATGCCCTTTTCAAAAGATGTAAAACGAGTCTCTGATGTCCCCAGAGTGTGTATGTTAAGTTTTAGCTCAAAATTCCCTACAGATATTCTTATATAGCATGTTAAAATTGTCACTTTTTGAGGGTGAGCAAAAACGCACCGTTTTTTGTGTGTGTCCCTTTAAATGCAAATTAGCTGCTGCTCTCAGCACAGGGGGCGGAGCTTCAAGAGCTCCTGTCCTTTTACCTCACACAGACATGCACTGGAAATGTCAATGTTTATGTTCAAACTGGAGTCAGACAATGATGGAGAGACTCAAGAAGAAGTGACAACATGTAGAAGCAACAGGACATTTCTGAATGGTTAGTTGATGAATTTATGTAGTTTATGTGTAGTTATCTTCTAGTCATTGATTAGCATAATTCATGATAATCTATAAATCGTGTTCAGGGGGCGGGGTTTATGTAAATTCTAGGGTTTGTGATGTCACTAACCCGGGAGGAATGTTGTGTAGTCTCTACCAGCCGTTTGTTGTAGTCCTTAAAAAGCGATTTCTGTAAAAGCAGATCTCTCCCTTTGCTCTGAACTTTGAGTGTTGTAACTTTGCAGATGTTGTTTATGCTCAAACAGCAACATTACACACTAACTAAAGTTAGAAAAGTGAAATCATAATCAACCACCCCTTTAAACTCTTAAAAACATTATTACCTTTTGTTTTACTTATTTGGAAATGAGACATTTGTACCAGTCGCACTGTGACATTTTAAACGATACCAAACATGAAAATACTCTGTGATAATCATTCACATTAAACTATACATTTTCTTGGGTGATCTTCAGGTGATCATCTGAGCATGAGAGAGAGGGGGTGAGGGGAGAGGGAAAGAGATGTAGATGAAGTTGATTCGGAGGTGAGACTTTCGTCTCGATGGTGCACCAGAGCCAGTTCAAATGGTAATCTCCAGAGAGGTCCTTTTGTCCTCTCAGGGTCTGGTCGCTCTTGAAACAGACTGTCCGGCATTTTGTAATTTCTCAATTCTTACATTGATCAAAACTTGATGACGCAATCACGTTCACTACTAAATTCTCATTATATTTCTTTATAATTTGTCCAATGATGTCATAGGCTATAGTTTCCTCATTTGTTTATTAGTTCTGCACACAGTTTCAGCCCCTTTTCTATTTAAGCCCTGTGTCTCTTCAATTAATCATCAGGTATCTTCTGTTATTTGTTTGTGTTGCTTCCTGTTATCTCCCGTTTCTTTATTATTAGATTAAAGACTGTTCTTGTAGTTATTTGTGCGATTATTACAGCACACACGTCTGAAAGGTGCACTTATAAATAGTTGTATAATAGCAAACGCATCTCCTATGTTTTGCTGTCTTCATGAACTGCCCTGAGATACAGTTTACAGAGACTGAAATGTAGTTTTTGGTGAATAGTTATAGGAATTTTTCTGAGCCTGATTACAAAAACAAAAGGCAAATAGTGAGCAACTATTTTATTTTAAAAGAATTAACTGCAGAAAACAAGGAAACTGCAAGGAAACATCTAGCTCTTTCTTTTCCCAAGATTATTTACTAAATGTAGCCAACTCTGAGCAGATTTCTTCATTTTTAGGGCCCGAGCACCGATAGTGTGAGGACCCTCTTGGAATTGCTCCGTTTATTAATTATACATTCCTATGGCCAAAACAAAGGAAATTGTCATTTGAACTCTCTCTTGAGAAACTAGCATTCCCATGCAAGATGAAATCAACTCAATATTGTATCAATTTACATTTCTTTCCCTTCCCTATCTCGTCTCTCGCTCATGCTGAGATCACCTGAAATTCACCCAAAAATCTATATGGTTTAATGTGAATAATTATCATACAACACTATACATTTTTGGTATCATTTGAAATGTCTCAGTGCAACTGGTACAAATGTCTCATTCCCACAGAAATAAAACAAAAGGTAATAAAGTTTTTAAGAGTTTAGAGGTATCTCGCTTCAAGGGGAGGGGTGGGTCCTCCAGGCAAATGACATCGGCCCTCAACAGCTGCAAACTCTGGAGACAGTGATTAAAGCAAATTCCCATGGTTCTCAATTGTTTCCGTGTGAAAGAGGTTTCCATTTCTGCCCCGGTCTGAGTACTTATAGAAATGCCAGAAGAGGCTCAGGGTGATTTGTAGTTCAGATCAGCCCATAATGCTGGATGTCTTCAGACATTCAGCATTATATATGTTTCCAATGTCAGGTTTGCATCTCTTCTCTTTATTCCAGAGCATTTGATGTTATTGTATTGATTATCTTTGAATTGATTATGTAATTGGCATGATACATTTACCTGACATAATAAATTGTTACATTCTGATTTATTTTGACTTGCTCTGAAATTATTAACTTTAGTAGATTACGCTGTATCCATTGTTACCGCAAATATGCCGTTACCTGAAAAAATACCTGTCACGTCATTGACCCATATAGACTTTGGAAAATATGAAACATATTGTTGTGAAGTTACATATTTAAGAGACCAATTTAAACAACTAAACGGATCTATGTAAATTTACCTTTGACTGTAACCCAGCCCGCCACACGTGCTAATTAACTGACAGGGAATTATAAAAGTATAGAGGGGGAATTTAATACCTTAATACAAATATTACAAATCTAAAGTGAAATTTAAAGTTAGATTTTAGCAGACCATTACAGTTTGAAGTGAACAGCGTGCCATCATATTTCTGTTACTGCGTCACACACCTCTCTCTCTCTCTCAACCTGCACAAGCGCAAGGTTTTGTCCAACCAAAGCTTTTGTTCAGAGATGCATTGATGCAAATTGCTCTTTATCAATTCCTCAGCTGCAAATAATGCTCACTTGTTTTGGAACTGTGCCCATATGCAAAAATTTGGTCTGAAAATGTGTTGTTTATTCAATCTCATTTATTATGTGACTTCACTTTTAATTTTAATTTTTAATTTGTTTTTTGGAATGTTTGATTACTCAAAAGAAAAATAAGCAAATATTCTTTAAAGTGTCTTTCACAGTTTTCTCCACTGCGCACCAGATCAGCAAAAAAGAAACAATAGATACAATAGTAGACCCAGTAAAATACAAGTATAAGAATAAAGTTTATAAGGATTAATTAAGGCATAAAATAACTATAAATGATGAAAAACATATGGAATATATTATTTAAAAGCATTATAATATATTACGGAAAGGCCAGACTAAAGAAATATGTTTTTAATTTAGACCTAAAATTTATATTTTTAGCACGTCTGGAAGGTTATTGCAGAGGCGAGGAGCGTAACAGCTAAAAACAGCATCACTGAAATCTTTTAGTTCTACTTTGTGGTACTATTCAAATAAAAGAATCAGAGGATCTGAGAGTCCTTACAGGTTCATACTGGCCCTCATTTATCAATCTTGCGTAGAAACGGGCGTATATATTGGCGTAAGATTATGCTTACACTCCTCTCATCGCCTGATTTATGAAGCTGTGCGTACCTTTGAAATTCTGGTGTACGCAATACCTGCCCTTGATAAATGCCGCGGCTGAAAACGATCGTCATTAGAATAACACGCCCCTATATATTCAAGTCTCCGCTCCCCCCACGCCCTCATTTTACGCCATGGACACACGGAAGACGGCAAAGAAGAGAAACTTCTTTGAGAAAGAGAAAGCGAAACCAGGGAAGTGGAAAGAAACAAAATTGATTTCTAGATTTTTATTATTAATGACGCTTATTGTTATTTAGAAGAAGAATGTCGTTATTATTATTTGTATTATTATTATTATTTAAAAGAAGAAGAATGGCATTTTTATTATTTTGTCAGTCTGAATTATTTTTTTGGTCATTGAAAGCCTTTCATTACTAAACCCAGTCCGTGCATACCTGCCGGGCCTAACCCTGGCCTAACCATCGTTTCAAAGAATAGTACAACGGCGAGCGCGTCGAGTATAAACGCCTCGTCCGTTTGGGGAGGTGCGCGCGCAGTCTGCGGAGACTCGCGCTGCGGAGCCAGGCGAAAGTATAAACAAAACGTCAGGTAAAGCGCACAGGCTCGCAACTTAAGGAATACATATGCCTACAATTCAAATGCTTTGGTAAAGTCACACAAATTAAACATTGAAGTCCATGTTGCACAAAAATAAACACTTAAGTTTATAATTACTATGTTGCTGTTTTTTTACAGTGGGTCATAATATATTATATCTTTTAGTTTGTCAGTGCGTTTTGTGGTGTTAGGAATTGTTTTTTTTTGCGCATTCCCGCACTCAAAACGTGCGTACACCACCTCCTGAGCTGGCGTAGGATTTGAGCGTGCCGTACGCCAACTTCCATATTGATAAATCTCAAAGTCAACGTGGTTTTGGGTGTACGCCAGGTGTACGCTGGAAATTTGGTGTACGCACTTTTGATAAATGAGGGCCACTGTGAGCATATTTGAAAGATAGTCTGGAGCAAATGTATGCAATGCCTTATAAAACTAATAAAAGGTTTTTAACATCAACACGAAAACTAACAGGTATAGGAGTAATGTGTGTAATTGTCAATACTCGAGCAGCAGAGTTTTGGATTAATTCTTTGGTAGACCAGAAAATAGACCTTTATGAGTGAGTAACTGAACCATTAAATGAACAGATTAGTCCAAATTTTTTATTTTTTATTTATAATGATATTAGCTCACTTTGTAGCAAAAGCTCTGTAGGCTTTTATTTGAGAAACAAAAACTTGTGTTAAAGTTATGCAAATGGTCAATTATTTGTCAAAGAGTCAAGTCTTGTAAAAGCATTAGATTGAAAACATTGAAATTTCATAAAAGTGTGTAAATAATCGAAACGCAGTTCAAAATGGCCTTTCTTTAAATGCAAATGTTCTTTGAGTATTTCATTTGTGAATGTAATGCATGTACTCACTATACTCCTAATGACAATAAGAAAAAAACATCACACTGGGTGTGTGACAGGCTGTGGAATGGGGTTTGGCCTAGGAAAATTTTTCAGTCAAAATATATATATTTTACTTTAATCCCTGCTTTCAACACCCAAAGCGCCAGCTCTGAACCAGGAAAAGTGGTTCCTAAGTAGCACCAAAACAGGTTGCGGGTTATATAAATGTCCCCATAATCAGTGTGTTTGTTTGTTTGTGTATGTGTTTTTTTTCAGTTGGTGATCTGAGGATTGTTCTGCTAGGAAAGAATGTATCAGAAAACAGCCGAGTGGGAAGCACAATTCTGGGAACAGCAGCGTTTGACAGTGAAGATCCTTCATCTTACGTACAGCAGCACAGTGTGAGAATTGGTGGAAAGGTGGAGAAGAGACACATCATAGTCATCAACACTCCTCACCTGTTCCAGCCACAGCTCTCACAGCATCAGATCACACAGAGAGTGAGAGTGTGTGTGTCTCAGTCTGCTCCAGGACCTCATGTGATCTTACTCGTACTGCAGAATAAGGACTTCAGAGAGGAGGACAGAAACAGAGTGAGAACTGTGCTGAACCTCTTCAGTGAGAAGGCCATTAAACACAGCATAGTGCTCACTACTGATGGAGAGACCCTGGGTACTGAACACAGGTCTGTGATAGAGAATGACTTTATTCATCAACTAAATAAAGAGTGTGGAGGAGGACATATTAAGTTTGACGAAAACCAAAAGGCATTCTGCTCTGTGATATTCGGAAGAGTAGAGGAGATGATCAGTGAAAATGAAGAATATCTCAAATGTGAAATACACATGAATGCAGAAGGAACCTCAGAGGATGGAGCTTCATTCAGAACAGAGCTGGAATCTGATAACAAAAGAGTGAGCAAATGCAGTCAGGATCAGAAAGAAGAAAAAAGTAATTTTTACCCTTTTACAACAGGATTAACAAAAAAAAGTAAGTTTTCAGATTTTCCTTTGCAAAAAAATATTCAGGGATTGTGATTAAATCACGTTTGAGCTTCTGCAAGAACCAATGAGGTTCATTCTCGTGTTACGCAGCACGTTTGAGCTTCAGCAAGAACCAATGAGGTTCATTCTCGTGTTACTCAGCACGTTTGAGCTTCTGCAAGAACCAATGAAGTTTATTCTCGTGTTACTCAGCACGTTTGAGCTTCTGCAAGAACCAATGAGGTTCATTCTCGTGTTATGCAGCACGTTTGAGCTTCAGCAAGAACCAATGAGGTTCATTCTCGTGTTACTCAGCACGTTTGAGCTTCTGCAAGAACCAATGAAGTTTATTCTCGTGTTACTCAGCACGTTTGAGCTTCTGCAAGAACCAATGAGGTTCATTCTCGTGTTGCTCCGCACGTTTGAGCTTCTGCAAGAACCAATGAGGTTCATTCTCGTGTTACTCAGCACGTTTGAGCTTCTGCAAGAACCAATGAGGTTCATTCTCGTGTTACGCAGCACATTTGAGCTTCTGCAAGAACCAATGAGGTTCATTCTCGTGTTACTCCGCACGTTTGAGCTTCTGCAAGAACCAATGAGGTTCATTCTCGTGTTACGCAGCACGTTTGAGCTTCTGCAAGAACCAATGAGGTTCATTCTCGTGTTACTCCGCACGTTTGAGCTTCAGCAAGAACCAATGAGGTTCATTCTCGTGTTATAAAGCACGTTTGAGCTTCAGCAAGAACCAATGAGGTTCATTCTCGTGTTACTCAGCACGTTTGAGCTTCTGCAAGAACCAATGAAGTTTATTCTCGTGTTACTCAGCACGTTTGAGCTTCAGCAAGAACCAATGAGGTTCATTCTCGTGTTACTCAGCACGTTTGAGCTTCTGCAAGAACCAATGAGGTTCATTCTCATGTTACTCAGCACGTTTGAGCTTCTGCAAGAACCAATGAAGTTTATTCTTGTGTTACGCAGAACGTTTGAGCTTCAGCAAGAACCAATGAGGTTCATTCTTGTGTTACGCAGAACGTTTGAGCTTCTGCAAGAACCAATGAGGTTCATTCTCGTGTTATGCAGCACGTTTGAGCTTCTGCAAGAACCAATGAGGTTCATTCTCGTGTTATGCAGCACGTTTGAGCTTCTGCAAGAACCAATGAGGTTCATTCTCATGTTACTCAGCACGTTTGAGCTTCTGCGAGAACCAATGAGGTTTATTCTTGTGTTACGCAGAACGTTTGAGCTTCTGCAAGAACCAATGAGGTTCATTCTCGTGTTATGCAGCACGTTTGAGCTTCTGCAAGAACCAATGAGGTTCATTCTCGTGTTACGCAGCACGTTTGAGCTTCTGCAAGAACCAATGAGGTTCATTCTCATGTTACTCAGCACGTTTGAGCTTCTGCGAGAACCAATGAGGTTTATTCTTGTGTTACGCAGAACGTTTGAGCTTCAGCAAGAACCAATGAGGTTCATTCTTGTGTTACGCAGCACGTTTGAGCTTCTGCAAGAACCAATGAGGTTCATTCTCATGTTACTCAGCACGTTTGAGCTTCTGCAAGAACCAATGAGGTTCATTCTCATGTTACTCAGCACGTTTGAGCTTCTGCAAGAACCAATGAGGTTCATTCCTGTGTTTCGCAGCACGTTTGAGCTTCAGCAAGAACCAATGAAGTTCATTCTCGTGTTTCGCAGCACGTTTGAGCTTCTGCAAGAACCAATGAAGTTTATTCTTGTGTTACGCAGAACGTTTGAGCTTCAGCAAGAACCAATGAGGTTCATTCTCGTGTTACGCAGCACGTTTGAGCTTCTGCAAGAACCAATGAGGTTCATTCCTGTGTTTCGCAGCACGTTTGAGCTTCTGCAAGAACCAATGAGGTTCATTCTCGTGTTACGCAGCACGTTTGAGCTTCTGCAAGAACCAATGAGGTTCATTCTCGTGTTACGCAGCACGTTTGAGCTTCTGCAAGAACCAATGAGGTTCATTCTCGTGTTTCGCAGCACGTTTGAGCTTCTGCAAGAACCAATGAGGTTTATTCTTGTGTTACGCAGAACGTTTGAGCTTCAGCAAGAACCAATGAGGTTCATTCTCGTGTTACGCAGCACGTTTGAGCTTCTGCAAGAACCAATGAGGTTCATTCTCGTGTTTCGCAGCACGTTTGAGCTTCTGCAAGAACCAATGAGGTTTATTCTTGTGTTACGCAGAACGTTTGAGCTTCTGCAAGAACCAATGAGGTTCATTCTCATGTTACTCAGCACGTTTGAGCTTCTGCAAGAACCAATGAGGTTCATTCTCGTGTTTCGCAGCACGTTTGAGCTTCAGCAAGAACCAATGAGGTTCATTCTTGTGTTACGCAGAACGTTTGAGCTTCAGCAAGAACCAATGAGGTTCATTCTCGTGTTACTCAGCACGTTTGAGCTTCTGCAAGAACCAATGAGGTGCATTCTCGTGTTTCGCAGCACGTTTGAGCTTCTGCAAGAACCAATGAGGTTTATTCTTGTGTTACGCAGAACGTTTGAGCTTCAGCAAGAACCAATGAGGTTCATTCTCGTGTTACGCAGCACGTTTGAGCTTCTGCAAGAACCAGTGAGGTGCATTCTCGTGTTACGCAGCACGTTTGAGCTTCTGCAAGAACCAATGAGGTTCATTCTCGTGTTACGCAGCACGTTTGAGCTTCAGCAAGAACCAATGAGGTTCATTCTTGTGTTACGCAGAACGTTTGAGCTTCTGCAAGAACCAATGAGGTTCATTCTCGTGTTACGCAGAACGTTTGAGCTTCTGCAAGAACCAATGAGGTTCATTCTCGTGTTACGCAGCACGTTTGAGCTTCAGCAAGAACCAATGAGGTTCATTCTCGTGTTACGCAGAACGTTTGAGCTTCTGCAAGAACCAATGAGGTTCATTCTCGTGTTACGCAGAACGTTTGAGCTTCAGCAAGAACCAATGAGGTTCATTCTAGTGTTAAGCAGCACGTTTGAGCTTCAGCAAGAACCAATGAGGTTTATTCTTGTGTTACGCAGAACGTTTGACCTTTTGCAAGAACCAATGAGGTTCATTCTAGTGTTACGCAGCACGTTTGAGCTTCTGCAAGAACCAATGAGGTTCATTCTAGTGTTAAGCAGCACGTTTGACCTTTTGCAAGAACCAATGAGGTTCATTCTTGTGTTACGCAGAACGTTTGAGCTTCTGCAAGAACCAATGAGGTTCATTCTCGTGTTACGCAGCACGTTTGAGCTTCAGCAAGAACGTTTGAGCTTCAGCAAGAACCAATGAGGTTCATTCTCGTGTTACGCAGCACGTTTGAGCTTCTGCAAGAACCAATGAGGTTCATTCTCGTGTTACGCAGCACGTTTGAGCTTCAGCAAGAATCAATGAGGTTTATTCTTGTGTTACGCAGAACGTTTGACCTTTTGCAAGAACCAATGAGGTTATTCTTGTGTTACGCAGAACGTTTGAGCTTCTGCAAGAACCAATGAGGTTCATTCTAGTGTTACGCAGCACGTTTGAGCTTCTGCAAGAACCAATGAGGTTCATTCTAGTGTTAAGCAGCACGTTTGACCTTTTGCAAGAACCAATGAGGTTATTCTTGTGTTACGCAGCACGTTTGAGCTTCTGCAAGAACCTGTGAGGTTCATTCTTGTTACGCAGAACGTTTGAGCTTCTGCAAGAACCAATGAGGTTCATTCTTGTGTTACGCAGAACGTTTGAGCTTCTGCAAGAACCAATGAGGTTCATTCTAGTGTTACGCAGAACGCTTGAGCTTCTGCAAGAACCAATGAGGTTATTCTTGTGTTACGCAGAACGTTTGAGCTTCTGCAAGAACCAATGAGGTTCATTCTTGTGTTTCGCAGCACGTTTGAGCTTCAGCAAAAACCTGTGAGGTTCATTCTTGTTACGCAGAACGTTTGAGCTTCTGCAAGAACCAATGAGGTTCATTCTTGTGTAACACAGAACGTTTGAGCTTCAGCAAGAACCAATGAGGTTCATTCTTGTTACGCAGAACGTTTGAGCTTCAGCAAGAACCCAATGAGGTTCATTCTTGTTACGCAGAACGTTTGAGCTTCAGCAAGAACCAATGAGGTTCATTCTTGTTACGCAGAACGTTTGACCTTCAGCAAGAACCAATGAGGTTCATTCTTGTGTTAAGCAGCACGTTTGAGCTTCAGCAAGAACCAATGAGGTTCATTCTTGTTACGCAGAAAGTTTGACCTTCAGCAAGAACCAATGAGGTTCATTCTTGTGTTAAGCAGCACGATTGACCTTTTGCAAGAACCAATGAGGTTGTTCTTGTGTTACGCAGAACGTTTGAGCTTCTGCAAGAACCAATGAGGTTCATTCTAGTGTTACGCAGAACGTTTGAGCTTCTGCAAGAACCAATGAGGTTCATTCTCGTGTTACTCAGCACGTTTGAGCTTCTGCAAGAACCAATGAGGTGCATTCTCGTGTTTCGCAGCACGTTTGAGCTTCTGCAAGAACCAATGAGGTTTATTCTTGTGTTACGCAGAACGTTTGAGCTTCAGCAAGAACCAATGAGGTTCATTCTCGTGTTTCGCAGCACGTTTGAGCTTCAGCAAGAACCAGTGAGGTGCATTCTCGTGTTACGCAGCACGTTTGAGCTTCTGCAAGAACCAATGAGGTTCATTCTCGTGTTACGCAGCACGTTTGAGCTTCAGCAAGAACCAATGAGGTTTATTCTCGTGTTACGCAGCATGTTTGAGCTTCTGCAAGAACCAATGAGGTTCATTCTTGTGTTACGCAGCACGTTTGAGCTTCAGCAAGAACCAATGAGGTTTATTCTCGTGTTACGCAGCACGTTTGAGCTTCTGCAAGAACCAATGAGGTTCATTCTCGTGTTTCGCAGCACGTTTGAGCTTCAGCAAGAACCAATGAGGCTCATTCTCGTGTTACGCAGCACGTTTGAGCTTCTGCAAGAACCAATGAGGTGCATTCTCGTGTTTCGCAGCACGTTTGAGCTTCTGCAAGAACCAATGAGGTTTATTCTTGTGTTACGCAGAACGTTTGAGCTTCAGCAAGAACCAATGAGGTTCATTCTTGTGTTACGCAGCACGTTTGAGCTTCTGCAAGAACCAATGAGGTTCATTCTCGTGTTACGCAGCACGTTTGAGCTTCAGCAAGAACCAATGAGGTTTATTCTTGTGTTACGCAGAACGTTTGAGCTTCTGCAAGAACCAATGAGGTTCATTCTCGTGTTACGCAGCACGTTTGAGCTTCAGCAAGAACCAATGAGGTTCATTCTTGTGTTACGCAGAACGTTTGAGCTTCTGCAAGAACCAATGAGGTTCATTCTCGTGTTACGCAGCACGTTTGAGCTTCTGCAAGAACCAATGAGGTTCATTCTCGTGTTACGCAGCACGTTTGAGCTTCAGCAAGAACCAATGAGGTTCATTCTTGTGTTACGCAGCACGTTTGAGCTTCTGCAAGAACCAATGAGGTTCATTCTCGTGTTACGCAGCACGTTTGAGCTTCTGCAAGAACCAATGAGGTTCATTCTCGTGTTACGCAGCACGTTTGAGCTTCAGCAAGAACCAATGAGGTTTATTCTCGTGTTACGCAGCACGTTTGAGCTTCTGCAAGAACCAATTAGGTTCATTCTCGTGTTTCGCAGCACGTTTGAGCTTCTGCAAGAACCAATGAGGTTTATTCTCGTGTTACTCAGCACGTTTGAGCTTCTGCAAGAACCAATGAGGTGCATTCTCGTGTTTCGCAGCACGTTTGAGCTTCTGCAAGAACCAATGAGGTTTATTCTTGTGTTACGCAGAACGTTTGAGCTTCAGCAAGAACCAATGAGGTTCATTCTCGTGTTACGCAGCACGTTTGAGCTTCTGCAAGAACCAATGAGGTTCATTCTCGTGTTACGCAGCACGTTTGAGCTTCTGCAAGAACCAATGAGGTTCATTCTCGTGTTACGCAGCACGTTTGAGCTTCAGCAAGAACCAATGAGGTTCATTCTTGTGTTACGCAGAACGTTTGAGCTTCTGCAAGAACCAATGAGGTTCATTCTCGTGTTACGCAGAACGTTTGAGCTTCTGCAAGAACCAATGAGGTTCATTCTCGTGTTACGCAGCACGTTTGAGCTTCAGCAAGAACCAATGAGGTTCATTCTCGTGTTACGCAGAACGTTTGAGCTTCTGCAAGAACCAATGAGGTTCATTCTCGTGTTACGCAGAACGTTTGAGCTTCAGCAAGAACCAATGAGGTTCATTCTAGTGTTAAGCAGCACGTTTGAGCTTCAGCAAGAACCAATGAGGTTTATTCTTGTGTTACGCAGAACGTTTGACCTTTTGCAAGAACCAATGAGGTTCATTCTAGTGTTACGCAGCACGTTTGAGCTTCTGCAAGAACCAATGAGGTTCATTCTAGTGTTAAGCAGCACGTTTGACCTTTTGCAAGAACCAATGAGGTTCATTCTTGTGTTACGCAGAACGTTTGAGCTTCTGCAAGAACCAATGAGGTTCATTCTCGTGTTACGCAGCACGTTTGAGCTTCAGCAAGAACGTTTGAGCTTCAGCAAGAACCAATGAGGTTCATTCTCGTGTTACGCAGCACGTTTGAGCTTCTGCAAGAACCAATGAGGTTCATTCTCGTGTTACGCAGCACGTTTGAGCTTCAGCAAGAATCAATGAGGTTTATTCTTGTGTTACGCAGAACGTTTGACCTTTTGCAAGAACCAATGAGGTTATTCTTGTGTTACGCAGAACGTTTGAGCTTCTGCAAGAACCAATGAGGTTCATTCTAGTGTTACGCAGCACGTTTGAGCTTCTGCAAGAACCAATGAGGTTCATTCTAGTGTTAAGCAGCACGTTTGACCTTTTGCAAGAACCAATGAGGTTATTCTTGTGTTACGCAGCACGTTTGAGCTTCTGCAAGAACCTGTGAGGTTCATTCTTGTTACGCAGAACGTTTGAGCTTCTGCAAGAACCAATGAGGTTCATTCTTGTGTTACGCAGAACGTTTGAGCTTCTGCAAGAACCAATGAGGTTCATTCTAGTGTTACGCAGAACGTTTGAGCTTCTGCAAGAACCAATGAGGTTATTCTTGTGTTACGCAGAACGTTTGAGCTTCTGCAAGAACCAATGAGGTTCATTCTTGTGTTTCGCAGCACGTTTGAGCTTCAGCAAAAACCTGTGAGGTTCATTCTTGTTACGCAGAACGTTTGAGCTTCTGCAAGAACCAATGAGGTTCATTCTTGTGTAACACAGAACGTTTGAGCTTCAGCAAGAACCCAATGAGGTTCATTCTTGTTACGCAGAACGTTTGAGCTTCAGCAAGAACCAATGAGGTTCATTCTTGTTACGCAGAACGTTTGAGCTTCAGCAAGAACCCAATGAGGTTCATTCTTGTTACGCAGAACGTTTGAGCTTCAGCAAGAACCAATGAGGTTCATTCTTGTTACGCAGAACGTTTGACCTTCAGCAAGAACCAATGAGGTTCATTCTTGTGTTAAGCAGCACGTTTGAGCTTCAGCAAGAACCAATGAGGTTCATTCTTGTTACGCAGAACGTTTGACCTTCAGCAAGAACCAATGAGGTTCATTCTTGTGTTAAGCAGCACGATTGACCTTTTGCAAGAACCAATGAGGTTGTTCTTGTGTTACGCAGAACGTTTGAGCTTCTGCAAGAACCAATGAGGTTCATTCTAGTGTTACGCAGAACGTTTGAGCTTCTGCAAGAACCAATGAGGTTATTCTTGTGTTACGCAGAACGTTTGAGCTTCTGCAAGAACCAATGAGGTTCATTCTTGTGTAACACAGAACGTTTGAGCTTCTGCAAGAACCAATGAGGTTCATTCTTGTTACGCAGAACGTTTGAGCTTCAGCAAGAACCAATGAGGTTCATTCTTGTGTTAAGCAGCACGTTTGACCTTTTGCAAGAACCAATGATGTTCATTCTTGTGTTACGCATAACGTTTGAGCTTCAGCAAGAACCAATGAGGTTCATTCTTGTGTTAAGCAGCACGTTTGACCTTTTGCAAGAACCAATGAAGTTCATTCTTGTGTTACGCAGAACGTTTGAGCTTCAGCAAAAACCTGTGAGGTTCATTCTTGTGTAACACAGAACGTTTGAGCTTCAGCAAAAACCTGTGAGGTTCATTCTTGTTACGCAGAACGTTTGAGCTTCAGCAAGAACCAATGAGGTTCATTCTTGTTACGCAGAACGTTTGACCTTCAGCAAGAACCAATGAGGTTATTCTTGTTACGCAGAACGTTTGAGCTTCTGCAAGAACCAATGAGGTTCATTCTTGTGTTACGCAGAACGTTTGAGCTTCAGCAAAAACCTGTGAGGTTCATTCTTGTGTAACACAGAACGTTTGAGCTTCAGCAAAAACCTGTGAGGTTCATTCTTGTTACGCAGAACGTTTGAGCTTCTGCAAGAACCAATGAGGTTCATTCTTGTGTAACACAGAACGTTTGAGCTTCAGCAAGAACCAATGAGGTTCATTCTTGTTACGCAGAACGTTTGAACTTCAGCAAGAACCAATGAGGTTCATTCTTGTTACGCAGAACGTTTGACCTTCAGCAAGAACCAATGAGGTTCATTCTTGTGTTAAGCAGCACGTTTGACCTTTTGCAAGAACCAATGAGGTTATTCTTGTGTTACGCAGAACGTTTGAGCTTCTGCAAGAACCAATGAGGTTCATTCTTGTGTTACGCAGAACGATTGAGCTTCAGCAAAAACCTGTGAGGTTCATTCTTGTTACGCAGAACGTTTGAGCTTCTGCAAGAACCAATGAGGTTCATTCTTGTGTAACACAGAACGTTTGAGCTTCAGCAAGAACCAATGAGGTTCATTCTTGTTACGCAGAACGTTTGAGCTTCAGCAAGAACCAATGAGGTTCATTCTTGTGTAACACAGAACGTTTGAGCTTCAGCAAGAACCAATGAGGTTCATTCTTGTTACGCAGAACGTTTGAGCTTCAGCAAGAACCAATGAGGTTCATTCTTGTTACGCAGCACGTTTGACCTTTTGCAAGAACCAATGAGGTTATTCTTGTGTTACGCAGAACGTTTGAGCTTCAGCAAGAACCAATGAGGTTCATTCTTGTTACGCAGAACGTTTGAGCTTCAGCAAGAACCAATGAGGTTCATTCTTGTTACGCAGAACGTTTGAGCTTCTGCAAGAACCAATGAGGTTCATTCTTGTTACGCAGAACGTTTGAGCTTCTGCAAGAACCAATGAGGTTCATTCTTGTGTTACGCAGAACGATTGAGCTTCAGCAAGAACCAATGAGGTTCATTCTTGTTACGCAGAACGTTTGAGCTTCTGCAAGAACCAATGAGGTTCATTCTTGTGTTACGCAGAACGTTTGAGCTTCTGCAAGAACCAATGAGGTTCATTCTAGTGTTACGCAGAACGTTTGAGCTTCTGCAAGAACCAATGAGGTTATTCTTGTGTTACGCAGAACGTTTGAGCTTCTGCAAGAACCAATGAGGTTCATTCTTGTGTTTCGCAGCACGTTTGAGCTTCAGCAAAAACCTGTGAGGTTCATTCTTGTTACGCAGAACGTTTGAGCTTCTGCAAGAACCAATGAGGTTCATTCTTGTATAACACAGAACGTTTGAGCTTCAGCAAGAACCCAATGAGGTTCATTCTTGTTACGCAGAACGTTTGAGCTTCAGCAAGAACCAATGAGGTTCATTCTTGTTACGCAGAACGTTTGAGCTTCAGCAAGAACCCAATGAGGTTCATTCTTGTTACGCAGAACGTTTGAGCTTCAGCAAGAACCAATGAGGTTCATTCTTGTTACGCAGAACGTTTGACCTTCAGCAAGAACCAATGAGGTTCATTCTTGTGTTAAGCAGCACGTTTGAGCTTCAGCAAGAACCAATGAGGTTCATTCTTGTTACGCAGAACGTTTGACCTTCAGCAAGAACCAATGAGGTTCATTCTTGTGTTAAGCAGCACGATTGACCTTTTGCAAGAACCAATGAGGTTGTTCTTGTGTTACGCAGAACGTTTGAGCTTCTGCAAGAACCAATGAGGTTCATTCTAGTGTTACGCAGAACGTTTGAGCTTCTGCAAGAACCAATGAGGTTATTCTTGTGTTACGCAGAACGTTTGAGCTTCTGCAAGAACCAATGAGGTTCATTCTTGTGTAACACAGAACGTTTGAGCTTCTGCAAGAACCAATGAGGTTCATTCTTGTTACGCAGAACGTTTGAGCTTCAGCAAGAACCAATGAGGTTCATTCTTGTGTTAAGCAGCACGTTTGACCTTTTGCAAGAACCAATGATGTTCATTCTTGTGTTACGCATAACGTTTGAGCTTCAGCAAGAACCAATGAGGTTCATTCTTGTGTTAAGCAGCACGTTTGACCTTTTGCAAGAACCAATGAAGTTCATTCTTGTGTTACGCAGAACGTTTGAGCTTCAGCAAAAACCTGTGAGGTTCATTCTTGTGTAACACAGAACGTTTGAGCTTCAGCAAAAACCTGTGAGGTTCATTCTTGTTACGCAGAACGTTTGAGCTTCAGCAAGAACCAATGAGGTTCATTCTTGTTACGCAGAACGTTTGACCTTCAGCAAGAACCAATGAGGTTATTCTTGTTACGCAGAACGTTTGAGCTTCTGCAAGAACCAATGAGGTTCATTCTTGTGTTACGCAGAACGTTTGAGCTTCAGCAAAAACCTGTGAGGTTCATTCTTGTGTAACACAGAACGTTTGAGCTTCAGCAAAAACCTGTGAGGTTCATTCTTGTTACGCAGAACGTTTGAGCTTCTGCAAGAACCAATGAGGTTCATTCTTGTGTAACACAGAACGTTTGAGCTTCAGCAAGAACCAATGAGGTTCATTCTTGTTACGCAGAACGTTTGAACTTCAGCAAGAACCAATGAGGTTCATTCTTGTTACGCAGAACGTTTGACCTTCAGCAAGAACCAATGAGGTTCATTCTTGTGTTAAGCAGCACGTTTGACCTTTTGCAAGAACCAATGAGGTTATTCTTGTGTTACGCAGAACGTTTGAGCTTCTGCAAGAACCAATGAGGTTCATTCTTGTGTTACGCAGAACGATTGAGCTTCAGCAAAAACCTGTGAGGTTCATTCTTGTTACGCAGAACGTTTGAGCTTCTGCAAGAACCAATGAGGTTCATTCTTGTGTAACACAGAACGTTTGAGCTTCAGCAAGAACCAATGAGGTTCATTCTTGTTACGCAGAACGTTTGAGCTTCAGCAAGAACCAATGAGGTTCATTCTTGTGTAACACAGAACGTTTGAGCTTCAGCAAGAACCAATGAGGTTCATTCTTGTTACGCAGAACGTTTGAGCTTCAGCAAGAACCAATGAGGTTCATTCTTGTTACGCAGCACGTTTGACCTTTTGCAAGAACCAATGAGGTTATTCTTGTGTTACGCAGAACGTTTGAGCTTCAGCAAGAACCAATGAGGTTCATTCTTGTTACGCAGAACGTTTGAGCTTCAGCAAGAACCAATGAGGTTCATTCTTGTTACGCAGAACGTTTGAGCTTCTGCAAGAACCAATGAGGTTCATTCTTGTTACGCAGAACGTTTGAGCTTCTGCAAGAACCAATGAGGTTCATTCTTGTGTTACGCAGAACGATTGAGCTTCAGCAAGAACCAATGAGGTTCATTCTTGTTACGCAGAACGTTTGAGCTTCTGCAAGAACCAATGAGGTTCATTCTAGTGTTACGCAGAACGTTTGAGCTTCTGCAAGAACCAATGAGGTTCATTCTCGTGTTACGCAGCACGTTTGAGCTTCTGCAAGAACCAATGAGGTTCATTCTTGTGTTACGCAGAACGTTTGAGCTTCTGCAAGAACCAATGTGGTTCATTCTCGTGTTACGCAGCACGTTTGAGCTTCTGCAAGAACCAATGAGGTTCATTCTCGTGTTACGCAGCACGTTTGAGCTTCTGCAAGAACCAATGAGGTTCATTCTAGTGTTACGCAGAACGTTTGAGCTTCTGCAAGAACCAATGAGGTTATTCTTGTGTTACGCAGAACGTTTGAGCTTCTGCAAGAACCAATGAGGTTCATTCTAGTGTTACGCAGAACGTTTGAGCTTCTGCAAGAACCAATGAGGTTCATTCTCGTGTTACGCAGCACGTTTGAGCTTCTGCAAGAACCAATGAGGTTCATTCTTGTGTTACGCAGAACGTTTGAGCTTCTGCAAGAACCAATGTGGTTCATTCTCGTGTTACGCAGCACGTTTGAGCTTCTGCAAGAACCAATGAGGTTCATTCTCGTGTTACGCAGCACGTTTGAGCTTCTGAAAGAACCAATGAGGTTCATTCTAGTGTTACGCAGAACGTTTGAGCTTCTGCAAGAACCAATGAGGTTATTCTTGTGTTACGCAGAACGTTTGAGCTTCTGCAAGAACCAATGTGGTTCATTCTCGTGTTACGCAGCACGTTTGAGCTTCTGCAAGAACCAATGAGGTTCATTCTCGTGTTACGCAGCACGTTTGAGCTTCTGCAAGAACCAATGAGGTTCATTCTAGTGTTACGCAGAACGTTTGAGCTTCTGCAAGAACCAATGAGGTTCATTCTTGTGTTTCGCAGCACGTTTGAGCTTCAGCAAAAACCTGTGAGGTTCATTCTTGTTACGCAGAACGTTTGAGCTTCTGCAAGAACCAATGAGGTTCATTCTTGTGTAACACAGAACGTTTGAGCTTCAGCAAGAACCAATGAGGTTCATTCTTGTTACGCAGAACGTTTGAGCTTCAGCAAGAACCAATGAGGTTCATTCTTGTTACGCAGAACGTTTGAGCTTCAGCAAGAACCAATGAGGTTCATTCTTGTTACGCAGAACTTTTGACCTTCAGCAAGAACCAATGAGGTTCATTCTTGTGTTAAGCAGCACGTTTGACCTTTTGCAAGAACCAATGAGGTTATTCTTGTGTTACGCAGAACGTTTGAGCTTCTGCAAGAACCAATGAGGTTCATTCTAGTGTTACGCAGAACGTTTGAGCTTCTGCAAGAACCAATGAGGTTATTCTTGTGTTACGCAGAACGTTTGAGCTTCTGCAAGAACCAATGAGGTTCATTCTTGTGTAACACAGAACGTTTGAGCTTCAGCAAGAACCAATGAGGTTCATTCTTGTTACGCAGAACGTTTGAGCTTCAGCAAGAACCAATGAGGTTCATTCTTGTTACGCAGAACGTTTGACCTTCAGCAAGAACCAATGAGGTTCATTCTTGTGTTAAGCAGCTTGTTTGACCTTTTGCAAGAACCAATGAGGTTCATTCTTGTGTTACGCAGAACGTTTGAGCTTCAGCAAAAACCTGTGAGGTTCATTCTTGTGTAACACAGAACGTTTGAGCTTCAGCAAAAACCTGTGAGGTTCATTCTTGTGTTATGCAGAACGTTTGAGCTTCTGCAAGAACCAATGAGGTTCATTCTTGTGTAACACAGAACGTTTGAGCTTCAGCAAAAACCTGTGAGGTTCATTCTTGTGTTATGCAGAACGTTTGAGCTTCTGCAAGAACCAATGAGGTTCATTCTTGTTACGCAGAACGTTTGAGCTTCAGCAAGAACCAATGAGGTTCATTCTTGTTACGCAGAACGTTTGAGCTTCAGCAAGAACCAATGAGGTTCATTCTTGTTACGCAGCACGTTTGACCTTTTGCAAGAACCAATGAGGTTATTCTTGTGTTACGCAGAACGTTTGAGCTTCAGCAAGAACCAATGAGGTTCATTCTTGTTACGCAGAACGTTTGAGCTTCAGCAAGAACCAATGAGGTTCATTCTAATGTTACGCAGCACGTTTGAGCTTCTGCAAGAACCAATGAGGTTCATTCTTGTTACGCAGAACGTTTGAGCTTCAGCAAGAACCAATGAGGTTCATTCTAATGTTACGCAGCACGTTTGAGCTTCAGCAAGAACCAATGAGGTTCATTCTTGTTACGCAGAACGTTTGAGCTTCAGCAAGAACCAATGAGGTTCATTCTAGTGTTACGCAGCACGTTTGAGCTTCTGCAAGAACCAATGAGGTTCATTCTTGTTATGCAGCACGTTTGAGCTTCTGCAAGAACCAATGAGGTTCATTCTTGTTATGCAGAACGTTTGACCTTTTGCAAGAACCAATGAGGTTCATTCTTGTGTTACGCAGCACGTTTGAGCTTCAGCAAAAACCTGTGAGGTTCATTCTTGTTACGCAGAACGTTTGAGCTTCTGCAAGAACCAATGAGGTTCATTCTAGTGTTACGCAGAACGTTTGAGCTTCTGCAAGAACCAATGAGGTTCATTCTCGTGTTACGCAGCACGCTTGAGCTTCTGCAAGAACCAATGAGGTTAATTCTTGTGTTACGCAGAACGTTTGAGCTTCTGCAAGAACCAATGAGGTTCATTCTCGTGTTACGCAGCACGTTTGAGCTTCTGCAAGAACCAATGAGGTTCATTCTTTTGTTACGCAGCACGTTTGACATTCTGCAAGAACCAATGAGGATCATTCTAGTGTTACGCAGCACGTTTGAGCTTCAGCAAAAACCTGTGAGGTTCATTCTCGTGTTACGCAGAACGTTTGAGCTTCTGCAAGAACCAATGAGGTTCATTCTCGTGTTACGCAGCACGTTTGAGCTTCTGCAAGAACCAATGAGGTTCATTCTCGTGTTACGCAGCACGTTTGAGCTTCTGCAAGAACCAATGAGGTTCATTCTTGTGTTACGCAGAACGTTTGAGCTTCTGCAAGAACCAATGAGGTTTATTCTCGTGTTACGCAGCACGTTTGAGCTTCTGCAAGAACCAATGAGGTTCATTCTTGTGTTACGCAGAACGTTTGAGCTTCTGCAAGAACCAATGAGGTTCATTCTTGTGTTACGCAGAACGTTTGAGCTTCTGCAAGAACCAATGAGGTTCATTCTCGTGTTACGCAGCACGTTTGAGCTTCTGCAAGAACCAATGAGGTTCATTCTAGTGTTACGCAGAACGTTTGAGCTTCTGCAAGAACCAATGAGGTTCATTCTCGTGTTACGCAGAACGTTTGAGCTTCTGCAAGAACCAATGAAGTTCATTCTCGTGTTAAGCAGCACGTTTGAGCTTCTGCAAGAACCAATGAGGTTCATTCTCGTGTTAAGCAGCACGTTTGAGCTTCTGCAAGAACCAATGAGGTTCATTCTCGTGTTACGCAGCACGTTTGAGCTTCTGTAAGAACCAATGAGGTTCATTCTAGTGTTACGCAGAACGTTTGAGCTTCTGCAAGAACCAATGAGGTTCATTCTCGTGTTACGCAGCACGTTTGAGCTTCTGCAAGAACCAATGAGGTTCATTCTTGTGTTACGCAGAACGTTTGAGCTTCAGCAAGAACCAATGAGGTTCATTCTCGTGTTACGCAGCACGTTTGAGCTTCTGTAAGAACCAATGAGGTTCATTCTAGTGTTACGCAGAACGTTTGAGCTTCTGCAAGAACCAATGAGGTTCATTCTCGTGTTACGCAGCACGTTTGAGCTTCTGCAAGAACCAATGAGGTTCATTCTTGTGTTACGCAGAACGTTTGAGCTTCAGCAAGAACCAATGAGGTTCATGCTCGTGTTACGCAGCACGTTTGAGCTTCTGCAAGAACCAATGAGGTTCATTCTTGTGTTACGCAGAACGTTTGAGCTTCTGCAAGAACCAATGAGGTTCATTCTCGTGTTACGCAGCACGTTTGAGCTTCTGCAAGAACCAATGAGGTTCATTCTTGTGTTACGCAGCACGTTTGAGCTTCTGCAAGAACCAATGAGGTTCATTCTTGTGTTACGCAGAACGTTTGAGCATCTGCAAGAACCAATGAGGTTCATTCTCATGTTACGCAGCATGTTTGAGCTTCTGCAAGAACCAATGAGGTTCATTCTCGTGTTACGCAGCACGTTTTAGCTTCTGCAAGAACCAATGAGGTTCATTCTAGTGTTACGCAGAATGTTTTAGCTTCTGCAAGAACCAATGAGGTTCATTCTCGTGTTACGCAGCACGTTTGAGCTTCTGCAAGAACCAATGAGGTTCATTCTTGTGTTACGCAGAACGTTTGAGCTTCTGCAAGAACCAATGAGGTTCATTCTCGTGTTACGCAGCACGTTTGAGCTTCTGCAAGAACCAATGAGGTTCATTCTTGTGTTACGCAGAACGTTTGAGCTTCTGCAAGAACCAATGAGGTTCATTCTTGTGTTAAGCAGCACGTTTGAGCTTCTGCAAGAACCAATGAGGTTCATTCTTGTGTTACGCAGAACGTTTGAGCTTCTGCAAAAACCAATGAGGTTCATTCTCGTGTTACGCAGCACGTTTGAGCTTCTGCAAGAACCAATGAGGTTCATTCTTGTGTTACGCAGAACGTTTGAGCTTCTGCAAGAACCAATGAGGTTCATTCTTGTGTTAAGCAGCACGTTTGAGCTTCAGCAAGAGGTTTGTTCTCGAGCGTCAAAATGGTTCTTTTGAGCTGTTTATGTTCGCTGGCAAATGTTTATATCTGAATCAAAAACTAAATTCAATATGTTAATCATATAAAGCGATCATGTCTCTTCAGGAAATTTGATCTAAACCACTCAATTAATATGGATGTGTTTTACGAATTTATAACTTCTTGAAGCATCAAATTGTTAGTGGCATAGCTTTCTATGTATTTTTGACTTACCATCATGTATTCAGTTAAGCAGAAACTATGAGCATGTTAAAGCAGTGATTACAATTTGTGATTGTCGTGATTTACAATATATAGAAAATTTGACAGTGTATGTTGATTCAGAGTTTGCTTCATCTGAAGTCCTCACTGGAGTTGACATCATCTCTTCACAGGTGTAACTGAAATGTTCGCAAGAGGCTGGACCCAAACTGGAGCTGGCGTAAAACCAGGTAGAAACAGAAAAGCAAATGGAAAATAATTAGCGTAGCTGCTGGTCATAACGCTTCTTGTAAAAGAAAATCATGTGTATTTGTTATGATCTCATCAGGAATAACTAGAGTACAAGGTTATGAAATGTCATTTGAATGCTTTGCTAAAGAAATGTGTCTTTAATCTAGATTTAAACAGAGTGTGTTTGAGCCCCGAACATTATTTGTTATATACCTTGCACACTTTCACGCTCATGCAAATTCGTCAAGTATAAACCAGGCTTTACTTGTGGTCTTCCTCAAGCCTCTACTCTGTACTTCCATGAGGGTCTATTTTTGAAGCTTGGTATCTTTTTTTTCACTGTTATGCAGACGATACACAAATTCTGACATGTGAATGCAGCTTTAATTTTTAAAGCATTAACTTTTAAATGGTTAAACTAGTTTATTCCTTTGACAAAGTTCCAGAGGGTGTGAAGTGGAATCTGGTTCTGTTTGAGAGTAACAGAATATTCAAATTCTTCATATCAAACCTGATTCTCAACAGATTTGTAAGATAAAACAAAAACATTACTTGAAGTTAAGTTGAGTTAAGAAGAAATTGTGTGATTAGCACATGATCCTTCAGTATAAATTATACACAATATTCTCTGATGACCTGGATGATAGACAACCTGCACTTAAAATTCAATATACTGTTTTTAATTTTTATTACTTTACTTTACTTTTATTTATTTATAAAGGGACCATGCACAATTTTTAACATAAAATTTCCATTTCATGTATTGTACCGGATTTAGCCAAAGGCTATTTTTCATCTGTAGTCCCCCAGGCAGGTCAACGCTAACATAACATAACACAGACAATACCTATGTTCACATACAATAAATACATACTATTTGACTATTTGAACTATTTGATCTATCTTTAGATTCCAGAGAAAGAGCAGATGATCTGAGGATTGTGCTGCTGGGAAAAACTGGAGTTGGGAAGAGTGCAACGGGAAACACCATCTTAGGAAGAGAAGCATTTATATCAGACACATCTCATGAATCAATTACTAAAGAGAGTCAGAAAGAAAGAGCTGAAATCAACGGCCGACACGTTACTGTGATCGACACTCCAGGACTGTTTGATACTGAACTCACTAATGAGGAAATCCAGAGAGAAATCAAGAACTGCATCTCCATGATCCTGCCTGGACCACACGTGTTTCTCCTACTGATACCAGTGGGACGATTCACTCAAGAGGAGGAACAATCAGTGAAGATCATCCAAGAGATGTTCGGTGAAAACTCTTTAAAGTACACCATGGTGCTCTTCACCAGAGGAGATGATCTGAAGAACAAAACTGTTGAACAGTATCTGGGAAAACCTGGATCTGTGATCAGAAACCTCATTAAAGCGTGTGGAAACAGATTCCATGTGTTCAATAATAATCAGACTGGAGACCGAACACAGGTGTCTGATCTACTGCAGAAGATAGACGACATGGTGAAAGAAAACGGAGATAGTTACTACTCATGTAAGATGTTCAGAGAGATGGAAAGAGAAATACAAGAAAAACAGATGAAGATCCTAATGGAGGAAGTGGAAAAACTGAACCGAGAAAGAGATGAACTGATGAAGAAACACAAAGAAGAGAAGATGATGGTGATGGAGGAAGAAAGACAAAATCATGATAAAGAGAGAAAGAGAAGAGAAGAGGAATTTAGAGAGAAAGAAGAACGATATAAAAGAGACATTAAAGAAAGAGAGGAACAAGAGAGAAAGATGCGAGAGGAGATGAAGAGAGAAAGAGAGGAATGGGAGAAACAGAGACAAGAAGAAAAACAAAGAAGAGACGAAGATGAGAGAAAGAAAGAACAGGAAATAAGGGATGAATATAATCAGAGACTTAAACAAGAAGAAGAGAGAATGAAGAAGATATTGGAGGAAGAAAGACAGAATCATGACAAAGAGAGAAAGAGAAGAGAAGAAGAATTCAGAGAGCGAGAGGAACGATATAAAAGAGACATTAAAGAAAGAGAGGAACACGAGAGAAAGATACAAGAAGAGCTGAAGAGAGAACAAGAGGAATGGGAGAAACAGAGACAACAGGAACGACAAAGAAGACAAGAAGAGGATGAGAGAAAGAGAAAGATAGAACGGGAAACATGGGATGAATATGATCAGAGACTTAAACGAGAGATAGAAAGAAGAGACAGAGAAAGAGAGGTTCTTCAGTCCAAACATGAAGAAGAGAAAGAGAGAATGAAGATGATGATGGAGGAAGAAAGACAAAATCATGATAAAGAGAGAAAGAGAAGAGAAGAGGAATATATAGAAAGAGAAAAACAGTATAAAAGAGATATTGAAGACATAGAGGATCATGAGAGGAAGATGCGAGAGGAGATGAGGAAAGAACGAGAAGAATGGGAGAGACAGAAACAAGAGGAAAGTCAAAGAGAAGAAGAAGAGGACCTTTATACAGGAACTCCTGAAGGTCAGCTCCCAAACATTAAATCAAAACCATTTTTAATTTTAACCAGCTACATTTAAAATGAATTTGCAAAAAAAAATAGGGCTGGGTATCACTAAAAATGTTTCGATACTGATACCGATACCTTGAATTCGATACCGGTTCCTGAACGATACTTTTTCGATACCAATTTTAATCATTTTAATTGTAATTTTAAAAAATAAAATAAAAATGGTTTTAACAACATTACATCATTATTCCTCAAAAACTTTTGATTTATTTTTTCAGTTTGTTGACTTTTTTTACACTCATATTTTGAGTCTGTAAAAAAGCACCAATGCTAAAGTTTTCTATGTGACCTAATAATTTAACAACATGTATTGTTTACTTCAATGAGCTTGTTGTTTCTGCCTTAACTTAATGCATTGTTTTGCAATGAAACTGAATGAAAATGTAATTGAAATGCATTACTTATTATCATCTCTGATAATAAATCACTCTAAATTGTAATTTAGACATGCATTTTCTGTAAAGCTGCTTTGAAACGATATGTATTGTGAAACATGCTATACAAATAAATGTGAATTGAATTAAATATGGGCTACAGGGGGCGGGATATACTGTATCCCTCACGCTCAGCACACATTGCCGCAAAGCACTGGCAAAAGTAGCCTAATGATTATGAATGTGTTGGGGAAAAAATAGCAAGGAGGCATTTTAATTGTTTATTAATAAACTAGCAGTCGAAGACGGATCAACTTTCTGCTCTCAAGTTTATTCTGTGCGCTGTTAAGTGCCTCATCAGATTTGTGTTCAACATTTGCCGGGCAACAATTTTCTTGTTGCAAATATTGCATTGTGCGCTGCTGGCATCGAGTCTGGTGAAACGAAGCTACACTTCTGATCTTTTCCATCTATGTGGGTTAGGACGCTTACACTACAGTCTCACGTGCAAGCCTCGTCTCTTTGGGCAACTTCGTAAACTACATTTACATTTAGCAGACGCCTTTGTCCAAAGCGGCTTACAATGAGGAATAAATTAAGCGAGTCATCGTGAAGAGGAAAAAACAACACAAGAAGTGCTCAAAATACAAAGTAAAGGCATTGCTCAGAGTAGCATAAGCCAGACAAGGGAGGATTAAAGGAAAAGGAAAGTTTTTTTTTTCTAAACTAGTGTTTTCCTGCCACAGCCAATCATGATACATGCTCTGATGTTGATGAGATTAACCTCTTAGGTATTGAAATTTGGTATTGAAAAACAAGACATTTCGATACTCGATAGTATCGAGGTGATTTTGTCGGTACCTAAAAAGTATCGAACTCGATACCCAGCCCTAAATGTTCGATATAGATAGCGATAAAGATACCATGACTTCGATACCGGTTCCTAAACATGCCACCAAGGATAACACTCGTTATACTTAAATCAGGTAACAGTTCATGTTTTACTTTACTTACATATACGATTTAGTTTTTATCCAAATAACATGTGCTGAGTGAACGATCAGCAATCAAGAGCATTCAACAGAAGTGCGCTCGCTCTCTCTCTCTCTCTCCCTTTTGTCAGATAACGTTAATAATAAGCTACATGCCTCGTTTTTTTTTTTTTTTTTGCTATTGACATCCGACTGAACAAACTTTCCACTGATGTCTGTTTAAAGGGATGTGCTTGACCAGCTCTTATCTTATCTCTTATCAGCTCGTGCACCACAGCTATGTTACTATACACACGCTGCCTGGTTGTTGGTATCGGAGGATTTTTACGAGTACATGAGCTCAGTATCGATGCATCCCCATATTCAATAATTAAAAAATATTTTTAAAAATATGGCTGTTTTCAAGGGTTTTTCAGGACTTAAATTTCAAAAAGTCAAATTCAAGTACTTCAAGCACTTTAAGCACCTTGTACGAACCCTGTGAAATGAGCCCAAACCGCTGACATTATACTTTCCTATGCCTCAGTTCACCTCGACAAAGCACTCGCGGCGGCCAGTTTTGCTTCGCAAAATGTATCGGTGCATGGTATTGGCGAATTTTTATGAGTACGAGTACGAGTATATGAGGACAGTATCGGCCCGATCCCCGATGCCAGTATTGGTATCGGGCCATCCCTAGTTTCTCTCAAATGAAATGTTGTCAAAGTGAGAATATTAAACCACAAAGAGTGAAGCCATCCCTACACCCAAAGAGCACCGATATACTGAAGTTACACCCCGTGCAGCACTTCTTGCATTCCTTGTAATTACTGCCTGTGCACTTTTTATTAAGTCGGACTTGACTAAGTTGTCTGGGGAAGGTCCTCGAGGGAGTTTCGCTGAATATTTGGAGTGGGTGTTGATGCAATGTGGTTCCCCTCTCACTGTCTGCATCGCAGAGGACAATGCCAGCACCCCAACAGCCAGAGTCCAGCCAGCCTTTAGCCACGCCCACCACAGATCTTGAGCCAGAGCCCACCGCAGACTCAGGCTGACTCAGGGCCCCCTCGGTTGAAGATCACAATCCTTGGTGGTGGGGTTGGTGTGGGCAGTCAGAGTACCAGCCCACTTTAAACACTGGTCCCACTTAGCTCCATGTCTCCTTTGTTGCTGATGGACCCAAACAGATTTCACCTCCCTTCTCCTCTGTCAGTGCCATCCAGTTCCTTGGCCCCGCCTGCACTGCTTGAATCCACCTTGGGTTTACAGGTCTACAGTGATCCCCTGTATCCTCCTCGGGTCTCTGAGTCACTGCTCCATCTCGCCTAATCAACAAGTTGGCTCCACATTGGCTCTTGTTCCCTTGTCTCCACCTGGTACTTCATCCTTCTGCCTCCAATGAGCCCCCTCTTCCCTTTCGGCACTGGCTTGGTCACTGGCTGCGCCTCATCCCTCCACCCCTTCAGCTCCATTGGGCTCCTTCTTCTCTCCGGCTCCTCCTCAGACCTAGCCTGGATGCCAGCCGAACTTAGCCCCGCCCACAAAATCTTTAGGTCGGGAAGTTCGGTCTGGACTCGATCCATTGAGGAGCTATTATGCCCGAACAAAAATTGTTCGGACCAATCAAATTGTCAGGGCGGGCTTTATACGATGATGGACAGATGAGCAACGTAACGTAATCATCCACGTCACCAACGAGCGCTTGGGTTGAATTCGTTTACAACAAAGATGACTGCTGCTGGAGAATTGTTATTTCACGAGTTCACACTTACAAATAAGTCAGATAGAATAAATGCATATTTGGCGTGCTGTACGAGGAGAGGGCTCCGGGCTCGGTATTCAACCCAAAGTACTCCCCCCGTATTCCTGGCTGTGGAAGAACAAGCCAAGAGTGAGTGGAGGGATGCTGGAAACTGTCAAGGAATGTTAGGTGAGTTGACTGAGTGAATAAATATATGCTTCCTCTCATGCTGATAGTGTAGACCGTAGACGGTCATTGTTTGATGACAAGTTGATTGGATTGATTAGGCTATTTGAACGTACTCCTCTCGAACTTTGTTTATGAAACATCATGTGTAGATTCCGCCATCGCGTCTGTTATAGAAGATATCGACCGCGATCAAGGCATTTGTCGATCGGAAACATGAATGAAAAACATACTTCACTTACTCCGTTGCTCTGATTGGTTGTAGGTCTATCCAATTGAGTGCAGAGGCATTTTCCTTCCTGTTTCGGTTAAAACACGCCCCATAATCAAAGCTCAATGGAGCAGTATCAGACTCACATTCTGACTAGAATCTGAGTATGACAACGTCAGGCTACCTCAGTCCTCCTGCACCCTGGCTATTCCTCGGCTGCTCGTCACAGCAGCTCCACCTTGGCCTCCTGGTCCTCCGGTGTCACCCCGTGTCTTCATCTCCTTGGTATCACCCGTGTCTCCACCTCTCCTGGAAACACCTCTTTTGGTGGGGTTTCTGGCTCCACCCTGGCTCCTCCCTCCTTCAGTTCCAGGTTGATCTCTGGTCCTCTCTTCTCCTTCCACCATGGTTTTTCCTCTGTCTGCTCCTCCATTTTACAGTCCCCCTTCAGCTCTTCATCCACCTCTGGAACCGAGGATGCACTGGAAGTTGGATGTTTTGTAACGGTCATGTTCTGTGAGGTGCTAGACCAAAAAAAACAACAACATCAATACTCCTGCTTTTTTTCTTATTCTTGTTTTCCATTGTAATTAATAAGAATATTTATAAGAATTATAATTATAATAATGAATAAGAATGCTTCTTGTTTACTGATTAGTTGCTTTGTTTAACACTCTATTCACATGGAATGTTTTTCTCCCTGTGAAACTAATTATAATACACCAACTGTCCAGTCAAAGCATTTCTGTTATTTTGTATTCAGTGACATACCATTTTAATGATTTAATAATAATCAACATTAATATTCAGGGAAGACAATTATTGGCTGGTTGAGAACCACTGAGATTAACTGTTATTTTAAATAGTTGCAAATAGTTCACATTTGACACACTTGTTTCTCAGGGTACCAAATTTAATAAATTGTTGTTAATCACAATACTGTATTATTGTTATTTTCAGATGATGAAGATTCACCATCAGATCCAGGATGTTTGAGAATCTTGCTGTTTGGGAGGAGAGGAAATGGAAAGAGCGCCACAGGAAACACTATCCTCGGAAACAACCAATTTCACACTGAAGCCAGGAAACGTTTGGTGACCACTACTTGTCAGAGGGGAGATGTTGAAGTTAATGGTAAATCAGTAGCTGTTGTTGATACTCCAGGACTCCTTGACACCTCACTGTCAAAAGAAAGGGTAATGGAAGAAATGATGAAGTGTGTTTCACTGTCCGCACCTGGACCTCATGTGTTCATCATTGTGTTGAGTTTGGGAAGAATCACTCAAGAGGAGAGAGACACTTTAGACATGATAAAGATGATCTTTGGCTCAAAAGCAGCAGATTTCAGCATTGTTCTCTTCACTAGAGGAGATGAACTGAGAGGACAAACAATAAAACAATATGTAGAGACAAGTGGAAATGATGAACTCAAGAAACTGATCGGAGAATGTGGAAACAGATTCCTGGCTTTTAACAACACAGAAACACAAGACCGGACGCAAGTTACTGAGCTGATAAACATGATAGAAGAGGTGAAGAAGTCTAATGATGGCCGATACTTCACTAATGAGATGTTTGACGAGGCAGCGATCTCCATTGAAAAGAGAGAAGAAATTCTAGAAGAGAATAAAAGAAAAAATCAGGATCAAGTTGAAGAATTAGAAGCCAAATATGACCTGGAAATCAAACTCATGAGAAAGAAACTGGAGGAGAAGAAACAAAAGATAGATAAGGAGAGAGTAAGGCTGGAGAATAAGTTCAGAGAAAAAGAGGAAACACTGAGGAGAGAGTTTGAGGAATCAGAGCAGAAGAAACAAGAGGAGGAGGATCAGAAACGATCAGAAGAGGAAAAACAGCGAAGAGCTGAATATGATCAAACAATAGATGAGATGGAGAGAGAGAATGAAAATCAGAGATTACAGTATGAAAAACAGCAAAAAGAAAGAGAAGAGGAAGATAGGAAGAGAAAACAAGAATATAAACAAGATCAGGAAAATATGAAAACTGAGCAGGAACACATCATGACAGAGTTAAGAAGAAAACAGGAAGAGGAGATCAAAAAGAGAGATTTAGAGGAACAAATGAAGAAGGGACCAGAAGAGAAAGAGAGAGAAGAATGGAAGAGAAAAATAAAAGAGGCTGAAGATGATGAAGAGATTCAAGAGGGAATTAAACGACAGCAGAGAGAATGGGAGGAAGAGAAGAAAAGACAGATGAGAGAACGAGAGGAAGAGGAAAGAGAGATAAAAGAGAAACACGAGGAACAACTGAGAGAAAAACAGGAAGAATTGGAGAAAATGAGAGAGAGATTTGAAACTGAGAGAAAAGAAGAAGAACGGATGATGGAGGAGGAGAGAGAAAAACAGATAAGAGAGAGAGAAGAAAAAAAGAGAGAATATGAAGACAAGAAAGCTGAAATGAAAAGACGTTATGAGCAGCTGGAGCGAAAGAGACAAGAGGAGCGGGAGAGGAGGAGACGAGGGGAGAAAAGAAAGAGATGGAAAAAAATGATGGAAGATCTGAAACGAGAGCAAGAAGAAGAGATCAGGAGAAGAGAAGGAGAGGAGAGAGACAGAATAAAAAGAGAAAAAAAAGAGTGTGATGAAATGAAACAGAAACATGAAGAGGAAAAGGAGAAGATGAAGAAGAAACATGAAGATGAAGCCAGAAAACAAGAAGAAGAATTGAATGATATCAGAAAGAGAAAAGAGCAGCAGGTTCAGGAGCTCAAAGAGAGGCTTGAACAACTATATGAACTGATAAGTTTAAGAAAGGAGACAAAAGAAAAATGGTCATGTCTTGTCATGTGAAACATTTTGATAGATTATTGATTAGCCATATTAAGTCTCTTGTCTTTTGTTGTATATGTGAAGGGCATTAAGTGATCCTGAAGACCCTGATGAAGGTGTTTGATGAGTTAAAGTTAAGCTGTGGTGCTTCAGGAGTGGATCTGAAATGAGCTAAACTAAAGAAATCATAAAAAATCCTCTTGATAGATTTTAAAAATGATAAACCAAAATGAATTATAACAGACATTAAAAGACAAAAAGAAAAAGATAGAAAACTCAGATGAATGTAAAATCTCTCATTCAGTAGATGCTGATCACAATGAAACCATAATTATGACAGTTTTGAGAGAGTTTTAAAGCAAGTTTTTTTTTTTTTACTTTGGATTTTGTCATTTAATTATTTGTAACATGATCATTGTAATCAACATTATTCTGAAATTACGCTGTACTTTCACATATTTACTGGTGGTAAACACATTAAAAAATAAAATTACTTATTCACACAGAACATGTCATGCTGTAAGTTCTTCATCAGGGAGATTCTGTACAGTAACCAAATAAAACATTTTACAAACATTTAAAAGTAAAAAGTTAAAAGTATCCCAAAAACAAGCTGCTCATGCAGAGCAAAAAACGTCCTGCATGTGTTGATCACAAATGCTACATTTAAAACTATACAATTGCTTTCTACATATTGAGTAATTATACTGACCGTGTAGAAAGTCATTTGTAACCTAAATAAAATGCGGAACTTTCACATGTTCCTATCTTGATGACAGATATCTATGGGCACTTACTCAATATTTGGTGACAAAAAGTGTACACAGGCACACAGAGTACACTCAAAAACATAACTTTATTAAGGGTACGTTTACACAACAAAGATGCACTAAAAACTGAGAAGTTTTCTGTGTACAGACGACAACGTTGTCAAAATGATCCCAGTTATCTCGGATCCGTGAAAACGACTAAAAACGACTGTATTCTGCTGCCAGGCCAGTAGGTGGCGATGTCACTTTGTAAAGAAACACTATGAACCATATAAACTGAACACGTAATACACATGATGTCATCATTTTCACAAATTCACTTTTTTTTGTAAGAAAAGTTTGCATTTTCAAGCCCCCAAAATGCCATTGTTGTTTAAATGAACGGCTAAAACGCATACGTTTTCTATTTTTAGTGGAAAACGATGTCATGTAAACAGCTTCTAAAACAGTAAAAAGTCTATTTTTTTTTCATTCTTAATTTTGTTTTCTAATCTAACCCTTTAAATACTTCAGCAGTAAAAAAAAGAAGTAAAATCTGACAAAACTTGACAAACTGTGATGAACTCAATTGAATTTTATCTATTTTAGTTACCCATTAACCACCTATGGTTTTAGCCTGTCCTCAACATAACCTAAAGCTCTAACTGAAACTCTTATGACCAAGGCCACCAATACAAGTAAATGTATCAATACATTAGTACATACTGCGCTGAGAGTTTGACTTTTAAAATGGTCTTTTGTTCAATGTGACATTATTTTACCAGTTGGATGTGTTGTTCCCATTAGAGATTTTTTTTTTTTCTAATAAAAACCCATTTAAAATAGATTTCCTGATGCTCAAAGCAATTTAACGTTAACTAAAGGAGGACTGAAGGAGTTTTTTGTTATTGTGCATGATTATACAGTAAACCAGTAGACTTCTTCCCATCATATTGATAATTATTCGTATGAATCTAGAAGGGATATATGTGGGATTTGTTTTTCCTTTGGCAGATGCCACAGCAAAATCAGCAGTGTTGCTTAAACACCCCTGGTTTTCATACGGATCTCACCCACCAGTGTACAAACTAACATTAGCCGCGTTTCCACTGTCGGGCCAGGGCCGGGCCAGGGCTTTAAACGGGCCGTGCCGGGCTAATAGCCTCGGGCCAATAGCACCGGGCCTGCGTTTCCACTGTCGGGCCAGAAGCTCCACAGCGCTTCACTAAAACACGCCCGTAACACGCCTCTCTGGAACAACGTCACACTAACCCATCCTTTCACCAACAAATGGAAGTTTTATCAGAAAACTAATCAGAAATCACTGGAAACAGCGTTGAAAACAAACACGATAAAAGCGGCCGTTTGCTAGCATTTTTTTTGTTTGTTTACTTGAATATTTAAAACCCAGACATCGATGTTTTACCACAGATTTACAATAAAAAGTGATACATTGATCATAATGAATTAATTTATGTCAAAATTGCACATTAGTCACTCAGAAATAAATTACCGTTAGGTCTATTTCACAAAAGAAAGAGGACACACTTACTTTTTCAGTCGCGTCTGTTTCTTTATCATATTTACATCACATTTAGAAAAAAATGATAATTTCTACATGCCACGACCTGAGGAGCTTTAGCAATCTCTAGCAATCTCTCGACTTAGATTTAGCAATCTCTCGACTCCCATACAGATATTTTCAGTCAGAGAAACAGAGGAAGCTCCCGAAAAAAAAGTTACTTTATTTTATGATAGTCCGGTTTAAAGAGACGAGACGTAGGCTACTGACAGATAAAATAAAAACATGACTGTCATAGCCTTTAAGATTGGTCTGATTTCTTCAAGCGTTCGCTATGTTTTTTTTTATATGCGTATCTTCAAGCGTTTACTATGTTTACTATGGTAACGGTTAGCGCGCATAGTCTTTTGCATCACAAACAGAAGGCATTCAAACATGAACGCGAGTTAAATTATTTTATTTTTAAGTCTTTAATGCTGACAGAATCATCTGGCGCTGGCGTCTCCCGACGGTAAACTCCTCCTCTGTTGGTAACCACTCCTCTAGCCCGAGCTGGCCCGCTTTGGCCCAAGGTATTCGACGGGCCAGAAATCCTGGCCGTTGGCCTCGAGTAAGCCCCGATCCAGCCCCGGAAGTGACAGTGGAAACGCGACTGGCCCTGGCACGCACTAGCACGGCCCGGCCCTGGCCCGACAGTGGAAACGCGGCTATTGAAACTCTCCATATCTCATGACAGGATGCTTAAAACAGCTTAAAACAGTGTTGCCATAATGACTTATAAAAAGCAAGTTTGGGTGTAAAAGTTGTTCATTTAGAGTTAGAGGTTGAGCTCTAGTTAGCAATGTAAAGTCACCATTATGATGACCAGTGTTCACATAGTATGCCATAGTGTTGTGGTAAGATTAGCACGTATTGCCTCCTGTTGTTTTCTGTGAATCATTGTGATACTGAGTGCAATCGCTAGAGGGCAGTAGAACCTAGTAATAAGAGGACCTGGTGAGATGATGAAGAAGTTCCTACATTAAGAATATTTCATCCGCATATTAAGGGTTCCTAATTTTTTTTTTTTAAATGTGTGAATCCTTTGCAAGGGTGTAACTTTGGTTTGAGAAGTGGGGGGGACACAAAATCGGGGAACATTTTTTCGATTTGAATCCCATTTCCTGCATTTACATACATTTAGGGACTATGATGCAAAATCCAAGAAATAATTAAGTTGATTATAATGATAAATTCTGCCAAAATGAATAGTAGGCTACTAAACTATGTATAACAAAAAGATGTTTTACTTTTTTTATTGTTTAATAGGGGCTGATTGCCAAGACTTGAGAGAATCATTTTATAAAGTCAAAAATGTTCACCATTAATGTTTCGTGTGTAAATAAAATTGAAATAACGTGAGACCCAATTTCCACTGTAATGTAAAAACAACATAAAGACAGTATTTTTTAAATAATTGTTTAATAGCATCTTTTTTATGAATGAAGGCCAGTATCACTGATATTAATATAGCTACTGATGTCTCGATGAAAATTATTTTTCCCCCCCAATTTTAAACATTTATTAGGCTTCAAAAATATAACAACTTTTATTTTAAGTGAACTTTAAACAATCCTCACATAAACCCATAATAAATGTCATATTTACCCGTGCCCTTCCTGTCTAACAGGTACGAAATATACAGAAATTTAATAAGGTTATCAAATAGTCCGCACTGCATAAATTCTAAATTAAATATAGATTAATCCTTATTAAAGCTACAAACGTTATTTAGTCAAGATCAGTGAGCGATTTTCTCTGTTCCCTTTGTTCTTTGGTTAACTTTACTGACAGACAGAATTAGTGGCTACTGTCACTTTAAGATCTGCCGCTGCTGACAGAAATCTCACGCGTCTCATTCTCTCACTACTCTTTACTTTCATTTAAGATTTTATTTAACTCATTTAAGACTGTTCTTGTGAGGATACTCGACAAAATTGATATAAATGTGTGTGGCATAAATGTGTGAGTTATTGTTCGTTCAAGCGCGAAAGAGAACTGGATTCCGGTGCGTCAGGACATTCACAGACAGCGCTACCTGCTCATTAGAACTTTCAGTGAGCTATTTTTAGTGTGGATGCGACGTTACTGGACGCGGACGAGCGCATCGGCACAGGCTCTCTGTGTCCTGCTCCTCCGTGGCGATGACGGCGTGCGATCAAAAAAAAGCGGCAATCCGGAAAAGACAAGCGGAATTTTGAAAAGTGGGGGGGACATGTCCCCCCTGTCCCCATAGGAAGTTACGCCTGTGATTCTTTGTATGGTTGACTGACTCAAAGAAGTTTAGTAGGTTTAATCGCCTGCTTGGCCTCCCAATTAATTAGGTCAATCCGTGACATTGTTTTGCTGTTACTTTCAGAATGTCTGTTAATCCCGTCGATGCCTCTTGACATGTGGCTGCGTATGTTTAACATCTACTTTCTAGTGATTAATTTGACGGGCGATGCTTGGCCAGACGTCCTCAGAAGTGCCACATTACTCCATAGTTTGGGACAGCGTTTTTTTTAATCAGAAACAGGTGAAGCGTATGCCTCTGCTGTCTGTGCACCAGAGAAACGTTTTACTTCAAAAGTCAATGTTGTTGAACGCTGTGCATTCAGAAAGCGAGACTAATTTCCACATGAGACTATTGCGCAACATGTTTTGACAACAAATCTGATTACATGATACGTGATCAACTACTGAAACGCTTGTTAACTAACAGTATCAGAGAAAGGTTGTTACTGGAGTCAGACCTAACATTAGGACATACAGTCAAAACAACTAGTGCAAAACAACTAACTTTTACTAGTGTGTGCAGGACACTATAGTTAATTTATGTAAGTGAGGAGAGCAAAATCAAGTAAACTGTGACATATTATACCCAATAATTCTTCATACAGTGACTACCAGTAAAATGTATAAAACTTTGGGACCAACAATTATTCAGACACTTTGAGCTGATCATGTTTTGCTGAAGTGTGTTTTCTTTAATTGCTAATGCTCTTTTTACACACAGACTGAACAAAATGAAGCATTGCTTGATAACTGGTTGAGCTAAACTGGTATTATCTAATTGTGTAGTTAAATTTAACAGCTGACAGATATTCAACATAATTCATGTGTGAGACAGTCTAACAGAAGGACGGACAAAACCAGTCAAATATCAAGCTGATGCTTTACTTTGCAAAAGTGTAACCTGAACTTGTAGATCTGATTTCTTCCACACTGAGTTCCCTTCCAGTCTCTGACTTTGACAGTGCTTGTAATGATAGCTCTTCATGAACAGATTAGCCGTGGCTGGCCTCCTTCCACGCAGAGAATCTAATGCCCTACTACAAAGCTCTCAGTTCTGGGCCATCTCCAGTGGTTCCAGATTAGTGGTGCCTGTCTCATTGCGTCATACACTGATCACCCTGGCCCATGAGAGCCACCGGGGGATTGTACGCACTAAACAGCGTTTGCGTGACTTTTACTGGTGGCCTCCAATGGACTCTCAGGTTCAGACCTGCATATCTGCCTGTGCCCTTTATCAGTCTGACGACAAAACAACCATCACTCATCCAGCGCCTTTACGACCTGTTCCACTCCCTGATGGTCCCTGGAAGAAATTACGCCTCTATATTATGGGGCCATTTGAGACTGCCATTCCCATGCTGTGACACTGACCGACTGCTATTCAAAGTGGCCTGAACTTCCCTTTTGCCCATACGCCACAACTGACAGTGTCATGGACTTTCTGACCACTGTTTTCAGCCATCATGGAAATCTGGAAAGCATTGTCACTGATAACGGGATGCAGTTCAGATCAGTTGCCTTTGCTGAATTTCATAAGACTCGGGGTATACACCATGACAAGACATCTGTGTACTACCCTGCAGCCAATGAAGCTATTGAGATGTTCCACCGTTCTCTGCATACAGACAGCCATCCTGCAGTTCTGTCAGGACCACTATTGTTAAATACGATTGAAAATTAGCATACAGTTTGGATTGGCGGTATGGTTCTGTTCTGGGCAGCCTAGCATGGATAAGAGCAGCAATAACCCCCTTAGGGTTAACCTAACAGAACCAACATGAATGTATTGCAGATAACAGCTAACAGGCTCTTGTTCTGTGGAGAAAGCTTTTGTTTTCTGCGGTCGCCATTCATTGTTTACATGCACACCTTTTGTTTCAGTCTAACTGAATTCATTCTGATTGGTGAATCTGACTGTAGTGTTTACATGAACGCTAAACAAGTGATCGGTTGATGTGCGTTTTAGCATTGCTAAGAAAATTCCCGCTCCTCCGTGAGAGATGCGAGACCGGTGCGTCTCAGTAATCCCGCCACCGGCCTCCCGCGGCCGTCAGCCTCGTCCTGCTCGCCACAGTAAACATGATGAATGGCGACTGTAGAACGCAAAAGCCGAATCCCGGACATTTTGTGTGATCTCGAAATCCCGGGCAGACTCGTCACGGAGACTCACGATAAAATGGCGTATTTTCAGTTTCGGGTCAACTAGTAGCTGTCCTCTGTAACCGGTGGGCGAGGCTTGGGAGTGGCCTCGTAGGGCAGCGAAGCAAGTGCATTCTGGGAGTTGTTGTCTTTCATCCACATGAGCCAAAAATAAATTTTCTGGCTTTTCTCAGTCTAAGGCTCCAAATTCAAAAATAAATTCATGTTTCTACTACATAAATGACCCATTTTAAATACACATTCATCTTACCAGATGTGAAGTATCCCTTTAATCCGGATACATTTAAAAACTGCGTTTTTATTTAAAAATACTCTCCGTCTACTAGCGTTTTCAGGCGTTTTCTGACGTTTGAGTGTGGATGAGAAACTTATGGAAAACGTCTGAAAACACTATATGTAAAAGCTCACTGAGATAAAACAGATGGAAAATAAATAATAAAGTTATCACGCAATTCTTCTGACAGGATAATTTTATTTAGCTAAATATCTCATCATTCACTGAATCATTCACTCACCATTATATGTTTGGTCTAAAACGTTAAAACCGCTCTCATGTTTTACCGCACGACAGCAAATGTGAAGCACTTCAGATTCTCTGCTCCATTAACAGTGGGAAAGCTTGCGAGTCCAAACACCTTCCTGCTAAGTGATGGGAAGAGATGGCATTACACACTTGGCTTGTTCTCATTCTGCGAAACATAGTACACCAACTTGCACATCCCACATTCAGGGTACTTGTCCGAAACCACCACATATTAGATTCAAGCGGAAGTGGCACAAATCCAACGGATTGAGATTTGAAGGGTTAAGAACAGTCTTTGGTTGAACCATTCTGTAAAAGAAAAGTGTTCTGAGTTTCATTCATGTGAAATCATTTAATTTCAGTGGTAAGGAAATTATGACTGCCAGATATTAGTTATGTTAATACAGACTTCCCCTTCTTTTGTAACCACTGTTGCTGCCTTTATTGCAATCATTTCATAATATGAAAAGTGTTCCGTTACTGAAGTAATATTCTTAACAGAGAGGGAAGATGTTGTGTTGTGTGAATCATTGTGATACTGAGTGTAATCGCTAGAGGGCAGTAACACCTAATAAGAGGATCTGATGAAGAAGCTTAGTTGTTGAGTTGCTGATGTCCTGATTTAACAATGCTTCCTACATTAAAGACAGACGTTTGGATTTAGCTTTTGTTTTTGTTCTTTTACATCGTACAACATCACACCATCACCAGAACGTTCACACATAGACATCAAAAACTCAGAAGTGGCGGCAATCAACAAAAAAGATTCATGCCGCATTGCATGCTGGGTACCAGTATAGTGCCAAACTCAGATAAATGGATAGATTTTTTTGTTATAACAATAAAACCTAAAAATAACCATTAGACTATGTTCTGTTCTTACTAGACTGTCACAACAAAACCTCCCTGCAATGTTTAGTTTATGGTTACAAAACCTTTTTATTCCCTAGAACGTTAGGAGTTAGTGCACAAAAAAACAAACTAATGTCCTGTTTGACAGACAGACAGACAGACAGGCAGAGATAGATAGCTAAGTAGAGGTCGTGATCTCAGGTTAGTGGGTCGTTCTGACACATTCAGCTCAGATTCCCTGTAAGTCGGCATTAATTCACGGTAATTTCCAGAGCGGAAAAGAACAGCCCAGCGAGTGACGTCAGTAGTAATTGGTCAGGATACACTCGCCCTGTCCTGCATGCTGAGCCGGTGTCTCAGTGTGTGTTGGCTTGAGGAACCGATGAGCGACCTGTCCTGAAGCATCATGGGGAACCAGCCCGGCATGTCCTTGCAGGAGCTGACCGCCTGCCACTCGCACAAGTGGTACCGAAAGTTCATGACCGAGTGTCCGTCCGGCCAGCTCACGTTCTACGAGTTCAAGAAGTTCTTCGGGCTGAAGAATCTGTCAGAGTCCTCAAACGAGTACGTCGAGACCATGTTCAAGACCTTCGACGTAAACGACGTAAGACAATCTGTTTTTATTCTATTTATTATTGACAGTTCTGCTAAATGTTATCAATGTTGTTATTATATTATCCTTTTTTTTAAAAAAAGTGTGTTGAAGTTAATCAGTTCTCATGAAATTAAGTATAAACCTGATTCGGTAACACTTTACAATAAGGCTCATTATACATTAGTTAACATGAACTAAGAATGAACAATACTTCTACAGCATTAATTAATCTTAGTTATAAATTTCAACATTTACTAATGCATTATTAAAATCAAAGGTTGTATTTGTGAACATTAGTTAATGCATCGTGAACTAACATGAACACACAATGAACAGCTGGATTTTGATTAACTAACATTAACAGAGATTAATAAATACTGTAACAAATGTATTGCTCATTGTTTGTTCATGTTAGTTAATACATTAACTAATGAACCTTATTGTAAAGTGTTACCCGTGATTCTTCAAAGTACCAAGAGCCCAATCAGATCATAACAGATATAGAGACGCTAGTGCTGGATGAACTCATTGGTGAGAGATGGCCTCGCGTCTCTTTTGCTTCATTTCTCTCGATGATGATGGGTAATGAGATCTGTGTCAATACAGTAAACTCAGATCAAACAGCAGCGCTGCACGAGATCAGAGGTCCTGGCTAAGACTCATTAAAGCCGGTAATCTGGTTAACAGGAGTGTGTAAACTCCTCATTGACTGCTCTACTTTGTCTAATCTTGGCTTTCATTCACGTCACAACACTTTCCATGAAGTCGTTTTATTGACCTCTATGAGTAAAATCTTCAAACTTGAAGCTTTTCAAAGTTATTTCAAACTTTCTGTCAAGCCAACATCAAAGTTTGTCATCAGACTTTACTCATCTAGTCTCTTCTGCTCTATATTTCTGTGTCCGTGGCATAAATAATCAAACAGACAATATCATGCAAGTGCAATATTATATCATAATTTGATGTGTATATGGTGCTATGTTGTTCAAGTGTATTGTGTTTGTGTGTCAGGACGGGTTTATAGACTTCATGGAGTACGTGGCTGCTCTGAGTCTGGTCCTGAAGGGAGGCGTTCAGCAGAAGTTACGCTGGTACTTCAAGCTCTTCGACATGGACGGCAGCGGATGCATCGAGCGCGACGAGCTGCTGCTGATCTTCAAGGTGTCATGTTTAATTCAGTGGCATCCGAGTTTCTCTTCAGCGCCTCCTGCTGGCTCACTTTGTTTTTCTGCTCTAGGCTGTTCATGCCATCAATGGAGAAGACCAGGAGATTTCTCCTGAGGACTTGGCCGACATGGTGTTCAACAGGATTGATGTTAATGGAGACGGTAATCTATCTATCTATGCTATTTAAATATGTAAATAAATTATATGATTTACGTATATGTAACTGTATGTGTTTAGGTGAGCTGTCACTGGATGAGTTCATGGAGGGCATCGAGGCGGACGAGGCTATCACTTTGATGTTAACCCAGAGTTTGGATCTGACTCATATTGCCAGTAATATCCACAGCGAGACTGAGTCTGAACAGGAGGTCAACTGACCCCAGACCAGCCCGAGTTGCCAAACATGATGATGAAAGGAGGGGAGTCTGGACCGTGTCGGAACTCTGAACTAAACCCGTTGATTGAGCGCTGACTAAAGAGCTTTAAACCATTAACACATCAGATATTAACAGTATTAACAGAATTGTGCACTGCATTTCACAAACCTGATTATTCCCCTGTAATCTCACAGAATGATTTAGACTAGATCAAATGCTTTATTTAAGTGCACTTATGCATGTCGAATTGAAATTTAATTTCTATTAAATAAAACCTGTAAATTACTAAATTTCTTCGGTCCTGTGATGTATATCAGGCAAATAATCTGTCATGCAAGAACGGGCTCATCACTGGACTGCTAGAGACCCTATTCATCAGCATCTTAGCACTAACACTCACGTATCCTCCAGATCAGCAGGGGGCGCCACTCTTCAGACTCCCGCTGAACACCACTCATCAAGCCTGATTTGTTACACCTGTTTTTTTTGCCCTATATTAGTGCGTTTGTATCATGCCAGTGGCTGCGTCTGGAATCGCATACTCTCTTGTGTAGGTACTTATTTTGAATAAGTCATAACTTTTCATAACTAGTCATCACTATTATCATTTGACCTACCAGCGTCAGTTCCTTCGCTTTACTGCCATTCACAAATCCTCTCCCGTGGCCTCATAGGATGGTAAAGTGTCCACCGTATGCACACTCCAGAATCTCACCACTGTAAAAAATAATCCTGTAAAAAAACAGTAAACTACTGGCAGCTTTGGTTACAGGCATCATACCGTAATAATATATAGCTGTTAAATTACAGTTTTATACTGTAGCTGACAAAACTGTAATTAGCTGTTAATTTCAAAAACAGTAACACACCGTAATTTTACGGTATGATGCTGGCAACCACAGCTGCCAGTAGTTTACCGTTTTTTTCTATAAGATTATTTTTTTACAGTGTAGGGTCATCCGGGTTCTTCTTGCCCACTCTTTTATGGGTGCTTCTCAAACGCAAGGCTGCATCCTAGTGAGGCTTGTAGGCTAGAGTCAGCATTGAACACTAGAATGAGGCGGTCTAGTAAGTGTGCATGGCTACATCACACGTTTTCACCGCGTGAAAATACTGCTTTATATTAAAAACCTTTGTATTAACTGCTTTTCTATTGCAGAACAGGTAATGACAAGCTTCTGTGGTCTCTCAGAGGTTTGCGTTACTCACAGTTTAACATTATGTGTTTAATTTACAAAAAAACTAAAGTAAACATATTCTCCATCCTTGCATCATATAGTGAAATTAGACAAGCTCAGTACCAATTCATTTTATGCTAATTCTTTGTGAACTGGAATGTGTGCTATGGGTTGTGGGCGTTTGGAGGATGCACTCGATGCTTCCTCCGTAACAGACCGAGTGAAGGATGCGGAACGAAGGCTGTCTTCAAAGGAACCTATAATTTGAGATGTCCTTGATGACGTGGCTGTCGAGATATGCAGGACGCAGCCTTCCTTTTTGCATGTTAAAAAATAAATACAACCACATGTTTGGTCAATCATATTTACACATTGCCTACGAAACTTTCGTCCGTCATAAATATTTTTGGATTGGGTTCGATTTTCTGCATTTTTCGGACTCAGTGTGCAAGGACCTTAAGAGTTCAGAAACTTACGTTTCCAGTTGCCTACTTATTACCTTGTCTTTTATTATTACTCAGTAAAATTATTATTTTTAATATTATTATTGATATAAAGTATTGTAGTCTGTCTTTGTAATGTTACTGTAATTTTACACTTTCCCCATTTCAAAATAAAACATGAAACAACCTCCATATATACTTTGACATGGACCTGTACATTGTAGTAAAATAAATTTAAATTAACAAAATGTAAATAATGACATCATCAATCCTTCTTCCAAAATGTATATTTGATTCACTATGGTAAGCCTGTTATAAGTGTTTATATTTGAGATCTGTCAGGATGTTTTTTTTTGGTGTACATACCTCACTTGGCCATGTATGTCTCGTCATATCTATAAATAGAGGAAAGTTGACGTGTGTCTAATGTAGGAGTGTCAGAGGTTAGTCGTCACAACGAGCGAGAAAGGATGACATCGAGCCCCTAAATCTCCAACCTCTGGGGAATCATCCGTTTTAAACACTGAACACAAGAGAGTCTGCTGGAGATGAGAGAATGCGACAGAGCTCGTAATAAAACAAGAATCAACATCCGCTAGACTTTTTCGGAGATGGCAAGAACTGAGGGATTTGACAAGTTGTAAAAGCGACGTGGAGATGATGGTGTTTATGTTACTCAACAGGAGAGTAAGGTATTTTAATGAACGGATAAATTTACATGTGTAGCTCTAACAGAGTTCACTGTAAAGCATCATCTAGTGTAAAGGGTGGTTTCATACAGCAGTAAAGATAGTTTGCGGTTTGATATCCAGATTTATTTTGGCTATTAATCCGCAGTTCGCTGTCGTAGACATGGAAATAATATCATATATGTCATTCTCCATGGTTTGTGACTTTTACTTTTAGAATCTGTGTAGCTACAAAAGTTGGACACTTAGGAGACTGAAATCAGTGTCATCTTGACCTGCTTGATTTGTGATTTATTTCACAGCAAAGCTCTTGTCCATGAACCCCTTGGTAAATCCGCCAGGTTAATGCAGGTTAATCCCCTGCTTTAGATTGAGCCAGATTTGTGAAAACTTTCACAATCACATTTTATCGTGTTTCAGTGTTTCTCACTACTCTGTCCTTTTTTCTTGTATAATAATAAGGGTCCAATCCAAGCCATTAGATAAATCAGTTTAAGTTTAAAAATGGTCATCTAGTCGGGTCATACTTTGATTGTGAACGTTTAAGTGAAAGTTTTTAAGTCTATCATAATGTCTGTGCCTAGTTGGAGCTGTGGCATGAGACATCTTGTCTCCGACTACAGAGTCTGTGTAAGGAAGGAAGAGATCTTGTTGAAAACAACTCGTTCAAGTGTTTTCGCGACGAATGGAAGAAGAGAAAACACTTGAACGAGTTGTTTTCAAAAACAGATCTCTTCCTTCCTTACACAGAATAACCTTTCAAAAGCAGACACTCAAATGAGACGGCCCTGCTCTCAGTAATTGAAGCTCTGAGACTGGCAAGAGCAGCTTCCAAATCCTCAGTTCTCATCCTTCTGGATCTGTCTGATGCCTTTGACACAGTTAACCACCAGATCCTCCTGTCAATCCTAAAGATGAAGGGCATCTCGGGAACCGCACTCCAATGATTCAAGTCTTACCTCTCAGGTAGGGTCCTTCAGGGTGCCGTGGAGGGGTGTGGTGTCTAAGAGCTACTGGAGTGCCTCAGGGCTCAGTGCTGGGACCGCTTCTCTTCTCCATCTACATGACATCACTAGGATCTGTCATTCAGAAACATGGCTTCTCCTATCACTGCTACGCTGATGACACACAACTCTACCTCTCATTCCAGCCCAACGATCCAACGGTAGCCTATCGTATCTCAGCCTGCCTGACAGACATTTCTGGCTGGATGAAGGACCACCACCTTGTGGTCCCGGCCAACCCAACACTTCATCACAACTTCTCCATTCAGCTAGGCTCGTCATCCATAACTCCATCTAGGTCAGCCAGGAACCTTGGAGTGGTAATTGATGATCAATTGAACTTCACAGACCACATTGCTAGAACTGCCCGGTCATGTAGATTTGCCTTGTACAACATTAGGAGGATCAGACCCTTCCTATCAGAGCATGCTACACAACTCCTTATCCTTTTAAAAAAATTTTACATGTACTGCGTTAGATTAAACTGAGAAGGGTCATAGCACTTGCATATTGTTGTCCTACTGTTAGTTTAACTGCTTCTATTGTTCTCATTTGTAAGTCGCTTTGGATAAAAGCATCTGCTAAATGAATAAATGTAAATGTAAATGACTACCATGGTTGTGGACTCAGACTTGGACTTGACTTGGTATAATCAATGAACACTTGCAACTCAACTTAAGACTCTGACAACGACTCGCGTCTCGACTTGGATTTGTGCCTTCTGACTTGAAAAGATTTGGTACCTTCACTGGATTTGGTACCTTCACCTTCACAGTTAATCCCTGGAGCGTGATCACGCCAGTATGATCTTTGGCTGGCAGCCTCTGGCACACACCCTTCAAGGTAATGCAAGACCTCTCCGCTTCGTGTCCAGGTACTGATCACTCTATCTGGGTTTATTCTGCGATAACAACCAGCTGGATGTACATTATCCCTAACTTAATGCACACCTAGCCATGGATTATCCCTTACTTATGTCAGTTCCCTTCTGGTTTTGAAAAGTTTTTGGGCAGAGGTATGCCTCTCAAGGTGTTTAGGTAATAGACAATTTAATTGACACTTTTTGACTTTTACTAATACTACTCTTTTGTTGGATCGGGATATGTATTCAATAGGCTACTCGGCTAAAAACAATGAGATATAAATGTCTTTTGCGAAGCAATGTGTTTGGTGTTGTCACAGATGGGAGAACCGACAACGGGATAAGGGAACCCAAGGCTTTTATTGAAGCGGACGTCACCAACAGACGACACAGGAAAGTGAGATACTGTATTGAGTTCAGGCTGGTAACTTAGCGCTATATAATAGTTTCTTGCTTTCTTTTCAGCAGGAGAACGGACTGAGGATGAAGCCGAGGCAGTTGGACTGAGGAGGATGATTAATGGTCAGAAGAAGATGAAGAAGATGAAGATCATGCTACAGGAACACGGGTAAAGGAGAAGTCTCGCAGTTTTTTCATATCTGTCAATTTTGAGATTTTGGGCTTTTTGACTTTTCAGTAAAGTTTTTTTTTTTTTTTTTTCAGACTAGTGGAAAGAAAACATTCTAAATACACTTTTATGTGTATCTTTTATAGAATTTTGTATCTGCGTCTGTAGATTTCAATTACAGTAAATATCTTTAAAGTCTGTTTTCTCAAAATGACTTTTTCTCTCCACTTCAGCAGCACTTATTTATACCAAACTTTACAGTTTTATTCCTATCAATATTCTGAAGGTTTTTACCTAGGGGTTTGTTCATATATAATTTACCTGATTTTATTCAACATTTTATTACAAAAAAAATGGAAATGTATTTTTTCCTGGCTGTTGACAGTATTTTTTTAAACTTATGGAGTGATAAAAAGAGAAATCCAATATCCCCTCTGTAGAAACCTTTGACTATAATATGTCCAAAAAGAAAAGAAAAACGAAACAAGAATTTTGTTCTAGAAATGTATGCAAATTTGTGAGATAACGCTCCATTTACAGTACATATTTAATAAACATAACATATCCGAAAACTTATAATACAAAAAATGTTTGCAATTTTAATGTAATCAATCAGCTGGGGAAGTATATTGGGATATCTATTAGCTATTTTTGTTTACCCTTTTCACTCTTGCTTTAAGAGTGTGAAACTTTTATAATGAATATGCAAATATGGTTGAGTGAAGCATTTCCTATCTGATTGGCTGATAAAGTAATGGTCCCGCCTCCCGTACTGGAAAGAGGATTCCTATTAGGGGTGGGCGATACTGTAAATTTCGGTATCGATCCGATACCAAGTAAATACAGGGCCAGTATCGCCGATATCGATACCGATACCAAGACTTTTTCATTTTAAAAGCATGCACTTGAACTTGTATGCACTTTCCTGTGCTAGACCAGTGTGTCATGATTTATGAGGTGAATGCATCATTAATATGCTGTAACCCCTTTTGCCTCGATCTGGAGGATATCGCGGTGGTGTTGCTCCAAAAAAGGTCACTGACACGCACGGGTATACCTCTTCCCGTCATGGCAATCTGTTGCGCTGGTCGTGTTTGTCCATTTGTTTGTCGGACGTAGCAACAGTAACTAAGGGGGGCGGGGCTCGGCGAAAGGCTAATTGTAAATGAAGTGTAAATATAGTAGGCTAATGCCAGTTTTGATGCCGCTTCTGTGTCACCTCTGCACTGCAAGGATGGATTTTAATTTACTGATTTATTTTGACACTGGTACTGTGTTATTCTAATATAATTTAATTTGAATGTTAGAATTTGACATAAAAGGTGATGCATAGCTCTAAATATGTTTAGAAACAATGTCCATATATAGGTGAAAATGCCCCTGGAAATCAATTTAAGGTGGCAAATATTGCCCCTTAATAAAAATGTTAATTTCTGTCACTACGGTGAACTGACCACTGCATAGAATATAAAAAATATGAATATCGTGGGTTTGCTGTCAACAACAGGCCTAAACCAGTACGGTACTAGTACAAAAACACAATCAGTAAAATATCATCTAATTATTATCAACAAAACTTTGAAAATATCGAGACATATTTTTGTCAATATTGCGCACCCCTAATGTACGGTATTAATTTTGATTTCTTCAGGTCTTAAAAAGCCTTAAATTTGACTTTAAAAATTGTGCAGCTGCCCTGTCATTGAATCTTTGACTCAACCGATTCATTCAAAATGCTGAATCATTCAGTAATGAAACACGGCTGAGTGATCCTGTGAGATGGTTCTGCTGTGATCTTTGTGTGGAACTATTTTCGCTGCTGAAACAGAACAAAAACAGTCACTGCGTCTAAAATGTAAGTGACTTAATTTTAACTAACTGTTTATTGGACTGTTAAGAAATCTAGGCCTTCAGTGGTGTCTTACCTGAATTAATCCACCTCTTAATACCATCATAATGACTCCAAGGCTATAGAAACCATCAATATTATACAAAAACACAGTATAATAGGGCATTGCATCACACAGACTCTTTATAATTGTTGTGAAATTGGAGTTTAAGACAGTCACTGTAAAACATGACGTGTACAGCTGACCCCTTCTCTTACACAGATTTTTTTGCCTTCAAAATCCGTCATCATGGCACACATTACAGTCAGTTCTGTTTTTCCCCGGGACAGATCGAATAGTGTTTCGTGACTCTGCGTTAAGTTTGATAGTCTGAATAAATGAATTTTTTCACCGGTAGGTTTAAAACTGCTGAGGGTCGAGGAGGGAGAGAAGTATTAATTTGTGGGTAGAAAAACTATTAAATCTACAGGAATATGTTTTAGTTTATGTGGTTTGCTACAGATGTGTTTGGCTGGCTCAGACTACCAGTAATAGTGCGCGCTCTGACCATCCAATCAAAGGACGTGAAAATGCTGACGTTATTGTACGACTGCCCGTTGTAGTCAAATCGAAATCTGATTGGCTGATTAAATCTGATTATCTGATTGGTTAAAGCAACAGTTTCATTGCCATTTATTTTACAGGCACTCGCACTATTGATTCTGAAGGCCTCAAGGCAGATTTTGGCTTTGATCCTGGCAACACACGATGGCTGAAACAAGAGAAAAGCTATGAAATTAAGAGAATGGACTATTGGGAATAATTTAAAACTCATTCATGAAAAAAAAAAAATATTAAAGCGCATGTCAGTGATTCTGATGTGTTTAGGCCAGCAGAGAAGGCCATGCTGGCCCTGATGGCCCACCACTGCTAACTATAGATTCATGTCTATACTATACTAATCTGCCCAGCCAAAAAAAGTTGCTGTTTGTATTTACATTGGCAAATACTTAAGAGTCTATAGCCCCTTTCACACAGCGCAATGATCCCGGCAAATTGCCGGGAAATTGCCAGAACGCCTTGTGTGTGAACGCAAACATGACCCGGGATTGATGCTGGGTTGGGGACCGAGTAACATTGCCGTGTTCAGTCCCGGAAAGTGCACTGTGTGAACAAAAGCTGTAATCAATGCTGTAACGTAATGATGGCGCCGAAGCCGGGATCGTTCGCCAGCTGTGAAACGGTACGTAATGAAGAAATATAGAGCCGAGTATCATCAGCATAACAGTGAAAGCTAATTCCATGTTTCCTAATGATATCTCCTAATGGTAGCATGTACAGAGTGAACAGCAGCGGTCCTAGTACTGAGCCTTGTGGTACGCCATACTGAACTTGTGATCGATGAGACATCTCTTCATTTACTGCTACAAACTGATAACGGTCAGATAAGTATGATCTAAACCATGCTAATGCAATTCCACTAATGCCAACATCATTTTCGAGTCTATTTAAAAGAATGTTGTGGTCAATGGTGTCAAATGCAGCACTAAGATCGAGTAACACTAATAGAGAGAGGTACAACCACGATCGGATGATAAGAGCAGATCAGTTGTGACTCTAATGAGAGCAGTCTCAGTGCTATGGTACGGTCTAAATCCTGACTGAAAATCCTCGCAGATATCATTTCTTTCTACAAAGGAACATAGTTGTGAAGATACTGCCTTTTCTAGTATCTTCAAGATAATTGACTAATTCTGTAGGATCAAATTGTGGTTTAACAAGCGGTTTAATCACAGCCAGCTTTAAAGTTTTTGGTACGTATCCTAGAGACAAAGATGAATTAATGATATTAAGAAGAGGATCTGTGACCTCTGGAAGCATCTCTTTCAGTAGCTTAGTCGGTATAGGGTCTAACATACATGTTGTCGGTTTAGATGATTTAGCGAATTCTTCCTCTTCTATAGCAATGAATGAATCAAATTTTTCCTCAGGGAGACTACAATGCACTGCCTGATGCGATACTGTAGTAGACGGTTGCAGAGTTATAATTTTCTCCCTGATATTATCAATCTTGTTAAACACGGTAAAAAATTTGTAACACTCCCAAATCAAAAATTTCAATTGACCGATAACATCTACATTTTTCAATTGGCCCAAGTGAAAATCTGTACATTTAATTTTAGAATTTACAGAATTTCACTTGGGCCAATTGAAAAATTTAGATGTTATCGGTCAATTGAAATTTTTGATTTGGGAGTGTTACAAATTTTTTACAGTGTAGTAAAGAAGTTCATAAAGTCATTACTGCTGTGCTGCTTGGAAAAGATTAATTTTTTGTTAGTTTAGCCACCGTTTCAAATAAATACCTAGGATTATGTTTATTTTCTTCTAATAGGGTTGAAAAATAAGCAGATCTAGCAGCTTTTAAAGCCTCTCTGTATGCAATTGAGCTCTCCTTCCATGAAATGCGAAATACCTCTAGTTTTGTTTTCTTCCAGTTGCTCCATTCCTCTGGCTGTTCTCTTAAGGGCCCGAGTGTGCTTGTTGTACCACGGTGTCCACTATTGTACCACTATTTTCTTTAATCTTCTTTAAGAGCAACGGAGCAACTGTGTGTAAAGTGCTGGAAAAGAGAGAGTTAAAAGTTTCTGTCACAATATCAAGTATTAAACCAACAATAGTACAACAATATAAAAGTGCTGTGACCTTTCCCAGTTTCGTCTATGTGACCAGCCCACACAGCCTTCTGGCAAGTGATTTGACTCTTAAGCCAAGACACACCAAGCCGACACAGACGAACTAGCGCTGATGAAAGCCGACTGTGTGTTGTCGCCTCACGTCTGGGAAAAGCTGCACTTGAACACACTGAGAGAACTACTACAGCCGACTGTCAGCTAGCGTGTGCGTTCTGCGCCTGCGTGTAAATGAGACAACTGTCTATTTCTGCAGATATATTCGTCTATATTCGTCATTCAAAAAGGGAAACCGACGCTGCAGAGGGACGTGCACAGGGGGGTTGCTCAGGTTGCCCGGGCAACTGCCCATATGCCCTTCTCGACTCACGTTGCCCTTCCGAGGGGAAAAATAAATAAATAAATAAATTGTACAATGGATGCAGAATTTCATGTTGGCCTAGATAAAAAAAAAATCGTAAAGCCTCATTCACTTCCATTCGGGCACCGAAAGTGAAAGTCAGTAGGGGAAGGGCAAACTCTGTTTACGTGGCTGCAGCGCTGCACGCGACCGGTGTAGCAGTCGATTCTGTTCCCTACCGGAATTCCTGTTCCCTTTATGCAATCATACTACAAATCATGCGTAGTTGCCCAGTTACCATACGTACCATCAGAACTGAATACGAGCAAGAAGCACAACTGAATGTACGGGAAGCCAAAAGGTTAAAAAAGGATTGTATTTTTCCCAAAATGTAAGCGTTTATTTTATTTTATTTTTATTAGAAGTGAGTTTTTCCCCATCTGTCAATTCAATCCAGATTATTTATTTTCAAATAAAAAAAAAAAAAAAAAAAAAAAAAACAATAATATGAGGAACTCTTTTTCTCATGTGTATTTTAGTCACATTTAACATATTTGTTAATATATTTTGTATACGGTTTACAAAGTTGTATATCATAAACCTGTCATCTCTGACGTTTTGCAATCTTTATAAATAATAATAAGACCATAAGAGGCATTGAGTTTGGACATAAACACGGTCAGATAAGGCAATTTGTATGGGCAAAATTCAACTGAATATATTCAGACAAAATACAAAAACTATGAACAAGTGCAAGATTAATTCACTTCACAGAAATATTACTGGAGTGTGAGAACCATTTTATTATGCTGCAGTGTAGCAAGACAATTAAAGGTCAGAGCAACTTTTTTTAGGTCAGAGCAACTGCCCCTCAAAATCCCTGTGCACGTCCCTGATGCTGCAGATACACAAACCGTAAACAAAGCAGTGCGCGCTTACCGTTTTGAATATCAATCCTGCTAAACACTTTCTTTATTCCACTCCTCTCGTGTTAAAGGAGAACTCCGGTCAATTTTAACATTGAGCTCATTTTTTTGTACATTTGGAGTGCTGTCAGTACAGAGAACAACGACAAAAATCGATGTTGCCTACACCGAGTTATTCTATTTTTAAAATTTGCACCCTGTTGACTTCAATAGGGCAAGTACTAAACCTGCTTTTAGCCTCTTAACATCCTTTAAGTGTCATTACAAGTGCACAGAAAATGTGAGTGATTCCTTCCGAGTGAACACGGTGGATCTGACTGCAGTAGATGTTAGAGATATTAATAAAAATGAAGTTAATTCAGCCAGCGCTCATACCTTTGTTTACATCCTGTTTTCGGTGGAACGCCATAGTAATCGATTGCCGAGTTCACGCGCGTGATCATAGGTATTAAACCTATGCGTGTGAACTCTGAAATCGACTACTTTGGACTTCAACCGAAAAACAGGATGTAAACAAAGGTATTTGCGCTGGCTTAAATAACATCATTTTTATTCATATCTTTCACATCTACTGCAGTCAGACTCACTCGTGTTCACTCAGAAGGAATCACTCACATTTTCTGTGCACTTTTAATGACACATCAAGGATGTTAAGAGGCTAAAAGCAGGTTTAGTACTTGCCCCATTGAAGTCAACAGGGTGCAAATTTTAAAAATAGAATAACTCGGTGTAGGCAACACCGATTTTTGTCGTTGTTCTCTGTATTGACAGCACTCCAAATGTACAAAAAAATGAGCTCAATGTTAAAATTGACCGGAGTTCTCCTTTAATATTGAAATATTCGCCAAGGAACTGTTAGATTTTGGTGTATTTGGCCGAGCAGTGGTTTGGGTGGAAGAATTTATTGAAGGTTTGTCGTGTAGCAGTCCTTCAGCAGCGATGTTAGCATGTCGCCCTTCAACAATCTTAACCCAATGTTCTGTGTCTTGAGACAGAACTTTATACATGAAGACATAGCCTATGGGCTACAAACAATAGAAACCTGTTAGGACCTCCCACAGGAGCTCGGTCTAACTTGCTAATCCACTCTGAGCAATGCTGATTCTTTTTATTCATTCACACCAATCAGTTTCTATGGGCCATACATCTGAATGGGGCATTCATCTGTATGGGCCATTTGGCACACACCTTTGCAGACACAGACAGAGTTGATTAAATCTAATGCACAGTAACCATGTAAATGCATCTTACTAAAGTTAACTGAAAATACACATAATCTTTCAGAACACTCAGGTAAGATGAAGTAACATTAGAACGGTCTTCTATCTGTACCGTTTTGACTTTGCTCGCTGTTTTGCTATTATTCTCGTGCACTGACTCGTTCACTAAGCTGAACAGCCAATCAGAGTTCTCTTTTTCACCGACGGCCCGACGCCGATTCAATAAGTCGAATCGGCCGAAAAAAAAGCAGACGAAGACCAATTTCAGCCGACGGTGCGGAACACACTGAGGAAACTTAGTCGGACGACACACAAAAACAGCCCGACGGCCGACCGTCGGCTTGGTGTGTTCCAGGCTTTAGATATCATTAAAATTAAGAAATTATTTATTCTTGATGCAAGAAAGAGCAGACAATAAAAATGGACAATAAAAGTTTAATACTTGGTGCAGAAAATACAAAAAGTGGAAACAAATAAGACAGATCTCTCTCTTTATTGACTAACAAGATAATAAAGCATCTCAATCAGCCTCTTCTTCAGCTTCCTGAGCAAGAACAGCTAGTAAAAAAAAAACACTTGTACTTTTAAACATATAGATTATATTAAAGGAGTCATAACCTAGTATTACATTGGATACCTACTGCTGTATTATAGTCTTTCAGGCCCTTCTAAAAAAGAAAAGTGGAAAAAAAATAAACACAGACCTACTTTTACCCTTATTTCTGAAGGCATTATTGTCTTGCGAGATCAATGCGATGTTTTGGCTGTCGTGGACGCTCTATATGGCTCTGCACGTCAGTTGAAAGGGTTGTTGGGACAGCGTTATTAAAAATGATTTCATCCACTGGTCCCTGATAGTTTCGTCCAATTTTGGGAGATAAAACACATTTACATGTTTTTTATGGCAATCAACCACAGAGCAAGTCCGGTGTGCACTCGGTTTCTCCATCTTTCTCGACTGAACTGAATATGAGGGGGAGAGGGGAAGGGGGGCTTCCTGCTGCGGTGTCCATATATGGTATATCCTACTACCTCATGACGTCAAGAGGGAGCTGAAATCAAAATCTCGTATTTGAGTGCGCGTGCACGCGCGCTGGTTTATTTACCCTGAGGTAAACAAACGCTTCACTTTTAAATATCGGCTTCTCGGCCAGTGTATAATCGTTAGTCTATCATAACATACATTGATTCTCGTGGAAAAGTGAAAATTGCAGGTTATGACTCCTTTAAGCAAAATTATATACCGTATGCGATATTGCTCTTTGGGGAATTTTTTTTCTTTATTTTCTGGTTAAGACAAGCGAATAGGAAAGAGAGGTGGCATCGCACTTGAAAGTGAACTAAAGATAAGCTACTTAATGTGAGTTTTTGTATGTCTGTGTAGAGAAGATAATTGAGTGAAGCTCTTCCCACATGCAGTGCAGTGATACGGTTTCTCTCCAGTGTGGATCCTCTCGTGTGATTTCAGGGTTCCTGACTCACTGAATCTCTTGTCGCAGTGTGAACACTTGTAAGGTTTCTCTCCGGTGTGGATCCTCTCGTGTTTTTTCAGGGTTCCTGAGTCACTGAATCTCTTGTCGCAGTGTGAACACTTGTAAGGTTTCTCTCCAGTGTGGATCCTCTGGTGCAGTTTTAAATGTCCAGCTCTAATAAAAGTCTTCCCACACTCAAAGCACATATGATTTCTTACACCAGTGTGTATTTTCTGATGTTCTTTTAAATCACGCAGACGTGAAAAACTCTTTCCACACAAAGAACATGAATGTGGTTTCTCCTGTGAATGAAGTGTCATGTGTCTCTTCAGGCCTGAAGCCCACAAAAATGTTTTGCCACATTGATCACATTCATGCAGTTTCTCTCCAGTGTGGATCCTCATGTGTGTCTTAAGGTTTCCTTTATGTATAAAACTCTTCCCACACTGATCACATTCATGCAGTTTCTCTCCAGTGTCTTCATTCACTTCTTCATCCTCATCCATCGGGCCTGAAATTTAAGTTAAAAAAGTGCTCAGTAAATCAATAAAAGAAAAATTATGTAGTGAAAAACACTAGATCACAAGTGGACGTGCTAAACACTGGTGTAAACAGGGTCTAAAACAATTTGAGCTTGTCCACTTTTGACCACTTCCAGAGGTAGTGGAAAACACATTCAACCGGATTGCTTTGGTAGTGTAGACGCTCATGTGGTCGAGTGTGTTCAAACAGACACAAATGTGTAAACATTATGGGAAGCGCTGTAGCCAGACGGCATTTAAACTTTGTTGGCTGAAGACCCGAGTTTGGTTTGAAGAAGGAAAACTCTGTGTTTGACGTGGACTTGCAGCTTTAAGAGCAGAAACAAAACTCTTCGTCTATTTTTCTGTCCGTCTCTGGTCATGCTCACATGCAAATTGCATGAGCTTATTTCACCCATTATATTGAAAGCTCATACATTTACCTGCCCATAGACCGTCCCCTCAAAGAAACAAAACAAAAGTGGATAAAAGAGATGGATTTGAAACACCAGGTGTAAACAGGAATTTGTATACTTGTGATCCAACTGACCAAAACGCATCTTAAAACCTGGGGCCGTTCTTCGTATGTCGCTAATTTCACTTAGCTGGATTTGATTGTTGGTGATTTGGCATGATCTTGGATTGTTTGGTTCTTCGAAGCTCATCCTGGACTTGCTGTCATAGCAACATGTGCGCAAACTTAAACCTGCTCGGGAGCAGGCTTATTTCATGTTAACAGGATTAGACTGCGGCTTCATAAGCGGAGCTGATACGGGACGTCCAGCGCAGCGCGATAGTGCACTTTCTGAGATGTTTTTTTTTTCTCGTGACTCGTGAGATTGTCGTTTACATTATTAATTTGTTGGAAACGCACATTTATTTTCGACTTGTCGGAGTCGGGCTTTAACTACAGCACAAACTGTTTGCATTGCCCTAAGATTATCTGCGAGTGGCTCTTTCCTTTACACTATTGGAGATGCGGAGAACTTGATGGAAAGTGCTGTCTGTCATGTCATTCGGAGTTTACCTGCCGCTTTTAGGTTTAAAAAACAGTTTTAGGGCTTTTTTTGTGGCATTTCCAAGCCACTTAAGACCCAATGTTGTAAAGCAGTTTTTTTAAAGCAGTTTTTTTTTCTAGGCTATCATAATTTTTTTATGAAGATCATGCAGTCATGACCATGCCGATTACAGTATATGTCACTCAGGCTTCACTAACGTGATTGGTAGACTATAGGCTGACCATAGACTGCCATCAAAGCCTCAATGAAGGGGATTCTGTGAACAGAAAGGGGGTTCACAATGTAAATGTGCAGCTCAGTTACTATTGTGATTCTTAATATTCCAGATTAATAATATTATATCAAACAAAAAAAGGCAGTTGACTAAAATCTTCCATATCACAAATGTGAAAGCAAAATGGCTAGGATCTGTGCATGACTTAAGCATTTTCAGAGATTCACATTTATGCACATTATTTGAAAGTGGTAGGAAAGTTCCACAATTAAATATCAAGCTCACTGTATTACACACACTTATGCTGATCCTAACAGAACTGCATTTCTTCATAGGTGATTATGACATGTGACCCCATTCCCTGACCCAAACCAGTTACAATGCAGCTCTAGCCAGGACAAGGGCACACAATGAAATGAGCTTTGGCTAACTAAAGGGAAGATTTCAGTGTCTGAAAAGTCTGAAAAGTCTCAAGATTTAACCGTTAAAATGACTATACAGCCTTAATTTAATGCAGCAAAAATCCAGCGATACTAATCATATCCGGCAAGTGTGTTCAAAGAACCTAATTAGCCAGATCATGATTAGCACGATGATATCATCTTGGATGTCTCATTTGATCTCGGATGTTTTAAACAACGTACGAAGAATGAGCCCCAGCTGTAGACAAAGCCTCACAATCTTCTTTAATCCTTTTGAACATGTGATTGAAACCAAATGTGAGACATTTAAACTGACCAATCAGCAGATTACAGCTTTCCCACATCGTACTGAAGGTGTGACATTTAGCAAACCTCAGATGTACACACACATCTTGGCCGACACACCTTTATCACTATCAGCACTTCTTTACGGATCACTAATGGCCCTTGTGGTAAGAAAGAGGGGGTTGGAGCAGGAAAGCAAACGTCTTTGTTCATTTGCAACCCTAAAGAACGCAAAAACAATGAAATATAGTTTTTCCATCACCATGTCCCTTTAGGGGCTCTGAATAAATCACATTTTTGCAGTGAGAACTATTAAATATTTGATAAACTATGAAACTACCTAAAATATTAACATTTTAAAAATACGCAATAATGCTATAATTTTAACACTCCCTGTTTTTACAGAAACTAAACCACGTGTAGCAAAGTCTATTTATTTGATCATTGTTTTTAAATGTTGGTGTTTTAGCAAGATAATAACAATATTTTGGAATGTGCAAAAACTGTATTAAGACATATCCATAATTATGATAACATGGTTGCAGTAATTGTGAACCAGATGTAAAATAAACAGAAAAAAAAAACTCAGATAATACTAATATTGACTTACAGATAACAAACATCCTTGTTAAAAAATTTTTTGCACCCGGTTCATTATTATTTGCTGCTTTAATTATAATTCACAACTAGATTTGTCCTACTATAACAGAGCTAAATCTGATGAACTGCTTTATAACCTTAATGTTCTTCAGCCTCACTAATGAAGAATCAGGAATAAACACCAACCTCTTTGTTCTTCAGTGTGTTTCATTCTGCAGTGTTCTGGATCTCTCATGTTCTCACTGTCCTTCAGTAAACTCTGTCTTTGCAGATTTCAGCTCTTCCTGATGGTTTGATGCTCGTCTTCACTTGTAGCTGATGGGAATATTCCAGCATTTATTGGGGAATTGCAGTGGGAGGAGCTTCACTGAAGGAGGAGGAGCTTCACTGAAGGAGGAGGAGCTTCACTGAAGGAGGAGGTGGCAAAATCAAGAAGAAATCACTTACTGAGTAAAAAAAAAAAATAGTCCATCTACTTTAAGTATTTATTACGGAGCCCCTGAGGGGACCTTTGCAAAAAAAAAAAAATAATACGGAAACTATTGCGTGCGCACGAGAAACCCATGCGTTACAATTTCCGGTTTGCGTTCAATTTGCGTCACTGCCATCTATATAAGAAAACAAGAGCATGGATGTGGATGCACATGAATTAATCGAAATCTATTTTAAATTAGGACTTCAATATAAAGACATATATAAGATAAGATATAATATAAGATATAAGGCCCACTACCCCATCACAACTTTTCTGACATGTTTTGTAAACATTATAAACATTATAAAATACATTAAAATCAGCACATTTACTCAAAGGCTAAAATTTGTTGTTGTTTTGAAGTGTCTTTTTTAGCAAGCAAGGTGCTACTAAAGACAAGACTTAGAGACATATTTTAGTCACAATTCAAATAATTGTATTAACTTTGAATAGACTTTTAATAAACTTTGTATGTGTATTGATAAAAAAATAAAAATAAACAAGTAATAATCTTCTGCTACTGAGATGAAGGAATTTTTTCCTGAGAGAATCAGCTCTTCCTCAGTTCCGCACTGCAGAATAAAATAGTCATCCTCTGCTGCAGTTGTACGGATTCTTAACGGATTCTTATTGCAACTACATTTCATCTTTTTCTCATCAAACAACCAGACTAACGAATGGTTCGACACAACCCGTACCGAAGAGCCTAGACAGGGCTTTCTTCTGTATTGTTATACTGTAAATGATGACTGTTAAATGATAAATACAGGGTAAATGATGACTGTTGGCCTGCCATGGTCGCCCTCGTCCAGTAAGTTTAAAATAATAATAATAATGATAATAATAATAATAATAAATTAAGATATAAATGAATATAATTTGTTGTAAATTAAATATTTTAAACACTAATACAAAAAGGTAATAATTGACTATATAAGCAACCCGATCACACTAAATGCGTCTCTATAGCACGCATTGTGTTTATCGTGCAATTTATACACCAAAATGAGTTTTTACGTGCATATGAAAAATACATACTCTTCTGAGTTTTATGATGTAGGCCTTTTTTATTAAATACTATACTATACTATACTATACTATACTATAATTTATATCTCAAGGATGCGCGCTTGTGCGTGGCGCACTCGGTCATGTTGAGAGGGAAACATGCATTATATTATTATTAGGCAGAGGTGTCAAAAGTATTCACATTCATTACTCAAGTAGAAGTATAGATACTAGGGTTTAAAAAGACTTCTGTAGAAGTTGAAGTATCAACTCAAGCTTTTTACTCAAGTAAAAGTATAAAAAATAATTATTTCAAAACTACTTAAAGTATAAAAGTAAAAGTAATGTAAGGAAAAAAATCTCTCTCTCTCTCTCTCTCTCTCTCTCAATCAATATTTGACGCGATTTGCCCCGATTTCTCCCTCGCTTACCGCATCTACGTTTCCCTCGGAGGACTTTTGCCGCTGCGCACAAACAAATGTGACTACAGCCTCTTAGCGATGTGTATTCAGGAGGCGGGAGTCCGGTCTAAACCGTTTGTGTAATTGGCCAATTTTTTCTTTTTTTTTTTACGACGACAAGCCGAAATTAAATAGGAGTAACGAGGCTATTTTTAAAATGTAAGGAGTAGAAAGTACAGATAATTGCGTCAAAATGTAAGTTTACTCCAGTAAAGTACAGATACCCCAAATTTCTACTTAAGTAAGGTAACGAAGTATTTGTACTTCGTTACTTGACACCTCTGTTATTAGGCTAGTCTATTCAGAAATAGTGTAAAAGACCTGTAAATAAAATACAACATTAACATTATAAACACTATTAATAACATATAGGCTATGCGTATTTTACTTCCCCTTACTGGCTAGCCAAATTCTTATATAGTAATCCTTATATATTGATATAAATGAATGGTATCAGAAAACAACAAGAAATGAAAAATAAGTAACCACTTATGATAATAAAAAAAACAACAACAACATAGTAGCCTATAAAAATAGCCCATTGTGCCTTTTATTACAAACAACCTTTAGCCTATTTTAAACGCCAAGCCTAAACAAATTTATTTGAATCGAAACTGAAAATATAGCCTACCGTAAAGTTGGGTTCGCGCATCTTTCGTTCGGTCCAAAGTTTAATACTGAACAGGAGTTAATAATAATTTAGTCTCGCGTAGCCAGACCTTCAGACTGACGGCAGAAGGTCTGGACTCTATCGCAGCTTTTCTTGGCCAAGAGGACGTTTGACTGACATATAACGTAACCAATCACAGTTCGTTTTGTTCCGCGTCATGTTTAGGGGCGTGCCAATATAATGTCGATGTCCCTACAATAACAGACCGGCGTGCATTTAATAAATTATTCATTCAAGAACGTTGTGAAAGTTTACTGCAACAATGGAGCCGCAAACTTCACATACTTTTGAAAATCCAGCGTTTAGTTGATCCTGGTAAGCGCTCATTTGTCTCAGTTGTAAACACAACGGCTTTCTTCTTCCACGAGGGGTTTTGGCGTCACGGCATTTGTTTCCAGACGGACCGTTAAAGAACGCGACACACACGTCTCACGGACATCCTGTAGAATTCAACCAATCAGGTCGCGACTTCTAAACTCCTGAAGTGTTTCCAGAAAAGTGTGCCGTATGCATCATACGTTTAGCCAACGTTCCGTGGGCGTGACGTCTGAGGCTGAGACTAATAATAATTTAATAATGAACCGGCTGCGATGTCACGTTAATGCCACAAGTGAACCGATGTAATAGCGTGATTTGCCGGCGCCATCACTTGGATTCAATTACACTACTAATTGCAGTTTGAATAAAAAAATTCAAACCTTTTTCTAAAATTTATATTTTTTATTTTATATAAATTTAAAACATTCTGTCTTTTTCAGACTTTCTTCGATGAACACAAAAATCTTTTGCAAAATGTTCATTGAACTGTCATCAGCTTTCTTTGTCATCATTTGCTTTCATATTTTTCATACAATGGTTGTAAAAGGATACTGAGTCTGCCAATGCCTAATATTCTGCGTAACATATTTTGTGTTCCTCAGAAGAATATTTTCACTTTCTTGTTAACTATCCCTTTAATATTTTGTACTTTTTTTATGTTAATATTTTGTTTCCCCATGCTGGCAATGTAATACATACATAAATTATACAGTATATACATCATCCATATTTCCACATTTGGAACAAGTATGAATATTTTCACTTTCTTGTTAACTATCCCTTTAATATTTTGTAGCCTATTTTTTATGTTAATATTTTGTTTCCCCATGTTGGCAATGTAATACATACATAAATTATATATACATCATCCAAACAGGAAATTGTAACGCGTGCGCACGCGAAAGTCTGTATTATTTTTTATTTTTTTTGCAAAGGTCCCCTAAAATTTAAAAATTAAGAATAAAAAAAAAAGATTAAACCATATAAAAACATATTTGCAGATTTGGATTTGCAATTGAGTTAACTGAACTTTTTTTCGTGTATTGTGTTGCATATGAAACATGGTTCATCACAGATTATTGAAATAAAAGCCATTATACAACTTACCTATATCCTGCAGATGTCACAATAGCTGATCGTGTCGTTTGCTCAAATCTGTTGACAATAAAATGAGCTTAATGTGTCAATTTACAGATCTGAAGACATCAGCATAATGAATGAGGAGAAAACAGGATCTATTGACATGAAATAAGAGGCTTTTCAGCTGCTCTGATAATAGTGATGAGCCATAGACTATCAATACTCATTCAACAAGAATGTAGAGTATAAGAATGATACAGTAAAATATAACAACAGTAATATAAATGTAAATATAAAGGAAGCCGCTGATGACATTATCAACCCTTGTAATTTGTGCACATGAATCCGATTCCCTAATAACTTAATTACAACAAAGTAGTTCGCTAACATCTTACCGTTTTGTATAGAAAAAAGAAACAGACACACGATGAAAACCTTTCTGAAAAGACCCCGTAAAATGTTGAGTAAACTTTATAGTGCAGTTACGAGATTTAACGTGTGAACTGTTTACCTCAAAAGCCTCAGGAGACGCGCGAAGGCGAGAGTGGTGACGTCATCATCGCGAGACGAAATAAATGATAGATTATCAAAAATTAATTTTTAAGCAAAACTTTTCTCCACTCAACTCTGTGATTTGGAACAAAAAATATATTACGTTTAAAAATAAATCTTTATTTTACAGAAACTGGTACAATAACGGTATAATTTTGGTCAGACAGTTATTTAAGAATAATGAAGATCTCTTTACTGTGAATTCCTTAATCATTATAAGATCCCTGTAACTACTAAAGAGTTTGATGTAGTATTTGATGCCATTCCCAGTGGCCTTATTATTTATGGTCACATATCTGTTATATTGGCAAAGAATTTTATAAAATATTAAGGAGTACAACAATTACCAGACACTAAATATATGAAAGAATAAAGATGAAAGAATAAAACTTAGAAAAATACACTTACAGATTTGCAAGAAACAAATAAAGCAACAATTGAGTTCCACTTATTTGTTTTTGTTTATCATATTTTATATGAAACGTTATTGAAATAAACAGTGTTATAAAACATGCCTATATCCTGCAGATGTCACAATAACTGACCGTGTCGTTTGCTCAAATCTGTTGACAATAAAATGAGCTTAATGTGTGAATTTACAGATCTGAAGACATCAGCATAATGAATGAGGAGAAAACAGGATCTATTGACATGAAATAAAGAGGCTTTTCAGCTGCTCTGATAATAGTGATGAGCCATAGACTATCAATACTCATTCAACAAGCCATTCAGGGTCAGCAGATCATCTCACTTTATTAGAAGTATTTGCTGCTAGAAACAGATTGTTTGAGTCAGAATATCTGCTGAAAGACTATTAAAATGCTTTAAAATGACTATTATTTCTCAAATGACACAGAAAACATAGTAATATGTTTAATAATAATAAGTGAACACTTTTTATAATCGTTTTATTATTCATGATTTTAGTGAGGAGCTGTCAGTTTTTAATAACGTTGCCCCTGGGCAAGGTAAAGTCCAGGTTGACAGAAACAAGGTCCTGACACTCTTCAGAGGTATAAAGGAAAGGAAAAGTCATTGAAGGCCGTATATTAAAGAACTGTGCTGAACAGCTGGACATTTTTTGTTTTATTTTCAAAATGTCCATACATCTCCACACCGTTCCTCGCATTTGGAAAGACTCAATTATTGTCCCGGTGCCTAAAAATAAGTGGCGCTTCCGTCCCTTACTATGAAGACGTTAGAGAAGATTGTGAAGGACGAACTTTTGAACTCTGTCCAGGATCTACTAGATCCGTTTCAATTTGCCTACAGACCGAACCGGGGAGTGGAAGACACAGTATGTACTCTTTTTAACTTGATCTATTCACATCTTGAGGGTGCAAAGAGCTTTGTGCGGCTGCTTTTTATTGACTTTCTTCAGCTTTTAATTGCATCCAACCACATATTTTAGAAGGGATTTTAAAGAGTACTTTTAATATCGATCCTTGTCTCATCTGTTAATTGGTTGATGAACTTTTTAACTAACAGGTCTCAACGCGTGAGAGTGAATAGTGTTTTATCCGATGTCCTCCTTTCCTCCACTGGTTCCCCCCAGGGCTGCGTCCTCTCCACGATCTTATTTATTTTATATACAAACGCATGCACACAAGGACCCTGAGCATGGCGCTATTTTTAACGATTTTACAGAGTGGTGTAAGTCGTCTTTTATTAATATTAACGTGGCAAAAACTAAAGAAATGTTGATTGATTTTAGAAAGAACCCCCCGCCCACCCTCTCTCTTCTACCCTTATTAATGATCAAGCTATAGAAGTGGTGAAGCAATATAAATACCTTGGTATTATAATCGATGACAAACTCACCTTCGAGCCACAAGTTGACGCTGTCTGTAAGAAATCACATCAATGCATGTTTTTGTATCGTAAACTTCGCAATTTTAATGTCGATAAGACCTTTATGAGGATGTTTTATTGCTGTTTTATTCTTTCTTTTGCCTTTGTGAGTTGGTTTGGGTCCCTTACGCTTAAAAACAAGAATAGGCTGCAATGTATAGTGAATGCGTGTGGCAAAATTTCCCACAATTCTCTGACTGACTTAAATTCTGTATATGAGACAAGGACCCTCGGCACAATCAGTCCTGGCTGACCCAAGTCTCCCCCTTCATTTTGTTGCCGTCGGGCCGCAGATTCAGTCTGCCTAAATGCAGGACAAACAGATATAAAAATTCCTTTGTCCCTGTTGCTTTAGGTTGTTTAAATAAGTAAATGTGAGTTGTGGACTTCTGTGTAGTATGTATTTATTTAGTTTTTTACTGATTGTATGGTTGTTGTTTTGTATAATCTGTGTGTTACTTATGTCACATGCTGCTGCACAACGAATTACCCCTCGGGGATAATAAAGACTCCTTGAACCTTGAATAATATAAAGACAGACACTATGACACCCATCTTTATCAACCATTGTAATTTGTCTATTATGAATCTAAATAAAGTTTGATTTCCTAATAACAACAAAGTAGTTCGCTAACATCTTACTGTTTTGTATGTGAAGAGAAACCAAATCATGAAGACTGTATTTTAGTTAGCAGACACACGAATTGCACAATGTTTTACTCTTCAGTTAATTCTTAGCAGTGTTCTTGTGAGTAATTCTCAGAGGCTTGATAAATAACGGCCCAGACCTTTATCACTATCAGCACTTCTACCTTTACCCAGGGCTCGACATTAACACGTGTCCGGGACAAGTGGATCTTTTGAAGGATCTTTTGAAGGGACAAATAAAAGAGAATTTTACTTGCCCGACCTGACAAGTAGCCTGATTAAAACGTCAATGACAACAACAAAACTAACTAAGGAATCACTAAACGAGAGGATTCTGATTTTATTACATTTATTGTAAGTTGTGATCGATAGTGATCGGATAATAAATGTATTACTGACGGTAACAATGTTGTGCTGTTGAGGTTCGCAGCCTCTCGAGGAGAAATCTGAACAAATCGCACAAAGAAACTCAGTGAACAACACACTGCCTATAAAAATTCAGTTTTTATATTTTTAACATATGATACAGTTAAGCAACCTCACACGCCGAGTGCTGTTTCCCGAATACCGTCACAATTGAAAATGTGACATTGATTTCATACAACAGTTCAATAAACAGTTAAAATTAAGTCACTTAGAGGAACCATTCCCCTTGGCAACAACTTCTCCCTTCTTATAACACCAGTTACATCCATGCTCCCCATTAAATTGCTTTATATTTTGGACAGTGCAGTGAGCAACACACAGACAGATTAAACACACGAACATTCATGATTTGTGCATTACTGTTAGACATTCCTGTTATAGCTGAATGCATTTATCGACAAATGGCTGCATAAAATAATTCATTTTGGGCTTAGAAGCACCAAACCACTAACCAGCCAGCAGCACATCTGCTTCTTATGTCTGGGGGAAGCCCGTCGATTATGATTTGGATCGGCCAGATGTGGAAGGGAGACGCTTTAAAAATGGGGATACCAACAACATTCCAAGTAAGTGAAAGGTTCAACTGGTCTGGATCATTTAGGGGATCTACAGCTTTAGACAAGGCAAGGCACCATCAAATATATCTTGAACAGTTTTTGGCCCTGGTCCATTTGTAATCCAACGCTGATCTAAATGCTGAATCTAACATCTTTTCTTCCAATTGTTTTCTAATTGATACTTTCATAAAAATGTCACCTGATTTAACAAGTGAGTTCATATCCCCGGGTTCAGACCCACATGAGACACAGCTGGGATTTCATTTCCGAAGTAATGATGACATTCAGGGCAGATTTACATAATCTCAAAAGAGTTGCAATCAGATTTTAAGAAACGTATATAGGCTACTGCCTTGGCTTTTGGCTTGCTTATATTCAACAATATTATTGATCTGCCTTACTGAAGGTGGACGATGATGCAAATGTCTTCTAGAAACAATCTCTGTTGTATTATTTTCATGTCAACACTGTGAAGCTGCTTTGATACAATCTGTATTGTAAAAAAAACGCCATATAAATAAAGGTGATTTGACTTGACTACTAAGCCAATAAAATGGCGTCCACTATCCAGCGAGACAACCTTTGCTTGGAGAGAGCCTTTCCCTTCAGCTTCCCACCATAACAGACAAAGAGCTGGTCTGAGGTCCTGAAACACTGCGTTCTGTCTACATAAGCACAGAGCGCAAAGTACAGGACAGAGCAGTGCCAAGGCTGGGTCTGCCTCCTCAGAGGGCATCGCTTGCATGTTCACCACCTAATCCCTGAAAGGTGTGGTAGGAACCTTGGGCATGTATCCAGGCCGGGGTCTCAAGATAATGTGAGAGTTAGCCGGCCCGAATTCCAGGCACGCTTTACCAACCGAAAATGCCTGCAGGTCCCCTGCCCTCTTGATGGAGGCCAAAGCGACCAGGAGCGTTGTCTTCATAGACATGAACCTAAGCTCCACTGATCGCAATGGCTCAAAGGGAGCTCTCTGCAGGGCTGATAAGACCACTGCGAGGTCCCAAGAGGGTATAAGAGGAGAGCGAGGAGGATTTAGGCCCTGTCCCATTTCTCCCCCCTTAAAACTTCCACTTGGTTTTGAGTGCCCTCGTAAGTAAAGTCCCCTCAACGAGGGAAGTGGAGTTGAAGAATTTTCCCTATGAAATGGGACACCACAATATGCAAATTAGCGTGGCAAACCTCACTACATCACGCACAGCGTCGACGTGTCTACTATTACTACTATTTTCATTCAGAAAATTTAGACGCTGCCACTTTAAGACCGAATGCAGATCTAATAATACACATTTTCTCCCAACTATTCCACAACTAACTCCCATTTAAGACATAAACTGTGTTAAAGTGAATCTCCAAACCGGTCATTTAGCCATATTTTTGTCTGTATTTGATCGTTTAGACGCGCACATGAAACCCAAAGTATAGTTTGCTTGTCTAGTTGCAGTCCGTTTCCGAACGCGCGCCTCCATGGGAACAAGGTCAACGTCTCTTGCGCGGATCATTGTGCTTATAATAGCTCTTTTTACAATCAAACACCTCCCGCAATTTATAATCAGCAGACACTGCATTTTACAACCATCACTGATTGTGCTCAGTGCTGTTTGGGTTTAACGTTAGGGAGAAGTGACAGCGCGCTGTTAAGAAAAAGATGAAGCACTAGACGAACGCGGCTAGTTTTAAATAGGTTTACCTCACATCTTCTTTTTATAATCCTTGGAAGCCAAAATCGAAAATAAAATTAGATGAACTACCCAGATAAGATGTATATTTGATGGGCAGACTCTCTCGAAGCACTCGGCAGATATCATCAACATCGTATAGATAGCTTCGTGAAATATTTTCTAACATTAGTGTTCAAAACTTAACAGTCCTTTGGATGTGCATCAAACTAACATATTCCAACATATTTAGAAATTTTAACATGCTTATTTGCGAAAATATATCTACAATTTAATTGTTCCTTTCCAGCGGTGTCCGCCATCTTGTTAAAAAAAATTTACCGGCTTGCTGAGGCCGCAAGGTATCCTGGGTAATTTCATCTTCCACTTCGTTTTAAGCCTGCATCGGGCCTCACTATGTTTTGAGGGTTGATTTTAAGGGGAGAATAGCACTCCCCCTTGCTCTTTAGAGTATTGGGACACCCTACCTCTACACGAGAACGCGCAAAAACAAGGGTTAGGGCAGAAATCTAGGGTAAGGGGAGGTATTGGGACAGGCCCTTAGTCTTCTCGCCCCCCTCAGGAACCTGATGACTGGGTCATGCTGTCCCACCGTTTTCGACTCCACAAGGTCGTGGTGCGCAGAGATCGCAGCCACGTAAACCTTCAGGGTGGAAGGAGACAGCCTTCGTTCTAACCATTCTTGGAGGAAGGAGAGCACGGACCCGACCGTGCATTTTCTGGGGTCTTCTCTGCGAGAACACCAAGAGACGAAGAGGTTCCACTTCAACGCAGTCAACACAGACATGCAGTCATAGGTGTGTCTCGTGGACAGGGCCCTAGCGGAATTGATGGTAGCCACCACCTGAGGTGGAAGGGTACTCAAACCTGACGCGTCCCGTCCAGGACCCACACATGCAGGTTCCACAGATCAGGACGTGGGTGCCAGAGAGTGTCCCATCTCTGAGAAAGGAGGTCCTTCCTCAGAGGGATTGGCTAGGAAGGGGCTGTCGCGAAGAGCACCAGTTCGGAGAACCAAGTCCGGGTGGGCCAATAAGCGCAACCAAAAGGAATGTTGTTGGTATCCCCATTTTTAAAGCGTCTCCCTTCCACATTTGGCTGATCCAAATCATAATCGACGGGCTTCCCCCAGACATGAGAAGCAGATGTGCTGCTGGCTGGTTAGTGGTTTGGTGCTTCTAAGCCCAAAATGGATTATTTTATGCAGCCATTTGTCGATAAATGCATTCAGCTAGAGCAGGAATGTCTAACAGTAATGCACAAAGCTTGAATGTTCGTGTGTTTAATCTTGTCTGTGTGTTGATCACTGCACTGTCAGAAATATAAAACAATTTAATGGGGAACATGGATGTCACTGGTGTTATAAGAAGGGAGAAGTTGTTGCCAAGGGGAATGGTTCCTCTAAGTGACTTAATTTGAACTGTTGTATGAAATCAATGTCATATTTTCAATCGTGAAGGTATTCGGGAAACAGCACTTGGCGCGTGAGGTTGCTTAACAGTATCATATGTTAAAAATATTAAGATTTTATAGGCAGTGTGTTGTTCACTGAGTTTCTTTGTGCATTTTTTGCATATTTGCAGAGGCCCCGCGGCCAGCTGTGCGCTAGTGCATCCGTGCCGAGGGTCCCCTCTGTCAGGGAATAAAACAAGGGGCAGTGGGAAGAGTCTAGGGAGGCAAAGAGATCAACCTGTGCATCGCCAAACTGTTCCCAAATCAGCTGAACCGTCTGGGGATGGAGTCTCCATTCTCCAGGAAGTGGCTGAACCCATGAGAGCTCGTCGGCCACACAGTTCAGCTCTCCCGGAATGAGAATGGCTTGAAGCGACCTCAGATGCTTCTGACTCCATAGGAGGAGATGGCGGGCGAGTTGCGACATACGGCGGGAATGTAGACCACCTTGTTGGTTGATATACACTACTGTCGCCGTGTTGTCTGAACGGACTACTACGTGTTGGTCCTTGAGCAACGCCTAGAAACAGTGCAGAGCCAAGCATACAAGTATACCCGAAGGCCCAAACGGGCGCCGTGCCAGAGCACCATGTCCCTGTGTTCGCAAACCTGGTCTCGAGAGTGAACTAGGATCAGCCAGTCGTTGAGATAGTTCAGGATGAGTACCCTGTGTTGCCGGAGTGGCACAAGGGCTGCCTCGACGACTTTCATGAAGATGCGAGATACAGATTAAAGCCTATATATATACTCTAGTAACTAACTCTACAAACATTTGTAAAACAGTGATAGATGGGTCTCTTAACCTTTACGCTGAGGAGAAAATCCAATGCAACTTTGAAGGGACCAAGAGAAACATGATTATGTATTTCTACTCAGCATGACTTTTAGATGTAACTAAAGTAAAATTATCAAATTATTTATTCTTGATGCAAGAAGGAGCAGACAATAAAAATGACAATAAAAGTTTAATACTTGGTGCAGAAAATACAAAAAGAAAGTAAAATTGGAAGCAAATAAGACAGATCTCTCTCTTTATTGACTAACAAGATAGCAAAGCATCTCAATCAGCCTCTTCTTCAGCTTCCTGAGCAAGAACAGTTAGTAAAAAAAAACACTTGTACTTTTAAACGTATAGATTATATTAAGCAACATTATATATGCAATATTGCTCTTTGGGAAGGAACTTCATCTTTGAGTTGATGTGAATCTCACAGTTAAAACTGCTGTTCTTAAAGATAAACTATTTAATGTGACAAATTTTGACAATGTTTTGTTTATACTTTCGATCGTTGTGGCCAGGGCTGTAGAGTTCTAGAATCGCTCCCCCGAGAAATTTTTTATTTCTCTGATTTACATATGTGCATTTCAAGCTTTAAATAGTAATAGCTTTAAAATCATGTCAGTGGGCAGTAGATTGTTTGTCAATATCTGCTCTCTCTTCATCTCCATCACTTTCTTTTTCTCTCAGTCTCTCTACTATGGTCTGTCTCTTCCCCTCCTAAAGCTGAGCTTTCTCTGATATTCTTTTGATTTTTGTCTGTGTCAGTGAAGAAAGTAAACATAGGCTCAACTGATATTTATATACATCAGTTTTCCTGATTATTTTTGTCGACTGTTTAACATTTCTATCCTAAAATAGCTGTCAAATATGAAATGTTTAGTTTAGCTATATTTGATCCCACACTTCATGACCGTTAACTGAAGGCTAGAACATGCGCTCAGCAGCTTCTGTGAACATAAAGCCTGTTTACTTTAATTTGATTGGTCATCTCAATATTCTGATGTTGATGAGCGGCGACAGACCGCAGAGCTCAGACGAGAAGATCTTGGAGCTGTGCAATATCCTTGCAGCACTAAAGTAGAGTTAATACTATATTAGCATATTATTTCACAACCTTTATTATATACACCTCGGAAATATACTGAAGTCTGGACCTCGGTGACTTCATAACTGGCTACAGCCGTGGTTGAGGCTGGTTAAACAAACTAATAGGAAAGAGAGTTGGCATCGCACTTGAAAGTGCTGGAACTGAAGATAAGCTACTTAATGTGAGTTTTTGTGTGACTGTGTAGATGAGATAATTGAGTGAAGCTCTTCCCACATGCAGTGCAGTGATAAGGTTTCTCTCCAGTGTGGATCCTCTCATGTGATTTCAGGGATCCTGACACACTGAATCTCTTGTCGCAGTGTGAACACTTGTAAGGTTTCTCTCCAGTGTGGATCCTCTGGTGCCGTTTCAACTCTTCAGCTGTGACAAAAGTCTTCTCACACTCAAAGCACATATAATTTCTTACACCAGTGTGTATTTTTTGATGTCCTTTTAAATCCTGCAGACGTGAAAAACTCTTTCCACACAAAGAACATGAATGTGGTTTCTCCTGTGAATGAACTGTCATGTGGCTCTTCAGGCCTGAAGCCCTCAAAAATATTCTGCCACATTGATCACATTTGTGCAGTTTCTCTCCAGTGTGGATGATCATGTGAACCTGAAGGTTTCCTTGATGTCTAAAACTCTTCCCACACTGATCACATGTGAACGGTTTCTCTCCAGTGTGGATCCTCATGTGAACATTGAGACTCTGTTTGTATGTGAAACTCTTTCCACACTGAGTGCAAGTGAAAGATTTCTGAGATCTTCTCTGATGTTTCTCCACTTCATTCACTTCTTCATTCTCATCCATCAGGCCTGAAATTAAAGTTAAAAAAGTGCTCAGTAAATCAATAAAAGAAAAATGATGTAGTGAAAAAAAATAAAAATAAAACCCAGATGTAATGGCAGAAAGTACTGAGTTGTGTTCAAACAACTGTTATACAAGATTATGATGATTTTGATCCATCATGTCCCTGGAATTTTCCATGAAAGGGGTTCATTAATGTACTAGACATTATTTTTATTTATTCATTAAAGGCACAAATCTATAGAGCCCCTAATAATTGGATATTATGATGGGAGGAAATAATATTTCAATGCTTTTGTGTTCCTGCAAGAAACTGTTTGATATTCGCAAAACCTCAGAGATATTTGCGAGTAAACGCAAAATTACACGTGGGAAGGCAAACGCTTTTGCGAGGGAGATGTACGGGCGTCCTCAGGCAGTGGTTCAGGCTTTAGGATTGTCCAATAAAGAAACATTATCAGCATGCTGGTGTAAAACTGTATATTTCTCATCTATTATCACTACCAACCACGGACAGTTAGTATTGTAAAAAATATGTGGGAGACCATTGCAAGTTTGTGACTATATTTTAGGGGTGCAACAGTACATGTATTCACACAGAACCGTTCGGTACGGATGTCATGGTTCGGCGCATGCAGTCGCTCGACGAATACATTGTCAAAGGCGATCCAGGCTCAAATCCAGAAGGGGGCATGGCACTAGGCATGCTGTAATGCTGTTTGCTAACAGTAAAAATTGCAGAAGAAGAAGAGACAATTGATCGATATGTTTACGTCTCTCAACCAGTGTTTCAACTGCGGAAAGATATCAATAAAACAGCTTGAGAATAATATCTCACATTTACCTCCGAGCTTTTAGTGTTGCATTTAGAGAGGCATTTCATATATGCACTATATTAGTCTATTCATTATATTTACTTAACCTGTTAATAAAGTTTTGATTATTTATTGTATGTTTAAATAAATTTGTCATGAAAACAACAGCCACTGAGTAAATGATTCCATTTCTGTCCAATGACTTGGACTAGAAAATGTACTTTATAATTAGATTTAGCAAGCAAAACCTGCCACATGTGCAATTTATAGTACATTTTTTTATTTGAGTGTTGATTATTATATCTAAAAATAAATAGCACATAGTTTGAGCTCTGTTGTTAATTGTAGCATTGTAATTCTAACATTGAATTATAGAAGTCTATAATGTATTATGTGAATGCTAGGTCAAAGAGATGTCTTTTTCGTCTAGCTTTGAACTGACAGAGTGTGTCTGCTTCCCGGACAGTGTTAGGAAGACTGTTCCAGAGTTTTGGTGCTAAACAGGAGAAGGATCTACCGCCAGCAGTCGACTTAGAGATCGCAATAGACGTGAAGGACTATAATGCGTTAAGAGCTCGCTCAAGCACTGCGGAGCTAAACCATTTAGTGCTTTGTACGTGATCAGCAATATTTTAAAATGTATGCGATGTTTAATAGGGAGCCAGTGCAGTGTTGACAGAACCGGGCTAATATGGTCATACTTCCTGGTTCTGGTAAGAACTCGAGCTGCTGCGTTTTGGACCAGCTGTGGTTTGTTTATTAAGCGTGCAGGACAACCACCCAGTAGAGCATTACAATCTAGCCTTGAGCTCATGAACGCATGAACTAATTGTTCCGCATTTGTCAATGAGAGCATATGGCGTAATTTAGATATATTTTTTAAGATGGAAAAATGCGGTTTTACTGATACTAGACACGTGACTTTCAAATGAAAGATTGGTATCAATGAGCACACACACACACACACACCCAGGTTCCTAACCCTTTCACACGTAAGTTTAAAATATTCTGGCTGACCCCCCAGCGTTAGTTTTTCAAGGTGACCGTTATTTAGAACGTGTCACTTTAAAGGTCCCATGACATGCTACTTTTTGTAGGCTTTAATATAGGCCTTAGTGGTCCCTAGTACTGTATCTGAAATCTCTTTCCAAAAATTCAGTCTCAGTGCAGAATTATAGCCACTATAAGCCAGTCCCAGAATGAGCTTCCTTCAGACGGGCCGTTTCGGTGTCTGTAGCTTTAAATGTTAATGAGGAGGAGATAGGCGGCGTAAGGTGGAGGGTGGGTGTGGCCTTGACCATCTGCGGCAACGGTAGACCATGCATGTTTACATTGGATATATTGCAATGGCACGGAGACACGCAGTCGTTCAAGCATTTCAGTTTGACCCAGAATCTGATCCGGATGGAGAAGCAACGGATGAAGAAGTTGCAACTCAGCAGCTCCAGCAGGACGTTTCCGAATGGTTAGTTTAAAATATTATGTCTGGATACGGTACTTTATTCGGATGGTTTAGTTATTATCATGTAGCTAACGCTAACCTAACAGCCTTTTCACGGGAGATCTGTAACGTCTGTAATTTATCTTATTACAATTACATCAAGCTCTGCGATCTTGAAATGCGGATATCGCGCACGCCGTATAACCAACAGGAAAACGCTATCCAAATCCAAATAACAAAGAAGTGTACAACACTCGCGTTACAGTGTGTGTATTCACACACATACTTGATGCTGTCTACCTTTACATTAGCGCAAGTAACTGCATAGCTAATGTTACAGCCACATTCTACGTGTAACAAGCTAGGTAACCATAAACAGTAAAGCAACAACTTTTATCATTAGTTGACTTACTTGTCCGAGTTGTGTAACGTTAGCTGAGCCAAAGAGAGTTGGTACTGATCCAGACTTTAGTTTCAGACGTTCAGCAAGCCCAGTTCTGTATTAACCCCTCGGTGTTCATTTGTACATCCAATTATTGAGCAATTATTATGCTTCGCTCGCTCAAAAGCCATTATATCTCTCGTGGACAAACTAAAATCGCGCGCGTTCCTACTTCCTAGCTCATTTTCTCATGGGCGGAAAATATTCTCTGGGCGGGCAAAGCAGAGACAGGGGAGGTAACATTCCTCCTTATAACGTCATAAGGAGGAGATTCAAGATCAGCGCGGTTGAGCGTCCATTTTCTCAAAGGCAGAGAAAGATAGCAAAAGCTCGATTTACACCGATTAAAATTTCTAGAAACTTGGGGACCATATACAGGCTAGGGGAACTCATATTAATGCTAAAAAACCTCAGAAAGTGAAAATTTCATGTCATGGGACCTTTAAGGTTTCCATGGTGACGCGTTATTGCTTGTCACGTGACACACCGCAGCAACAACAGAGCTGAATGAATGATGATCTGCTTTTATGTCATTTTTCCTTTTTTATTCAAAATATTCACAAATTTGTTAGATATGGCATGAAATATCTGATATTCCGATTGTCAAATATATGCAAGTGGAAGTGTTTTGTTTTTTGAACACCATTATAACGATCGCGTTAGTTGAGCTGTATGCGCGATGGGCGCCGCCATGTTAGTTTGTGCCGCAGACGCAGTTCAGAGAATCGGATCTGTTGGATTTACAACAAGTGAATTCATCCACTTCTCCCGAAATACATCAAAGTAAGTGGCAGGTGAACTGGGAGAAGAATAGAGTAAACTTTAAAGTTACTTGCACAATGTGTATCTGATATTAATAAAACTAATTATAATGGAAAGGATTATTATTGCCTCTTCCTTTGACATCAGTGTGTATTTTACAAACTCTAAATGTATTGTTTTTTTAGTACTTATATGTCTGAAACCTAAAACAAACATTATGTGGATGAAAACACTGAAAAGTTGTGATATATGACAGCTGAGCGCGCCTCTGGCTCAGCTCCAGCCAACGCGAAAGCACATTTTAATTTAGCAGTTGATCACCGCATGCACTGACCGTTCTAATCACATTAAATGTGATCGTATGTGCGAAAGGGTTAAAAGAAGAATGTATTTATGTAAATTCAAATATATTTATATATGAAATGTCAGATTTTTATTTTATTTTTTTAGATTTTTTTTTTTAGCCTACGTAATTTTTTGGCGGCACCCCTGACACAGTCAGGGGGCACCCCAGTGTGCCGCGGCACCCACTTTGAGAAAGGCTGCTCTAAGGGTTCATTTTAATGTTTCCCAATTAAGAAAAAAACCTGGATTCCCAGCAGTGAATGGTGAATTTGGCCGGTATTTTTTTCTTTAACCCCTTAACTGTCACCGTCCCGTATACGGGACGCCTAACTTTACTTGCCTATATTACTATTTAATCCTAATCTAATTATGACAAACTATATATCGTTGTAAAGTTCTAAGACTCCTAAACAGATATTTAGGACTGTTTTTTTGTTATAAATTATGTAGGAACAGAAATAGATGAATTTATGACAAGAGTGCACCTCAAAAAATCGACATAATAACAGGAGTTCTGACCTCCGTCACAAAAAGTTGACGCACACACTTTTAATAATTGATATGTTGGTTTTTATGCTAAAATTTCATTAGAAAATATATAATCTAGTATTTGTCAATAAAAAAAAAAATTATAAAATAATATTATCTTCTAAAAAGTATAATATATACTATCTTCTAAAATATTGTATTATATTTTTTATCGCTTTTTTTTATTATATTACATATTTTATTAGTTATCATAAATTAGGTATCATTTGAAAGCTTACGATCTCAGAATTCATCCTGTGAAAACTGTTTTGAAATTGGACATTGTGTTTCCATAGAAACGGTACTCTAAATTATTTTATCAGGCTCCTCCCCTTTTTGGCATCATTATGTTTCATAATTTATGATCAAAATATTTTCTAATCTTGACAAAACACATATTGTCAGAAAGGTCTGAGTCTCAAGGTTCCATATTTTGTGACAGAAGTGATATTTGGACAGAAATTTATTATTTTTTTATGGTAGAATGCATACAGTAAAATTCAATGGAATTCAATGACACCCGGTGGCTATTTTTGGTAATACGCCTAAACAAAATCTCATAGGAACTTCATTTTTTGTGATATCAACTTCAAATTTGGAACACAACTTGGTTAGATATTTGGCTTTGAATTTATAGTAATTTTTTTGTAAAACATATTTTGTAAAATATATATTTTATATAAAATAAAAATATTTAATAAATTATATTTGAATTAATGTAAATTTAAACTTCCATAACTTTTTCATACTTTCATTTTTTGAAGTGCTTTCACTTCAGCAATAATCTGCAAAAAAATAATTTTTTACCTTTAAAACAAGACCAAACTTAGGTCTATACTCCAAAGCATTCTTGAATTACAAGCATTTAAGCTTGAATAGTGCATTTTAATGTCCATTCTCAAAAAGGGGGGTGACAGCTAAGGGGTTAAATGAAAATTAACGTAAAGTATCTTTTTCCCTATACCAATTACACAATACTTTTACTAAAATAATAAATTAAACAATTCTTAATTCTAGTTTCCTAGAAATCAGTACCTTGTTAAATGAATGAGCTTGCCAAACTCCAAAGAAATACCAGAATACAAATGTTAATGGTAAAAGAAAATAACAAATATTTATTTGTTTTACATTAATGTAATAACCCCCTTTAAAAGGAAAAAAACAAGGAACCACCTTTTTTATATGAAGACAGATAAACGCTTATACCCAATGGTATGTAAATTACAAATCACCTGTTCAGTCTCAGAACTGTTCCTTGTCTCTCTTATGTTTGTTTTTACACTTGCATTTTACCTTTTTCCTTTTCTACTTTAAAACACTGTCCTCAATCAGCATACAAGTTGACAAATTCAAAACCCTGTTAGATATAGGCTAAACACTTTTCTCCTGAAACATGTAGAGCAATAAGGAAAATAAAACAATATTTCTTTCAAAACAATTAAACACTTGAAAAAAACCCACGATTCACAACACAGGGTATCTGCACATTTTTGATCAACAAATTTAATGACTTTTAAGACCTTTTTAAGACCTTCAAGAATAAAAATTAAGACCATTACCATGGAAAAAATAAATAGCCTATATAAAAATGACACTCTAGGGTGTTCAGGTTAACAAAGCACATTTGTATTTGAGCAACAGTGCAAATAGTCTTAATAGCCTTTGGTGGTCCAATTCATGCTTTCGTCAAACATGACAACGAAGCTGCCTTGATTCACACTTGACAGAAGTCCCCTTTTTATGTACTGAACAAGTCCAAATCGAGTAAGAGAAGAGGTTTTGTCCCTGCCACAACTAAATGTTTTTGCACATTCCTCAGGGAACATTGCCCTGAAGTGCTCATGTCTTCGTTGGACGTATAGGAGTGATGTCGGCTAACCGTGTGCAAAACCCACAGCATTTCAGCCTTCAGTGTATTAGTTGGGGAGAATGTAAAATGGTGCCCCAAAGACACCAACGCGGCTGTAATGTTAGCCTCAGGGCCGTAGCCTAGCCATCATTTCAAAAGTGAGGGGGACAGAATAACTACCAATTCTTTTTTCAGGCTTGTTGACAGGTTTTTCCTTAAAGGAGCTGTATGTAGTTTTTAGCGGCCTCTAGCTGTGATGTTTCAGATTGCAACCAATAAGTTTTCAAGCGCGTGCTCTTACGCGTGCTCGAATTTATGAGCGAGCACTGTGGGTACCGGCCAGACTGAGACGCAACCGGACGTAACTCACAAAGCATCCCACAACATGCTGGAAACTCAGGTAAACTCCCACTGCAACGTTAAAATAATAGGCTACTTTAATCAGCTTGACGTTGAACTAATGCTCCATGCTCCTACCATGATAAGTATGGATCCTATCAACCGTGCCGAATTTTGCCACTGGGCAATTCCACGCAAAACTGTCACATCCATAACGCCAACTCAATGCCATGGTATTGAGTTGGCGTTATGGATGTGACAGTTTTGCGTGGAATTGCCCCACTGCAAGCACTACTTCACATTTTCTTCAGGAAATGTACATTCTAGGTTTGTAGATAAGGTTTCTCCATTATTCAAATGTCCTGCCGATGTTGATCCGTGTTTTTTACCCGAAGTTCATCCGATTCACGTCTGGCCTTACGAGCTTCAGCAGAAAAAAAGTTTTTTGTTGTTTTTTATCAATATGTGGAGTTTGTGTTGGAGTCTGTGTTTTGCTGGGCGCCGGTCGTTTCTTAGTGTTATCAGACATGTCATAAGTTGCATAAGTCATAAGTCCATGTCATAAGTTGCAGTGTCGTCGCTGTTGAGTGCAAAGTCAGTAGGCTAGACGAGGCGAGAGGCTCTGGAGCGCGCATGCAGGTGACGTCACTGGCGGTAAATCCGACCCGGGACCTTCACATAAAAATAAGAATACTTGCTTTAAGAGGTAATAGCAAAACCCGCAAAGTGGATAATTTTAATGTGAGATTACAACCCCTTCACACACAGGCAATAAAAAAATGATTCGTTTTGGTTGAAAAGCTACATACAGCACCTTTAATTGGCTTAAAATGCTATTTATTTTTAAAGCAATACAACAGAAAGAAAGAAATGCAGATGTTGAGTATACCGTACTTTATAGCCTATAAAAAAGTATACTTATACTTTATATACTTATGGTAAAATCCTGATCATGTATTTTACTAGTTAATAAAGTAAGCTAATAAAAAGAAAATTTTGTACATTTTAAAGATAAATTCATTAATCTGGTGCACTTAGTCACTCGAATCCACTGTTAAAAATAAATAATCCACCGGCCAACCGCCCAAACCTAACGTTATATTCTCTGATTTAGATATCTGCATCTGATCATCGCATTACAATTATTCAAATGATCAGTGTTAAGCATGAAAATATGGTAAAATCACACTGAATTAAGCTGATTTTAAAAATAACATTTACTTAAAATAAAAGTTGTTATTTTGGCAAAATTACATTTCCTTAATAGCCTAGCAGAGTCTTACTAAAACTTTACAATTGCAAACCTTTTAAAACTACTTCAAACTTTCTAGTTAGGCTTTTTCAAGAGAACTTAGTTTGTAGACAACTTTTAGACAAACGTAGACAAATTTTATCTAATTGTAAAGTGTTAACAAATTATGGTAAACATAATCTAACCTAACGTTACTGCCTGATTCAAGCAGATAGTGGCTGTTAATGCATGAAAATACAAATTCCGCATTAACAATCACCATGTTTATTCTAATTTGAAGGGCTTCGATAATATATCTGTGAAAATAAAAGATATTACGAATAAAACAGTTAGTGAATATTTTAAATTTACAACAAAACTTGTTAATTATTCAACAAGAGAAATAGGCTGAGTTATCCGCATTGTGCAACACAATTCGAATACCACATGAATTATAGATGACAACTTACTTGCAACTTACTTGACTTTTTTGTGAATAAGGAGTGAAGAGTTTTTTTTGCCGTTTTGAACTCATTGCGACCTCTATGAAAATTATTCGGCGCGGCCGCGCGGTTGCGTGCATTTGGGCGTGATGCACGAGTGACTGATTACCATGGAAACGTGAAAGTCACGTATGTAGATAGACTATCCTTGACTTTTTGAATAAAAAAATCACGATATAGGCAAACAGCTGAATGGGGACAGTTGTTGCCTGACCGTCGCGCTTGTGCTTCTCCCCTTTCATATGCGCGTCAAGGGCTTTGCAGCCCACCGCATTTCGTATACCGTCGTTTTTTTGTAACCAGCCGCTATATTTCTCATCATTGAGCAAGTTATCATTAAATTTGCACTTCCCTATCTTAGCTCGCGTCTGCCGCTAGACTTCTTCGTCTGTTTATGACAGGCCTACGGAAAACACGTACTGCACCCTAAATGGTGTGTGATGCCTGTGCAATAGGCACACGCTACTTTTTACTGTCTTTAGACAGGGACGTGCGCTGGTGAAATGGAAAATACCGGTAGTTTCTCCCGACAAAAGGAGAAACTCCGCCAGATGAAATTTAATGCCGCCAGATGAAATTTAATGCCACTCTTCAAAAATTAGTGAAATTTAATACATTTTAAGACCTTAAAAAACGTATATTTTATTTAAGACGTTTTAAGACTTTTTAAGGACCCGCGGGGACCCTGCAACAGGTTTTTTCCTTTCAGTATGCAAATTAGTTATGAGTCAGTGACGCAGTCAAATATACACGAGTCAGTGACGCAGTCAAATATACGGTCGTTCGTTATCGTTGGGGCCCAGTTCGTTGGTGCACATTAACAGCTGACGAATTTAATGTACTCTCACACATTCAACAGTCCCGAAAACAGTCTACGATATGAACAGTTTCACACGAGCAGTCCTGATACGCGATGAATGCAGTTGATCCACATCCCATGACAACGAACCACACAATCTTTCCAGTCCCGGAAAAATTCCGAATTCCACCATGAACGTCCAATAACTTCGACACAGTTATTGACCATGAATTTGAATGTCACTAGCTGTTAAGCCCTCATCACGCACGTCTTGACTCAGCACTATGACTCAAAGATCACGGAGAAGATAACAGAAATAAAAAAAAACCATTTCAAATAGCAAAAACAAAATAAACCACACGTTGTTTCTCTACACTTTGGGCCTTATATTACACAGAATATATTAAGTCTCCAAAATGACGCACTTCTCAAAAGCAGTCAAATTACCGTCTTTTCATGCCATGTGCGATGCTCGGAAGGAGTGATTAGTGATTAGTTTGCGTCATAACGTGAGTTACGTGAAGGGGAAGCCTTCACGTAACTCACGTTATGATGCAAACTAATCATGCTCAACAATCACTGGCCAGCAATAGTACATTTACATTCAATGCTATCTCATTGGATATGAAACAAAAACATTTGGTTATATCACATTGAAATGATATTGAAATGTGAAAACAGAAAATGAAAAGCACAAATATTCAATATTTTAAAATACTTCAAAACAAAAGGCATATATATTTTAGGGGTCCCTACAAGTAGTACGAAATTACTAGTCATCCAATTTTTTAAATCAGCTATACATTCCGTTAATTTTGTGAATTAGTAAGTTTCGTTAGGTTTTGAAGAAATATAGAGCTGAGTATCATCAGCATAACAGTGACAACTAATGCCATGCTTCCTAATGATATCTCCTAAAGGTAGCATGTACAGAGTGTGTGTGTGTGTGTGTGTGTGTGTGAGTGAGTGAGGGTAGCTTGTACAGAGTGAACAGCAGCGGTCCTAGTACTGAGCCTTGTGGTACGCCATACTGAACTAGTCTCAGTACTATGGTACGGTCTAAATCCTGACTGGAAATCCTCGCAGATATCATTTCTTTCAAGAAAGGAACACAGTTGTGAAGATACTGCCTTTTCTAGTATCTTTGACAGAAAAGGTAGATTCGAGATCGGCCTGTAATTGACTAATTCTGTAGGATCAAGTTGCGTTTTTTTAACGAGCGGTTTAATCATAGCCAGCTTAAAAGTTTTCGGTACATATCCTAGTGACAAAGATGAATTAATGATATTAAGAAGAGGATCTATGACCTCTGGGAGCATCTCTTTCAGTAGCTTAGTCGGTATAGGGTCTTACATACATGTTGTAGATTTAGATGATTTAATGAGTTTAGCAAATTCTTCCTCTCCTATAGCAACGAATGAATGGAGTTTTTCCTCAGGGAGACTACAATGCACTGCCTGATGCGATACTGTAGTAGACGGTTGCATAGTTATAATTTTGTTCCTGATATTATCAACCTTACCACACGCCTACATTTGAACAAACTTGAGCGCGCAAAAGATGCGATATGTGAACGGCCTCTGGCGAGCTAGCTCATCAGGGCTCCAGACTGCGACCAAATGGTCGCATTTTGCGACCAAAATTTGAGAGTGTGCGACTGAATTTTACACCCAGTCGCACATGTGCGACCAGTAATTTATTTTTTTATTTTTTCACGTTAAACGTGGAAGGGGCGCGTCAATGAATCTGGAATGTGTGGCAGGCCAATGAGTGTGAGAAAAATAGGGAATGGCCACTATAACTGGCTAATGTGTGGAGGGGGAGGGTCCTAGAGATAATCGAGCGCGCGTAAACGTCCGTGGTGGGAAGGAGACGGAGACAAATATCAATGTCACGGACAGACACAGTCGGATGATGATGATTCAGAGTCAGAGGTTTGTAAGGTGATAAAGGCCTGAACCCACTATTGTCTGGAAGACTGGCTACGAGAATTCAGCTGGTTGAGGTACTGTAAGGAGATGAACTCCATGAGCTGCGAATGTTGCAGTCCCAGAACTGCGGGGAAAACGAAGTTTGCAGACAGTGCCGGCACTTCGCAGTTTAAACACTCAATCTCAGCCTCAAGCATAGAGTATGCCGTGACATGTTAATAAATAAAAACAAAATGAAAGTGGAAAAAACTGCGCTACTCAGTACTGATTCTGCTTCACAGACCGTTTAATAGTTCGAACCAATAATAGACAGCGCAGAGCTCCTCGACAGTCGCGGGCCGATCGCGATCACGCGAAACAGTTACATCGTGGAGATCCAGTGAAGAAATCCATTGAGTTCGCGACAGAATTAATAACATTGCTGCGAGATCCAATGAGAAACATTCAGATTTGACGCAGAATTCTCTGTTATAAACCATATCAGATCAAACAGCGCTGATGTGGAAACCAGGAGAAACATGTGCAATGAGCGAACAAGTTATAGAAGGATTTAGGTCCACAGATCAGCAACATTCACCTTGGATTTACTGTAGTAACACTAACTGTAACTATGGTATACTGTGGTTATAACAGTAGCCTACACATATTTTTCCAGCACTTCAAAACTATATTATCATATTTAAATGTTATTTTTAATAATGTGTTGACCAAAACATTTTTTGTTCATCCTTTAAAGACCTATTTATAAAACTAAAAGTTTCAAGAAGTAGGGAAATTCACACTTATTTAAAAAAAAAAAAGATAAAGATTAAATTACTATTGTAAACATAGCTGCAGAGGACGCTTACTGGCTATTTTCACTCCCTAATATATATTTTGTCACTCATTTTGCTTTTGAATTAATATTAAGACATTATGAATGATAATAATTAAAGTTAACTTTATCTATACACCTCAAATTAAGCTCAGTGCTTTGTCATCCCACAGTGCTACCAAATACGTTCTGTAGAACTTAGTGCCGCTGCCCTCAAATGTTAGTCTGGAGCCCTGTGAACTTAAAATAAAACTGCACATTGTAATTTCTGTACGTTAAGGCTATTTATTATCAAAGCATTTGTCAGTAATACAGTTATTTTGGGGGAAAATGTGAATAATTGCATTGCAAGGTGATTTAAGGTATGCCTCTAAATTTTCTGCTTGCGCTCCTAAAATTTTAAGTCAGGGGCTACAGCGCTCCTAATAAAAAAAGTTAGTCTGGAGCCCTGCTCATATCAAGCCACGAGCGACTGGAGCACGCGAGCGATGTGTTGGAGACCCTGCTCTAGGGCTCCGCTTTGAAGGCTACAACTCCATACTTTTTTGCTACTTTGTAATAACTTTCTGCGGCCAGCGTTTCAGGAAGTGAACGAGGGTAAACACTTTTTTAGACCTGCCTAAATGAAATTTAAGACCTAGGATGAAAATCTGGCCGTTTTTAAGAAAAAAAAAAAAACGCCCATCGCAGCTTCTTTTATATGTTTAAAGTTGTAAATAAGCCATTAACACTAGCTACAGCATCCATGTATTCATTGTTTTGGTTTCTGAGAGAAGCACGTTAGAGCGAGGCTGCGTGTGAGATGCATTCAGGGACCGTAAGAAGTGCGGGAAAGGCGAGTTTTTTTTCACAAATGCGTGGAAAATCGGGACAAATATATAACAGTCGAGTTCTCCAGCGGGTGGCAATAGTGGTGACAGGTAGGTTGAAGGGGACCGGTGTGTTATTCAAGTCAGATTAAAGTGCCTCCCACTGTAATTTGCAGCCTGATAAATACATTTTGCCTGCGCCGGAGGCCGGACCTGCCCTCATGCCGGAATACTTTAAGCCCTTAATTAATAATGATAATAATAATAATAATAATTTTATTATTTTTTTTTTTTAATTATTTTTTTTTATTATACTGATAATTTTTCGTCTTGATGTCACAACAAAAAGGAAAATGACTCATTGGAAAAACGATTCATTAAATTGACTCAGAGTCGACTCCTACTTTTGAGAGACAATAACTTTTTTTACGGTGAACTTTCATATATAAAACTTTGCAGGATGTTTTTGTTCACTTAGCTCTATGTTACACACTACATGAAATAACATAATAGGTGCCCTTTAATGTTCTTCAGCCTCACTAATGAAGAATCAGGAATAAACACCAACCTCTTTGTTCTTCAGTGTGTTTCATTCTACAGTGTTCTGGATCTCTCATGTTCTCACTGTCCTTCAATAAACTCTGTCTTTGCAGATTTCAGCTCTTCCTGATGGTTTGATGCTCGTCTTCACTTGTAGCTGATGGGAATATTCCAGCACTTATTGGTGAATTGCAGTGGGAGGAGCTTCACTGAAGGAGGAGGAGCTTCACTGACAGAGGAGGAGCAGATCTGACAAAATCAAGAAGAAATCACTTACTGAGTAAAAAAAAAAATAGTCCACCCACTTTAAGTATTTATGGTCACATTATAAAAAATTAAGAATAAAAAAAAAAGATTAAAACATAAAAATATATTTACAGGTTTGCAAGAAACAAATGGCGCACCAATTGAGTTAACTCAACTTTTTGTTTTGTTTATTGAGTTGCATATGAAACATGGTTCATCACAGATTATTGAAATAAAAGCCATTATGAAACTTATATCTTGCAGATGTCACAATAGCTGATCGTGTCGTTTGCTCAAATCTGTTGACAATAAAATGAGCTTAATGTGTGAATTTACAGATCTGAAGACATCAGCATAATGAATGAGGAGAAAACAGGATCTATTGACATGAAATAAAGAGGCTTTTCAGCTGCTCTGATAATAGTGATGAGCCATAGACTATCAATACTCATTCAACAAGAATATAGAGAATACAAGAATGATACGGTAAAATATTACAACAGTAATATAAATGTAAATATAAAGACAGCCGCTGATGACATTATCAACCCTTGTAATTTGTCCACATGAATCCGATTCCCTAATAACTTCATAACAACAAAGTACGCTAACATCTTACCGTTTTGTATGGGAAAAGAAAGACACACGATGAAAACCTTTCTGAAAAGACCCCGTAAAATGTTGAGTAAACTTTACTGTGCAGTTACGAGATTTAACGTGTGAACTGTTTACCTCAAAAGACTCAGGAGACGCGCGACCGCGAAAGTTTTGACGTCATCACCGCGAGACGAAATAAACGATAGATTATCAAAAACTCATTTTTAAGCATACCTTTTCTCCACTCAACTCTGTAATTTGGAACCAAACAATATATTACGTTTAAAAATAAATCTTTATTTTACAGAAACTTGTACAATAACGGTATAATTTTGGTCAGACAGTTATAAGAATAATGAACATCTCTTTACTGTGAATTCCTTAATCATTATAAGATCCCTGTAACTACTAAAGAGTTTGCTGTAGTATTTGATGCCATTCCCAGTAGCCTTATTCAACTTTTATCAGGCATATTTTTAAAAGCCTCTCCTGCTCGCCAAGGCTGCATTTAAAAAAACAGTAATGTTGTGAAATGTTATTACAATTAAAAAAAAAGAAAAGTATAATTTGTTCCTGAGACCAAAGCTGAATTTTAGCATCATTACTCCAGTCTTCAGTGTCACATGATCCTTCAGAAATCATTCTAATATGAGGATTTGATGCTAATTTTTTTTTTTTCTGGATTCTTTGATTAATAGAAAGTTACAAATAACAGAAATATAAATCTTTTGTAGTATTTTGTGTAATATTAATCACTACCGTTCAAAAGTTTGGGATCAGTAAGAAATTGTATTTATTTTTTGGCTGGGGAAATAAATAAAATAAATCAATGGGAAATCAATGAATCCCTAAAATGGGATCATCAACATGTGCAAAACTACTCAAACCCGAATCGTATCAATTTATTTAGAGATTTCTGTAACTTATCCAACCATACACAATACAGATCAGACATCCAAGAAATGCATGCTTACTCAAAATGACATTGCACTAAACATGATGCAAGTAGTTCTCTTACGAGAGATTCTCTCGTACTGCGTAGAATACGCTAGGGGAAAATCCTTTTCCATGAGAATACTGAAGCCAAAAAATTATCCTTAATTTTGTATTAATGTAAAACGCGTTGCGGCAGCATACAGACATAGGCGAGGCAGCTCGCGCGCCTATTGGCTGGTCTGCTGGCAACTGCTTAAGCCTATCGAGCGAGACCTAGAGTGACGTCAGACCCAATGAGGGCGCTTTGCGCCCTCTGCGTCACGTCCCGCCGAAACGGGCGTGGCTTAGGTCTATAAATACCGCTCGCAGGCTTTATATCTCTGGTTTTTCATCCTTCAGCGAAGCAACTCACATCGCTGGATCCGAGAAGAAGCCGCGCTGTTGAAGAAGCACCTCGGCGGGACGAGTCGACGAAGCTGCTGGCCGCGCCGCCTTCATCGCCTTCCTGCTGCGCTATCCAGCGCCCATATCCTTTCTCTGCACTGTGTGTGTGTGTTCGCCGGTGCGACTCACACTATCTAAAAGAGCTGCGTCTTTTTCAAGATGCCTTCTTGCGGCTCGTGCAAAGCCGCACTCAGCGACGGGGACCGCCATGTCATATGCGCTTCCTGCCTGGGTCAAGATCACGCAGCTCTCGCGCTCGCTGACGGCGGCTGCCCTCACTGCGAGCTGTTGCCATTAGCGACTCTGAGGACTCGCTTGGCACTATTCAGCGAGACTGCGCCCACACCTGCTGTTGTGCCGCGCCGTAAAAAGCGCCGCGCTCAGCGAATCCCGGAGCCCTCTCCCAGCCGTCGAAGCTCGCCGGTGCGCCCGCCTGCTTCTCCGGTTTCATCAGCTTCACTTCCGGACGGACAGCGGCCGCGGTCTGCCGCCGCTTCTGTCAATGACGCTGATGAGATCGACGCGCTGCTGCGAGAGGGGGATTCCTGCTCTCTCCTAGCATCAGGCAGTGAGGATTGGGCGAGCTCTGAGGATTGGGCGAGCTCTGAGGATCCCGCCCCCCCTGCCCGTGCTTCTACGGGGAAGAGAGCGAGCATTGAGGCGGAGCTCGTGCGCGTACTCACTCAGGCCACGGCGAGCCTCGGCCTCGAGTGGATTACGCCTGAGCAGCCTGCTCACAACCGGCTGGACGGCTACTTCCTGCCTGGGGAGCGCGTTTCACCTGCATCCAAGCCAGCGCCTTTTCTTCCTGAGCTTCATGAAGAAGTCGCTAAGTCTTGGGGCTCCCCTTTTTCGGCCAGGACACGATCCTCTGTCTCTTTGGCGTTCTCCGCTGTCGACGACGCAAAGAACAGAGGCTACCACTCCCTGCCGCCGGTCGAAGAGGCTATTGCAGCGCACTTATGCCCGCCCTCCGCTGGACGGCGTGCTAAGATGGCGCTGCCCTCAAAAGCCTGCCGCATGACGTCAGCCCTGCTCCGCCGCGCTTTCTCCGCCGCCGGGCAGGCCGCGTCAGCATTGCACACCATGGCCACGCTCCTTATATACCAGGCCGATCTCCTCCGTAAGCTGGATGAGAGAGGACCTGACGCAATCTGCATGCCGGACTTGAGGAGCGCTACAGCTCTTCGCACCACCAAGTCAGCAGCACAGGCCATTGGACGGAGCATGGCCTCGCTCACCGTGTCTGAGAGACATCTGTGGCTGACGCTCTCGGACATGACTGAGTCAGAACGCACCGCGTTCCTCGACGCGCCGCTTTCCCCTGCCGGCCTCTTCGGAACCTCGGTCAAAGACTTCGCCGATAGGTTCGCTGAGGTGCAGAAAGCGACCCAGGCCATGAAGCACTTCCTCCCGAAGCGCTCCAGTTCTGCAGCAGGCCGTGCGAAACCGTCTGCTCAGAGCTCACAGCCTAAGCCTCCGCCCACCGCCTCCTCTTCACAACGCCGCCAAACCCAGAGCTCGAGACCGCGCTCTCGCTCATCCGGCCGCCGCCCCGCGGCAAAAGGTTGCGTTGAAGCCAGAGGCCCCGAAATCGTCCTAGCACGCCTAGGAAAGCGACGGTGTCCAAGTCCCGCTGCGGCCGGACTTCCACCAAAGCTTGCCGCTCGTCCAGTTCCAGGAAATGTGACTGGTCCAGCGTATTTAGCAGCCAACAAGCCGGTTCCATTGCCCGCTTGCCTGCACAAAAAAGCCGTTTTTACGGCTACCCAGATAAATCCCTTAAAGAGTGTATTTTCTGGTGTCCCGGCCACGGCCGACGGTGTTTCATGTGTAGAAAAAATGCCCACTACTCAGTGCCCATTCCTACACACAAGCACAGCCCTTCACACAGGGCTTGCGCACATAAAAATCGACTTTGCGAACAGACTTACAGGACAATATCACTCTGACGTACAGGACAATATCACTCTGCGAACTGATGTACAGGACAATATCACTCTGCAAACTGACGTACAGGACAATATCACTCTGCGAACTGACGTACAGGACAATATCACTCTGCGAACTGACTTACAGGACAATATCACTCTGCGAACAGACTTACAGGACAATATCACTCTGACGTACAGGACAATATCACTCTGCGAACTGATGTACAGGACAATATCACTCTGACGTACAGGACAATATCACTCTGCGAACAGACTTACAGGACAATATCACTCTGACGTACAGGACAATATCACTCTGCGAACTGATGTACAGGACAATATCACTCTGACGTACAGGACAATATCACTCTGCGAACAGACTTACAGGACAATATCACTCTGACGTACAGGACAATATCACTCTGCGAACAGACTTACAGGACAATATCACTCTGACGTACAGGACAATATCACTCTGCGAACAGACTTACAGGACAATATCACTCTGACGTACAGGACAATATCACTCTGCAAACTGATGTACAGGACAATATCACTCTGACGTACAGGACAATATCACTCTGCAAACTGACTTACAGGACAATATCACTCTGCGAACTGACTTACAGGACAATATCACTCTGCGAACTGACGTACAGGACAATATCACTCTGCGAACTGATGTACAGGACAATATCACTCTGACGTACAGGACAATATCACTCTGCGAACTGATGTACAGGACAATATCACTCTGCGAACTGATGTACAGGACAATATCACTCTGACGTACAGGACAATATCACTCTGCGAACTGATGTACAGGACAATATCACTATGCGAACTGACGTACAGGACAATATCACTCTGCGAACTGACTTACAGGACAATATCACTCTGCGAACTGATGTACAGGACAATATCACTCTGCAAACAGACTTACAGGACAATATCACTCTGCGAACTGACGTACAGGACAATATCACTCTGCGAACTGACGTACAGGACAATATCACTCTGCAAACTGACTTACAGGACAATATCACTCTGCGAACTGACGTACAGGACAATATCACTCTGCAAACTGACTTACAGGACAATATCACGCTGCAAACTGACGTACAGGACAATATCACTCTGCGAACTGACTTACAGGACAATATCACTCTGACGTACAGGACAATATCACTCTGCGAACTGATGTACAGGACAATATCACTATGCAAACTGACGTACAGGACAATATCACTCTGCAAACTGACTTACAGGACAATATCACTCTGCAAACTGACGTACAGGACAATATCACTCTGCGAACTGACTTACAGGACAATATCACTCTGACGTACAGGACAATATCACTCTGCGAACTGATGTACAGGACAATATCACTATGCAAACTGACGTACAGGACAATATCACTCTGTGAACTGACTTACAGGACAATATCACTCTGCGAACTGACGTACAGGACAATATCACTCTGCGAACTGACGTACAGGACAATATCACTCTGCGAACTGACGTACAGGACAATATCACTATGCGAACTGATGTACAGGACAATATCACTCTGCAAACTGTCTTACAGGACAATATCACTCTGCGAACAGACTTACAGGACAATATCACTCTGACGTACAGGACAATATCACTCTGCGAACTGATGTACAATCAGCTTCATGGCGCGCGTCGAGACCATGGTAGAATCGAAAGTAGCTCATCTACTTCGAGCCGAGATTCTGAAACTGTTGAGCAAAGGGGCTATAGAACCCCTATCTCAAGCTCAAAGCGAAGGGGGGCTTTACAGCAGATACTTCCTGGTGCCCAAGAAAGACGGGGGTCTCAGACCCATACTAGATCTGCGGCAGCTGAACAGAGCGCTTCTGAAGCGCCAGTTCAGGATGCTCACGACCAGAAAAATCCTCGCGCATGTCCGCCGAGGGGACTGGTTTGTGTCAATAGATCTAAAGGACGCATATTTTCAAATACAGATAGCGTCACGTCACAGGCAATTTTTGAGATTCGCCTTCGAGGGCCAGGCATATCAGTACAGTCCTGCCTTTCGGCTTGTCCCTGGCACCCCGTACATTTACGAAGTGCATGGACGCAGCGCTCGCACCCCTCAGACTACGGGGTATACGAGTGCTGAACTATCTGGACGACTGGCTGATTCTAGCCCAATCTCACTCGGAGCTCGTAGAGCACAGGACCATTTTACTCGATCACCTCGAGAATCTCGGTCTCGCAGTGAACTGGGAAAAGAGCTCGCTATTCCCCAGTCAGATTATATCTTTTCTGGGAATAGAGCTGAACTCGCTGCTAATGACAGCACGCCTGTCATCTCAGCGCACACTGGACATTCGGCGCGCAGCCGGCTCGTTCCGCTGCGGCGCGATAGTCCCTCTCAAAACATTTCAAAGGATGCTAGGTCTGATGGCCTCAGCATCTTCAGTTCTCCAGTTGGGCCTTCTGCGCATGCGCCCACTGCAGTTCTGGCTCAGAAAGAGAGCCAGTCCGGTCGGCTTCGCTTCAAGGTCAATCAAGCGTGCACTGCAGCTTTGAAACCTTGGGAGGCAAAAGACTGGTACCAATCAGGTGTAAGCCTGGGGACTTCCTCGAGAGTGATGGTGGTTTTCACGGACGCATCCACCTCGGGATGGGGAGCGCTGCTCGAGGGCAGACCGCTTTTTGGCCAATGGTCAAAGCAGGAGAAGCTCTTACATATCAACTGCCTCGAAATGTTGGCAGTGAGCAAAGCGCTCACGCGCTTTTGTCCCCTCATAAAGGGACACCACGTGCTAATACGTTCAGACAACGTCTCAGTGGTGTCCTACATAAATCGCCAGGGTGGCCTCAGGTCCCTGACTCTGTACAGGCTAACCAAGCGCCTCCTGATATGGGCCCGCAGCAACCTGCTCTCGCTGAGAGCAGCGCACGTGCCAGGGCTCCTAAATATAGGACCAGACAGACTGTCCAGGAACCAGGTTCCGACAGGGGAATGGTCTTTGCACCCACAGACAGTCCAGCTGCTGTGGAAGAAATTCGGCAGAGCGGAAGTAGACCTGTTCGCGTCTCAAGAAAACGCTCACTGTCCAGAATTTTTCTCGAAGAGCAAGGACGCGCTGACCCACGAGTGGCCTCGCCGTCCTCTCTACGCTTTTCCCCCCGTCTCCCTCCTGACTCAGGTGGTAGAACGGGTCAGGGAAGAAGGATGCTCAGTGCTGCTTGTAGCCCCACTTTGGATGAGCCAACCTTGGTTCCCAATTGTGATGCAGTTAGCGAGCACCGCCCCGTGGCCAGTGCCTCTGAGGAGGGATCTCCTCTCTCAAGCCAACGGCTCGATCTGGCATCCTCACCCAGAGCTGTGGTCCCTCCATGTGTGGGCCATCAACGGGTACCCGCTGACCTCCCACAGGGAGTGTTAAACGTCTCTATGCCTCAAAATGGTCAGTGTTCTCTAGCTGGTGCACAGCTCGTGGTGTGTCACCCCTGCATTGCGGTGTGACAGAGGTTCTCTCCTTCCTACAGGAGCTGTTGGATAAGGGCAGGTCCCCTTCCACGCTCAAAGTCTATGTAGCGGCCATAGCAGTGTTCTCTTCGACCACGCTTGGCCAGTCTATTGGAAGGAACGATTTAGTCATTCGCTTCCTTAGAGGAGCTAAGAGACTGAATCCTCCCAGACCTCCCACAGTCCCTATATGGGACCTTTCTACGGTACTGGAAGCCATGAAAGGTCATCCATTCGAGCCCTTGCAGAAGATTGATCTTAAACACCTGTCTTTCAAGACGGCGTTTCTTCTGGCTCTCGCTTCAGTGAAGCGCATAGGGGACTTACACGCACTCTCAGTAAGCGCGACGTGCATGGAATTTGGGCCGAATGACTCTAGAGTTATACTCAAACCTAAGCACGGTTATGTTCCTAAATCCCTCAATACACCGTTCAGAGCACAGGCCATCTCCCTGTCTGCTCTGCCGGTCACTGAAGGAAATATGGACGAAAGCTCCCTTTGCCCAGTCAGGGCGTTAAGAGCTTATGTGTCTCGCTCGTCTGTTTTCAGACATACGGAGCAGCTCTTTGTTTCGTTCAGCGGGCGTTCTAAGGGACTAGCCGCTTCGAAACAGACCCTATCCAGATGGGTAGTGGACGCAATAGCGCTAGCTTACACAACCAAGGGCATGCAGTGCCCGCTGGGTGTCAAAGCGCACTCCACGAGAAGCATGGCTTCATCGTGGGCCTGGTCAAGTGGGATTGCCTTGCAAGATATTTGTATGGCGGCAGGCTGGGCCTCTCCGTCTACATTTATAAGGTTTTACAACCTAGAGGTTCCCGCACTACAGGCCAGACTACTGTCGGTCTAGTATGGCCAAATCTCATAAACTGGCGCTGTCAGTTATGCAGCTATTTGAGTATTGCAGTCCTTGCTCTATGCTACCATAGAGGAAGATAGTGGCTAAACCCCTCCTCTTCCAGGATTCCCTGTGAGTCCCCTGGGTGATTGTGTACTGTATGAACTCCGGGCTGTCGCCCTTGAGTCTATAGTATCAGATCCCAGCACGCACGGCGTTTTACAGTAGGTTCCCCTAGCGTATTCTACGCAGTACGAGAGAATCTCTCGTAAGAGAACGTACTCGGTTACTAACGTAACCTCGGTTCTCTCTAGAGAGAGGAACGAGTACTGCGTATCCTGCCGTGCATGCACGCGCTCTGGTTGCTTCGACTATGAAAAACCAGAGATATAAAGCCTGCGAGCGGTATTTATAGACCTAAGCCACGCCCGTTTCGGCGGGACGTGACGCAGAGGGCGCGAAGCGCCCTCATTGGGTCTGACGTCACTCTAGGTCTCGCTCGATAGGCTTAAGCAGTTGCCAGCAGACCAGCCAATAGGCGCGCAAGCTGCCTCGCCTATGTCTGTATGCTGCCGCAACGCGTTTTACATTAATACAAAATTAAGGATAATTTTTTGGCTTCAGTATTCTCGTGGAAAAGGATTTTCCCCTAGCGTATTCTACGCAGTACTCGTTCCTCTCTCTAGAGAGAACCGAGGTTACGTTAGTAACCGAGTACGTTTTACATTTTGTTTAGCCAGAAAACTAACATATCTAGCATGAAGTTTTGTTCTAGCATTAGCCTTACCTAAAGTTTTCATAGCCATACTTGCACCACTTAAATCATTGTCAAGGACACAGCCAAGATAATTAACACTATTTCTGTTTGATATTACACAATCCCCTACCTTGACAGACAGGTTAGGAACCTTGTTCAGTTTACTTTTAGACTCACATAACATGATCCGGTTTCTTACCTAAATGCAATAAGAGTTTATTTTCAGAGAGTCTCTTACTTTATATTACTCCTCATATCACTTGTATTTTACCTCCATCAATCTGCTTCCTTGTAAAATCTGTTAAATACAATATATTTACATCTGATCATATAGCAGACGCTTTTATCTAAAACGACATACAAATGAGGAGAGCAATAGAAGCAATCAAACTAATAACAGGAAAACATTAGAATCAACTATTTTTTTTTTCTTGATGCAAGAAGGAGCAGACAATAAAAATGGACAATAAAAGTTTAATACTTGATGCAGCAAATACAAAAAGAAAGTAAAACTGGAAGCAAATAAGACAGATCTTAACAATGTTGACAATGTTTCTTTTATACTGTCGATGGTTGTGGCCAGGGCTGTAGAGTTCTAGAATCGCCGGTGTCACAGATATGAGGTAGTTCAGGGGGTTCGGGGTCATAAACATAGGCTCAACTGATATTCATATTCATCAGTTTTCCTGATTATTTTTGTCGGTCACTTATCATTTCTATCCTAAAATAGCTGTCAAATATGAAATGTTTAGTTTAGCTATATTTGATCTCACACTTCATGACCGTTAACTGAAGCGCTAGAACATGCGCTCAGCAGCTTCTGTGAACATAAAGCCTGTCTACTTTAATTTGATTGGTCATCTCAATATTCTGATGTTGATGAGCGGCGACAGACCGCAGAGCTCAGATGAGAAGATCTTGGAGCTGTGCAATATCCTTGCAGCACTAAAGTAGAGTTAATACTATATTAGCATATTATTTCACAACCTTTATTATATACACCTAGGAAATATACTGAAGTCTGGACCTCTGTGACTTCATAACTGGCTACAGCCGTGGTTGAGGCTGGTTTAGACAAGCTAATAGGAAAGAGAGTTGGCATCGCACTTGAAAGTGCTGGAACTGAAGATAAGCTACTTAATGTGAGTTTTTGTATGACTGTGTAGATTAGATGAATGAGTGAAGCTCTTCCCACATGCAGTGCAGTGATACGGTTTCTCTCCAGTGTGGATCCTCTCGTGTGCTTTCAGGTTTCCTGACCGACTGAATCTCTTGTCGCAGTGTGAACACTTGTAAGGTTTCTCTCCAGTGTGGATCCTCTCGTGTTTTTTCAGGGATCCTGATTGATTGAATCTCTTGTCGCAGTGTGAACACTTGTAAGGTTTCTCTCCAGTGTGAATTCTCTGGTGCCGTTTCAAATCTTCAGCTCTAACAAAAGTCTTCTCACACTCAAAGCACACATGATTTTTTACACCAGTGTGTATTTTCTGATGAACTTGTAAATCCTGCAGACGTGAAAAACTCTTTCCACACAAAGAACATGAATGTGGTTTCTCCTGTGAATGAACTGTCATGTGTCTCCTCAGGGCTGAAGCCGACAAAAATGTTTTCCCACATTGATCACATTCATGCAGTTTCTCTCCAGTATGGATGTTCATGTGTTCCTGAAGGTGTCCTTGTCGTGCAAAACTCTTCCCACACTGATCACATGTGAACGGTTTCTCTCCAGTGTGGATCCTCATGTGAACCTTGAGATATGGTTTGTATGTGAAACTCTTTCCACACTGAGTGCAAGTGAAAGATTTCTGAGATCTTATTTGATGTTTCTCCACTTCATTCACTTCTTCAATCTCATCCATCGGGCCTGAAATTAAAGTTAAAAAAGTGCTCAGTAAATCAATAAAATAACAATTATGTAGTGAAAAAAAAAACTAGATTACAAGTGGACGTGCTAAACACTGGTGTAAACAGGGTCTAAAACAATTTGAGCTTGTCCACTTTTGACCACTTCCAGAGGTAGTCGAAAACACATTCAACCGGATTGCTTTGGTAGTGTAGACGCTCATGTGGTCGAGTGTGTTCAAACAGACACAAATGTGTAAACATTATGGGAAGCGCTGTAGCCAGATGGCATTTAAACTTTGTTGGCTGAAGACCCGAGTTTGGTTTGAAGAAGGAAAACTCTGTGTTTGACGTGGACTTGCAGCTTTAAGAGCAGAAACAAAACTCTTCGTCTATTTTTCTGTCCGTCTCTGGTCATGTTCATATGCAAATTGCATGAGCTTATTTCACCCATTATATTGAAAGCTCGTACATTTACCTGCCCATAGACCGTCCCCTCAAAGAAACAGAACAAAAGTGGTCGAAAGTGGATAAAAGAGATGGATTTGAAGCACCAGGTGTAAACGGGAATGGGCCCTTGTATACTTGTGATCCAACTGACCAAAACGCATCTTAACACCAGCTGTAAGGCAAGGCAAGGCAAGGCAAGTTTATTTATATAGCACATTTCATACACAATGGCAATTCAAAGTGCTTTACATAGAAGAAATTAAAATAATAAAAAGAAATAAGAATAATTAAAACAGTTTAGAAAAATAAAAAATAAAATACAGTACAAACAGTCGGACGAACAGCGGCACAGTGCTCATTCAGTAAATGCATAGTTAAACAGAAGTGTTTTGAGTCTGGATTTGAATGTGACTACTGTAGGAGCACGTCTGATCTCCTCTGGAAGCTGTTCCAGCATAATAGCTAAAAGCGGACTCGCCATGCTTAGAGTGAACCCTTGGTATTTCTAGCTGATATGATCCTAATGATCTGAGTGATCTGTTGGGTTTATATTCAGTGAGCATATCTGCAATGTATTGAGGTCCTAGGCCATTGAATGATTTATATACCAGTAATAATACTTTAAAATCAATCCTAAATTTAACTGGGAGCCAGTGTAAAGACCTGAGGACTGGTGTGATATGTTCATATTTTCTGGTTCTGCTCAGAATCCTGGCGGCAGCGTTCTGTATGAGCTGCAACTGTCTTATGGTCTTTTTGGGAAGGCCAGTGAGGAGTCCATTACAATAATCCACCCTGCTGGTGATGAAAGCATGCACAAGTTTCTCTAAGTCTTGTCTGGAAACAAAGCATCTAATTCTTGCAATATTTTTCAGATGATAGTATGCTGATTTAGTTATTGCTTTGACATGACTACTGAAACTAAGGTCTGACTCTAGGTCACACCAAGATTCCTGACTTGATGTTTAGTTGTTTGACCCCTGGAGTGAAGGTATGCGTTCACCTTGAGAACTTCATCTTTGTTTCCAAACGCAATGACTTCAGTTTTGTCTTTGTTTAACTGAAGAAAGTTTTGACACATCCAACTGTTGACTTCATCAATGCATTGGCACAGGGAGTCAATGGGGCTGTAATCGTTAGGCGATAGGGCTAAGTAGATCTGTGTGTCGTCTGCATAGCTGTGGTAAGCAATTTGGATCTTTCTCATTATTTGGCTCATTTGGAGCATATACAGGTTGAACAGGAGTGGCGCAAGAATTGAGCCTTGAGGGACTCCGCATGTCATGGATGTCCATTCAGACTTATGGTCTCCTATACTCACATAATAACCTCTCCCATCTAAGTATGACCTGAACCATTTTAGGACTATCCCAGAAAGCCCCACCCAGTTTTCCAGCCTGTCCAGAAGTATGTTGTGATCGACAGTGTCAAATGCAGCACTGAGGTCGAGTAGTACCAGCACTGATAATTTGCCTGAATCAGTTTTTAAGCGAATATCGTTTATTATCTTTATGAGCGCTGTCTCTGTGCTGTGGTGCGGTCGGAAACCAGATTGAAAATTGTCAAAGTATCCATTCAAGCTCAAGAATTTGTTCAGCTGATTGAAGACAACTTTTTCTATGATCTTGCCTATGAAAGGAAGATTTGAGATCGGTCTATAGTTGCTTAATATGGTCTTATCTAGATTGCTCTTTTTCAGGAGGGGCTTGACAACTGCAGTTTTTAGGGAGTTTGGAAAACTCCCAGAGAGAAGTGAAGCATTTACCACTTCTAGAAGATCTGCTTCTAAACTGTTTAACACACTTTTGAAAAATGATGTGGGAAGTGTGTCAAGAGCACAGGTTGATGTTTTAAGGTGCTGTACGGTTTCTTCCAAAATTTTGCCATCAATTTCTTTGAAGTCAGACATAGTAACTACTTTCTCAGGTGGTCTGATCTGTCTGACCCCAGTGCAACTCAAGGATGTGCTGATCACCTTTCTGATATTATTGATTTTCTCAGAGAAGAAAGAAGCAAACTCACTGCACTTGCTGTCTGAGAGCATTTCACTGGGAATCTGGCTTGGGGGGTTTGTCAGTCTCTCTACAGTAGCAAAAAGAGTGCGTGTGTTGTTTAAATTGCTGTTTATAATATTTGAGAAGAAAGTCTGTCTAGCTTTGCTTAGTTCCATATTGAAAGCATGAAGGCTGTCTTTGTAGATGTTATAATGGACTACAAGTTTTGTCTTCCGCCACATGCGCTCTACTTTTCTGCATTGTCTTTTCATATTTTGCACTGCTGTTGAGTTTCTCCAACGTGCTTTTTGTCTGCCACTCTTCTTCCTGACTTTAACAGGAGCAATATCATCAATTACACCTTTAACTTTTGAGTTAAAAGAATCAAGGAGAAAATCAACAGAGTCTGCAGATATGCTTGGTGTTAAAGATATAGCCTTCATAAATAGGACACCAGTGTTCTCATTTAAGCATCTCTTCCTGACAGACACAGATCTAGCTTCAGTGGCAGGAGAGATCAATATATCAAAGAAAATACAGAAATGATCAGACAGTGCTACATCCTTAATAACAATCGATGAAATGTTTAGACCCTTACTGATAAGTAAATCTAGAGTGTGTCCACGATTGTGTGTGGGTCCATGTACATGCTGAGTCAGATCAAAAGTTTTTAAAACACTTTTGATTTCTTTTGCCATATTGTTTTCTGCACTATCTATGTGAATGTTAAAATCTCCTGCAATGGCAAAACAGTCAAACTCTGAGGTAATTGTTGATAACAGTTCTGTAAAGTCCTCAGCGAAGGCTGGAGAGTATTTTGGAGGCCTGTAAATAATGAAAAGTAAAATACGTGGAGCACCTTTTAACACAGTACCCAGATATTCGAAAGACAAGTAATTCCCAAATGATATTTGCTTACATTGATAGATATCTTTAAAAAGAGCAGCTAGACCCCCACCTCTCTTAACAGCTCTGCAGACACTCATAAAAGTAAAGTTAGGAGGGGCTGCTTCATTGAGGATTGTTGCACTGCAGCTGTCTTCTAGCCAGGTTTCATTTGGAAGCATAAAATCCAGGTTGTTTGTGGTTATTAAGTCGTTGACTAGAAGTGATTTATTTTTAAGTGAGCGAATGTTTAAAAGAGCTAACTTAACAGACTTACTTTTCCCCACAGCAATATTAGTTTGACGTGTAATAGGCACCAGATTAGTTGGGTTTGCTGTACGGCTATTGAAGGCCTTAGACTTTCTATCATGTAATAGAACAGCAATAGAGAAAGATAGAGGCACACTGGGTTCCCGCTTGTTCTGTAAACATTTGAGAAAGTTACTGTTATCAGAGCGGGGACCCGACACATATCACTGAGAGCTGGTATCAGTTGTTTTTGGTTCACCTCGAGCAGAAGGAGGAGGGTGTGGGCCCTGGCGTTGTGGCAGAGGCCGAAGAGCTCTCACAGAAGGAGGGGGAGGGCGAGCTGGGCCCGCAGGCTTTGGTGGTAGTGGTGCCTGTCTTTTTTTAGTTGATATCTGGGGGCTTGCAGCAAAAGAGTGGGATAGTCTGGTTCCAGCAGGCACCAGTTCTTCCATTTTCTGTGAGAAGCACAGAAGTGGCGTTGCTGGCGAGAGGGAAAACGTGTCTGGTGAAAGGGGCTGTTGCTCTGGTGTCTTCGGAGGCTGTAATATGCTGTCCTGGCTTCCCTGGCTGTTTTCCAGGAAGTCGTCCTTGGGTGCTGAATCTTCAAGCAGTTCTGATATGTCTGTCTGTGGTGAGCTCTGTGTGCAGGGCTCAGCTGAGATTGTGTCCGTGAGCAGAAGTTGTTGTGGCGGAGTGGTGTTATCATGTCCATTTTGCTGCTGAAGTGAAGTCCCGTGGTCATTCATACTGTGTCCAGGTGTGTGTGTGCCGTTCAGATTGAGTGGATTGGCACAAACCGCAGAAGGATGATTGAGGGAGAAGTAGATATTGTCCTTTAACACTCTTGAACCAAGTTTGTTTGGGTGATGGCCATCCCGATGAAACAGTTGTCGTTGACTCCAGAAAAGATTGAAAGCATGAACAAGTTTCTCTAAGTCTTGTCTGGAAACAAAGCATCTAATTCTTGCAATATTTTTCAGATGATAGTATGCTGATTTAGTTATTGCTTTGACATGACTACTGAAACTAAGGTCTGACTCTAGTGTCACACCAAGATTCCCGACTTGATGTTTAGTTGTTTGACCCCTAGAGTGAAGGTATGCGTTCACCTTGAGAACTTCATCTTTGTTTCCAAACGCAATGACTTCAGTTTTGTCTTTGTTTAACTGAAGAAAGTTTTGACACATCCAACTGTTGACTTCAGAAAGAGGTTTGTCTGAATTGGATGTCCTGTTTCGACTTCCTGTTTCGAATGCGCATGCGTCGCGTCTGAGCGCGTTGTTGTCTTTGGAGCTCCATCGATTGATTTATAATTCTTGATTTCTCTTTAAACTCACTTACAACGAACATTTTCTACTTTTCCTCACCTCATAGTTATAACGCGGATTGTTGAGCAGACGCGTCTCAAGCCTAGTGATCCAACGCTGGATACTCTTATAGGTTACGTCCGTGGATCACGGCTGAACGCGTCTTCTCCGCACTCATTTACAAACAAACATTTTTTCGCCTATCGTGCGTCTACTCTACACCCGTACCACTGAAAAGACGGATTATATCCAAGACTTAAGCCATAAATTAGTATTAATATTGATAGCACCACTGGTAGCGTCGTTGCTAACTTAACTTACTGTCCATCTGTTAAAATGGCGAATATATCAAATGTAAGTAGTCTACCTTTTGGTGCAGGTGAGGACACATTTGAGCTGCACGCGGTGCAGTCTGAGCTGGAAGCTGTTGAGAAACAGATCCACGACCTTTTAGTAAGAAAAGCCGAGCTGATAGACCGGCGGTTAGCTCTTGAAACATCACGTGCCGAGGCACACAAATCAGAGATTAACGTTACTAACCCGCTGACTCCGACCTCGTCTACTCCGTGCGTTCCTCAACATCGGTCCCGAACGTCGAGGTCGCGATCAGCCATGGTCTCGTTCACTCCGGCTCCAACATGCCATCACGAAGCCTGGATTTTTCCGCAGCGGAAGACGCGAGCCAGGTCTAGACCAAGAAAACTCTCTCCGACCCTCCCGGTTTTCGAGATATCCACACAAAACCGCTTCTCCCCTCTTCGCGAAACAGAACGCGATGCTGTGATCATCGGCGATTCCATCGTTCGACACGTACACGCTACGTTAAATAAAAGTAAGGTGCATAGTCACTGCTTTCCTGGTGCTCGTGTTTCTGAAATCGCTGCTCACGTTCCCGAGATTCTGAACGAGCGCGTCGGAACCGTGGTCCTGCACGCGGGAGGGGCCGACATCAGACTGCGCCAGACGGAGGTTCTGAAGAAAGACTTCAGGAATCTGATCGATACGGTACGCAGCACATCGCCTGATATAACGATTATTGTGTCAGGACCGCTTCCCACGTACCGACTAGGTCATGAAAAGTTTAGTAGATTATTTGCGCTTAATGAATGGTTAATGTCATGGTGCAATGAGCAGAAACTTCTCTTTGTAAATAATTGGAATCTGTTTTGGGAGCGTCCTAGGCTTTACCGTGCTGATGGCTTACACCCAAGCAGATTCGGATCGGATCTTCTGTCAGATAACATCTCCAAAATGTTAAATACCTTTTGACTAGTAACCAAAAGTCCAAATCATAGTCTCTGCTGCACCAATTTAACTGATATAAATAGTGTTGAACATTGCATAGAAACTGTGTCTATTCCTCGTTTAGTGAGATCAAATCATAAATCTACTGCAGGATCTAGAAAAAATCTAATTGTTATTAAACCAGAAAATGTTGCTATTGGTAATCAAAAACAATTTTTATAGCTAGGTCTTCTAAACATTAGATCACTCACACCTAAGGCAGTTATTGTAAATGAAATAGTCACAGATAATAGATTCGATGTACTTTGCCTTACTGAAACCTGGCTTAAACCAAATGATTATTTCGGTTTAAATGAGTCTACTCCAGCAGGATACTCCTATAAGCACGAGCCCCGTCTGAATGGTCGTGGCGGCGGTGTTGCAACAATCTATAGAGATTTTCTCAATGTTACTCAGAAAACGGGTTATAAGTTTATTTCATTTGAAGTACTTGTACTAAATGTTACGCTCTTAGATGTTCGAAAAACATCCCTATTATCTCTAGCCTTGGCTACCGTATATAGACCGCCTGGGCCTTACGCTGATTTCCTAAAAGAGTTTGCAGATTTTCTCTCAGACCTATTAGTTAACTTCGATAAAGCATTAATTGTTGGAGACTTTAATATCCATGTAGATAATCAAAATGATGCGTTAGGGGCTGCGTTTACAGATTTATTAAACTCCTTTGGGGTCAAGCAAAACATTACCGGACCGACTCATCGATTTAATCATACACTCGATTTAATTATATCACATGGAACCGATCCAACCGATATAGATATCATTCCACAAAGTGACGATGTCACTGACCATTACATGGTAACTTGCATATTACGTACCCCTGTAGTATATCATGCTGCGCCGCGTTATCGATTAGGCAGAACAATCCTTCCATCCACCATAGATAATTTTTCAAACAGCTTATCGGATCTGTCTCAGCTGCTCAGTGAACCCAAACAAACACATGAACTTGAGGAATTAACTAGCACTATGAGCACCATTCTCTCTGGATCATTGGATATTGTTGCGCCCATTAGATTAAAAAAGGTCAGAGAGAAAAGTAAAGCACCATGGTACAACAATACTACGCATGTTCTAAAGAGAGAAACCCGTAATTTAGAGCGTAAATGGAAACAAACCAACTTAGAGGTCTTTAGAATCGCATGGAAAGACAGTATGTCACGTTATAAAAAGGCCCTAAAAGCGGCCAGGGCTGAGCATCTCCGCAAACTAATAGAAAACAACCATAACAATCCTAAGTTCTTATTTAACACCGTGGCGAGACTAACAAATAAACAGATGTCTCCTGAACAAAATATTCCATTACAGTTTAGTAGTAATGATTTCATGAAGTTCTTCACTGAGAAAATAGAAAACATCAGAACCACAATTGTAAACGTTCAATCCTCAATCGCGCCTTATAATTCAGCCTCAATTATCACCCCGCAAGAACAATTACAGTGCTTTACAACTATAGAACAAAAAGAGTTAAATAAACTTTTTACTTCATCTAAAACAACAACATGTTTACTAGATCCTATACCAACTAAACTATTGAAAGAAGTGTTACCTGTAGTGGAAGAGCCTCTCCTCAATATTATTAACTCGTCTTTATCTTTAGGTTATGTTCCAAAAACATTTAAACTGGCAGTTATAAAACCTCTCATTAAGAAACCACAATTAGATCCGAATAATCTAGTAAATTATAGACCCATTTCAAATCTACCTTTTATGTCTAAAATACTAGAAAAAGTTGTGTCCGCTCAACTGGGCTCTTTCTTACAAGAAAATGACACCTATGAAAAGTTTCAGTCTGGGTTCAGGCCGCATCATAGCACTGAAACTGCGCTCGTTAAAATCACAAATGATTTACTTTTAGCTTCTGACCAAGGCTGTATCTCAATATTAGTTTTACTTGATCTTAGTGCTGCGTTCGATACTATAGATCATACAATACTCTTAGATCGACTACAAAATTATACTGGTGTTCAAGGGCAAGCATTAAGCTGGTTTAGATCGTATTTATCTGACCGCTACCATTTTGTTTATTTAAATGGAGAAAAATCGATCATAACTCCAGTAAACTATGGAGTGCCGCAGGGATCTGTGTTAGGCCCTCTATTATTCTCAATATATATGCTGCCACTTGGAAATATTATAAGGAAACATGGAATTAGTTTCCATTGTTATGCTGATGACACTCAAATCTATATTTCATCACGGCCAGATGAAAACGCTAAATTATCCAAATTGACAGAGTGTGTTAAAGATATAAAAGATTGGATGACGCATAATTTTCTTTTATTAAATCCAGACAAGACAGAGGTACTACTTATCGGTTCAAAAAACCACCCACAAAACCTCTCACAATACAACTTTAACATAGTAGGATGTCCTGTTACTTTATCCTCTACAGTAAAAGACCTGGGTGTTATATTAGATTGTAACCTTTCTTTTGAAAATCATATTTCATATGTTACAAGAACAGCCTTTTTCCACCTTAGAAACATTGCTAAGCTACGTAATATGCTATCTGTTTCTGATGCAGAAAAGTTAGTTCATGCATTCATGACCTCGAGACTAGATTACTGTAATGCTTTATTAGCTGGTTGTCCTGCATCCTCAATAAACAAGCTACAGTTAGTCCAAAATGCCGCCGCTAGAGTTCTAACTAGATCAAGAAAATATGATCATATAACACCGATTTTATCATCCCTACATTGGTTACCTATAAAGTCCCGTATTAATTACAAGGTATTGCTACTGACTTATAAAGCCCTAAACGGCTTAGCTCCAGTCTATTTAACGGATCTTCTATCGCCCTATAATCCATCGCGCTCTTTAAGGTCACTAAATTCGAGGCTTTTGGTCATACCTAGGATATCCAGATCCACCAAAGGAGGGAGAGCTTTTTCACATTTAGCACCAAAACTCTGGAATAGTCTTCCGGATACTGTTCGTTGCTCAGACTCGCTCTCCCAGTTTAAAACTAGATTAAAGACGCATCTCTTCAGCCAGGCATTCATATAATACTTTTAATCCTACAGTTAAATCCGACCTCTAGTTCATAAACGCCAGAGGAGAACTGGCCCCCGACTGAGCCCGGGTTCTCCCAAGGTTTTTTTTTCTCCATTAGGTCACCTGATGGAGTTTTTCGGTTCCTTGCCACTGTTGCCTTTGGCTTGCTCAGTTGGGGATATTTGGGGATATTTAATTTAATTAATCAATCAACGATACTATTGATCAGCATTACCAAACGTAGACGTTCCACTAGAAACAAACATTGATGTATTGTTCTAATTTATTACTGTGAAGCTGCTTTGATACAACCTATGTTGTGAAAAGCGCTATATAAATAAACTTGACTTGACTTGACTTGACTTCATCAATGCATTGGCACAGGGAGTCAATGGGGCTGTAGTCGTTAGGCGATAGGGCTAAGTAGATCTGTGTGTCGTCTGCATAGCTGTGGTAAGCAATTTGGTTCTTTCTCATTATTTGGCTCATTGGGAGCATATACAGGTTGAACAAAGTAGACAAAGCCTCACAATCTTCTTTAATCCTTTTGAACATGTGATTGAAACCAAATGTGAGACATTTAAACTGACCAATCAGCAGATTACAGCTTTCCCACATCGTACTGAAGGTGTGACATTTAGCAAACCTCAGATGTACACACACATCTTGGCCGACAGACCTTTATCACTATCAGCACTTCTTTACGGATCACTAATGGCCCTTGTGGTAAGAAAGAGGGGGTTGGAGCAGGAAAGCAAACGTCTTTGTTCATTTGCAACCCTAAAGAACGCAAAAACAATGAAATATAGTTTTTCCATCACCATGTCCCTTTAGGGGCTCTGAATAAATCACATTTTTGTAGTGAGAACTATTAAATATTTGATAAATTATGCAACTACCTAAAATATGAACATTTAAAAAATACGCAATAATGCTATAATTTTAACACTCACTGTTTTTACACAAACTAAACCACGTGTAGCAAAGTCTATTTATTTGATCATTGTTTTTAAATGTTGGTGTTTTAGCAAGATAATAACAATATTTTTGAATGCGCAAAAACTGTATTAAGACATATCCATAATTTTGGTAACATGGTTGCAGTAATTGTGAACCAGATGTAAAATAAACAGAAAGAAATGCTCAGATAATACTACCGTATTTTCCGCACTATAAGGCGCACCGGATTATAAGGCGCACCTTCAATGAATGGCCTATTTTAGAACTGTTTTCATATATAGGGCGCACCGGATTATAAGGCGCATAGAATAGAAGATACTGCAGTCAAACGTTTGACTGGGTTTGCGTTATGCAGTGGTCACCAACCTTTTCAAGCCTAAGATCACATCCAAAGTCCAAATGTAAACCAAGATCTACCACTTGCAAAAATTTATGAAAAAACAAGTGGCTGAGCTGTATAACCTTATTTATACTTGACGCGTCCGCATGAGCGCGAAGGTAATAAAAACTAATATCCGTCTGCTCGGGCAGATTCGGCTCAAAGTCGTGCATCTTCGGATGCGGAGGCGCGCGCGCGGCAAAATTACGTCATTGTAACAGCGTGCGCGACTCCGCATCCGAAGATGCACGACTTTGAGCCGAATCTGCCCGAGCAGACGGATATTAGTACATCTCATCACACCGGCACCCAGTTTGCGCGTCTAAATCAGTTGTATGGTCTGGTGTTCAGTCTAAAACAAAACAGTTGCGTCAAGTATAAATGCCTCGTCTGTTTGGGGAGGTTCGCGCTCCGGTGCCAGGCGAAAGTATAAACAAGGTTTAAGTCAGCGGTTGTTTTACAGACAGATCCATATATAAGGCGCTCCGGATTATAAGGGGCACTGTCGTTTTTTGAAAAAAATAAAGGCTTTTAAGTGCGCCTTATGGTGCGGAAAATACGGTAATATTGACTTACAGATAACAAACATCCTAGTTAAAATAAATAAATAATTGCACCCGGTTCATTTTATTTGCTGCTTTAATTATAATTCAACTATTTTTCCTACTATAACAGAGCTAAATCTGATGAACTGCTTTATAACATTAATGTTCTTCAGCCTCACTAATGAAGAATCAGGAATAAACACCAACCTCTTTGTTCTTCAGTGTGTTTCATTCTGCAGTGTTCTGGATCTCTCATGTTCTCACTGTCCTTCAATAAACTCTGTCTTTGCAGATTTCAGCTCTTCCTGATGGTTTGATGCTCATCTTCACTTGTAGCTGATGGGAATATTCCAGCATTTATTGGGGAATTGCAGTGGGAGGAGCTTCACTGAAGGAGGAGGAGCTTCACTGAAGGAGGAGGAGCTTCACTGACGGAAGAGGAGCAGATATGACAAGAAGAAATCACTTACTGAGTAAAAAAAAAATAGTCCACCCACCCACAAGTATTTATGGTCACATTATAAAAAATTAAGAATAAAAAAAAAAAAGATTAAAACATAAAAATATATTTACGGGTTTGCAAGAAACAAATGGCGCACCAATACAGTTAACTCAACTTTTTTTTGTTTATTGTGTTGCATATGAAACATGGTTCATCACAGATTATTGAAATAAAAGCCATTATGAAACGTACCTATATCTTGCAGATGTCACAATAGCTGATCGTGTCGTTTGCTCAAATCTGTTGACAATAAAATGAGCTTAATGTGTCAATTTACAGATCTGAAGACATCAGCATAATGAATGAGGAGAAAACAGGATCTATTGACATGAAATAAAGAGGCTTTTCAGCTGCTCTGATAATAGTGATGAGCCATAGACTATCAATACTCATTCAACAAGAATATAGAGAATACACGAATGATACAGTAAAATATAACAACAGTAATATAAATGTAAATATAAAGACAGCCGCTGATAACATTATCAACCCTTGTAATTTGTCCACATGAATCCGATTCCCTAATAACTTCACAACAACAAAGTAGTTCGCTAACATCTTACCGTTTTGTATGGGAAAAGAAAGACACACGATGAAAACCTTTCTGAAAAGACCCCGTAAAATGTTGAGTAAACTTTATAGTGCAGTTACGAGATTTAACGTGTGAACTGTTTACCTCAAAAGACTCGGGAGACGCGCGACCGCGAAAGTGGTGACGTCATCACCGCGAGACGAAATAAATGATAGATTATCAAAAACTCATTTTTAAGCATAACTTTTCTCCACTCAACTCTTTAATTTGGAACTAAACAATATATTACGTTTAAAAATAAATCTTTATTTTACAGAAACTGGTACAATAACGGTATAATTTTGGTCAGTTATTTAAGAACAATGAACATCTTTACTGTGAATTCCTTAATCATTATAAGATCCCTGTAACTACTAAAGAGTTTGCTGTAGTATTTGATGCCATTCCCAGTGGCCTTATTCAACTTTTATCAGGCATGTTTTTTAAAAGTATATTCTGATCACCAAGGCTGCATTTAAAAAACACTAATAATGTGAAATTTTATTACAATTAAATAAATAAATAAAAATCCATGTGAATTTATAGTAAAGTCTTATTTGTTCCTGAGACCAAAGCTGAATTTTAGTGTCTTCAGTGTCACATGATCCTTCAGAAATCATTCTAAGATGATGATTTGATGCTCAATTTTTTTTTTCAGGATTCTTTGATTAATAGAAAGTTACAAAGAACAGAAATATAAATCTTTTGTAATATTAATCACTACCGTTCAAAAGTTTGGGATCAGTAAGAAATTGTATTTATGTTATGGCTGGGGAAAGAAATAAAATAAATCAATGGGAAATCAATGAATCCCTAAAATGAGATCATCAACATGTGAAAAACTACTCAAACCCAAAATCGTATAAATTTATTTAGAGATTTCTGTAACTTATCCAACCATACACAAAACAGATCAGACATCCAAGAAATGCATGCTTACTCAAAATGACATTGCACTAAACATGATGCAAGTAGTTTTACATTTTGTTTAATGTTTACCCAGAAAACTAACATATCTAGCATGAAGTTTTGTTCTAGCATTAGCCTTACCTAAAGTTTTCATAGCCATACTTGCACCTCTTAAATCATTGTCAAGGACACAGCCAAGATAATTAACACTATTTCTGTTTGATATTACACAATCCCCTGCCTTGACACACAGGTTAGGAACCTTGTTCAGTTTACTTTTAGACTCACATAACATGATCCCGTTTCTTACCTAAATGCAATAAGAGTTTATTTTCAGAGAGCCAGTCTCTTACTTTATATAACTCCTCATATCACTTGTATTTTTCTGACATCCTTGTCTGAAACCAGTAAAGCAGAGAACAAATTACAGTCACAAACTGCTTGCATATCATTTATGTATAGGAGGAATAAAAGGGGGCTTAAGACACTTCCCTGGGGAACTCCATTATTAATAATCGTTTATTCAGAGAGAAACCCATCAATTTCTACACTTTGAATTCTCCCAGTTTAATAAAAGTTCAACCAGGCTATCAGCATACTTGAAAAACACATGACACTTAATTTATCTTACAGTACTGAATGATTCACTGTCAAAAGCTTTTTGGAGATCCAAGAGTACCATTGCACACATTTTACCTCCATCAATCTGCTTCCTTATAAAATCTGTTAAATACAATAAATTTATATTTAATCATTTAGCAGACGCTTTTATCTAAAGCGAATTACAAATGAGGAGAGCAATAGAAGCAATCAAACTAACAACAGGAAAACATTAATAGTAACTATTTTTTTTTTCTTGATGCAAGAAGAAGCAGACAATAAAAATGGACAATAAAAGTTTAATACTTGGTGCACAAAATACAAAAATAAAGTTAACTGGAAACAAATAAGACAGATCTCTCTCTTTATTGACTAACAAGATAATAAAGCATCTCAATCTGCCTCTTCTTCAGCTTCCTGAGCAAGAACAGTTAGTAAAAAAAGTAAAAAAGGCTACTGAAGGCTAGAATATGCGCTCAGCAGCTTCTGTGAACATAAAGCCCGTCTACTTTAATTTGATTGGTCATCTCAATATTCTGATGTTGATGAGCGGCGACAGACCGCAGAGCTCAGACGAGAAGATCTTGGAGCTGTGCAATATCCTTGCAGCACTAAAGTAGAGTTAATACTATATTAGGGAATTATTTCACAACCTTTATTATATACACCTCGGAAATATACTGAAGTCTGGACCTCGGTGACTTCATTCATAACTGGCTACAGCCGTGGTTGAGGCTGGTTTAGACAAACTAATAGGAAAGAGAGTTGGCATCGCACTTGAAAGTGCTGGAACTGAAGATAAGCTACTTAATGTGAGTTTTTGTGTGACTGTGTAGAGCAGATGAATGAGTGAAGCTCTTCCCACATGCAGTGCAGTGATACGGTTTCTCTCCAGTGTGGATCCTCTCGTGTGTTTTCAGGGTTCCTGACTCACTGAATCTCTTGTCGCAGTGTGAACACTTGTAAGGTTTCTCTCCAGTGTGAATTCTCTGGTGCTTTTTCAACTCTTCAGCTGTGATAAAAGTCTTCTCACATTCAAAGCACATATGATTTCTTACACCAGTGTGTATTTTCTGATGTCCTTTTAAATCCTGCAGACGTGAAAAACTCTTTCCACACAAAGAACATGAATGTGGTTTCTCCTGTGAATGAACTGTCATGTGTCTCTTCAGGCCTGAAGCCCTCAAAAATGTTTTACCACATTGATCACATTCATGCAGTTTCTCTCTAGTGTGGATGTTCATGTGTTTCTGAAGGTGTCCTTTATGTGCAAAACTCTTCCCACACTGATCACATGTGAACGGTTTCTCTCCAGTGTGGATCCTCATGTGAACCTTCAGACTCTGTTTGTATGTGAAACTCTTTCCACACTGAGTGCAAGTGAAAGATTTCTGAGATCTTCTTTGATGTTTCTCCACTTCATTCACTTCTTCATTCTCATCCATCGGGCCTGAAATTAAAGTGAAAAAGTGCTCAGTAAATCAATAAAAGACTAATTATGTAGTGAAAAAAAAAATCACAAGTAAAATAAACAGAAAAAAATGCTCAGATAATACTAATATTGACTTACAGATAACAAACATCCTTGTTAAAAAAATAAATAATTGCACCCGGTTCATATTATTTGCTGCTTTAATTCTAATTCACAACTAGATTTTTCCTACTATAACAGAGCTAAAACTGATGAACTGCTTTATAACCTTAATGTTCTTCAGCCTCACTAATTGTCAGCAGCCATATCACCCTGTAGCCCAAGACTGGTTGCCCACTGAAGTTAAGCAGGGCTGAGCCTGGTTAGTACCTGGATGGGAGACCTCCTGAGAAAACCCGGTTGCTGCTGGAAGAGGTGTTAGTGAGGCCAGCAGGGGGTGCTCACCCTGTGGTCTGTGTGGGACCTAACGCCCCAGTGTAGTGACGGGGACACTATACTGTCAAAGAGCACCGTCCTTCAGATGAGACGTTAAACCGAGGTCCTGACTCTCTGTGGTCATTAAAAATCCCAGGATGTCTTTCGAAAGAGTAGGGGTGTAACCCCGGCATCCTGGCCAAATTTGCCCCTTGGCCTCTGTCCATCATGGCCTCCTAATCATCCCCATATACTGATTGGCTTCATCACTGTCTCCTCTCCACCAGTATGCTGGTGTGTGGTGGGCGTTCTGGAGCAATATGGCTGCCGTCACATCATCCAGGTGGATGCTGCACATTGGTGGTGGTTGAAGAGATTCCCCCATCTATGTAAAGCGCTTTGAGGTCTCAGAAAAAGCGCTATATAAATGTAACAAATTATTATTATTATAATGAAGAATCAGGAATAAACACCAACCTCTTTGTTCTTCAGTGTGTTTCATTCTGCAGTGTTCTGGATCTCTCATGTTCTCACTGTCCTTCAATAAACTCTGTCTTTGCAGATTTCAGCTCTTCCTGATGGTTTGATGCTCGTCTTCACTTGTAGCTGATGGGAATATTCCAGCATTTATTGGAGAACTGCAGTGGGAGGAGCTTCACTGAAGGAGGAGGGGCTTCACTGAAGGAGGAGGAGCTTCACTGAAGGAGGAGGAGCAGATCCAACAAAATCAAGCAGAAATCACTTACTGAGTTAAAAAAAATAGTCCACACACTTTAAGTATTTATGGTCACATTGTAAAAAAATTAAGAATAAAAAAAGATGAAAACATAAAAATATATTTACAGATTTGCAAGAAACAAATGGCGCACCAACTGAGTTAACTCAACTTCCGGTGGCGCAGCACTGCTTGCGACACGGGCACGGGAGAACAGGTGCATGTGGTCGTCTAAAGTTTGTCTAAGTTTTCCAAGTTAAGTTTGTTTGTCATTGTCAAGAGTGTTGAAGTGCTTCTGTGGTCTGCCGATTGAGGAAGACCACAAGTGAACTGGGAAGAGAAGTTATGATGGGAAAGAGAGTCACTGGAGTGTGGCTTCTGTTGCTGCTGCTAATTACAGCCACCTTTTGCACCCGCTTACAATATGATGTCACCGCACTCGCCGAAGGGAATGAGCAGACGCTACGGGAGGATGGCAGGGACTGGCTGCTGTCTCTGAGGAGGAAAGTAACACCAGAACCGGGCCTGTTGGTCGATGTTCCGGAGGAGCTGCTACGGCAGCGCGGAGGTAAACGGCTGCGGAAACGAGGGAGAAGGGGGGGCATTAAACTACGCCTCTGACGGAGGGCCACAAGGTCGCCGCTGCCCTCAATACTCTTTGGCAATGTCCGCTCCCTAAGGAATAAGATGGAGGAGCCGAAGCTTAATGCAAAGGCGTGTAACGAATATCGCGAATCATGCCTAATGATTTACACAGAGACCTGGCTACAAGAGGACTTTCCAGACTCATTGGTGCAGATACGAGGCTTCTCATGTGTGCGTATGGACAGAAATAATGACTCAGGGAAGATGAGGGGGGGTGGGATTTGTGTTTATATTAACGACTCCTGGTGCAATAATTATACGATAAAACACAGGGTGTGCACTCCTGATCTTGAACTTATCTGCATTAGTTTGAGACCTTTTTATCTACCTAGAGACTATGGGAACATCTTTTTATGCTCTGTATATATCCCGCCAAGTGGGAATGCATCTAAAGCAGCTGCATGTGTAGCAGACTGTGTCCATCAGCAGCTAAAAGATAAACCAGACTCCCCTATATTTGTTCTCGGAGACTTCAATCAATGTAAACTGGAGCTGTCTCTACCAGCAATATGTTAAAAACAGCACACGTAAGAATAGGACGCTAGATAAATGCTATGGCAACATTAAAGATGCATATGCTGCCAGAATTAACCCCCCCCCCTCTCAAACTCGGATCATAACATCATCCATTTGATCCCCACCTTTAAGTGTGCCATTAAAAAAAGTAAACCCGTCTCAAAAACTGTCAGTGTGTGGCAGGATGAGAGCAAGGAGACGTTGAGTGGATGCTTTCTGGCTACAGACTGGGATGTTTTTTATAGGGACAACAGTATTGACAATATTGCGGAAACAATAACGGGATACATCCATTTCTGTGTTGACACTGTTGTGCCGAAAAAGACAATCACCATATATCCGAACAATAAAGACTATATAACACCTGAAATTAAACATCTGATCAGGAGGAAAAAGCAAGCATTCCGGAATAATGATTTGATGGAACTGAGATCAATACAAAAAGAACTGAGGGGGAAACTGAAGATGGCGCGAGAGGAACACAGTAAACAAGTTAGGGAAGCCTTTTTAACGAACAACAAGGTGAAAGATATGACTAATATGAACTCTAGTAAGAAGCAACTAAATGTGGAGAATGATTTAGATAAGGCTAATGATCTTAACATCTTTTATAAACGTTTTGATTTGAATTGTGAAACAAATGTGATAAGCTGTAAAGAGCTGTCTATGTCAATATCATGTGACCCAGTACGGGATAGAATATTAATTAACCCCAGAGATGTTACTGCAGTTTTTAAAAAGTTGAATAACAAGAAGGCAAGTGGACCTGATGGTATTTCATCTTTTATTGTGAAAACATTTTCGGATGAGTTAACTCCGGCTTGGTGCCCCTTATTTCAATTGTCTGTGGATACATGTGTCATTCCTACTATCTGGAAGACATCAGTTGTCATTCCGTTGCCCAAGAAACCATGCCCACAGCAAAATGATGACTATAGACCAGTAGCGCTAACTTCTACAGTGATGAAGTCATTCGAACGTATTATGGTTGGTAAATTAAGAGGTGAGGTACAGCTTCGCTTGGACCCGTACCAATTCGCATATAATAATGGCAGGGGTACTGATGATGCTTTAATTACAACTGTCCACTAGAGATGCGCGGATGGGCTATTATTTCATCCGCAACCGCATCACAAAACTCATCATCCGTCCGCCATCCATCCGCACCAACGTTTTTGACCAATTTTCAAAACCGCAACCGCCCACCATCCGCTGATTGGGAGATGCAAGGCGCTGCTGATGACAGCCGCGAGACTAGAAAGCTCTTACTTCAGAATATCAGCAGTGAACTCCGTCTCCGTCTCCGATCGGCGCACAGGGACAAAAATAAATAAATTATTTAAATAAATAAATAAATAGCCTAAATTAAATGTGTTTCGGCAAAACTGACCTTATCTGATAGGCTACTGTACATTATTTTCATTGTAGCCTAATAGAAAACGCATTTTGGCACATCATTTAGGCTTTTTCGTTGGTGCGCCATCAGCTAGGCTTATGCCTACAAAAGACAGATGAAATCTAATATTAATAATTGATCCATGTCGGTATACACAGCCTAAAATTTTACACTTATAATGAAAAAATAGCCTATACAATCAAGATAGCCTATTTACTTTTTAATTATTAAATCCAGGACATGGTTAGTTAATGAAACATGGATTAAAATTAAGATACAATTAATACCAAACGAAATTCGCTTTAAAGAAGGGCTTTGTGCTTTCTGTTTGAGGTCTCTGTGAAAGTTTGAATGTCTTTTAGTGCCGCTCTCGCTCTGAGAGCGACGGATTACAGATCCGTAATGGAGAACTGTCACGTAGGCTAACATTGTTTTTTCCTCATAAATGCAAACACGAAAAATAAATGACAAAAGACTTTTTAAAAAAGACAACCATCAATTTTTGGAAAAAATGTATGGATTTATAGCGTTTTGGTAAAAAAAATGTATGGATAACCTTCTATTTCCTTTGTTTTTAATTCTCCTTTTTTGAGTTTGTCACGTACCTCCTTCGCCGGTGTTACCATCTCTGATAATAACAAGCAGTCTGCATAGACTCGACTGCCTGATGAAAATTTGACTATTTCAAAGTGTGCTTTGCAAAAAATTCCAAAAGCGATTTTTTTGGATGTAGGTATAGTCAGATAACAATATCTAACAATGTATACATATATTTTTGATTTGATTGATTCAACCGCCCGCCACCCGCCCGAATTTAATTAAAATATTATTTTTCATCACGTCATCCGCCCGATCCGGCGGCTATAACCACCAACCGCGCATCTCTACTGTCCACTCTATCTTAAAACACTTAGACAATCCATCATGTTATGTTCGTTTATTATTTATGGATTTTAGTTCTGCATTTAATTGTATTCTTCCGCAGACAATGCTAGACAAATTATATCAGATGGAAGTGAACCCCTACATTATTAAATGGTATGGCTCATTCCTGACAGAAAGGAAGCAGCAGGTGAGAGTTAACTCCACTCTTTCCGAGATGATTAATATAAGCACAGGTGCCCCTCAAGGCTGTGTAAGCTCGCCCTTACTTTTTATATTATATACAAATGAATGTAGAAACATCAATAGGAACAATTTTATTATTACATTTTCTGATGATACGGCCATATTGAGTTTACTCCACAAAGAGTCAGACATTGGTACTTATATACAGGAGATAGAGGAGATGGAGAAGTGGTGCAAGAAGCATAACTTGCTCCTTAATGTTAACAAAACTAAAGAAATGATTTTTGACCCTAGGTCTATAGGTGACCAAAGCCCAATTAAATTGAAGGAGTACCGATTGAACAAGTAACAACATATAAATATTTAGGAATTAATTTAGATAAACTGTTACAGTGGTCACATCATGTAGATTATGTTTCATCAAAAATGTGTCAGCGTTTATATTTTTTAAGAAGACTAAGAGTTCATGGTGTTGATAAAGATATTATGCTCCTTTTTCAAAAGACAGTTATTGAGTCTATATTGAGATATGGTATTATAGCTTGGTTTGGTAACCTGTCAGTTAAACTAAAAACACAGCTCCAAACATTGATTAAAAGGGCAGGGAAGATAATTGGATCAGTGCCACCGACTACTCTTAATGAGCTTTTTGAGGAGGCGGTGAGAAAACAGAGTTTTAAAATTATTAATGATCCGAATCATGTTCTCTACAGTGAGTATGAGTTGATGCCCTCAGGCAGAAGGTACAGGGTACCGACCTGTAAACTGAATAGGTTTAAATTTTCCTTTGTACCACTCTCTATTAAAGGGGTCATGAACTGGATTGTTTTATTATTTTATAATGTTGCCTGGGGTGCCCTTATAATGTTAGTATGATTTTTACATCAAAAATTGTAATAATTTATAAATAAAAGCCATTTTTCCAAGCCTGATTTCAGCTTCAGATCTGAACGCTCCGTTTTAAGGGGCGTGTCTGCTGTGAGACTGCAGTGCAATCGCCCACTGCTGTGATTGGCTGACATGCTTGCATATGAAATAGCTATTATTACATGAACTCTCTCGAAAACTTTGACTACGTTTTTACTATTACAGCTATCGAGATTAACACATCGTGAAAAGTATCGTTTAAAGCATTATATTTAAATCTATTCCATCACATGAAAGGTTGCAGCATGATGAGCACTGAGCAGATGACAGACAGTTTGTTGATCGCGTGAATAAAGATCTTATCATTGCAACGCAATTTTTGCACTCTCACAAATGCTTACACCAAATCACAATGCAAACACGATGTGAATACACAGTAAGAGCTTCGTTGTGTAGTGTAACAGTGTCATTATTTCATCACGAGTTTGGTAAGTGTCCAGATAAGCTCTCGCGGCTCGCGCTGTGCTGTTTGATTGACATCTTGGACGATTGGAAAGGGATCGTTCTTTGATCGCTTTCTGTATATAATTTAATAATTAGTTATTATTTTTTTCATAATACTACGAGAAATTATGTGAAGTTGATCGTTTAGTCACTGATGCATAAACAGTATTGAACGATTTTAAGAGAAAGATATCTGAACTTGAATAATTACACATCGGAAATCACTGATCGCAGATCAGGCATTAGAATACACATGGTTACTTACATGTTGCTGGCAGATCCGTGTCGGGAAATTGTGCTGATTGACTGATTTAATAAAGTTTAACCATGCTGGAATCCGAAGGAAGCTTATGCAGACTGTCTTCTTGCACAACCAGGCACTGCACAATATTTAGTAAACAGCATGTTTATTGCTTGGAAGTAGCTCGATCCGGTAAGCAATCATCATGTCGTCCTATGTTATTTAGCATGTTTGGGCGAATCGGTGGGCGGGGCTAAACAGGCCGTGTTGAAGTAGGCGTTGATCTTCTTTTGTGGAGGCGGTGTTTTATCCTCTTTGACGTCATAGTTCCCCACTTTGAAAAACGAGTCGTTTGCTGAGCCTGATGTCTATAAAAGCTTTTATTGGACTAACAAGGTAGTTTTCAGTTCTGAAACTTACAGGATATTATTATAGTATGATGATCTCTTATATGTCACAAGCTCAAGGAAAATTTGATTTCTCAGTTCATCACCCCTTTAAAATATTGAATAAAAACAAATAGGGTGTGGGCAAGCTGTAATTAGGTATAGAGGCTAGTGATTACAGTATGCGTTAGCAGAAGGTGCTAGGAAGGTGGGATGTGTTCACGGTTTTTTAAGGTAATTATGTGTAGTAATTCATGTTATGTGTAGTAAATCATGTTATGTGTTGTATGTTGTGCTGCATCTGTTGTCCCGAATGCCCAAGATGAATTTCTCCGCTAGGAGACAATAAAGGCTAATCAAATCAAATCAACTTGTTTGTTTACTGTGTTGCATATGAAACATGGTTCAAAACAGATTATTGAAATAGGCATTATAAAACGTACTCGGTTACTAACGTAACCTCGGTTCTCTCTAGAGAGGGAACGAGTACTTGCGTAATATCTTACGCTAGGGGAAAACCTCTTTTCCTCGAGATACTGAAGCCAAAAAATTATCCTTAATTTTGCAATAATGTAAAACGCATTGCAGCAGCATGCAGACATGGGCGAGACAGCTCGCGCGCCCATTGGCTGCTCTGCGGCAACTGCACCAGCCTATCGAGAGAGGCCCCTCATGACGTCAGAACCAATGAGGGCGCTTCGCGCCCAATACGTCATGTCCCGCCAAAAGAGGGTGGGGCTGAGCTATAAATATAGCCTCGAAGGGCTGGTTTGACCAGTTTTTTATCGCCGAAGCGAACCGGAGCGTGATGCATGCACGGCAAGATACGCAAGTACTCGTTCCCTCTCTAGAGAGAACCGAGGTTACGTTAGTAACCGAGTACGTTCTCTTACGAGAGTTTCTCTCGTACTTGCGTAATATCTTACGCTAGGGGAACACAGTGTAAAACGCCGTGCGTGCTTGAGATACAACACTAAAGTCCCAAGGGCAGGTGCCCGGGGCTCATACAGTGCCTAATCACACGGGACTCACAGAGAATCCGGGAAGAGGGGCTAGAATAGCATCATTCCTGTAATATAGAGCTCTAATAAGAGCAGATTATATCAAGTGTTCCACACAGCCAGGGCGAACTCGGCCTGGACTGATAAACATGGGGGACTTACACACTGCCCACAGAAGTATACAGACGATCAGTGATCGACGCTCTAGTAATTTCAGCATCCTGGGCCGATAGCATCGGGCAGGCCATACTGAAAATTTAGACCGAGAGCAACTTAGCTTGTAAAGCGGGAACCTCGAGGTTATAAAACCTTATAAATGTAGACGGGGAGGCCCAGCCTGCCGCCATACAGATATCTTGCAAGGCAATCCCACTAGACCAAGCCCACGACGAAGCCATGCCTCTCGTGGAGTGCGCTTTGACACCTAACGGGCATTGCAGGCCCTTAGATGTATAAGCTAGCGCTATAGCATCAACTATCCATCTGGATAAACTCTGTTTTGATGCGGCTAGTTCCTTAGAACGTCCGCTGAACAAAACAAAGAGCTGCTCCGTCTGTCTGAAAACGGATGAGCAAGACACATAGGCTCTTAACGCCCTGACCGGGCAAAGGAAGCCTGCGTCCCCTTCCTCTTCGGACACGGGCAGGGCCGACAGGGAGATCACCTGTGCCCTAAACGGTGTATTGAGGGATTTAGGAACATATCCGTGCTTTGGTTTGAGTATGACTCTCGAGTCATTAGGTCCAAACTCCATACACGTTGCGCTCACTGAGAGCGCTTGCAAGTCCCCTATGCGCTTCACTGAAGCGAGAGCCAGAAGAAACACTGTTTTGAGAGACAAGTGTTTTAGGTCTATTGATTGTATTGGCTCGAATGGGGCACCTTTCATGGCATCCAGAACCGTGGAAAGGTCCCAAACGGGAACCGAGGGAGGTCTGGGAGGATTCAGCCTCTTAGCTCCTCTAAGGAAGCGAATGACCAGAACGTTCCTTCCTAATGACTGGCCAATCGCTGGTTCAGCGAACGCTGCTATGGCCGCCACATAAACTTTAAGCGTGGATGGGGCTCTGCCCTTATCCAGAAGCTCTTGTAAAAAGGAAAGAACCTCCGACACCCCACAGTGTGAGGGTGAAGTGCCACGCGCTGTACACCAGCTAGTGAACACAGACCATTTTGAGGAATAGAGCCGTCTCATAGATGGAGCTCTAGCCTGCGTGATCGTGTTTAACACTCCCACTGGGAGGTTAACAGGTACCCGTTGATGGCCCACACGTGTAGGGACCAAAGCTCCGGGCAAGGATGCCAGATCGAGCCGTTCGCCTGCGAGAGGAGATCCCTCCTCACCGGTATCGGCCACGGGGCGGTACTCGTCAGCTGCATCAGGACTGGAAACCAGGCTTGGTTCGTCCATAATGGGGCGACGAGTAGCACCGAGCATCCGCTTTCCCTGATTCGCTCTAACACCTGGGGCAGAAGCGTGACAGGGGGAAAACGCATAGAGCGGGCAGCGGGGCCAGACGCGGGCCAGCGCATCCCTGCTCTTGGAGAGAAATTCCTGACAGTGAGCGTTCTCTTGAGACGCAAATAGGTCTATTTTCGCTCTGCCAAATGTCCTCCGCAGCAGTTTGACTGTCTGCGGGTGTAAAGACCATTCTCCTGCCGGAAGATTGTTCCTGGACAGTCTGTCTTGGTCTCACATTCAGGTGGCCGGGCACTTGCGCTGCTCTGAGCGAGCGCAGATTGTGCTGAGCCCAGACCAGGAGGCGTTCCGTCAGCCTGTGAAGGGCTCTGGATCTGATACCTCCTTGGTGATTTATATAAGCCACCACTGACATGTTGCCCGAACGGACCAGGACGTGGTGTCCTTTTATATGGGGACAAAAACGCCTCAGCGCGTTGTCGACTGCCATCATTTCCAGACAGTTTATGTGTAGAAGCTTCTCCCGTTCTGACCACAGGCCGAAGAACGGTCTGCCTTCTAGCAGCGCTCCCCATCTCGAGGTTGAGGCATCCGTAGACACCACCTTCACACTCGAGGAAGTCCCCAGGCTTACACCTGACCGGTACCAATCGGTCACTGTCCAAGGTTTCAGAGCTGCGATGCATTTCTGATCGACCTTGAGGCGCAAGAGACCGGATGTCCACGCTCTGCGCGGAACGCGCGGTTTTAACCAGTACTGCAGCAGCTGAAGCACTGAAGATGCTGAAGCCATGAGACCCAGCATTTTCTGAAACCTTTTGAGCGGGACTAAAGTGCCGTGGCGAAAAGTTTCTGTCATGCGCCGAATACTCAGCCTGCGCTGCGGTGACAGTTGCGCTGTCATAGACAGCGAGTCCAGTTCTGTACCCAGAAAGGATATTTTCTGACTGGGAGACAGCGAACTCTTCGCCCAATTGACTCTGAGACCCAAATTCTCGAGGTGGTCAAGTAATATGGTTCTGTGTTCTATGAGCTCTGACTGTGATCGAGCTAGAACCAGTCAATCGTCCAAATAATTCAGCACTCGTATGCCTCGGAGTTTGAGGGGTACGAGCGCTGCATCCATGCACATCGTGAATGCACGAGGTGCCAGGGATAGGCCAAACGGCAGGACTGTGTACTGATATGCCTGGCCCTCGAAGGCGAATCTCAAAAATCGCCTGTGACGTGACGCTATTTGAAAATAAGCGTCTTTCAGATCTATCGACATGAACCAGTCCCCTTGGCAAATTTACGAGAGGATTTTCCTGGTCGTGAGCATTCTGAACCGTCTTTTCAGAAGTGCTTTGTTTAGCCGTCTTAGATCTAGAATGGGTCTGAGACCCCCGTCTTTTTTGGGTACCAGAAAATATCTGCTGTACATGACCCCTTCGCTCTGAGCCTGTGATAAGGGTTCTATAGCCCCTTTGCTCAGTAACTTCGCTATTTCGGCTCGAAGTAGGTGTGCTACTTCCTCTTTCACCGTAGTTTCGATTCGCGCCGCTTGGCATTGCGGGCGTCGACCGAACTGTAGCGAATAGCCTCTTTCTATAGTGTTCAGCACCCACTTTGATACCCTGGGAAGCTCTGCCCACGCTTTCGCGTGAGTGGCTAAGGGTAGAATGATATCTGGGCTCTGGTCGCGACCTAGTGGCGAGCGGAGAGCACCGGTGTGCTGTAACATGAGCGCCACACTTGCAGCGTGTGAGACTGGGGGTGCGCTGATCAGAGCGGGCAGCCTGCCCGCGCTCAGTTCTCCTACAGCGGTGTGCTGAGAGAGCGAGCGGGGCGAACCCCGTGGGGTTTGTTATGTCTGTGAGCGAATGAGGGCGCGGGACATCGGGCCCATGCAAAACGCTGAGAACACCGTCTGTTTGTGCAGACTGTATGTGCGTTGGTTTCGTTTTTACGGAAACCATGAGACATGTAGTGTGTAGTGTTTGCGGGCACTGGGACGTAAGCACAATCACTACATTTGGTGCACAATCGACATGAGTCGATTTTATTTGTGCGGGCCGTGTGTGGCGGGCCGTGTTTGTGTGTAGGAATGGGCACTGGGCAGTGGGCATTTTTACTACACTCCTAACACCATCGGCCGTGGCCGGAATACCAGAAAATACACTCTTTATGGGATTTATCTGGGTCGTCGTAAAAACGGCGTTTGTGTGCAGGCAAGCGGGCTGTGTTGCCGACTTGTTTACTGCAGAATACGCTGGAACAGTCGCAATTACTGGAACTGAGCGAGCGAGAAGTTTTGGTGGGAGTCCGGCCGCAGCGGCTAGGAATCCTTTGTGTTGCCATAGAAACAGTGTTTGGGTGCAGGCGAGCGGGTAGTACAATGCGCTTGTTGGCTGCAAAATAGACATCTGCAGTCGCCTTTAAGGGAACTGACAGAACAAAAGCATTGATGGCATAATTTACATTCTAGTAGACCTGAGATTCGAACACGGGTCTCTCGTGCGAAAGCCTAAGATTCTGCCACTGAGCCACAGGGGGAGAATACACAAGCTTTCAGTTAGCACGACCATATAACAGAGCGTCAACATGCTTGAATGGGTGCAGGCGAGCGGGTTGTACAACGCGCTCGTTGGCTGCAAAATACACATCTGCAGTCGCCTTTTAAGGGAACTGACAGAGCGAAGCACTGACGGCATAATTTTATGTGTCGGTAGACCCGGGATTCGAACACGGTTCTCTCGTGCGACTGCCTAAGATTCTGCCGCTGAGCCACAGGGGGAGAATACATAAGTTTTCAGTTAGCACGAGCATATAACAGAGCGTCAACATGCTTGAATGGGTGCAGGCGAGCGGGTTGTACAACGCGCTCGTTGGCTGCAAAATACACATCTGCAGTCGCCTTTTAAGGGAACTGACAGAGCGAAGCACTGACGGCATAATTTTATGTGTCGGTAGACCCGGGATTCGAACACGGTTCTCTCGTGCGACTGCCTAAGATTCTGCCGCTGAGCCACAGGGGGAGAATACATAAGTTTTCAGTTAGCACGAGCATATAACAGAGCGTCAACATGCTTGAATGGGTGCAGGCGAGCGGGTTGTACAACGCGCTCGTTGGCTGCAAAATACACATCTGCAGTCGCCTTTTAAGGGAACTGACAGAGCGAAGCATTGACGGCATATTATGAATGGGGCGCAACTAGGGCGGGGCGGCTTTTCTTATAACGTAAAGAAAAAACTAACCCCGTGACCGTACGCTTCCGGTCTCCCTTGTGAACGGCGCAGTTTGCGCGGCTCGAACAGAGGGAGAGAGAAAGCTAGCCCCGTGATCGTCCGCTCCTGACATCCCCTGTGAACGGCGCAGTTTGCGCGGCTCGAACAGAGGGAGAACAGATATCATCCCCCACAGACGCGGCTTCTTGGTCTACATCCACGACGGAAGCGGCGGCACGCGGCGGCCACTGTCCATCAGGAAGAGACTCAGCGAAGCAGGTGAAGCAGGCGGGCGCACCGGCGAGCTTTGTGGGGTGGGGGAGGTTGCGGAGGTGCAGTCTCGGAGAAGGATGCCAGGCGAGTCCTCAGAGTCACCGTAGGCATTAGCTCGCTGAGGGCAGCGCCGTCAGCGAGCGCGAGAGCTGCGTGATCCTTACCAGGAAAAAGGGGTGTCTTGATAAAGACGCCCGGCTCTTTTAGTGCAAAGGGAGTGTGTGTCGCGGCGGCGAACACACACATACACAAAACACAGTAGCAGAGAAAGGATATGTACGCCGGAAAGCGTGCGCAGGAACGGCGACTGAAGGCGGCGAGTTGTCGTCCAGCAGCTTCAGATGTGGCGCTAATCCCGCTCAGTGCTTCTATCAGACGGCGCGGCTTCTTCCTCTCGGGATCCAGCGATGCGTGAGTTTCGCTGAAGAGATAAAAAACTGGTCAAACCAGCCCTTCGAGGCTATATTTATAGCTCAGCCCCACCCTCTTTTGGCGGGACATGACGTATTGGGCGCGAAGCGCCCTCATTGGTTCTGACGTCATGAGGGGCCTCTCTCGATAGGCTGGTGCAGTTGCCGCAGAGCAGCCAATGGGCGCGCGAGCTGTCTCGCCCATGTCTGCATGCTGCTGCAATGCGTTTTACATCATTGCAAAATTAAGGATAATTTTTTGGCTTCAGTATCTCGAGGAAAAGAGGTTTTCCCCTAGCGTAAGATATTACGCAAGTACGAGAGAAACTCTCGTAAGAGAACTTACCTATATCTTGCAGATGTCACAATAGCTGATCGTGTCGATTGCTCAAATCTGTTGACAATAAAATTAGCTTAATGTGTGTGTTTACAGATCTGAAGACATCAGCATAATGAATGAGGAGAAAACAGGATCTATTGACATGAAATAAAGAGGCTTTTCAGCTGCTCTGATAATAGTGATGAGCCATAGACTAGCAATACTCATTCAACAAGAATATAGAGAATACACGAATGATACAGTAAAATATAACAACAGTAATATAAATGTAAATATAAAGACAGCCGCTGATGACAATATCAACCCTTGTAATTTGTCCACATGAATCCGATTCCCTAATAACTTCATAACAACAAAGTAGTTCGCTATAACATCTTACCGTTTTGTATGGGAAAAGAAAGACACACGATAAAAACTTTCCTGAAAACACCCCGTAAAATGTTGAGTAAACTTTATTGTGCAGTTACGAGATTTAACGTGTGAACTGTTTACCTCAAAAGACTCAGGAGACGCGCGACCGCGAAAGTGGTGACGTCATCACCGCGAGACTATCAAAAACTCATTTTTAAGCATAACTTTTCTCCACTCTACTTTGTGATTTGGAACAAAAATATATTACGTTTAAAAATAAATCTTTATTTTACAGAAACTGGTACAATAACGGTATAATTTTGGTCAGACAGTTATTTAAGAATAATGAACATCTCTTTACTGTGAATTCCTTAATCATTTTAAGATCCCTGTAACTACTAAAGAGTTTGCTGTAGTATTTGATGCCATTCCCAGTGGCCTTATTCAACTTTTATCAGGCATGTTTTTAAAAGTCTCTTCTGCACACAAAGGCTGTATTAAAAAAACAGTCATATTGTCAAATGTTATTACATTTTTTTTTAATTATATGTGAATATATAGTAAAGTATAATTTGTTCCTGTGACCAAATCTGAATTTTAGCATCATTACTCCAGTCTTCAGTGTCACATGATCCTTCTTTGATTAATAGAAAGTTACAAAGAACAGAAATATAAATCTTTTGTAATATTAATCACTACCGTTCAAAAGTTTGGGATCAGTAAGAAATTGTATTTATGTTTTGGCTGGGGAAAGAAATAAAATAAATCAATGGGAAATCAATGAATCCCTAAAATGGGATCATCAACATGTGAAAAACTACTCAAACCCAAAATCGTATCAATTTATTTAGAGATTTCTGTAACTTATCCAACCATACACAGAACAGATCAGACATCCAAGAAATGCATGCTTACTCAAAATGACATTGCACTAAACATGATGCAAGTAGTTTTACATTTTGTTTAGCCAGAAAACTAACATATCTAGCATGAAGTTTTGTTCTAGCATTAGCCTTACCTAAAGTTTTCATAGCCATACTTGCACCACTTAAATCATTGTCAAGGACACAGCCAAGATAATTAACACTATTTCTGTTTGATATTACACAATCCCCTGCCTTGACACACAGGTTAGGAACCTTGTTCAGTTTACTTTTAGACTCACATAACATGATCACGTTTCTTACCTAAATGCAATAAGAGTTTATTTTCAGAGAGCCAGTCTCTTACTTTATATAACTCCTCATATCAATTGTATTTTACTGACATCCTTGTCTGAAACCAGTAAAGCAGAGAACAAATTACTGTCACAAACTGCTTGCATATCATTTATGTATAGGAGGAATAAAAGGGGGCCTAAGACACTTCCCTGGGGAACTCCATTATTAATAATCGTTTATTCAGAGAGAAACCCATCAATTTCTACACTTTGAATTCTCACAGTTTAATAAAAGTTCAACCAGGCTATCAGCATACTTGAAAAACACATGACACTTAATTTATCTTACAGTACTGAATGATTCACTGTCAAAAGCTTTTTGGAGATCCAAGAGTACCATTGCACACATTTTACCTCCATCAATCTGCTTCCTTATAAAATCTGTTAAATAAAATACATTTACATTTGATCATTTAGCAGACGCTTTTATCTAAAGTGACTTACAAATGAGGAGAGCAATAGAAGCAATCAAACTAACAACAGGAAAACATTAGAATTAACTAATTATTTTTGTTTTCTTGATGCAAGAAGAAGGAGCAGACAATAAAAATGGACAATAAAAGTTTAATACTTGGTGCAGCAAATACAAAAAGAAAGTAAAACTGGAAACAAATAAGACAGATCTCTCTCTTTATTGACTAACAAGATAATAAAGCATCTCAATCAGCCTCTTCTTCAGCTTCCTGAGCAAGAACAGCTAGTAAAAAAAGTAATAAAAAAAAAACACTTGTACTTTTAAACATATAGATTATATTAAGCAAAATGATATATGGGCCATTCCACCGAATGGGTGACATTTGCTTGTTGTAACTCTTAAAAATTAAACTTAATTTTTTGATTTTTTTCAACACTGAATCTAATACTCAAATATTTACCTATTCAAAATGTGTATTGGTCAATCTCAGGCAACTTTATTTAATTTTTTACAAGGTTTCTAAGCAGAAGATGGATGCATGTTTTCACAGTCCTGTTACCAAAACTCATGTGACATTTAAAAAGCATGTTTAAAAGCATGTCAATTATTCCTTTGTTTTCCCCACAAGAAAGTGTTTATTTTAAAGATATTGTTGGTTATATGTTCAAATAACTGATATTTTTTAACAAAAAATCACTATATATAAAGGCAAAGTGTATTTTAATAAAAAACACAAAGCCATTTTTTCATTTTAAAGAAGACCGAAGCCTCAAGTTTATATATTTTTTTATAATTTAATTTATTAAACAATTGTATAAATGATGGACCAAACAAAACTGATAAAAACAGTGGTTTAACTTTATTTTTTTAGAAAATAAATAAATAATAGTAACAGGAATGAACATTTGGTAACAGGAATGAACTATTTCATAACAGGAATGAGGAACAGGAAACAGGAATGAGTGTCCATATGTGTGTGCACAAGAGAGGGTGTACATGACTGTGTGTGCATAATATTTCTATGTTGAAGTGATGTACTATATGCTAGTAGTACTTCACAGCAAAGGAGGTGGAAAGAGAAATAATATTTACAGTATTAAATCAACAAAACAGAGGACTCTATTCACTCCTGTTACTTTAACTCACTCCTGTTATTTTTCATATAAGTAACAGGACTGAAAGTAACAGGATTGAGTTTTTAAGCAAAAAGTTATCAAATACATGACATATGGCCACATAGCATACATGCTAATAGCATGAGGACACTGAGCAAATTCTAGTAACTTAACAAAAGTTAATATCTTTAAAATAAACAAATACATTCTAAGAAATTATTTAGGTAACAGGATAGTATGTTGAGATTGACCTTCTCAGTCATAGTTACAATTTCATCAAATATACAGAAATTAAAATAAGAGGACTAACTTATGGTCTTCCCATTGCCTTTAGAAGATCAAGATGATGCAACTTCCTGTTGAAAATGTGTCTTGTGGAATATTCCAAGTTTTTCAGAGGGGGGAATGTGTTAGGGTAACAGGACTGAGTGAAAACCCGGGGACATGACTAAAATGTGTATTTTATCTAAAATATTAGATAAAATATTTTTTTCTCATAAAAACAAACAAACATTTTAAATACATTGGATATAAAGTCACACAACAATCCCCAACATTTAAGATTTCTGAAGGATTTTAATCATTATATTTCATGGCAAATTTTAGAGACAGAGAGTGGGGACATGCAGAAAATGCTATTTTTTGTGTTCTATGTAGTTTTTATTAATGTTTTTAATTATAAATTTTATAATTTGTAGTTAGCTTAATATGCAGGACATTTTGCTTAATAATAAAATGTATTTTAGAGTTAATTTCCATGCAATTTTATACATATGATGTTCTGGGGACATAAATGTCACCCATTCGGTGGAATGGCTCATATGCGATATTGCTCTTTGGGAAGGAACTTTATCTTTTAGTTGATGTGAATCTCACAGTTAAATATAAACTATTTAATGTGACAAATGATGACAATGTTTCTTTTATACTGTCGATGGTTGTGGCCAGGGCTGTAGAGTTCTAGAATCGCCGGTGTCCCAGATATGAGGTAGTTCAGGGGGTTCGGGGTCATAAACATAGGCTCAACTGATATTTATATACATCAGTTTTCCTGATTATTTTTGTCGGTTGTTTAACATTTCTATCCTAAAATAGCTGTCAAATATGAAATGTTTAGTTTAGCTATATTTGATCCCACACTTCATGACCGTTAACTGAAGGCTAGAACATGCGCTCAGCAGCTTCTGTGAACATAAAGCCTGTTTACTTTAATTTGATTGGTCATCTCAATATTCTGATGTTGATGAGCGGCGACAGACCGCAGAGCTCAGATGAGAAGATCTTGGAGCTGTGCAATATCCTTGCAGCACTAAAGTAGAGTTAATACTATATAAGAGAATTATTTCACAACCTTTATTATATACACCTCGGAAATATACTGAAGTCTGGACCTTGTGACTTCATAACTGGCTACAGCCGTGGTTGAGGCTGGTTAAGACAAACTAATAGGAAAGAGAGGTGGCATCGCACTTGAAAGTGCTGGAACTGAAGATAAGCTACTTAATGTGAGTTTTTGTGTGACTGTGTAGAGTAGATAATTGAGTGAAGCTCTTCCCACATGCAGTGCAGTGATACGGTTTCTCTCCAGTGTGGATCCTCTCGTGTGCTTTCAGGGTTCCTGACTCACTGAATCTCTTGTCGCAGTGTGAACACTTGTAAGGTTTCTCTCCAGTGTGGATCCTCTCGTGTGTTTTCAGGGATCCTGAATGACTGAATCTCTTGTCGCAGTGTGAACACTTGTAAGGTTTCTCTCCAGTGTGAATTCTCTGGTGCTTTTTCAAAACTTCAGCTGTAATAAAAGTCTTCTCACACTCAAAGCACATATGATTTCTTACACCAGTGTGTATTTTCTGATGTCCTTGTAAATCCTGCAGACGTGAAAAACTCTTTCCACACAAAGAACATGAATGTGGTTTCTCCTGTGAATGAACTGTCATGTGGATCTTCAGGTTTGAAGCCCACAAAAATGTTTTACCACATTGATCACATTCATGCAGTTTCTCTCTAGTGTGGATGTTCATGTGTTTCTGAAGGGTTCCATGTTGTGTAAAACTCTTCCCGCACTGATCACATGTGAACGGTTTCTCTCCAGTGTGGATCCTCATGTGAACATTGAGATTACGTTTGCATGTGAAACTCTTTCCACACTGAGTGCAAGTGAAAGATTTCTGAGATCTTCTCTGATGTTTCTCCACTTCATTCACTTCTTCATTCTCATCCATCGGGCCTGAAATTAAAGTGAAAAAGTGCTCAGTAAATCAATAAAAGACTAATTATGTAGTGGGAAAAAAATCACAAGTAAAATAAACAGAAAAAAATGCTCAGATAATACTAATATTGACTTACGGATAATTATTTGCTGCTTTAATTCTAATTCACAACTATTTGTCCTACTATAACAGAGCTAAATCTGATGAACTGCTTTATAACCTTAATGTTCTTCAGCCTCACTAATGAGGAATCAGGAATAAACACCAACCTCTTTGTTCTTCAGTGTGTTTCATTCTGCAGTGTTCTGGATCTCTCATGTTCTCACTGTCCTTCAATAAACTCTGTCTTTGCAGATTTCAGCTCTTCCTGATGGTTTGATGCTCGTCTTCACTTGTAGCTGATGGGAATATTCCAGCATTTATTGGGGAATTGCAGTGGGAGGAGCTTCACTGACAGAGGAGGAGCTTCACTGAATGAGGAGGAGCTTCACTGAAGGAGGAGGAGCTTCACTGAAGGAGTCAAGTCAAGTCAAGTCAAGTTTATTTATATAGCGCTTTTCACAACATAGGTTGTATCAAAGCAGCTTCACAGTAATAAATTAAAACAATACATCAATGTTTGTTTCTAGTGGAACGTCCATGTTTGGTAATGCTGATCAATAGTATCGTTGATTGATTAATTAAATTAAATATCCCCAAATATCCCCAACTGAGCAAGCCAAAGGCAACAGTGGCAAGGAACCGAAAAACTCCATCAGGACCTAATGGAGAAAAAAAAACCCTTGGGAGAACCCAGGCTCAGTCGGGGGCCAGTTCTCCTCTGGCGTTTATGAACTAGAGACCGGATTTAACTGTAAGATTAAAAGTATTATATGAATGCCTGGCTGAAGAGATGCGTCTTTAATCTAGTTTTAAACTGGGAGAGCGAGTCTGAGCAACGAACAGTATCCGGAAGACTATTCCAGAGTTTTGGAGCTAAATGTGAAAATGCTCTCCCTCCTTTGGTGGATCTGGATATCCTAGGTATGACCAAAAGCCTTGAATTTAGTGATCTTAAAGAGCGCGATGGATTATAAGGCGATAGAAGATCGGTTAAATAGACTGGAGCTAAGCCGTTTAGGGCTTTATAAGTCAGTAGCAATACCTTGTAATTAATACGGGACTTTATAGGTAACCAATGTAGTGATGATAAAATTGGTGTTATATGATCATATTTTCTTGATCTAGTTAGAACTCTAGCGGCTGCATTTTGGACTAACTGTATCTTGTTTATTGAGGATGCAGGACAACCAGCTAATAAAGCATTACAGTAATCTAGTCTCGAGGTCATGAATGCATGAACTAACTTTTCTGCATCAGAAACTGATAGCATGTTACGTAGCTTAGCAATGTTTCTAAGGTGGAAAAAGGCTGTTTTTGTAACATATGAAATATTTATTTATTTATTTATAAACATATATTTATTGCGAGGATCAACCCCTTGAGATGAAACATCTCGTTTTCGAGGGGGTCCTCCAGTACATCAAAGCAAAAAAAGAAAAAAAAAGAACCAAAACAGCAGAGCAAATATCACAGTCAAAGACAGCACAACAAAACACAACAACACACACACACCGGCTCACAATGCTCAACCCCACCCCACCCAATACGAACCCCACAAGTAACTTGACAGAAAAACAGACACATGATTAGCGTTGCACAAGGTCAAGGACTAAGAGAAACACAAATAACAATAACAATAATTTTTTTTTTTTTTTTTTTAAATGAAAAATAAAAAATAAAAAGAGGACATAAAAATAAGAAAAAATAAACACATGACCAATGAAATCCAAGGTCAAACAAACAAAACTAGAAACAAAGACAAATGTTCCTAAGATGTTCCACGAGACCCCTTTGAAACGCTGTAAGTGAAGTTAAAGAACGAATAGAAAATGGAAGATTATTCCAATCATATGGAGCCTTAAAACAAAATGCGTATTTCCCTACCTGTCTTTTAACTCTAGGAACAACAAAAAAAATCTGATCATTGTGTCGCAGACTATATGGCGAATTATAAAGCACTAAATGTTGCTTGAGATAAACTGGATAATTAAAATAAAAAGTTTTAAAAATAAACTGTAGCCAGTGATACTGTCTCCTGGCAGAAGGGGCAAACCAGGACAACTGTCTGTACAACATACAATGGTGTGTCCTAAATGGACAGCGGAGAACAAAACGGCAAAGACTGTTGTAGACCACATCAATGGAATGCAAACAAGAAACAGTAGTGTTCTGATAAATAATATCGGCATAGTCCAAAATAGGCAGAAGCAGCTGTAAAACTATTCTTTTCCTGACCAGATAATTAAAACAATTAACAGATTGATAAAGTATTTTAAGACGAGAGTTGAGTTTGCTTGACATTGCTTGTACATGAGTTTTAAAAGATAAATCACTTTCCAGCCAAACACCAAGATATTTAAAGGTCTCAGTTGACTCTAAAGGAGAGGAGTCGAGAAAACAAAGCTTAAGATTATTTTCACATATATCCAAGGCTTTTCTATGGAACAATAAAGAATAAGACTTTGATTTATTAAGGAGAAGTTTATTAGCCAATAGCCACTGCTGTACAGAATTGAAATCGTGCTGTAAAGAGCGGTTTATCCCAGAGATGGTAGGTTTACTACAGTAAATGACTGTATCATCGGCATAAAGATGAATATTGCAGTCTGTACAGCATAAGGGCATATCATTAACAAAAATAGAAAATAATAAAGGTCCCAGAGAAGAACCTTGAGGGATGCCTTTCACTATGCCTGTATAATCAGACTGACAACCCCTGTAGGACACGCCCTGACGACGATGATGAAAATAACTACTAAACCAGAGTAAAGATGATCTCGAGAGGCCAATAGCATGCAATTTATCCAATAGAAGATAGTGATCAACTAAATCGAACGCTTTGGAGAGATCTAAGAAAATGGCACCGGTACACAGATTATCATCAAAACTAGAAAAGATATCATTAGAGAGTTTTAATAGAGCAGTGGTAGTGGAGAAGTATTTTCTGAAACCTGATTGGCATTGAGTAAGTAAATTATTATCAGATAGATAATCAGATAATTGATTAAAAATTAATTTCTCAAAAACTTTAACCACACTATTAATTATTGATATTGGCCTATAATTATTCAGAATTTGTAAATCTCCACCTTTATGCAAAGGAATGACTTTGGTACATTTCCAAGGGAGGGGCACTTCACAGGTATTAAATGACATATTAAAAAGCACAGCTAGTGGTGGTGCTAGTACATGCGAGGCAAGTTTAATAAACTTACCCTCAAGGCCATCCGGGCCAGAACCACTGCTATTGGAAAGCTTATTAATAGCCTGTTGAACATCCGTTGATCTAACCTGTCTAAATTTGAAAGTGCTACCACAGGGTTGGCTGTTAAGACACGGGTCTGCGTGAAAAACAGAAGGTAGAACATGCGGTGTTTGAGAAAAAAGCAAACTAAAGGCATTGGAAATCACGGCTGGATCATTTGTTATTTCATTATTAATTATCATATTATTTGAAGTACTATTGGACTTACCAACTAAAGTGTTAACCCTCCTCCAGAATTGCTTTGGGTTACTTAGATCATTTGACAAGCTATCACGGTAATAATTGGCTTTAGCATTTCTTGTTTGAGTTGTACAGGAATTTCGTAATCGTTTGTATTTCTCCCAGTCATCAGGTAGTTGTGTATGTTTATGTTTAACCCAGGCCCTATCCCTCTTTTTAAAAAGATTAATTAGATCACCATTAACCCATGGCAAATGACGGCCTTTAACCTTAATGGATTTCCATGGAGCATGTCTATCAATAACTAGCCCAACTTCAGTATGAAAAAAATCCCATGCAGCTTCAACATCAGGAATTAAGTAAAGCCTGTCCCAATTTATCCTTCGAAGGTCATTGACAAATAGATTATTATTAAATAATTTAGTTTCCCGTACCTTGATATATTTAGGAGGAAGATGAGGAGTTGCAATTTTCCATATACAATGGATAATGGAATGATCGCTAAAGCAGTCAGAGAGAACTCCAGAAGTGATTATTCTGTTTGGATGAGAAACAAGAATCCAGTCAATGAGAGATTTAGAGTTAAAGCCGACTCTAGTGGGCTCAGTGATGATTTGAGTCAAATTAGCACCATTAACCATATTACGTTCTGTAAATGTAGAAGAATCATTCCAATTTAAATTAAAATCCCCCAACAGAATAATTTCTCTTGAGTCTCCCAATAATGATACCGTAGCTAAAATGTTCTTAACAGACTCTAATTTAGGAGTTGTAGGTGGTCGATAAATATTGCCAATTATCAAATGTTTATTTTCATGAAGATTTACCTTAACGAAGATGCCTTCATAAAGCTCAGGTTTCACCTCAGGAATAATTAGCTGTGAACTCAGATTAGATGAAATATAAGTAACGACTCCACCTCCCCTGGATCCTCTGTCAGCCCTATACATTACATAATTTTCAAGGTGAACAATAGCATCAGTAGTACTATTAGTAAGCCATGTTTCAGATAAAGTGATTATATTGGGATTGTTATAGGACAGCCAAGCTCTAAGCTGATCAATTTTAGGAAGTAAACTACGGATGTTAAGATGGATAGCATGGAGACCTTTACCCATAAAATATATATTCGTGATCAATGAAGATAGAGCGAACTAACTTTGTGAGGTAAAAATCGTGAAAGTGAAGAAGAGATGAACATGAGAGCCAACACCATATACATACACACTCAACCATACCCACATTTAAAAAAACAAACAAAAACAAAACAATAACACAAAGATGCACACACAAAAGCAAAATAACAAATTAAACTAAACTGTCTTCATTCCCCCCCCCTGATTGTAGGACCACTGAGTTTCTTACGGCCATACAACTAAATGCTTCAAGAATTAATATAAATCCCTTAAAATGAATAAGTAAAAGAAAACACACATACACAATACAATTTTGTATGCTTATATTCAAAATAACCCAGTGGAGGAATATAAAATAAAACAGCATTATACTAAACAACTAAAAACAGCAATCTTCATGGTCAGAAAAAAGCAAACATTCAAGTACAAAGGCAAAAAAAACCAAAAAAAAAAAACCCCCAAAGAACAAAAAAAGACCGGATACCCAGGAGACGTCGTACATAACATAGGCAAGGCTACAGGATATTACTTGAGTATTTGTGAAAAGCAAAAAAGCATAACATCATTATATTTTATTTTTCCACCCCCTGTTCTTCATTCTCTTCCCCTTTCTTCCTTCCTTGAAAATATGATTTTCAAAAGACAGGTTGCAGTCAAGTATAACACCCAGGTCTTTTACTGTAGAGGATAAAGTAACAGGACATCCTACTATGTTAAAGTTGTATTGTGAGAGGTTTTGTGGGCGGTTTTTTGAACCGATAAGTATTACCTCTGTCTTGTCTGGATTTAATAAAAGAAAATTGCGCGTCATCCAATCTTTTATATCTTTAACACACTCTGTCAATTTGGATAATTTAGCGTTTTCATCTGGCCGTGATGAAATATAGATTTGAGTGTCATCAGCATAACAATGGAAACTAATTCCATGTTTCCTTATAATATTTCCAAGTGGCAGCATATATATTGAGAATAATAGAGGGCCTAACACAGATCCCTGCGGCACTCCATAGTTTACTGGAGTTATGATCGATTTTTCTCCATTTAAATAAACAAAATGGTAGCGGTCAGATAAATACGATCTAAACCAGCTTAATGCTTGTCCTTGAACACCAGTATAATTTTGTAGTCGATCTAAGAGTATTGTGTGATCTATAGTATCGAACGCAGCACTAAGATCAAGTAAAACTAATATTGAGATACAGCCTTGGTCAGAAGCTAAGAGTAAATCATTTGTGATTTTAACGAGCGCAGTTTCAGTGCTATGATGCGGCCTGAATCCAGACTGAAACTTTTCATAGATGTCATTTTCTTGCAAGAAAGAGCCCAGTTGGGCGGACACAACTTTTTCTAGTATTTTAGACATAAAAGGTAGATTTGAAATGGGTCTATAATTTGCTAGATTATGTGGATCTAATTGTGGTTTCTTAATGAGAGGTTTTATAACTGCCAGTTTAAATGTTCTTGGAACATGACCTAATGATAAAGACGAGTTAATAATATTGAGGAGAGGCTCTTCCACTACAGGTAACACTTCTTTCAATAATTTAGTTGGTATAGGATCTAGTAAACATGTTGTTGTTTTAGATGAAGTGATAAGTTTATTTAACTCTCTTTGTTCTATAGTTGTAAAGCACTGTAATTGTTCTTGCGGGGTGATAATTGAGGCTGAATTATAAGGCGCGATTGAGGATTGAATGTTTACAATTGTGGTTCTGATGTTTTCTATTTTCTCAGTGAAGAACTTCATGAAATCATTACTACTAAACTGTAACAGAATATTTTGTTCAGGTGACATCTGTTTATTTGCTAGTCTAGCCACGGTGTTAAATAAGAACCTAGGATTGTTATGGTTGTTTTCTATTAGTTTGCGGAGATGCTCAGCCCTGGCCGCTTTTAGGGCCTTTTTATAACGTGACATACTGTCTTTCCATGGGATTCTAAAGACCTCTAAGTTAGTTTTTTTTCCATTTACGCTCTAAATTACGGGTTTCTCTCTTTAGAACATGCGTAGTATTGTTGTACCATGGTGCTTTACTTTTCTCTCTGACCTTTTTTAATCTAATGGGTGCAACAATATCCAACGTTCCAGACAGAATGGTGCTCATAGTGCTATTTAATTCCTCTAGTTCATCTGTTTGTTTGGGTTCACTGAGCAGCTGAGACTGATCAGATAAGCTATTTGAAAAATTATCTATGGTGGATGGAAGGATTGTTCTGCCTAATCGATAACGCGGCGCAGCATGATATATTACAGGGGTACGTAATATGCAAGTTACCATATAATGGTCAGTGACATCGTCACTTTGTGGAATGATATCTATATCGGTTGGATCGGTTCCATGTGATATAATTAAATCGAGTGTATGATTAAAACGATGAGTTGGTCCGGTAACGTTTTGCTTGACCCCAAAGGAGTTTAATAAATCTGTAAACGCAGCCCCTAGCGCATCATTTGAATTATCTACGTGGATATTAAAGTCTCCAACAATTAATGCTTTATCGAAATTAACTAATAGGTCTGAGAGAAAATCTGCAAACTCTTTTAGGAAATCAGCGTAAGGCCCAGGCGGTCTATATACGGTAGCCAAGGCTAGAGATAATAGGGATGTTTTTCTAACATCTAAGAGCGTAACATTTAGTACAAGTACTTCAAACGAAATAAACTTATAGCCCGTTTTCTGAGTAACATTGAAAATATCTCTATAGATTGTTGCAACACCGCCGCCACGACCAATCAGACAGGGTTCGTGCTTATAGGAGTATCCTGATGGAGTAGACTCATTTAGACCGAAATAATCATTTGGTTTAAGCCAGGTTTCAGTAAGGCAAAGTACATCGAAGCTATTATCTGTGACTATTTCATTTACAGGAGGAGGAGGAGCAGATCCAACTAAATCAAGAAGAAATCACTTACTGAGTTAAAAAAAATAGTCCACACACTTTAAGTATTTATGGTCACATTGTAAAAAAATTAAGAATAAAAAAAGATTAAAATATAAAAATATATTTACAGATTTGCAAGAAACAAATGCCGCACCAACTGAGTTAACTCAACTTGTTTGTTTACTGTGTTGCATATGAAACATGGTTCAAAACAGATTATTGAAATAAAAGCCATTATAAAACTTACCTATATCTTGCAGATGTCACAATAGCTGATCGTGTCGTTTGCTCAAATCTGTTGACAATAAAATTAGCTTAATGTGTCAATTTACAGATCTGAAGACATCAGCATAATGAATGAGGAGAAAACAGGATCTATTGACATGAAATAAAGAGGCTTTTCAGCTGCTCTGATAATAGTGATGAGCCATAGACTATCAATACTCATTCAACAAGAATATAGAGAATACAAGAATGATACAGTAAAATATAACAACAGTAATATAAATGTAAATATAAAGGAAGCCGCTGATGACATTATCAACCCTTGTAATTTGTCCACATGAATCCGATTCCATAATAACTTCATAACAACAAAGTAGTTCGCTAACATCTTACCGTTTTGTATGGGAAAAGAAAGACACACGATGAAAACTTTTCTGAAAAGACCCCGTAAAGTGTTGCGTAAACTTTAGTGCAGTTACGAGATTTAACGTGTGAACTGTTTACCTCAAAAGCCTCAGGAGACGCGCGACCGCGAAAGTGGTGACGTCATCACCGCGAGACGAAATAAATGATAGATTATCAAAAACTCATTTTTAAGCATAACTTTTCTCCACTCAACTTTGTGATTTGGAACAAAAAAATATATATTACGTTTAAAAATAAATCTTTATTTTACAGAAACTGGTACAACGGTATAATTTTGGTCAGACAGTTATTTAAGAATAATGAACATCTCTTTACTTTGAATTCCTTAATCATTATAAGATCGCTGTAACTACTAAAGAGTTTGCTGTAGTATTTGATGCCATTCCCAGTAGCCTTATTCAACTTTTATCAGGCATGTTTTTTAAAAGTATATTCTGCTCACCCATACAAAAATGTAATATATGGCCATATATGTACTTATATTTTAAATAGCATGACATATATCTATACATATATTTGACTTGTATGAGAACACAATATATGCCTGCAACATATATCTATACATATATTTGACTTATCTGAGAACACAATATATGACTGCAACATATATCTATACATATATTCGACTTATCTGAGAACACAATATATGCCTGCAACATATATCTATACATATATTCGACTTATCTGAGAACACAATATATGCCTGCAACATATATCTATACATATATTCGACTTATCTGAGAACACAATATATGCCTGCAACATATATCTATACATATATTAGACTTATCTGAGAACACAATATATGACTGCAACATATATCTATACATATATTCGACTTATCTGAGAACACAATATATGCCTGCAACATATATCTATACATATATTCGACTTATCTGAGAACACAATATATGACTGCAACATATATCTATACATATATTCGACTTATCTGAGAACACAATATATGTTCAACATATATCTCTACATATATTTGACTTATCTGAGAACACAATATATGACTGCAACATATATCTATACATATATTCGACTTATCTGAGAACACAATATATGACTGCAACATATATCTATACATATATTTCACTTATCTGAGAACACAATATATGCCTGCAACATATATCTATACATATATTTGACTTATCTGAGAACACAATATATGACTGCAACATATATCTATACATATATTTGACTTATCTGAGAACACAATATATGACTGCAACATATATCTATACATATATTTGACTTATCTGAGAACACAATATATGACTGCAACATATATCTATACATATATTTGACTTATCTGAGAACACAATATATGCCTGCAGCATATATGAACATGTATGTGTCCAAACATGTGAAGAAAATATTTGAGTTCATCCATATATGATACCATATATCTGCATATATTACAGTATAGTATTGGTTTCTCGCATATATGGACAACATTAATTATAAATATGTGACATACATATTTGTTTTCAACATATTTAATAAATGTATGTAAACATACACTGTAACCCTTTACTGTAAATTTACAACGAATTTCTTACAGAATTGTAGGCTACTGTATTTCCATAATACAGTATTAAGCTGTATCTTTTACAGAACAGCTGTAAATATACAGCACATTTATGTTTTCGTCCTGATAAATTCGTTACCATCATACTGACTGAAAAGGCATTGCATTGTGGGATTGATTTCTTTCGCGCTCAATTCAGTTCAAATGTGACGCGTCATGCGAGCAGACAGTAACGTTAGGCAGCTACAACAGGCAAACTCGTCTTGTCAGCGGGATTCAACTGAACAAATAATCATTCCTGTTATCAAGATAAACAATGTCTGCGAATCTGTGAGCAATTTTAAAGCTTTTTTGAGGTTCGGTTCGGTTCGGTTCGTGTTTCAAACATTAGTTGCCTGTGACGCAGCAGAAAATGGACGACGTTAACGGTAGCAGCTACCTGAAGACGGATGGAAGAATTTGTCATTGAATAATCTAACCTGCGCGTGACGATAAGTGGGATTTAGAGTTTGAGAAGATGGAGAATTGTTCAACTGAGTGATACGGTAAGCCAATATATAGGTTTTTTTTTTTTTTTTTTTTTTTGCGTTCGCATTTCTACATTGTTTTCACGTATTTGGTTTGATTTTGCGAACGCGGTTTACTACCGTGGCCGCGCAAGCAATTCACTGACTCTGTTCCACCTGTTTACCAAGTAACGTTAACTTCGACATTTCATATAATAGACAACCTTTACCATGCTATTTGCATGACGTGCATTTGATATTTTTTTCGTTTTAGGCTTTGTAATCTGATGGCCATTGTTAATGTAAGTGCTTTTAAGTAGTGTTACAGTTATAGTCTAGGTTGTAAAAAAAAAAAAAATGCTGTCAAATTCTGTCAGTTCTGTGATCGTGCTTTTGAATCGTTGTCAGAATTTTGCTAGCACATGAAAATCCATGTTCCTAATGCTGTTTTCAAATGTAGTAGGCCTGTTCCTGATTGCCATCCCATGGTCCTACAACTACTCCCTAATTCAAAGAAGTTAGACGGTGTTATCCTTCAAGCAGATAAGTAGAGATTATTCAGCAAATCTCATTAATTTGTAATATGTTTTATGTTTTGGGTTCTGTTGATCAAGGTTGTGCTGTCCTTTTTAAAAATTGTTTCAGAAATTTGCATCGCTGATGTCCATTTGCCAGAAAGTCCACGACTTATTTCCTGGTATGTAAACATTAAAGGGGTAGATGAAACCTAAAATGAAAAGCCATCATTTACTCACCCTACTGCAAAATATGTTTTTCTTAATTAGTGTTTTTATTTTGTTTCCAGTCCAGATATCTACAATTCTTACATGAAGAAGCATTTATTAGACACGTAAAAATTGTCTTGTTTTCTGAAAGAATAAGTCAAAATTAAGTGAGTTTATGCTTAAAACAAACAAAATTATATGCCAGTGCATTTTAGCATTCTAACCAATTTTAATTTTTAGTTGAAAAATTTAATTCATAGAACTATGAATAGACAACTACATCGAACCACAGTGGAACCCACAGTAGTTATTTTAATTATTAATATTATTTATTTATTCTTTTTTTTTATTTTCTTTTTTATTCCATTACAGGCCAATCTCTAAGCAACCAGTGCTGGATATTAAGTTTGGAAGGTCAAGGTGTGTGTGAAGGATCACAGCCTCTTCATCACTGGCCTGGCAGCGCTGTTTGCCTCCTCCTATAACTTCAGCTTGCAGTACCAGGAAGAGGCAGCACCTTGAGTTTGGTCAGAGGTTAGTCATTGGCATATTTGCCATTCATACATATATATATATATATATATATATATATATATATATATATATATATATATATATTAGACTGAATTGTGTCACTAACCTTGACTTGACAGTATTTATTATGTTGACTACTGGTATGAACAATATGGCCCTGGTTTCCATACAGGGCTTAGCTTAAGCCAGGTCTAGGCCTTAATAAAATTAGGGTATTTAAGCAGCTTTTATAATAATGTATCATTAAAAAAAAAAAAAAACATTACTGGTGTGCATCTTGAGATAAAACAGTGGCAGTCATATATTTTAAGATATATCGGTGCAAGTTGTTTTCAGTTGAAGGATTAGTGAAAATTCTGTCATTAATTACTCGCCCTCATGTCGTTCCAAACCTGTAAGACCTTCGTTCATCTTCAGAACACAAATTAAGATATTTTTTGATGAAATCTGAGAGGTTTCTGAACCACCCATAGACAGCAACGTCTTTGCAACTTTTAAGGCCCAGAAAGCTAGTAAAAACATTGTTTAAATAATCCATGTAACTAGTGCAACCTTAAAGGAGAACTCCGGTCAATTTTAACATTGAGCTAATTTTTTTGTAAATTTGGAGTGCTGTCAATACAGAGAACAACGACAAAAATCGGTGTTGCCTACACCGTGTTATCCTCTTTTTAAAATTTGCACCCTGTTGACTTCAATTTTTAAACCTGCTTTTAGCCTCTTAACATCCTTGATGTGTCATACAAGTGCCCAGCCATGTGAGTGATTCCTTCAGAGTGAACACGGGTGAATCTGACTGCAGTAGATGTGAAAGATATCTTGTTGAAACATCTACAAATGTCCGTATATAGGTGAAAATGCCCCTTGAAATCAATTTAAGGTGGCAAATATATTACCCCTTAATAAAAAATGTTAATTTCTGTCACTGCTGTAAACTGACCACTGCATAGAATATGAATATCTTTGTCAGTCAGCTGTCAACAGGCCTAAACAAGCCATGGCACCAAGCACAGAAACACAATCCGTAAAATGTTATCTAATTATTATCAAGAAAACTTTGAAAATATCGATCGAGACATATTTTGTCAATATTGCTCACCCCTAATGCATGGTATTAATTTTGATTTCTTCGGGTCTTAAAAAGGTCTTAAAAAGCCTTAAATTTGACTTTAAAAAATGTGCAGAAACCCTGCTTCATAATATTTAGGTTGAACCACTGTAGCTATATATTTACCAATGTTTTTACCACTTTTCTGGGCTTTGACAGTTGCAATGATATTGATATCAATGGAAGGACAAAACTATCAGATTTCATCAAAAATATCTTCATTTGTGTCCCGAAGATGAACAAAAGTCTTGAGGGTGAGTAATAATGACAGAATTAAAATTTTTGGGTGCAAACATGCATTTTAGTCTGGTAAATCATGTTGTCATATATGCAATAAACATTGCAAGGCTTGCAATTAAGTTAAATTATTTCTGTCACAAAGGTTTGGGCTGGATTCTGGCAGTGTGTGCTCTATATAAACGGAGAGTCTAAAGACTGCCTTTCCACTGATACTCTGATGGCACCGGATGAGGGCATGATATTGTTAATGAGCTGGGTGATGAGTAGACAAAAGTTGTAGAATAAAACTTTAAATCTGGCAACCCCACTTCCAAAAATTTAGTTAGTTGACAGTGTGCATGTAAACAGACACATTGAGTTGATGTATTTTACCAGGGCAGAAAAAATATCAGTTATTGATCACAACATCCAACATTGCATTTTTTTTTTCACAACATCCAACATTGCATTTATTTTATTTTTTTCATGTTGTTCAGTTTTAGACCGCTTTTGTGCTGTCTCTCTTTGTCAAAATATATACACTCAGTTAATAATATTTAATTGTTGTTTTTTTCTGCCTTTTAGACACTTTCTTGACATCAATCCTGAACGTGGATCAAAAACAAAGAAAGGACAAGTAACTTCAAAGAAAACTGGCCAAGTTGTGCAAAACAAGAACACCACTGTAAGCCTACAGGTGTCCTCACTTCTGCGAAACCTGGCAGACTTTGAATGGGATTTCGTTTGCACTTTTATGGACTTCAAAAAAGAAACAGCATTTCACTGTCGTTATAAAGCTTGGAAGAGCCAGGACATTTTTTAATAGAACTCTGATTGTATTCGTCTGAAAGAATAATGTCATATACACCTAGGATGACTTGAGGGTGAGTAAATCATGTGCTAATTTAAATTTTTGGGTGAACTATTCCTTTAATTAAGTGCTAACTGTTACCTGTTTAAGTGTTAAAATTGCATTTTATGTTTAAAAAGTAATTCAGCCAACATGTTCACAGAAGGCAATTTAACTAAATAAATGTTTTAAAACCCAGAAAATGTTTTCTTTTTCCTAGTGTGACTACTCTTATGAAACCTTAAAGTATAATATTTTAATTATGTAATAATAAAAGCAGTATTCCCTGTAAAAATACAATTTATTGCTGTCGACAAGTTTAATGTAAAATGTGGTATATACTGTATTTGGTAATTACAGTGGAGTACTGTAAATGCTGTTTACTGTAGTAGTGTTGTAAAAATACAGTATGTGGATAGCAACCCAGCTGCCAGTATTTAACTGTAAATTTACAGTGAAAAGTTTTACAGTGTACATGCATGTGATACTGATGCATTTTTAAAGCTGTGGCATATGGTTATGGTACTTTGTGGATGTATTTGTCAAAAATGACAAAGAAAACACTGCATTATTGTATTAAAATACTATATTTGGTATTCACACAATAGACAATCTCCAACTATAGGCATTTAATTTCAAGGCATTCAGATATAAGGTTTGTATCCCTAATACATGTGAAAGTATGTACTATAGAAATAAGTACATATATGCATGTATATATATATATGCGTCATATATGCGTGTATACATATATGCGTCATATATGCGTGTATACATATATGCGCCATATATGCGTGTATACATATATGCGTCATATATGCGTGTATACATATATGCGCCATATATGCGTGTATACATATATGCGCCATATATGCGTGTATACATATATGCGCCATATATGCGTGTATACATATATGCGCCATATATGCGTGTATACATATATGCGTCTTACATATATTTCACATTTATGTGCATATACGGGAAAATATATGGCACTTACATGAAAACGGCCATTTTTGATATATTTTGAAATATATGTTTCATATATGTATATGTGTTTTACATATATGAATTTTGCATATATTCTCATATATGCAGCAGACATACATGGGCACTAACATTATATATGTAATTTACATATATTGACATATATTACATTTCTGTATGGGCACAAAGGCTGCATTTAAAAAAACACTAATATTGTGAAATTTTATTACAATTAAATAAATAAATAAAAATCCATGTGAATTTATAGTAAAGTCTTACTTGTTCCTGTGACCAAATCTGAATTTTAGCATCATTACTCCAGTCTTCAGTGTCACATGATCCTTCAGAAATCATTCAAATATGATGATTTGATGCTCAAACTTTGATTAATAGAAAGTTACAAAGAACAGAAATCTTTTGTAATATTAATCACTACCGTTCAAAAGTTTGGGATCAGTAAGAAATTGTATTTATGTTTTGGCTGGGGAAAGAAATAAAATAAATCAATGGGAAATCAATGAATCCCTAAAATGGGATCATCAACATGTGAAAAACTACTCAAACCCAAAATCGTATCAATTTATTTAGAGATTTCTGTAACTTATCCAACCATACACAGAACAGATCAGACATCCAAGAAATGCATGCTTACTCAAAATGACATTGCACTAAACATGATGCAAGTAGTTTTACATTTTGTTTAGCCAGAAAACTAACATATCTAGCATGAAGTTTTGTTCTAGCATTAGCCTTACCTAAAGTTTTCATAGCCATACTTGCACCACTTAAATCATTGTCAAGGACACAGCCAAGATAATTAACACTATTTCTGTTTGATATTACACAATCCCCTACCTTGACACACAGGTTAGGAACCTTGTTCAGTTTACTTTTAGACTCACATAACATGATCCCGTTTTTTACCTAAATGCAATAAGAGTTTACTTTCAGAGAGCCAGTCTCTTACTTTATATAACTCCTCATATCACTTGTATTTTACTGACATCTTTATCTGAAACCAGTAAAGCAGAGAACAAATTACAGTCACAAACTGCTTGCATATCATTTATGTATAGGAGGAATAAAAGGGGGCCTAAGACACTTCCCTGGGGAACTCCATTATTAATAATTGTTTATTCAGAGAGAAACACATCAATTTCTACACTTTGAATTCTCCCAGTTTAATAAAAGTTCAACAAGGCTATCAGCATACTTGAAAAACACAGACACTTAATTTATCTTACAGTACTGAATGATTCACTGTCGAAAGCTTTTTGGAGATCTATGAGAACCATTGCACACATTTTACCTCCATCAATCTGCTTCCTTATAAAATCTGTTAAATACAATACATTTACATTTGATCATTTAGCAGACGCTTTTATCTAAAGTGACTTACAAATGAGGAGAGCAATAAGCAATCAAACTAACAGCAGGAAAACATTAGAAGTAACTAATTGTTTTTTTTTTCTTGATGCAAGAAGAAGGAGCAGACAATAAAAATGGACAATAAAAGTTTAATACTTGGTGCAGCAAATGCAAAAATAAAGTAAAACTGGAAACAAATAAGACAGATCTCTCTCTTTATTGACTAACAAGATAATAAAGCATCTCAATCAGCCTCTTCTTCAGCTTCCTGAGCAAGAACAGTTAGTAAAAAATGTAAAAAAAAAACCACACTTGTACTTTTAAACATATAGATTATATTGAGCAACATTATATATGCGATATTGCTCTTTGGGAAGAAACTTTATCTTTGAGTTGATGTGAATCTCACAGTTAAATATAAACTATTTAATGTGACAAATGTTGACAATGTTTCTTTTATACTGTCGATGGTTGTGGCCAGGGCTGTAGAGTTCTAGAATCGCCGGTGTCCCAGATATGAGGTAGTTCAGGGGGTTCGGGGTCATAAACATAGGCTCAACTGATATTTATATACATCAGTTTTCCTGATTATTTTTGTCGGTTGTTTAACATTTCTATCCTAAAATAGCTGTCAAATATGAAATGTTTAGTTTAGCTATATTTGATCTCACACTTCATGACCGTTAACTGAAGGCTAGAACATGCGCTCAGCAGCTTCTGTGAACATAAAGCCTGTCTACTTTAATTTGATTGGTCATCTCAATATTCTGATGTTGATGAGCGGCGACAGACCGCAGAGCTCAGACGAGAAGATCTTGGAGCTGTGCAATATCCCTGCAGCACTAAAGTAGAGTTAATACTATATTAAGGAATTATTTCACAACCTTTATTATATACACCTCAGAAATATACTGAAGTCTGGAGCTCAGTGACTTCATAATTGGCTACAGCCGTGGTTGAGGCTGGTTAAGACAAACTAATAGGAAAGAGAGGTGGCATCGCACTTGAAAGTGCTGGAACTGAAGATAAGCTACTTAATGTGAGTTTTTGTGTGACTGTGTAGATTAGATGAATGAGTGAAGCTCTTCCCACATGCAGTGCAGTGATACGGTTTCTCTCCAGTGTGGATCCTCTCGTGTTTTTTCAGGGTTCCTGACCGACTGAATCTCTTGTCGCAGTGTGAACACTTGTAAGGTTTCTCTCCAGTGTGGATCCTCTGGTGCTGTTTCAAAACTTCAGCTGTGATAAAAGTCTTCTCACACTCAAAGCACATGTGATTTCTTACACCAATGTGTATTTTCTGATGTTCTTTTAAATGGTACAGACGTGAAAAACTCTTTCCACACAAAGAACATGAATGTGGTTTCTCCTGTGAATGAACTTTCACGTGTCTCCTCAGGGCTGAAGCTCTCAAAAACGTTTTACCACATTGATCACATTCATGCAGTTTCTCTCCAGTGTGGATGTTCATGTGTTCCTGAAGGTGTCCTTGATGTCTAAAACTCTTCCCACACTGATCACATGTGAACAGTTTCTCTCCAGTGTGGATCCTCATGTGAGACTTAAGGTTACCATTTTGGTTAAAATCTTTTCCACACTGATCACATGTGAACGGTTTCTCTCCAGTGTGGATCCTCATGTGAACATTGAGCTTCTGTTTGCTTGTGAAACTCTTTCCACACTGATTGCAAGTGAAAGATTTCTGAGATCTTCTTTGATGTTTTTCCACTTCATTCACTTCTTCATTCTCATCCATTGGGCCTGAAATTAAAGTTAAAAAGTGCTCAGTGAATCAATAAAAGAACAATTATGTAGTGAAAAAAAAAACTAGATCACAAGTGGACGTGCTAAACACTGGTGTAAACAGGGTCTATAACAATTTGAGCTTGTCCACTTTTGACCACTTCCAGAGGTAGTCGAAAACACATTCAACCGGATTGCTTTGGTAGTGTAGACGCTCATGTGGTCGAGTGTGTTCAAACAGACACAAATGGGTAAACATTATGGGAAGCGCTGTAGCCACCATATAATTCACAACTAGATTGTTCCTAGTCACGGATCACTAATGGCCCTCGTGGTAAGAAAGAGGGGGTTGGAGCAGGAAAGCAAACGTCTTTGTTCATTTGCAACCCTAAAGAACGCAAAAACAATGAAATATAGTTTTTCCATCACCATGTCCCTTTAGGGGCTCTGAATAAATCACATTTTTGTAGTGAGAACTGTTAAATATTTGATAAACTATGCAACTACCTAAAATATTAACATTTTAAAAATATGCAATAATGCTATAATTTTAACACTCTCTGTTTTTACACAAACTAAACCATGTGTAGCAAAGTCTATTTATTTGATCATTGTTTTTAAATGTTGGTGTTTTAGCAAGATAATAACAATATTTTGGAATGAGCAAAAACTGTATTAAGACATATCCATAAGTTTGGTAACATGGTTGCAGTAATTGTGAACCTATCTGACCGCTACCATTTTGTCTATTTAAATGGAGAAAAATTGATCATAACTCCAGTAAACTATGGAGTGCCGCAAGGATCTGTGTTAGGCCCTCTATTATTCTCATATGCTGCCACTTGGAAATATTATAAGGAAACATGGAATTAGTTTCTATTGTTATGCTGATGACACTCAAATATATATTTCATCACGGCTGGATGAAAACGCTAAATTATCCAAATTGACAGAGTGTGTTAAAGATATAAAAGATTGGATGACGCGCAATTTTCTTTTATTAAATCCAGACAAGACAGAGGTACTACTTATCGGTTCAAAAAAACACCCACAGAACCTCTCACAATACAACTTTAACATAGTAGGGTGTCCTGTTACTTTATCCTCTACAGTAAAAGACCTGGGTGTTATATTAGACTGCAACCTGTCTTTTGAAAATCATATTTCATATGTTACAAAAACAGCCTTTTTCCACCTTAGAAACATTGTTAAGCTACGTAATATGCTATTAGTTTCTGATGCAGAAAAGTTAGTTCATGCGTTCATGACCTCGAGACTAGATTACTGTAATGCTTTATTAGCTGGTTGTCCTGCATCCTCAATAAACAAGCTACAGTTAGTCCAAAATGCCGCCGCTAGAGTTCTTACTAGATCAAGAAAATATGATCATATAACACCAATTTTATCATCACTACATTGGTTACCTATAAAGTCCCGTATTAATTACAAGGTATTGCTACTGACTTATAAAGCCCTAAACGGCTTAGCTCCAGTTTATTTAACGGATCTTCTATCACCCTATAATCCATCGCGCTCTTTAAGGTCACTAAATTCGAGGCTTTTGGCCTAGGATATCCAGATCCACCAAAGGAGGGAGAGCATTTTCACATTTAGCTCCAAAACTCTGGAATAGCCTTCCGGATACTGTTCGTTGCTCAGACTCGCTCTCCCAGTTTAAAACTAGATTAAAGACGCATCTCTTCAGCCAGGCATTCATATAATAATTTTAATCTTACAGTTAAATCCGGTCTCTAGTTCATAAACGCCAGAGGAGAACTGGCCCCTGACTGAGCCTGGGTTCTCCCAAGTTTTTTTTTTCTCCATTAGGTCACCTGATGGAGTTTTTCGGTTCCTTGCCACTGTTGCCTTTGGCTTGCTCAGTTGGGGATACTTAATTTAATTAATCAATCAACAATACTATTGATCAGCATTACCAAACGTGGATGTTTTACACTAGAAACAAACACTAGAAACTGATGTACTATTTTATCTAATACTGTGAAGCTGCTTTGATACAATCTGTATTGTGGAAAGCACTATATAAATAAAGTTGACTTGACTTGAACCAGATGTAAAATAAACAGAAAAAAATACTCAGATAAAACTAATATTGACTTACAGATAACAAACATCCTTGTTTTAAAAATAAATAATTGCACCCGGTTCATATTATTAGCTGCTTTAATTATAATTCACAACTAGATTTGTCCTACTATAACAGATCTAAATCTGATGAACTGCTTTATAACCTTAATGTTCTTCAGCCTCACTAATGAAGAATCAGGAATAAACACCAACCTCTTTGTTCTTCAGTGTGTTTCATTCTGCAGTGTTCTGGATCTCTCATGTTCTCACTGTCCTTCAATAAACTCTGTCTTTGCAGATTTCAGCTCTTCCTAATGGTTTGATGCTCGTCTTCACTTGTAGCTGATGGGAATATTCCAGCATTTATTGGTGAATTGCAGTGGGAGGAGCTTCACTGAAGGAGGAGCTTCACTGAAGGAGGAGGAGCAGATCTGACAAAATCAAGAAGAAATCACTTACTGAGTAAAAAAAAATAGTCCACCCACTTTAAGTATTTATAGTCACATTGTAAAAAAAATAAGAATAAAACAAGATTAAAACATAAATATATTTACAGATTTGCAAGAAACAAATGGCACAGCTATTGAGTTAACTCAACTTTTTTTTTGTTTATTGTGTTGCATATGAAACATGGTTCATCACAGATTATTGAAATAAAAGCCATTATAATACTTACCTATATCTTGCAGATGTCAAAATAGCTGATCGTGTCGTTTGCTCAAATCTGTTGACAATAAAATTAGCTTAATGTGTGAATTTACAGATCTGAAGACATCAGCATAATGAATGAGGAGAAAACAGGATCTATTGACATGAAATAAAGAGGCTTTTCAGCTTCTCTGATAATAGTGATGATCCACAGACTATCAATACTCATTCAACAAGAATATAGAGAATACAAGAATGATACAGTAAAATATTACAACAGTAATATAAATGTAAATATAAAGACAGCCACTGACGACATTATCAACCCTTGTAATTTGTCCACATGAATCCGATTCCCAAATAACTTCACAACAACAAGTAGTTCGCTAACATCTTACCGTTTTGTATGGGAAAAGAAACAGACACACGATGAAAACCTTTCAGAAAAGACCCCGTAAAATGTCGAGTAAACCGTGAAAAGAAACAGACACACGATGAAACCCAAATGTTGAATAAACTTTATAGTACAGTTACATGATTTAACGTGTGAACTGTTTACCTGAAAAGACTCGGAAAGCGCGCGTCATCGAAAGTGGTGACGTCATCACCGCGAGACGAAATAAATCAAAAACTCATTTTTAAGCATAACTTTCCTCCACTCAACTCTGTGATTTGGAGCAAAAAATATATATTACGTTTAAAAATAAATCTTTATTTTACAGAAACTGGTACAATAACGGTATAATTTTGGTCAGACAGTTATTTAAGAATGAACATCTCGTTACTGTGAATTCCTTAATCATTATAAGATCCCTGTAACTACTAAAGAGTTTGCTGTAGTATTTGATGCCATTCCCAGTGGCCTTATTCAACTTTTATCAGGCATGTTTTTAAAAGTAAAAAAAAAAAACAGTAACGTTGTGAAATGTTATTACAATTAAATATATATATATATATGTGTGAATATATAGTAAAGTATAATTTGTTCCTGACCAAATCTGAATTTTAGCATCATTACTCCAGTCTTCAGTGTCACATGATCCTTCAGAAATAATTCTAATATGATGATTTGATGCTCAATGTTTTTTTTTTTTCAGGATTCTTTGATTAATAGAAAGTTACAAAGAACAGAAATATAAATCTTTTGTAATATTAATCACTACCGTTCAAATGTTTGGTATCAGTAAGAAATTGTATTTATTTTTTGGCTGGGGAAATAAATAAAATAAATCAATGGGAAATCAATGAACCCCTAAAATGGGATCATCAACATGTGAAAAACTACTCAAACCCAAAATCGTATAAATTTATTTAGAGATTTCTGTAACTTATCCAACCATACACAGAACAGATCAGACATCCAAGAAATGCATGCTTACTCAAAATGACATTGCACTAAACATGATGCAAGTAGTTTTACATTTTGTTTACCCAGAAAACTAACATATCTAGCATGAAGTTTTGTTCTAGCATTAGCCTTACCTAAAGTTTTCATAGCCATACTTGCACCACTTAAATCATTGTCAAGGACACAGCCAAGATAATTAACACTATTTCTGTTTGATATTACACAATCCCCTGCCTTGACACACAGGTTAGGAACCTTGTTCAGTTTACTTTTAGACTCACATAACATGATCCCGTTTCTTACCTAAATGCAATAAGAGTTTATTTTCAGAGAGCCAGTCTCTTACTTTATATAACTCCTCATATCACTTGTATTTTACTGACATCCTCGTCTGAAACCAGTAAAGCAGAGAACAAATTACAGTCACAAACTGCTTGCATATCATTTATGTATAGGAGGAATAAAAGGGGGCCTAAGACACTTCCCTGGGGAACTCCATTATTAATAATCGTTTATTCAGAGAGAAACACATCAATTTCTACACTTTGAATTCTCCCAGTTTAATAAAAGTTCAACCAGGCTATCAGCATACTTGAAAAACACATGACACTTAATTTTACAGTACTGAATGATTCACTGTCGAAAGCTTTTTGGAGATCCAAGAGTACCATTGCACTCATTTTACCTCCATCAATCTGCTTCCTTATAAAATCTGTTAAATACAATACATTTACATTTGATCATTTAGCAGACGCTTTTATCTAAAGCGACATACAAATGAGGAGAGCAATAGAAGCAATCAAACTAACAACAGGAAAACATTAGAAGTAACACATTATTTGTTCTTGATGCAAGAAGAAGGAGCAGACAATAAAAATGGACAATAAAAGTTTAATACTTGGTGCAGCAAATACAAAAAGAAAGTAAAACTGGAAACAAATAAGACAGATCTCTCTCTTTATTGACTAACAAGATAATAAAGCATCTCAATCAGCCTCTTCTTCAGCTTCCTGAGCAAGAACAGTTAGTAAAAAAAGTAAAAAAAAAAAACACTTGTACTGTTAAACATATAGATTATATTAAGCAAAATGATATATGCGATATTGCTCTTTGGGGAGGAACTTTATCTTTGAGTTGATGTGAATCTCACAGTTAAATATAAACTATTTAATGATTATTTTTGTCAGTTGTTTAACATTTCTATCCTAAAATAGCAGTCAAATATGAAATGTTTAGTTTAGCTATATTTGATCTCACACTTCATGACCGTTAACTGAAGTGCTAGAATATGCGCTCAGCAGCTTCTGTGAACATTAAGCCTGTCTACTTTAACCCTCTGATGGTCTTTTTTTATGTCTACACTTGAGTTCTTTGGGGTCTCTAGAGACCCCAGACAATAACATTTAATTTTGTAACAAGATAATAGTTTTTTTTTTTTACAAATGTAATTTTATTCTGTTTGTTAATGTTTTTACTCAACATTTGTGCAGTTTTTGGAGAATTTATGATATTTTTTAAATTTCTATAAATAATTAAATAAATAATTATTTAAATAGCCTTTTTACAAAAAAACAGCATTTGATGTAAAATTCACTTTATAAAAGACCCAGATTTCTAACTTTCATTCATGGGGATAACATGGATGATTTTAAATGGTTTAATGTAACATTTATGCCCATTTTTTGGAAAATGCAGTTTTAAAATAAAAAATAATAATTTTAACCACTAGATGGCTATAGAGCTCCAGTATATGCTATTTGCTATTAGACTACCTGAAAGATATCTTTTCACAAGTTGGATTCAGTTGGATTCATATCTAAATATTATAAAATCACAATTATAACAAAAATAAAATATTTTTGTCAAAGTTTAGCATTTTTTGTACCAAAAAACCCCCCAGTTTTTCAATAATGTTACATTATGATTAGAATCAAACCTGAACAAAATGTTACAAAGAGAAATGTTGGAGTCTTAAGATTTTATCATTTATTTCAATCATTTATTTTTAATCTAATTCTAGATTCTAGACACACACAATTGTGTGTGTGTGTCTGAGAGATAAAGAGAGAGAGTGTGTGAGTACACATTGTCGATGTGCCAGTGCCACCACACCACTTTATATTTGTAGTGGTTCCGCATTTTGGATGATTTTATTTGACACATTATAGCCTTACAAATGTTCCTGTGTGTGTATGCGTGCGTGCGTGCGTGCGTGCGTGTGTGTGTGTGTGTGTGTGCGTGTGTGTGTGTTTACATTTTCAATGTGTCAGTATCACCAATTTATTTTTTTGGTGGTACTGCATTTTGGATGATTTTATTTGACAAATTATAGCCTTACAAATGTTCCTGTGTGTGTGTGTGTGTGTGTGTGTGCGTGTGTGTGTCTGAGTGTGTGTGTCTGTGTGCACATTTTTCAATGTGTCAGTGTCACCAATTTAGTTTTGCGGTGGTACTGCATTTTGGATGATTTTATTTGACACATTATAGCCTTACAAATGTTCCTGTGTGTGTGTGTGTGTGTGTGTGTGTGTGTGTGTGTGTGTGTATGTGTGTGTGTGTGTGTGTGCGTGTGTGTGCACATTTTTCAATGTGTCAGTGTCACCAATTTATTTTTGTGGTGGTACTGCATTTTGGATGATTTTATTTGACACATTATAGCCTTACAAATGTTCCTGTGTGTGTGTGTGTGTGTGTGTGTGTGTGTGTGTGTGTGTGTGTGTGTGTGCGCATTTTTCAATGTGTCAGTGTCACCAATTTATTTTTGTGGTGGTACTGCATTTTGGATGATTTTATTTGACACATTATAGCCTTACAAATGTTCGTGTGTGTGTGTGTGTGTGTGTGTGTGTGTGTGTGTGTGTGTGCGCATTTTTCAATGTGTCAGTATCACCAATTTATTTTTGTGGTGGTACTGCATTTTGGATGATTTTATTTGACAAATTATAGCCTTACAAATGTTCCTGTGTGCGTGTGTGTGTGTGCGTGTGCGTGTGTGTGTGTGTGTGTGTGTGCACATTTTTCAATGTGTCAGTGTCACCAATTTAGTTTTGTGGTGGTACTGCATTTTGGATGATTTTATTTGACAAATGATAAGAGCACAGTTTTTATAGTCTCAAAAATGTATTCCTCTATATGTGTGTGTGTGTGTGTGTGTGTGTGTGCGCTTGTTGTGAGCAAAATAATTCAGCATTGTGGATGCTTTTTGAATTGGTGGAAGTGTGCCACTTTATTTCTGTCATTTCTGTCGATGTGTTCTGCGTTGTTTCTGATTTTGATGATGAATTTTGTCTATTTTGATTGCGGGGTCTCCAGAGACCCCGAGGACCTCGAGTGTCACAAATTTTGTCACGCTAACATAAAAACAGATATCATTCCACTTTATTTTTTTTTTTGTAGATCTAGAAAGTGTTAAGAGCCGTAGAAGGTTTCGTACCATTTGGACAAAGGGAACATTTTTTTTAATTTGAGCAAAAGTCATTTGCGGGTCAAAAAGACCCCGCGGACCATCAGAGGGTTAATTTGATTGGTCATCTCAATATTCTGATGTTGATGAGCGTCGACAGACCGCAGAGCTCAGACGAGAAGATCTTGGAGCTGAACAATATCCTTGCAGCACTAAAGTAGAGTTAATACTATATTAGAGAATTATTTCAGAACCTTTGTTATATACACCTCGGAAATATACTGAAGTCTGGACCTCAGTGACTTCATAACTGGCTACAGCCGTGGTTGAGTCTGGTTTAGACAAACTAATAGGAAAGAGAGTTGGCATCGCACTTGAAAGTGCTGGAACTGAAGATAAGCTACTTAATGTGAGTTTTTGTGTGACTGTGTAGATTAGATGATTGAGTGAAGCTCTTCCCACATGCAGTGCACTGATACGGTTTCTCTCCAGTGTGGATCCTCTCGTGTGTTTTCAGGGTTCCTGACTGACTGAATCTCTTGTCGCAGTGTGAACACTTATAAGGTTTCTCTCCAGTGTGGATCCTCTGGTGCTGTTTCAAAACTTCAGCTGTGATAAAAGTCTTCTCACACTCAAAGCACATGTGATTTCTTACACCAATGTGTATTTTCTGATGTTCTTTTAAATGGTACAGACGTGAAAAACTCTTTCCACACAAAGAACATGAATGTGGTTTCTCCTGTGAATGAACTGTCATGTGTCTCCTCAGGGCTGAAGCTCTCAAAAATGTTTTACCACATTGATCACATTCATGCAGTTTCTCTCCAGTGTGGATGATCATGTGTTCCTGAAGGTGTCCATGTTGTGTAAAACTCTTCCCACACCGATCACATGTGAACGGTTTCTCTCCAGTGTGGATCCTCATGTGTTCCTGAAGGTGTCCATGTTGTGTAAAACTCTTTCCACACTGATCACATGTGAACGGTTTCTCTCCAGTGTGGATCCTCATGTGAACCTTGAGATATGGTTTGTGTGTGAAACTCTTTCCACACTGAGTGCAAGTGAAAGATTTCTGAGATCTTCTTTGATGTTTCTCCACTTCATTCACTTCTTCATTCTCATCCATCGGGCCTGAAATTAAAGTTAAAAAGTGCTCAGTAAATCAATAAAAGAACAATTATGTAGTGAAAAAAAAACTAGATCACAAGTGGACGTGCTAAACACTGGTGTAAACAGGGTCTAAAACAATTTGAGCTTGTCCACTTTTGACCACTTCCAGAGGTAGTCGAAAACACATTGAACCGGATTGCTTTGGTAGTGTAGACGCTCATGTGGTCGAGTGTGTTCAAACAGACACAAATGGGTAAACATTATGGGAAGCGCTGTAGCCACCATATAATTCACAACTAGATTGTTCCTAGTCACGGATCACTAATGGCCCTTGTGGTAAGAAAGAGGGGGTTGGAGCAGGAAAGCAAACGTCTTTGTTCATTTGCAACCCTAAAGAACGCAAAAACAATGAAATATAGTTTTTCCATCACCATGTCCCTTTAGGGGCTCTGAATAAATCACATTTTTGTAGTGAGAACTGTTAAATATTTGATAAACTATGCAACTACCTAAAATATTAACATTTTAAAAATATGTAATAATGCTATAATTTTAACACTCTCTGTTTTTACACAAACTAAACCATGTGTAGCAAAGTCTATTTATTTGATCATTGTTTTTAAATGTTGGTGTTTTAGCAAGATAATAACAATATTTTGGAATGAGCAAAAACTATATTAAGACATATCCATAATTTTGGTAACATGGTTGCAGTAATTGTGAACTGATCTGACCGCTACCATTTTGTCTATTTAAATGGAGAAAAATCTATCATAACTCCAGTAAACTATGGAGTGACGCAAGGATCTGTGTTAGGCCCTCTATTATTCTCATATGCTGCCACTTGGAAATATTATAAGGAAACATGGAATTAGTTTCCATTGTTATGCTGATGACACTCAAATATATATTTCATCACGGCCGGATGAAAACGCTAAATTATCCAAATTGACAGAGTGTGTTAAAGATATAAAAGATTGGATGACGCGCAATTTTCTTTTATTAAATCCAGACAAGACAGAGGTACTACTTATCGGTTCAAAAAACCACCCACAAAACCTCTCACAATACAACTTTAACATAGTAGGGTGTCCTGTTACTTTATCCTCTACAGTAAAAGACCTGGGTGTTATACTAGACTGCAACCTGTCTTTTGAAAATCATATTTCATATGTTACAAAAACAGCCTTTTTCCACCTTAGAAACATTGCTAAGCTACGTAATATGCTATTAGTTTCTGATGCAGAAAAGTTAGTTCAGCGTTCATGACCTCGAGACTAGATTACTGTAATGCTTTATTAGCTGGTTGTCCTGCATCCTCAATAAACAAGCTACAGTTAGTCCAAAATGCAGCCGCTATAGTTCTTACTAGATCAAGAAAATATGATCATATAACACCAATTTTATCATCACTACATTGGTTACCAATAAAGTTCCGTATTAATTACAAGGTATTGCTACTGACTTATAAAGCCCTAAACGGCTTAGCTCCAGTTTATTTAACGGATCTTCTATCGCCCTATAATCCATCGCGCTCTTTAAGGTCACTAAATTCGAGGCTTTTGGTCATACCTAGGATATCCAGATCAACTAAAGGAGGGAGAGCATTTTCACATTTAGCACCAAAACTCTGGAATAGCCTTCCTGATACTGTTCGTTGCTCAGTCTCGCTCTCCCAGTTTAAAACTAGATTAAAGACGCATCTCTTCAGCCAGGCATTCATATAATAATTTTAATCTTACAGTTAAATCCGGTCTCTAGTTCATAAACGCCAGAGGAGAACTGGCCCCTGACTGAGCCTGGGTTCTCCCAAGGTTTTTTTTTTCTCCATTAGGTCACCTGATGGAGTTTTTCGGTTCCTTGCCACTGTTGCCTTTGGCTTGCTCAGTTGGGGATACTTAATTTAATTAATCAATCAACAATACTATTGATCAGCATTACTTAACGTGGATGTTTTACACTAGAAACAAACACTAGAAACTGATGTACTATTTTATCTAATACTGTGAAGCTGCTTTGATACAATCTGTATTGTGGAAAGCGCTATATAAATAAAGTTGACTTGACTTGAACCAGATGTAAAATAAACAGAAAAAAATACTCAGATAAAACTAATATTGACTTACAGATAACAAACATCCTTGTTTTAAAAATAAATAATTGCACCCGGTTCATATTATTTGCTGCTTTAATTATAATTCACAACTAGATTTGTCCTACTATAACAGAGCTAAATGTGATGAACTGCTTTATAACCTTAATGTTCTTCAGCCTCACTAATGAAGAATCAGGAATAAACACCAACCTCTTTGTTCTTCAGTGTGTTTCATTCTGCAGTGTTCTGGATCTCTCATGTTCTCACTGTCCTTCAATAAACTCTGTCTTTGCAGATTTCAGCTCTTCCTGATGGTTTGATGCTCGTCTTCACTTGTAGCTGATGGGAATATTCCAGCATTTATTGGGGAATTGCAGTGGGAGGAGCTTCACTGAAGGAGGAGGAGTTTCACTGAAGGAGGAGGAGTTTCACTGAAGGAGGAGGAGCAGATCTGACAAAATCAAGAAGAAATCACTTACTGAGTAAAAAAAAATAGTCCACCCACTTTACGTATTTATAGTCACATTGTAAAAAAAATAAGAATAAAACAAGATTAAAACATATAAATATATTTACAGATTTGCAAGAAACAAATGGCACAGCTATTGAGTTAACTCAACTTTTTTTTGTTTATTGTGTTGCATATGAAACATGGTTCATCACAGATTATTGAAATAAAAGCCATTATAAAACTTACCTATATCTTGCAGATGTCACAATAGCTGATCGTGTCGTTTGCTCAAATCTGTTGACAATAAAATTTGCTTAATGTGTCAATTTACAGATCTGAAGACATCAGCATAATGAATGAGGAGAAAACAGGATCTATTGACATGAAATAAAGAGGCTTTTCAGCTGCTCTGATAATAGTGATGATCCATAGACTATCAATACTCATTCAACAAGCCATTCAGGATCAGCAGATCATCTCACTTTATTAAGTATTTGCTGCTAGAAACAGATTGAGTCAGAATATAAATGTAACAAATTATTATTATTATTATTATTTTACTGTCACTTTTGATCAATTTAATGCAATAAAAGTATTAATTTCTTTCCCAACACTTTTTTTTTATAAATTCTAACTAACCGCAAGCTTTTGAATGGTAGTGTATAATGCTACAAAAGTTTCTATTTCAGGTAAGGATCTGTTTACAGATCGTTTCTGATGAAATAGAACGGTTAAGATTAACTTTTCGATTTCCCCCCCACCAGTAGACTGGGTGTATGGTGCACTCGAACACTCCTTCCTAAAACACATTAAACTTTCGTTTACAAAGACGTGAAACTCACCGAGTGGTCAGGGGTGTCCACTGATATGCTCACACAAAAATCGCTGCAAAATATGCTTTCCAACAGGTTTTATCGTAGTTTTTTGTCTCCTCAATTGACTTGATGGGCTGTGAGGTAAGTTACTACTCCGCGCCGGAAACTGAAATGGGTTTCAGGGGTTGTTTTCTTCTTCTTCTTCGGTTTTTTTTTTTTTTTTTTTTCGGCGGATCGCAAACAATGAAATGCCAGTGGTTTGCTTGCAAAGGTGCATTATCGCCACCAACTGGGCTGTCTATTATTCAAGCTCTCAACGGAAGAAGGTACGGGTGTGAGGCGTTTGGAAAAATAGATCCACAGTTTTACAACGAATGGTAAAACACCTGTTGGAAAGCATATTTTGCCGCGATTTTTGTGTGAGCATATCAGTGAACACCCCTGACCACTCGGTGAGTTTCACGTCTTTGTAAACTAAAGTTTAATGTTCTGACCTCACTACGTGTCACTTCTCTATCCAGCTAGAGAGACAGTGAACAGGCGAGATGTTGATTCATGGCTTTTAATCCTCCTTTAGCTTTCATGAATATTTTCTCATTTAATTTTAACATTGTAAAACTGTAAATAGACATAGAAAATACAGCAATTAGAATTGCACATATTCAAAGTGCAGTTGACTGAACAGTATTTACTGACTAGCTAAAGCATTCAAATGAAACATTAAATCAAAACATTAAACGTTACATTTTCGTGCATTTGTTAATTATATTCCTTGTTTTAGGTAATGGCTTATAATCACGGAATAAGCCATATAATCATAACAAAAGATCGCTATGGAACTGACTAACTTTTAATACTCACGCTGTGCACGTCACTTCAAATTTCGTTTTTAGCAACATTTGCATCTCTAGATTAATGAATTTACTGATAAACATCTTAAACCTAATAAACATCATATTTATATAATAAATAATAGCGACTTACAGCCTTATGCGGCCACGACTTCACCGTACGAGCCGCATGTCAGCCATGATACTTCACAATGAACTCAACGCAACAAGTTATATGAAAGTTACCAGGGCCACAAGACGTGACTACACTCCAGGGCCCAAAAACATCTAAGCCGACCCTAGTGAACGGGGGCTCCATGGTGAGTCGATCTTCTGGGAGGTTGGCCATTTTTTGTTCAACAGGTTTTCCTCTAAGCCTACGACAAGTGACACACTGATAGACTAGTTTCCTGCCTCCAATTATCCAAACACCAGCAGATCGCAACGCTCCCTCAGTGAGATGACGACCTTGGTGTGCGACGCCTTGGTGGCAATGTCTCACAAACAGAGTTGACACATGATGTTTTTTAGGGAGTATCAGCGGGTGCTTTTTGTCGTATGGAAAGTCGGCTAGAGACGTCCGACCCCCCACCCTTAACAGCCCATCTGAGTCTATGAAAGGGTTTAGAGTCCACAAGGGGCTTGTTTTTGGGATTCGTTCCCCTTTATGCAGTTTCTTAATGTCCTCTTTGAATGCATAATGTTGGACACTTGAGATGACTGTAAGTTTAGCTTGAGTTTGAGGATTTGTACTGTTTTGGCCTGAAGCTTTGGACTTGTTTCTAGCTAGAGAAGTTTTGCCATACCTCGTATGAGATGTTTCCATGTTGAGAATCGTTCGAACTGGTGAGGTCTGAGGGGTTCGATGTTGGCTTTAGTTACATAGACATTTACTTCTGGTCGAATCTCTGAATCATGCTCTGGTTCTATTAGCTCAAACTTGTTTGTAGCTGCTGTAGATGAACACTGGGGCAGTTCCTTCGTCAAGAATGGGGGTCCGGTGAACCAGTATGTTTGTGGCAGTAGAAGTGCTGCTATTGGGCGAGTAGCAATATCTGCTGAGTTGTTTTCTGATGAGACATGATGCCACTGGTTTGGTTCTGAAGATTTTCTGATTCTAGAGACTCTGTTCGATACATAGACATAAAATCTTCACATGTTGTAGATGTAACCTAGTACAATCTTACTATCTGTGTAGTACTTTACAGCATAAAGCTCCAAGTCGATTTCTTGGCATATAAGCTCTGCCATTTCTGTAGCAAGGACAGCGGCGCATAGCTCCAGCCGTGGAATTGTGTGAGCTGTTTTTGGTGCTAATTTAGCTTTGCCCATGACAAATCCGGTGAAGTGCTGTCCCTGCTCATTGACAACTCGCAAGTAGGCGACAGATGCTATTGCTGTGGATGAGGCATCACTGAAGACACAAAGCTCTCTGTGCTTTGTTGAGGAAAGAGACAAAGGTACGTACGGTCTGGGAATGTGTAGGTGCTCTAACTCGAGAAGAGAGTCTCTCCATACAGACCATAGTCTTTCTTTGGCTGGCGATAGGGGGTCGTCCCAGTCGCATGGTTCGGAGGTTAGTTCTCTTATGAGTGCTTTTCCCTGTACAGTTATAGGCGCAACGAAACCTAGGGGATCGTACAAACTATTAACAGTGGATGGCACGCCTCTTTTGGTGAATGGTTTTTGTTCTTTAGAGATTTGAAATGTGAACGTATCCGATTCAAGACTCCAGCTGATGCCTAAACTTCTTTGCACAGGTAATGGGTCAGTGTCTAAGTCAAGGCTTTTAATGTTTTTTGCTAAGTCATTTGCTGGGAATGCCTCCATGACCTTGCTGCTGTTTGAGGCAATTTTGTGCAAACGCAGATTTGACTCAGCTAACATTTTCTGTGTTTTTTGCAGGAGAGCAATTGCTTCAAATTCAGTTGGAAGTGAGGTTAGACCGTCATCTACGTAAAAGTTTCTGGTGACAAAATGCTCTGCGTCCTTGCCATATTCCTTCAAACTGGCTTCAGCTGCCTTGCGGAGCCCGTAGATTGCAACAGAGGGAGACGGACGATTTCCAAAAACATGGACTTTCATGCGATACTCAATGATCTCTTTTGTGACGTCATTGTCTTTAAACCAGAGAAATCGCAGGAAATTGCGATGGTCTTCCCTTACTGTGAAACAGTAGAACATTTGTTCCACATCTACTGTTATTGCGATGGGCTCTCTGCGAAATCTGATTAGAACACCAAGCAAAGTGTTGTTGAGATCTGGGCCACTTAACCCTCTGAGGTCGGCAAACGCGCCAGCGCGTTTTGCCGGATTTTCTCCACATTGTAGCACTATAAACTTAAATTACTCCATCATTTATGGTCATACAGAAAAAAGAAATATAAAAAAAGAATCTGTGATATTTCTCCTTTTGTATGTGTCCACTTACAATCAAATCAAAACATTGTGCTTTTGTAAAATAAAGAAAATAAACAGGGTGTGCGTTCTGCCTCTCCGTCGCGGTGAACTTTTTTTTCTTGAGCACGTCTATAAACTGAAACAAAACTCAGCGAATACTTGTCACACATTTATGAGCCATATACCTTTATAAACATTTAAGTGTGTACTTTTAAATGATCGGATTCAAAACGAAAACAACTATTCTCTGTTTAAGTAATTTGTATAAAACCAACAAGATGTCCAGCTTCTCAAACGCTTGCTAATTACAGGTAATTTGGACACGCCCACTCGCGCAAAAGATATTCACATGCAAATCTCCACATGGGGACGCGAAAGCGCTCGTTACCTCAACAACAAAACACCAAAACACTTCACAAGTCTCTGCTTTTCGTCCAGTTTGAAAGACGCGCCTGAGCTTACATTGGAATTATACCTCAGAAGAAGAAGAACGCGATTTGACAAGGAAGATGTAAGGTAAGAAATTATTACATATTAGTTTGTTATTGTTGCATACATTTCACATTGCAGTTGAACTGTTGCTAGATTTATGGTGAATATTATAATATTTAGACCCGGGTTTACTGTTACTGTGTTTGTGGATATCTGCTCAATGTAGATATGGTAATCATAATGTTTTGAGCGCGATCGCGTTTGAATGTATCATATTTGGAGCGCGATCGCGTTTGAATGTATCATATTTGGAGCGCGATCGCGTTTGAATGTATCATATTTGGAGCGCGATCGCGTTTGAATGTATCATATTTGGTGAAAAGCACCAAACGGCTTCATGTTTTTACTATTATCTCATGCCATATCATCATAACAAATGGAAACATTTGAAGTAACATGATAATCAATATATTTTTCTCTAGCTTAGTTGTTTTATTTTGGAATATTTATAGGCTGCTAATATGGTTATTGTTATTATTTTATGCAGCACTGCGCATTTAATTTTTTTTTCTTTCAGGGCCCAGATGCCACTCCTGCTGACTTCAACATTCACATGAGTCTCATGAACATGGTAAAGTGAAAATCAAACACCTTGGAAATAAAAGGTATGTACAATGTTTTTAGGATTGGCACAAAGGTCTCTGTCTTTCGATAATAGTTTTCAATGAGTGCTTTTTTGTCATTGGTTTTGTATCTTTGGATTATGTTGTGTTGTAAATAAAGCCAAACAATTTAAAAGCCATTCTTTTTTAAATCTCCTCATTTACTGTATTGTGCAAGGTTGCTCAGAATGATAGGGCCATGATAGCTCCTAATAGGGACATTAGAGAGTGTCTTTGTCTTTCTCAGGTGAGAAAAGCCATACATATTAATGAGCTCTCGCATAAGGCTTATTCACACAAAACACGTCGTAAAATTTTTAAATCAATATATTGTCTTATCTGAATGAGCAGTCAGGGTGATTTTCACATAGTTTTAGAGCAAATATTCTAGGCTACGTCATACAATTTTCAAAAGTCTTGTGAAGAAATAATCAGTATGGGTTTCATGGCCTTATTTCAGTGAGAATTTTTTTTTGTATTTTCACAAACCACGCATAAATGTCATTATCTCAAAACAACAAACTTTTACACACATGCTGCTGATATATTATTGTAGCAGAGTTTGTGCTGAATACAGTGTAATTAGACTTTAGCCATGAAAATGTCACAAGTAACATAAATAAGCACAAATGTCAGAGCATGTCAGAACACCTCCAGGGCCCAGAAAACAGCTCAGACCTCAGAGGGTTAAAAGAACGTCGTTGAGTGCTACACCCTCATGTTTGGCACTTGAGTCAAAAACCACACGTATTTGCTTGGGCTTCTGCGGGTGGTACACCCCAAACATGGGAAGATACCAACACTCTTCATTCAGCTGTAAGGGGGGTGCGACTTCTGCTTGCTTGTTGTCTATGACTTTTGCATAAACTGTACAAAGTGCTCTCTCATTTCATGTTTTTTTGTCGAGACTTCATAGTGTGATGAGTCTTTTTAAAGCCTGGTCTCGGTTATTTGGTAGACGTTGTCTGGGTGTAACAAAAGGAAGGGGTGCAACCCAGCTGTTTTTCTCATCCTGATACATTTCGTTCTGCATTATTGTGAGAAATTGCGCATCCTGTTGTGAAAGTGCTAATTTTTTTATAATCCTCCCTCCTGATGAAGATAGTGTCCCCGAGATTGTCTGTTTGCATTGCCTGGTAAATATCTGTGCAGATTTGAGTGTCTTTTAGTTGACTTACAGATTTGTCTTTTATTTGCAGGACATTGGTACATGGACTGAGGTATGATGGACGCCCGTTGAGCAGTGTGTTAGTTTTGTATGCTGCGACAGATCTTGATTTGTGTGCACCATTCAAACAGACATCTCCCACAATAACCCAGCCGAGGTCAAGGCGCTGGGTGAATGGTGCACTATGGGGACCATTGCGCTGCTCTCTCACTTTGTGCAAACTCAGGATGTCTCTACCCAAGAGCAACAATATTTTTGCATTTGAGTCTATGGGATGTATCTTGTGCGAGAGCTCCTTTAAGTGTGGGTGGTATTGGGCGACTTCAGGCGAGGGAATCTCTGAGCGATCCTCTGGGATCATGTCACATTCTAGCATCGCAGGCAGTTGCACCTTTATGTGACCATCTATAGACTCGACAATAAAGTCTTTAGCCTTTCTCCCTCTCACTTGCATGATTCCTGAACATGTCTTTAATGTATACACCTCTGTGCCTCCTTTAACACTAAAGAGGTCAAAAAACTCTGAGCGGGCAAGAGACTGATTACTTTGCTCATCCATAACAGCATACAGGTTTATTGCTTTGTCCCTCTGTCCTACTGGATACACTTTGGCCAGGCATTTTTTAGCACAAGACCTTGAGCCGCGCTGTTCGCCACATACCTCTGTGCACATTGCAGTAGCTGAGACTGATGGTGTGCTGGTCTCAGGCTCCCGCCATGCTGCTTCACCTCTGTTGGCGGTGTGATGCTGTTAGGAGGGGGTGGGCCTGGATGTAGCACTGTATTGTCTTTCACTCCCACATTCTTTGCAGGTGAGTTTGATCTGACAGTTTTTGGCTTGGTGTTTGGTTGATGCACAACACTTGAAGCATATGTTTTTGTCCTTCAGATATGTTTTTCTCTCTTCTAGGGACTTACTGCGGAAACTGCGACATTTTCTGAGAGGATGCGGCTTTTTATGCAAAGGACATTGTTTGTCTGGATCCTCACTAACATCTATTGTTTCATTACTCTGTGCTATTTCTGTCTTTTTCACTGAAATCATAGGGCGAGTACTGTTTTTAACTGGTCTGTCAAACTTGGACTGAGCTGCTGACAGAAAGGCGAAGCTAGGATCATTTCTTATGCGTGCTTGCTCCCGTACAAAGTTAGAAAAGGTAGAAAATGGTGGAAAAGTGGCATTGTAATCTACCTTGTATTTGGATGCATGTGAGATCCATCTTTCTTGGATGGAGTAAGGGAGGAGCCGTTCCACTATGGGATTAACACCACAAGCTGTATCCAGAAAGGCTAGCCCAGGTGAATAACCCTCTGCTTTAGCTAGTTGTAGTTCAAGTAAGAGGTCTCCTAGCTCCTTTAGCTTACTTGAGTCTCTAGCTGTAATCTTAGGAAAGTTTTCAACCTTTTGAAAGAGTGCATGTTCAATTACCTCAGGTGCTCCGTAGGTTTCTTCCAAGCGTTGCCAGATCATTTTTAGAGCTTCAGAGGCATCGTTGAATTGAGCCGCACTGATTCTTTTAGCTTGTTGGTTTGACTTTGGTCCAAGCCATTTTACAAGTAGATCTAATTCTTCTTTAGGGGACAGGGACAAGTCTTTAGTGACATTCAGAAATGACGATTTCCAGCTACGATAATTTTGTGGATCATCATCAAAGGTTTGCAAAGTGGCTGACACCAGTTCACGTCTCATTAGATATTTAGCCATATCATTTACCGTAGATGGCTGTTTTGGGGATTTGGGGGCGTTGAGCTGAATGACTGGTGTTGGTGGTTGAGAACTGGATGTGATATGTTAGGATGTGGTGTTGACGTGTATATGGACAGCCGTTGTTGTCTGTGCAGCGGGGTTTCTTGCTTGGTTACAGGAGTATTGTAGAGGATTGGTGATGGTTCTACGCCTGTGTTATGTTGGTAGAAGGGGTTCGAGATTGAGATTTGAGGCTGTGACAGCACTTGGTTGTTTTGCAAGAATGCTTGACTGTCAATGAAATTTTTAACCTTCTCCTTAAGGTTAAGGTCCTTCTCCTTAAGGTTAGGAGGCGGGTGCGGTTTTGAAATTTGGTCAAAAACGTTGGTGCGGATGGATGGCGGACAGATAATGAGTTTTGTGATGCGGTTGCGGATGAAATAATAGCCCATCCGCGCATCTCTAGAAAACGCACAATGAGCGCTCCCTTTATAATTGCTAAAAAGCTGTTATCCATCTTCATCTAGATTTCTAGCACTCACTTTCTAGCAAGTTTGACTTCACAATGTTTGCAAAGACTAATTAGAACTGAGTACAGAACAGTGTGCTGAAGACCACAATCGCACCGGAGGAACCTTCTCATAGTTCCTAGAACTATTGGCGGAAGTTCCCGGATTTTGGCGTGTTCGCACCGCAGGAACTAGGAACGATTTTAGTTCTAGGAACTCCTTTTGGAGGAACTAATTTACTCCTACTTCAGAGTCGGTCTAAACCAGCGCTATAGGAACTACAGTGACGGTAGTGTTCGCTGATTGGCCGAACGCACGCGAAACACCAGCACCGCCATTATTAACACACAGATTATAGCCTATATATTTACTCCAGAAACTAACTCTACGAACATGTAAAAGAGTGATAGATGAAGCTCTTAACCTTTACGCTGAGGAGAAAATCCAACGCAACTTTGAGGGGATCAAGAGAAACATGATTATATATTTCTGCTCAGCAACACTGGACATCAAACACACGACATACGCTAATAACTGTTCATCACTGTCTACTTTATATGTATGACAGTTCTATCTAATGACGTATTAGACAGGACTGTTAGACAGATCGTAAACTAATGAACACAGAGAATGCAAGAACTGTTTGTATGCTCAGGCGTTTTTAGTGCTGTCAAAATAAAGGTCCCCCGCGCCTTCAAAATAAAAGTCACAACAACAAGCGTGTCTTACGTCACTTTAGAGCGGTGCAAATACAACCAGGAAAATGTTCTCAAGGGAACCATTAGTTCTCGGGGAAACACCCTGGTCTGCAGACAACAGCGCATGTGCGAGTGACTTGAACGCTTGAAAATAAAGTCCACTGATAATGCCCACACACAGAATGTGTCTTTCCGCGCTCACTGGCAAAAGAGTAAGCTTAGTTCGACCGGCTCGCGGAACAAAACTGAGCGGAACGCGGAAAATGAAGTATTCAAGTAATCCTGAAGACCTTGATTAGCTGGTTTAGGTGTGTTTAATTAGAGTCGGTGCCAAACTCTGCAGGGCTGCTGCTCTCCAGGAACTGGGTCTGACACCCATGATCTATAGCCTTCATTAAAAATAATAATAATAAACAGGCTATCTACCACAAATCAACAGAGATAAGTGGGATCATGATTATAGTTAAATAAGATAAAAGACACATCTAATATGACCAATTACATTTATTTTAATATTAAATATCACAATGTGTCATTCACTTTCAAATGTGACAATTTATCATTTATAATTAATAATGAATTTATATTATAAATACACATCTATGTAGCTATTATATGCACATGTATATTTATTTAATTCAAGTGTCGTCTGTGTTTGATGACGTTGCAGGTTGACAACGCATTTTGTCCAGTGAACCGAGTTTGAAACTAAATATATAAAAACTAAATTTAAATTTGTTCACAAAATAAAAACTTGTCCTTGTGTAATTCAGAATTAACTTTAATTCTAAAGTTTGTTATGTAACTATGTCTTTGAGGCGAGACACTACAGACAAAAACTGTTTTATCATGTTAATTTTGAGATTTTGGGCTTTTTGGCTTTATTTTTCAGACTAGTGTAAAGAAAACATCCTAAATACACTTTTAAGTGTATCTTTTATAGCACTTTATCTATTTGCGTCTGTAGATTTCAATTACAGTATGTGTCTTTAAAGTCTGCTTTAAAGGCCCTCTATTATTCTCAATATATATGTTGCCACTTGGAAAATTATAAGGAATATATATTTCATCACGGCCGGATGAAAACGCTAAATTATCCAAACTGACAGAGTGTGTTAAAGATATAAAAGATTGGATGACGCGTAATTTTCTTTTATTAAATCCAGACAAGACAGAGGTACTACTTATCGGTTCAAAAAACCGCCCACAAAACCTCTTACAATACAACTTTAACATAGTAGGATGTCCTGTTACTTCATCCTCTACAGTAAAAGACCTGGGTGTTATATTAGATTGCAACCTGTCTTTTGAAAATCATATGTTACAAAAACAGCCTTTTTCCACCTTAGAAACATTGCTAAGCTACGTAATATCCTATCAGTTTCTGATGCAGAAAAGTTAGTTCATGCATTCATGACCTCGAGACTAGATTACTGTAATGCTTTATTAGCCGGTTGTCCTGCATCCTCAATAAACAAGCTACAGTTAGTCCAAAATACCGCCGCTAGAGTTCTAACTAGATCAAGAAAATATGATCATATAACATCGATTTTATCATCACTACATTGGTTACCTATAAAGTCCCGTATTAATTACAAGGTATTGCTACTGACTTATAAAGCCCTAAACGGCTTAGCTCCAGTCTATTTAACCGATCTTCTATCGCCCTATAATCCATCGCGCTCTTTAAGGTCACTAAATTCGAGGCTTTTGGTCATACCTAGGATATCCAGATCCACCAAAGGAGGGAGAGCATTTTCACATTTAGCACCAAAACTCTGGAATAGCCTTCCTGATACTGTTCGTTGCTCAGACTCGCTCTCCCAGTTTAAAACTAGATTAAAGACGCATCTCTTCAGCCAGGCATTCATATAATATTTTTAATCTTACAGTTCAAACTAAAATCCGGCCTCTAGTTCATAAACGCCAGAGGAGAACTGGCCCCCGACTGAGCCTGGGTTCTCCCAAGGTTTTTTTTTTTCTCCATTAGGTCACCTGATGGAGTTTTTTCGGTTCCTTGCCACTGTTACCTTTGGCTTGCTCAGTTGGGGATATTTTGGGGATATTTAATTTTAATTTTATCAATCAATAAATTCCATTAGAAACAAACCTTGTTGTATTATTTTAATTTAATACTGTGAAGCTGCTTTGATACAATCTGTATTGTGAAAAGCGCTATACAAATATACTTGACTTGACTTGACTTGTTTTCTCAAAATGACTTTTTCTCTCCACTTCAGCAGCACTTACATATACCAAACTTTACAGTTTTATTCCTATCAATATTCTGAAGGTTTTTACAGAGGGGTTTGTTCATATAGAATTTACCTGATTTTATTCTATAAAAAGAAAAAAAGGAAATTTATTTATTCCTGGTTGTTGACAGTATTTTTTTAAACTTATGGAGTGATAAAAAGAGAAATCCAAAATCCCCTCTGTAAAAACCTTTGACTATAATATGTCAAAAAAGAAAAGAAAAACGAAACAAGAATTTTGTTCTAGAAATGTATGCACATTTGTGAGATAACGCTCCATTTACATATTTAATAAACATAACATTTCCGAAAACTTATAATACAAAAAATTTTTGCAATTTTAATGTAATCAGTCAGCTGAGGTGAGCTATTTTTGTTTACACTTTTCAAACTTTTGTAATGTATATGCAAATATGGTTGAGTGAAGCATTTCATATCTGATTGGCTGATAAAGTAATGGTCCCGCCTCCCGTACTGGAAAGAGGATTCCTATTGGATAGTTAATTGTCATTCAGAGGAGAGCGGTCACACGCGTATTCCTCAGTTGAAAACACTTAGTTATAGTTGTTATTTAGATTGTGTATTGAGTGGTTTCGACAAGAAATTCTAGAAATTTTAATGTATTTTATTTTGTTTCGTTATTTATAAAGTGGTGAGATACTGTTTGTTTACATTTGAAAGGAAAGTTCGTTAAATTGACCCTTCGCTAAGTCACGCCCGAAAACCGCCACAGGCCAATCGTGGCTTAGCAACCGTAACTAGGCGCGGGAGGTCTGGCAAGCTTTCGAGCGAGGGAAACATGCCGAAAGCGTTGTGCGTATGGATTGTGCAAATCTGATACCCGGTATCCTAAAAGTTTGGACGGGGTGGTGGATTTTGTTCCCTTCCCGAAACCTAAAACCCAAGTGGAGAAATGCCGGGCGTCATTTTCATTTATATAGCGCTTTTAACAATGTAGATTGTTCCAAAGCAGCTTTACATTGATAATAGGAAACGTTAGCCTGGCGCACTACAAATATAAGCGGGAGATCGTTATCATTGCAAAGTGGTCAGGCTAATGTCTTGTGTTTTTTCCACAATACATATGGATAAGTTGTTTGATTTATAAATATTAGAATATTTTCACATTTCACTTACCCTGCTGGCTCAATTTGTGTGTTTCCCATTTGAGTGGTCAGTGTATGAGGCGGCTGCTGCTTGCGCTGGGACCTAACGTTATAGACTTTAGCTTCAATTTTGATGAAATTATTCTGTAATCGTTTGCATATTATGTGGTGGATATATCCCTCGAATGCATACTGCAGTCTTGTTCTCTCATATTTTCACCTGTTCGCCAAAAATGACTAATTATCTCCTAGGAATGTCTGAAACCAGTGCATACATACTGTAATAGAGCTGGTAAGTCCCGCCCCTTCCGTAAAACCCCGCTGGACCTCAAAGTTGAAAAACCGTCAATGCAAGTGAATGGGAGAAAATAATTATTTTCTGATCCCGTTTGAATTGTGCCATGAATTGAACATATGTTGTCTGTGAATTTTTTATATAACTCTCCATGTTATGAGTTTGACAGTGTATGGTATGATTCTTCAGCTAGCAGTTGTGGAAAAGACATAACGAGAAAGACTACATGTCGCCTATGTGACGTCACCCCATAAAGTTGACTTACCCGTGGTTTTCACCAACTTCAACGATTTTGTTCTCTCCCTGAAAGAAGGCGGTGAAGTGCACCAAAGACACAGCCATGTTTAGCGGGATCCGTGAGCTAGTCCGTGTGCGAGTGTGTTGACGTTTCTAACGCGTCGAGAGTTGTAGTCCACAAAGTGCTCTCACATAAAGTCTAACCGTATCAAACTTCTACCCACTAAATTGTATCATTCTTTACACGAAAAGTTATATAAAAAATTCACAGACAACATATGTTCACATTCATGGCACAATTCAAACGGGACCAGAAAATAATTATTTTCTCCCATTCACTAGCATTGACGGTTTTTCAACTTTGAGGTCCAGCGGGGTTTTGCGGGAAGGGGCGGAACTTACCAGCTCTATAGACGTGCCAGGCGCAAAAGCTTGACAGGCGTAGCAACAGTAACTAAGGAGGGCGGGGCTTAGCGAAGGGTCAATTAACTTGGCGAAATACAGTGGTTAGTTGATGATTTATTCGGCGGACGACATCGCTGGAGGACAGACCCACAGAGAACTCTGATTCCCTCGCGATCGAGAGTTCTCTGACACCGAGAGAAAGAGTACGACACATCCAGATACTAGCGCTGAATTCCCGCGTGATTCAGATTTCCTCTGGCACTGAGGAAGAGACGACAGCGCTTCGGAAGCATTTCAGCGTCGGAATGAGTGAGAACCTGAGGTGACCGCTCGTGACGCTTGACTGCATTACTCCGAGAATTGAGGTACTATTATTTTGTTTGGCTCTATAGAATAAAGAGGCTTATCTAGAGGTGAGTAATAACTTTCATATTTTTTGTCGTGAGAAACTTATTGCTAGAACCCAACAGAATTTTTGGGAGACGTACACACACACACACACACACACACACACACACTCTGTAGATTTAGAATCTCTAAAAAGTACTGTAGTGTTGAATGACGAGCGGCAAGGCAAAGGTTTGTTTAACAACATAACTTTACTAGAGGAGATGCAGAAGTTCAACATACAAGCATATAACTTCATCACCGTAACACATACTCGCGCATGCGTAGAAACCAGCTTTTACAACTTAGTCTGTTGGATTTAAAGCTACAGAGCACTCTGTTCTACATCCTCCTTCTTTAATTGTGACAGATATTCCTTAATGAAAAGTTCCCTACAAAGTTCCTTAAATTGTAAGTTAACTCAAAGCCTTTATCTTTATAAGCAACACATTTAACAGATTAGTTAAGCTGAGAGTAAAAAGTCTTTTACACTTAACCTCTTTTTTCCAAAATAACCTCAACATTTACAAATTGAACATTTTGTTACTAAACTAAACTGTTTCCTCTTTCTTCTTCATTCCATGTATTTAGGGTTTGGTTTGCAAAGGCGACCTGCTCTGGTCACATATGGAGCTGTGGAAGGAATTCTTGTTGAATGTTCATTCAGCGGCTTCTTCTCGGCTCCTTGTGGGGTGCATTGTTCTTTGACTTCACTTGGAGTGGAGTATTTGTGCTTAGATTCAACAGAGGGGGTCTGGACAAAGGGAAATGTCACATCGCTGTGCTCGAACCGTTGTGGTTGTGGCTCCGCGACAGGAAGGATATGTTTTCGGTTTCGTCTGTATTCTTTTCCTTCAGTCTCCACAAGATATGACCTTGGTTCATCACAGAGCTGTTTGACGAGTCCGATCCTGTTATGGCCTTTAGAAGTTGCAAGTCTCACTATCTCACCTTGTATGAGTGGCCGGAGAGCTCTGCTGGACTTGGCGTAGTATCTCTTTTGACAGTGTCTCTTTTTTGAGAGTTGAGTCATGACAGCAACGTTGTCCTTTGAGGCTGGCACCAGAATGGACTTGCTGATTGGCAGAGTTGTGCGCGTCTGCCTCGACATTAATCTCTCCGCTGGCGAACCCAGTGTCTCATCGCGTGGAACATTTCTGAGGTTAAGCAAGTTTTGAAACACATCCGAGCCATCCCTTTTGGATTTCTCCATTAGATGTTTTGCACTCCGCACTGCCCTCTCGGCTAGCCCATTAGCTTGTGGATACTCAGGGCTACTGGTAGTGTGTATAAAATCCCAGGCAGCAGCAAATTCTTTGAACCGTTGGCTTGAAAATTGGGTACCATTGTCTGAAAAGACTTTGTGTGGACTCCCATGAACTGCAAAGTGCCTTTTGAGTTTTGTAATCACTGTACTGGAGGACAGGTCACGAAGCAGATCAATTTCAAACCATCCTGAAAAGGAGTCAACTAGTACGAGATAGTGTTGACCATTCCACTCAAAGATATCTGTAGCCACACTTGACCACGGAAGTTCAGGGATGTCGTGTAAGTGAAGAGGTTTTTTTTGTTGATGGGGCTTCATACTATTACAGACGGAGCACGACAGTACCTCCTTTTCAATGTCTTTGGTAAGAGAAGGCCAGAACACAATGCCTCGGGCCCTGCGTTTAGTTGCATCAAGGCCGGGGTGACCTCTGTGAATTATAGTGATATACTCGCTGCGCAGTGATTCTGGAACAACTGTTCTCGACCCCTTCATGAGCACATCTTCATCGACTGTGAGCTCATCCCTGAACGGAAAATACTCACGAATTTCTGCTGGCAGCTTTGATTGGCTAGAGGGCCATCCTGACTTGATAATCCTGCAGAGCCGTTGAAGGGTCGGATCTTGTGTTGTGTGAGTTTGAAGCTCTTTCAGTCTGGAAGATGAGATGTGTTGAATTGACATGACCTCGAAGTCAGCTCTGTCATCAGTGTGTTCGTCTGGTGAGTCTCTGGGGGAACGTGACAATGTGTCAGCGACGAACATATGTTTTCCTTTCTTGAATGTGATTGTGAAGTTGTATTTCTGCAATCGTAGCATCATACGTTGCAGCCTTGCTGGAGCTGTGTGGATAGGCTTGTTAAGGATGGTTACCAAAGGCTGGTGGTCTGTTTCAATGTGAATTTGTTTACCATATATGTAGTCATTGAATTTGGTGCACGCGAATACCACAGCCAGAAGCTCTTTGTCAATCTGTGCGTAACGCACTTCTGTTTGCGTCAGAGTGCGAGAAGCGTACGCGACAGGTGCATCTTCTTGAAGACACGCAGCTCCGAGTCCAAACTGGGAAGCATCACAGGTGAGTGTGACGGGTTTCTGGACGTCATAGTATTTCAAGGTAGGTGGACTGGAAATCCTGTGCTTCAGATCTTCGAAAGCATCCTGATGCTGTTTAAACCAGCACCACTCTGTGTTTTTACAGGTCAGCTCACGCAGGGGTGCAGACAACTCACTGAGGTTTGGTATGAATTTTCCTAAATAGTTGATCATACCCAGGAAGCGCTGCAGTGCAGTAACATTGTCTGGCGGCAGCATTTCTGTGATTGCTTTTTTGTTTTAGCAGGGTCAGGTTGTAGTCCCTTGCTTGTGAAAATATGTCCAACATAGCTCACCTCATTTAGGCGGAATTTGCACTTTTGAGGATTCAGTCTCAAGTTCACTTCACGAGCACGGTCTAACACTTTCTTCAAATTTACATCGTGTTCCTGCTCGCCGTTGCCCCCCACAATGATGTCATCAACTATGACTGAGCACGGGTAGCCAGCGAAGATCTGTTCCATAGCACGCTGAAAGACCTCGCTGGCTGAATTAATGCCAAAGGGCATCCGAAGAAATCTAAATCTTCCAAATGGCGTACTGAAAGTAGTCAGTAGGGAAGACTTATGATCCAGTGAAATCTGCCAGAATGAGCTTTTGGCGTCTAGTACTGAGAATACAGTGGAGTTTGGCATCTGCGCTGCCACTTCTTCCACTGTGCGCATAGGGTGATGTGGACGTTTTAGAAATTTGTTCAGGTCTCTAGGGTCTATACACAGTCTTATTTCATCTGAGTTTTTCTTGTGAGTGGCCACCATAGATGACACCCAATCGGTTGGCTCAGATATAGGAGTGATAACGCCGATAGCGACCATTCTTTCCAGCTCTGCTTTTACCTTGTGTTGCATTGCTGCAGGAATTCTCCGTGCTGGACGGACGACAGGTTGAGCTTCTTTGTCAAGTTTCATGCAGTATGTTACAGGAAGCCTTCCTACTTCATCTAGGAAAAGATCTGCATATTCTGTGTTAATCTCCTGCGCAAAACTTCCCAGCTGGCATTTTAACGTAGAGTCAGCGTTGAATCAACGTCAGGTGTCAGTGTTGGATAACCGTTGGATTTTGTTTAGATTTTGCAAATCTAATCAACGTTGAAATAGCAACGTCATTCCAACGTCAATCTAATCAACGTTGAAATAGCAATGTCATTCCAACGTCACGTTTCTCAACATAGGTGAATTCGCCAACGTTGAATCAATATTGATTTTAGTTTAGATTTTGCAAATCTAATCAACGTTGAAATAGCAATGTCATTCCAACGTCAATCTAATCAACGTTGAAATAGCAATGTCATTCCAACGTCAATCTAATCAACGTTGAAATAGCAACGTCATTCCAACGTCAATCTAATCAACGTTGAAATAGCAATGTCATTCCAACGTCACGTTTCTCAACATAGGTGAATTCGCCAACGTTGAATCAATATTGATTTTAGTTTAGATTTTGCAAATCTAATCAACGTTGAAATAGCAATGTCATTACAACGTCAATCTAATCAACGTTGAACAGTCAGCTAGGAAGAAGCCAACTGGTCAAAGCAAGACCAGGAAGAAGATTAATAAAGACATTTCACTGACGTAAGAAACATGCTTTATTGCATGGCTGCAAGTGTGCCAACATTTCACACAACATCATTTTACACGTGTCGAACTTTAACCTTTAGAAAAACGGCCCAAACATTGGGCAACATTGAACACGGCTGGTTAAATCTTCCCTTCTTGTTACTTCTTTCTGCCACCGCCACCTATCCTCTCTGGTGCATATTTCAAGTATTTGGCCATGTATTCGTCTACTTTTGTTGTAGTTGTATCAAATGAGCTCAAGACAGCGTCTGATGAGGGGGGGAAAAACAGATCAGTATTAGCAAACGTTAACCTCTCAAATTAAAATATTTTGCAAATATCAACTTTTGTGGAATTGCCAATGTTTCAAGTATATAAATTAGTATTGATCAATGTGCAAGGTCATTGATAATCATGTGCTTGGGCAAGCAACAAAAGGCAGTTGGTAGTAACCAGTGCTGCCGGTAGAGAAGTTAGTCTAGAGCCCAGAATGGAGTACTGTATATAATATTTGAGCATGCTCTGTAGAGTCCTCCAACTAAAATGATTTCTTCATTTCTTATGAATTATTATTCTGCTTACTATATTCAATTATTTAAAACACTGTTACAAAACTACTATGTTAAAGCAAACTCACCACAGATTATCTTGTAGAGACGGGTCTTCATGAAGGCAACCTTCCCACTTCTTCCTCTGAGGCTCATTATGGCCATCATTTTATTTGTCATAGTTCTGCCATGGTTAAACAGATTTATATTAGAATATTATATTGCAATCAAGTTCATTATGAAAATGTAGCAGAGAGTGAGTAAGTGGGTGTGTGGGGGGAGTGCATGACAGTATATGACAGGGAACATCACTGTAAACTAATGCAAAAAAGGAACATAAAGTTACTTACGCAGCCATTGACTTCTTCACATGGTCTGCAGCATCAACGCCTCCCAACATCTTCAGATGTTTACTCGGAAAAGAACAAGAAACAAGAAATTAAAATTATAACCAGAAAATGTGGTCAGAGTCAGACCTCCACAAAGCAGGCACATGATGAGGACGAGGAGTTTGTAGTGGTCACCAAAGTGAACAAGCCAATTGTCATAATGAAACTTTGCCAGCACTTTACAAGATTAATTATTTAAAACTTACCAGTTCTACTCCCTCATTCTTGTCCTCCAAGCGATTCTCTAAAGCTTCAAGCTCTTCTTCAGTGTTTGCCGGCTTCACTTCATAACTTGTTCCAGCAGAGCTCTTTTCCCGCTGTCTTCCCGTATAGTATTTTCCTATAAAATATCCCGAAAAATGAAAATTTCAACATTCATCTTTCTGTTGCTATCCCTCTGCTGACAGCAAAAATTCGTACTACAAAACTGCAGCATTAACTATGCGAGTTGTGAAGCTAGGTCTAACGTGACTTTGCTTACAGATTGGCATGAAATCGTGCTCTCACAACAACCACGCTGTTATCTTAACCCTTGTGTTATGTTGCGGGTCAATTTGACCCGTTTAGATTTTTTAGTTGTTGGAAATACTGGTTAACCTATGTTTTTTTTCTTGATATTTTGTGACTTTTTCTCATTTATCATCATGAACATGCATGCGAAGTTTCAACATGCTGGTGTTTTTTGACATACAAACAAAATTACTGTTCCTTTCGTGATGTTCGCGGGTCAATTTGACCCGCATATTTTAACGCTCTAAGGCAACTGTACGGACCCAAAATAATAACATTTCTTGGTTATATTTTGTTATTTTATTTTTTTACTACCTTATGAAGCTAAAAAATTTAGTTTTCCACACTTATTTCAATGCAGAAAAATATTTTGTCAGCCACAGATGGTAAAAATTACCTATCATTTATTTTTTCAAGCTACCTGAAATAACATTAAACCTTTTATTTTTTTCTTGATATTTTGTGACTTTTTCTCATTTATCATCATGAACATGCATGCAAAGTTTCAACATGCTGGTGTTTTTTGACATATACAAACAAAATAAATGTTCCTTTCGTGATGTTCGCGGGTCAATTTGACCCGCATATTTTAACGCTCTAAGGCAACTGTACGGACCCAAAATAATAACATTTCTTGGTTATATTTTGTTATTTTATTTTTTTACTACATTATGAAGCTAAAAAAATAGGTTTTCCACACTTATTTCAATGCAGAAAAATATTTTGTCAGCCACAGATGGTAAAAATTACCTATCATTTCTTTTCTTTTTTTCAAGCTACCTGAAATAATATTAAACATTTTTTTTTTCTTGATATTTTGTGACTTTTTCTCATTTATCATCATGAACATGCATGCAAAGTTTCAACATACTGGTGTTTTTTTTTTTGACAAATACAAACAAAATTACTATTACGTCTGTGATGTCCATCATAGGCAGCTATTCAAACGCAACTGTACAGACACAAAATAAAAACATTTATTTTATATATGTCAGGGCATTAACTCCAGTTCTAAAGTGTAAGTGTATCTAAAAGTGCTCTAACCCAAACCAAACACACTTGAAAAAGCTAAATCATGGTGTTCAGAATTAATTGCAAATTACAAATGAAAATCTTTGACAGACACAAATAGTAAAATAAGCTCTCATTTATATATTCAAGATATCTGAAATATCTTGAGACTTCGACATAGACAGCAGGAAAAATGAGCTCAGATTAATTGATTAATTGTTCAGTTATGATGTTCTAAGCAAAAAAAAAAAAAAAAAAAAGAAAGTTGAAAAAATGTATATGCAAATATATATAAATATAACGTATATTCAAATTTTAAATAGTTTTAAAAAATGGTTAAAAAACATTTTCATTAAATCATATCTTCAGATATATATTTTTTGGAATATTTGACAAATGCTGATATTAAAAGTTTACAGTTTGAACCTGAATCTTTGTTGTTTTTCATAGTGTGATTTTTGAGGAATTGTATTGAATCCAATGCGGGTCAATTTGACCCGGAACATAAGGGGAGTGCACAGAATTCCAACATAACACGAGGGTTAAAAAGGCCAATATCACGCTAAGGTTGACTTCAAGTAAGCAAAACGATGCTTTGAAAACATCTGTTTCGCTGAAAGGGCAAGGGGGTAGAAACAGGACAACAGTGCAGAGACTGACAGGTCCGATGGAAGGGCTAACATTAATGTTATGAGAGTAAGGTATTAAAATACGGGATATTTTACAGGAAAATTTGTCCACATACTGGTCCCTGGTTTCCCCATTTAACGTATCCCGGTAAATTCCACATCCTTTTCGGGATTCTAGCATCTTTTTTCTTTCTTTTCTTCTCCCTACTCTGTTTCTCCTCGTTCGACTTGCTGTATGTTTACATTCGCGAGGCCATCAACATGGCCGCCACGCCAAGTATGACGTCACGACGCCCATATATGTGACAGAGTCAGGCACACACAACATTTATTTAGGAATTTTCTAGTTATAAAATGTGACTTCAAAAACTTTGCTTACCGTTTGAGATGTTACCACCAAATTCATTCCGAACCCGTCCAGGTCAGAATCTGCCTGACGATGACGACACAGACCCACTTCGCGCATGCGCAATTGGGTGTTGTCTGGAACCGTCAGAGCCAATAGAATCACAGTTGTGTGATGGACAACCGCCGTCCTCCAATCAAGCTCTTGTGTTGAACGATATTCCAAAATGATCAATCAGACTGGAGTTGCTCTCAAAGTATGCCAGGAGATGTAGAAAGCGTCTCAATTCTCTTTTGGCAGATGTGTATTTATTTTTATTTTTTATTCCTTATGAAAACATGAATTGTATCTAAATGATGTATTACAAGATCAATTTCTTTTTTCGGCAAATTGTAACAAATGTGTTATGCAATAAAAAAATAAAAAAAAAGATGTAACGTTAGAAAGCGCTTTTATCACGACTCAACAAACGTTTAATTCAGAGTTGATCTTTCAACGTTGTATCATTATTCATGTATCAACACTTTTTCAACAGTTAATTGATCAGCATTGTTTGGATGTTGGAACAACGTTATTTTTCTATTGATATATTTCAACAAAATGTTTAAAAGTCATGGTTGTAAAAAAATAATGTTGATTTGACGTACAACTAAAAAAATTATTTTTATTTCTATGTTGAATCCGTAGTGAGTTAACAACACCACTTCAACCATTTAGTGTTCAACGTTGTTTTGACGTTGAATTAATGTTACTTAACAAACGTTTAATTCAGAGTTGATCTTTCAACGTTGTATCATTATTCATGCATCAACACTTTTTCAACAGTTAATTGATCAGCATTGTTTGGATGTTGGAACAACGTTATTTTTCTACTGATATATTTCAACAAAATGTTTAAAAGTCATGGTTGTAAAAATAATGTTGATTTGACGTACAACTCAAATTTGATTTATATTTCTATGTTGAATCCACAGTGAGTTAACAACACCATTTCAACCATTTGGTGTTCAACATTGTTTTGACGTTGAATTAATGTTTTTCCATAAACTGACATTATTTCAACCACATTTAAACGTTTAAGGTCAGTCGAATGCCAGCTGGGTTGAGCTCTCTTTTAGACTGACCTGGTGCACTGCGTTATTGAGAGAAATGAGGCCCATCCGAAGACAGTCATATAGCCCAAGCAATGGCTGTACATTTTTTTTCACCACGTAGAACTGTAGAGAATAGTTCTGGTCACTCAGGTTGCATGACAACACAGTTGAACCCGCAGTCTGGATCTCCTCTCCACCATACGCAACAAGCTTCACATGGCTTGATAACTGAAGATTCTCTTCTTGCTTTACCTGTGCAAATGGCTGCATAGACATGATGTTGCATGATGCTCCTGTGTCGATCTTTAGTTCGAGAGGCTTTCCATTGGTTTGGACTGTGCAAGATATTGTGGTTTTCTTTGACTGTTTTGCGTCAATTTCTGCCACCTTCTGTTGATTTAAGGAAACTCCATCTATAAAGAATGAGTCTTCACTGCTGTTTGAAGCTCTTGCAACATCAATTTGATTCACAGTCTTTTTTAGATTCCGTGTACGATGAACTTTCATAGATTTGCAGCATTTTTGGAAGTGGTTCCATTTGTTGCACCTGTGACACTGCTGGCCATATGCAGGACATTTCTCCCGTTTTGCCTCATGGTTGCTTCCACAATTGCTGCAATTATTAATTTGTTGTGGGGCAAACTTGTCTGATTTGTGTTTGGGAGTACGAAACATTTTTCTTTTTACCGTTTGTTGAACACTGTCCACATTTGCCAAATTATGCTTTGGTCCAGCTAGTGTTTTAGTGTGCTGGTCTGTCAGTTCATGTATTTGACATGTTTCAATGGCTTTTGTCAATGTTAGCTCATTGTCACGCAGCAGGAGTTTTCTCATTCCATCATTAAGTATCCCACACACAAGTCGATCCCTTATCAGTTCCTCTTGTAAATCTCCAAACCTGCAACTCTGCGCCTTGTTTCGTAGGTCGGTTACATATGCTTCTATTGTCTCTCCTGGCCTTTGATTTCTTGAATTAAATTTGTGTCTTTCCATCGTTATGTTTGTTTGTGGACTACAAAGTTCGCGAAACTTGCGTTTTAGACATTCCGGGTCCTCACGTGACTCAGCCGGAGTAATTATTCGTCGGTTTTCTCCCTCACCCGTGTAAACAGCGGGTGCATAGACGAACGTTCGTTCGCGCTCAATGGCCTCCGAGCCAGCCAGATTAAGCAGTATGAAAGCTTTTGTGCGAGGCTCTTTTTCTGAGTGTGCAGCAGCAATAAATATGTCAAATTCCTGCTCAAACACACGCCAATTTTCGGCGATATTGCCATCAAAGACAAGTGGATCAGGTCTGCGAAACCCTTCAGCCATGTTTTATTGTGCGATGAACGATGGTGGCTTACTGTGTGAATGTTCGTTGGAAGAGTATCTTCTTTTCTTCGCTGCATTCACGATTCCGTGACGACCACTTCTGACACCATGTTGAATGACGAGCGGCAAGGCAAAGGTTTGTTTAACAACATAACTTTACTAGAGGAGATGCAGAAGTTCAACATACAAGCATATAACTTCATCACCGTAACACATACTCGCGCATGCGTAGAAACCAGCTTTTACAACTTAGTCTGTTGGATTTAAAGCTACAGAGCACTCTGTTCTACATGTAGGTTTTTACAGGAACATACCACATTTCTACATTACAGGAAAATATGGTAATTTACTTTGCATTCTGGGTCATTTTGATTGAGCAGGAATGTTTTACAGTATATTTTAGTCTTGCTGTTAGCTGGCTGTAGTATGCCAGACAATAAATCCGGATTGCTGTATATTGCGAGCCACCTGACATCACATCACACTGACAGAACACAACTGATGGCGACTGGAGAAGCAGGACGCTGGATTTCTGGAAGTTTGGTAAGTTAATATTATTATTAGTTTTTAACATTATAGTGTTCATTGTTTTTTAAGTGTGAATGAAACTACAAATTTAGCCAGTGAAAGTTGCAATTTCTTCCCTCGCCCAATAATTTCTGGTCGGAAATACCTTAGATTGTCTACCCGCTGCTCTCCTGCCATTTTCAAATCTAATAGTGAATTAGCATAGGGTTTATTTCGACCAAACCAGAGTTTATGATAATTGGAACTGTGGAAAGACAAACCGAAACCTTTTTGGTGAACGAAGTTTGTTTTACGATAGTGTGCGAGATAAAATTACGTCAATGGATTCTGAGGGTTTGAGGAGATTTGATAAATGGCCATTTGTGTTTAAACAAAAAAGATCTTACAATTAACACAAATGTTTATATCTGTAGAGATCCTTTTAATAATGTTCCAAGTCTGTCATTGTGTCATTGGCAAAAACAAGCACTTTTATAGACGTACATTGACAGTGCTCAAAAGTAGGCTATTACATTTGCAGTTTGATTCGTTTGTCGATACTGGACATTTTCAATTAGTTTCCAATTTTAATTAGACATGAAAACATCAGAAAACTTGGTCCAGGTTGAAAAATACAGAAGTTTCCTGTAGCTCAAACAGTAGAGCGTTGGCACTTACAACGCCAAGGTCGATTCTCAGGGAAAGCAAGAACTGATAAGAAAACCTTGAAATGCAATGTAAGTCGCTTTGGATAAAAGCGTCTGCCAAATGCATAAATGTTAATGTAAATGTAAGTTTCCCTTGCAAAGTTGGGTGGTTTGGGGTCAGAGAGACTGGCTGTTGGTACCAGGTTATTACTGCAACTATTTGGGTGGAAGACACAGTATGGTAATTGTAATGACAAAAAGCGGCGAAACTAGACAGACATTTAAGAGATACGGTTTACAGTCATAACTCTTATTACACAGCATTTCACCACATTAATAATTATGGAGATAAGAGATATTGATTTGAGATTAAACTGTTTTAAAACCGTACCTGTTAGTATCTTATAATCCAACTGTGTACAAAACAATAGTTGCAAAATGGCGGCAGCGTTTGTATGAAACAAGAGAGAGCGAGTCCACGATACTGGATGGCATAATTAAATAAAAAAACTGTACACAAAATATTGATTTGACTGAGTTGTATTATTTTATTAGCTCACCAAAAGCAAAACGTCCACTAAGAAAAACCGTTCCTAGCGAGCGTATAGCGCTGCTGACTTCAGTGACTCGGATGAGCCTGTGTTTCTGTTCTCAGAGGTTGTTATCTGGGAATAATATAAAGCTGGATGATGCTATTGACCAATCAGAATCAAGTATTCCACAGAGCCGTGTAATAAAAATATAAACGGTATAAATTAATCTACTTTTAGTTCAGAATCACAGTTGCTAATCATCTATTATGCATCAATGACAAGTCAAATGCATGCCATGGCAAAATATTCAGCAAGGTCTAGCATTATATGATTTTTATTAACCTAGATGTTGTTGGAGTGTATGAAATACATGTATATAGGCGATAGTGTATGTGTTATACATCCTCAACAAGTAACACATCACTGAAACACATTTATTTAGATTTCTTTCAGGTCCACTTGTCTTTCCACCCTGGGAAGGGCATTGCTGTCACCAGGCGGTTTATTAGTTTTTTGTAAGTATTAGGCATAATAATACAGCTTTTTAAAATTAGTCGCATTTTGTTTTGCTACAGAATTTTGATCACCATTTCTCCCTTACACTGTCTTTTTATCTTTATTGGTGCTGTGGATAACAGGTTTTGTCTCTCTGTGTGTGTGTGCCATGACTTTCTTACAGTTTCACCATTGATGAGAAGAACACTGCCAGACGGAGTGAGCCGAAGATCAGGACAGTGGTGCAGAGTGATCAACACGTCAACATCTTAATTCGGTCCGAGATGGTGTTTAAATAGAAGACTTCTCACTGAGGGTCAGTAGCCTGTTTGCCACCAACCAGTTATGGGTGAAGGTTGTGGGACACTTGTTGTTTCTGCTCGCTTGTAGAATTTTTACGATACCAAAAGTTCTGTCTTTGGACGCTGGTCCCCAACCCAGCCCTCAGCTTTTCTTCTCTGGCATGTGTTTAATTTACATTCTTGCACACTTAAAAAGGCTTTCATGGCTGTAAATTGCTGATGCACTATACTCTGGGTAACAAACACAGTACCGAAATGTTTAGAACTGTTTATAATAGTTTAAATATATTGATTGAATAAAATTATTTTTGAAAAGAACTCTGTTTGGATTTCCTTTTGATTTGTAATGTTATTCTGAAGTATAGTAGTATTCAGGGATTGAAATTAACTTGTTCACTCACCGGCCAATTTGGCTACTAAAAATGTTTAAGTTACCGGCCATTCAGAATGCTATGCTATTTTAAAGGCTCCTAATTTTGTTTTGGAGTCTCCTACTATAGTTTTACTTGCATCCAAGGTCAAAAAACACTTTCATTTCCTCATAATATGCTTTGCGCATCACATCATTTCTCAATGTCCATACTATACATCTTAAATAGTATGTGAGATTAGAATAAGTGTCTCAAAGCATAGTTTGTTGCAAGAGTATGCCAGAAGTCGCCGGATGGTCTATTATTCCCGGTGTAGATCCGTACTCACTATAACAGCTAATATTACCCACAACCCATTGCGCTTTGGAGGATTCAGTTCAGAACTACAAACACGATTAAAAAGTGTTAAACTACAAACATGGCAGATGGCCACGACCAATGGATAAGTAGAGAGGTTTAGGTTAAAGTGACTAATAAACAATTAATCTGAGAAAAAAAAAAGGATTTTTTAATGTTATCCGTATTATATTTCATCTGCAACAACGTGAACTTTTATAAAGATCCTTTTGGCCATTAACTTTTAAATGCATCATTATGCAAAAATATGACGGGAGTTCTTTGCATGAAACACCCAAAACTGTCCGAACAACATGCTACATCTTTTCTCTTCAATATGGAAGGAAATTAAATGAAATATGGAGTTTTAATTAGCTGTGTATGATTAGCATTTTTTATTAGATTTCGGGCTTTTGTGTCAAATTGTGTGATTTTATGTATTTCTTTGTTTGTTCTTTGTTTTTCTAGCAATCTTGACTAGGACTCCCTGGTAGAAGAGATATTGTATCTCAGTTGAACCTTCTTGGTTAATTAAATGTATAAAAATAAATCAATAAACCACGTCTTTCCATGTGTTGGACCAGAGGCCTGTTTCATAGAAGACGCTAAGAAAAGCAGGGATTAAACTCCAACACCTGACATTTGAACTATTTTAAGTTTGCTTTATGAAACAGAATGTACCGACAATAAGTCTGACAAACATAAATAAGCCTTGCTTGTATTCTAATCTTGTTTTATGGAACAGCCCTCAGTTCAAAGGAAGAGACAAAAGCCTGAGGTAGCGAATATAAATCTTCTTTATAGACCCCTTTTCAGTTGGTAAACATGGTGACTTTTTTTTGTGGGCAGAGCTTAGCTGGAGGAAGAACGATCCCTCTGGCCGCTTTACTAACGTTAGTGTGCAAGTTCTGTTAGCTTGTTTTTTTTAATAATGAATGGAGAAAATCCGATTTTTTCTTAATGTGCAAGGCCACTCTCTGTTCAGGACCACGATTGTTATTTGCAAAAGTTCATTTTAACGTTCATCCCAGATTGGCTGACACAGCATACACGCTCAGTCAATGGATGGACGATCTGACAGGATTAACGTTAACGCTCCCTCCGGCTGAGTGGCCTGACTTCTACACCGACCCGATAGAGAAACCGAGGGTAAAGAGAAACTGAGGACATATAAATATATTTAGATGCCTATAACTGTACTAAATGGTCACGACTTGTGGGGTAGCCTTCGATCCGCAGTTCTGCCTCGCCAGCGACAATAAAGAGTGACATACGGGGGTAAGATGGCGGCGTGAGAAGTCGTAAAGTTGTCTGCTCCGCGCGTTTCTTATTATTTATCGACTTATTCAACACTTATTCGGTGACATAGTTTGAAATACTATTCACGACCCTCAGTAGGAAACATGCCGAGAAACAACACTAAAAAGTAGGCCGATATTACTGAGGTTGCTGGCGATATGCAGAGTGTGGACGGGGCTGCCTCGAGTCAGGGGGATATCAAAGAACTCCTTGGCGGGATTAGATCTGAGGTAGCGGCACTCAGAGTGGAGATCCTTGCAGAGCTTAAATCATCAATCTCTGCGGTGAAAACTTCATTACTAGAACAAGAACAGAAACTGAAGGATGTGGAAGAATCCCTTACCAACGTGGATGGTCGCGTTACTGCCCTGGAATCTACGTGCGCAGCGCTGTCGAAAGATAACGAAAAACTGAAGGCCAAACTCGATGACTTGGAAAATCGATCCAGGAGGAACAATATTCGTGTGATCGGTATCCCAGAGGGCTCCGAGGGCTCTCATCCTTCTGCATTTATTAAAGCAATGGTTCTCGAGGTATTCGGTGAACAGAGTTTCGCCAAAAAAACGGAGGTGGACAGGGCTCACCGTTCTCTAGCTCCCCCGCCGAAAGCTAACCAAGCCCACAGGCCGTTCATCGTGCGAAAGCATCACTACCAGATGAGGGAATTGATTCTCCGTTTGGCACGAGAAAAGGGACAGGTGTTATACAAAGGATCGCGTATACACTTCTACCCAGATGTAAGTGCTGATGTTGCAAAGCGGAGAGCGGCATTTAACCAGGTAAAGGCTGAACTCAGAGGAGCGGGAATTGAATTCGGCCTCCTTTTCCCTGCGCGTCTACGGATCAATCATGACGGAACGACGACATTTTTTGATTCCCCGCAGCGGGCTTTGGAATTTGTGAGGGGGATTGTTCCCCCTACAACGAGTGAGTAGGAATGCACATCACGGCAGATAATATGTAGCTGCCTGCTACGTGACTCCACTTTTGTTTCCCGCTGAGAGCAGGTTCTGTATGGCTTGAGTGGTGATGATAACGAAGAGACTCATTTAAGTTTGGACTGATCCACACTCTATAGTTCATATTAAATGTCACTTATTTCTTCTATCAATAGCAACTTAGTTTCAAGGAGCAGAAACACGAGCTGGTGAATTATGGTTCTTAGTATACCAGCAGATGTTCGATGTTTGAAGGAGGGAGGGGGGCGGGAGGGGAATTTAATGTTTTTTTTTTTTGTTTGTTTTTTTACCATATGTTGTTCGGAGTCAAGGTGCTCATGTGTTGTGTTGTGACAGATTCACTAGATTTGCCTTATTCATTTGCCAATACTTTCTGATAGCATGACCAACGTTAATAAATGTGATGTAAATTTTATAACATGGAACGTGAAAGGCATGAACAATTTCATTAAAAGAAATAAGATTTTTTCTCACTTACGACAATTAAATGCAGACATTGCTTTTCTACAAGAAACCCATATTCTGAATTCAGATGTAATTAAACTTAGGCGGAGTTGGGGAGGACAGGTATTCCACTCGAGCTTTAATGCAAAAGGCAGAGGTACTGCTATTCTTATTAAGAAGAACATTTCTTTCACCAGTGAGAAGGTTATTAGTGACTCCTCGGGTCGCTACGTTATCGTCATAGGCCGCCTGCTCGACAGGCAAGTTATCCTTGTTAACATTTATGCCCCAAACTTTGATGATAGCAATTTCTTCAGCAAAGTCTTCACATCTATTCCACCTGCTGATGATTATGCTTTAATTATAGGTGGGGACTTTAACTGTGTTCTGAACACTTCGCTGGATAGATCCTCCTCTAGAGTCATACAGCCTTCTAAGGCAGCTATAAACATTAAACATTTTTGTGACTAATTTGGACTATTAGACCCCTGGAGATTTCTTTTCTCTTCCTCCAGAACATTCTCCTTTTTCTCTCCTGTTCATCACTCGTATAGTCGCATTGATTTTTTCTTAGTGGATAAGAGTATCGTGCCCTTTGTCTCATCTAGAATGTATCATAGCATTGTTATATCTGATCATGCTCCTTCCTCTTTTGTGCTTAGTTTACCAACTCAACATTCTTCCTTTAAACCTTGGAGACTTAATACTTTGCTTTTGGCAGATGAAGAATTCATTATTTTTCTAACTAAAGAGATAAATATGTATTTGGAACTAAATGACAGGCACAATATATCTAGATCTGTACTATGGGAGGCATTGAAAGCGTATTTGCGGGGCAAAATAATCTCTTTCTCCTCCTATGCTAAAAAGCAAGAACTCTCTAAACTCAGAAATATCTCAGAAGCTATTAACAGGTTAGATGAACAGTACGCCATCTCTCCCTGTCCTCGCTTATACAAAGAAAGAATAAGTCTTCAGTCCGAGTATAACTTGCTGTCAACTGCACATGAAGAGAAGAGGTTGTTAAAAACGCGGCATGCATTTTATGAATTTGGGGATGAAGCCAGTAAATTATTGGCTTTTCAGTCTCGTCAATTAAATAATTCTAAAATGATAACTCATATTAAGGCCCCATCTGGATCCATGGTTCATAATCTGAATGATATTAATGACAGTTTTGTTCATTTTTACTCTACCCTATACACTTCAGAGTACCCGAATGATTCTGCAACTCTAGATTCCTTCTTTAAAAAAATTGATTTACCAACTATTAATTCTGACCTTTACTCTGACCTAGGCAGGCCTGTGGATGCAGCAGAAGTTGCACAGGCTATTGCGGCAATGCAGAGCAGCAAAGCGCCGGGACCGGATGGATTCCCGATAGAATTTTATAAGAAGTTTGCAGCCTTGCTGGGCCCGCTTCTTGTGGCTGTTTATAATGAGTCGTTCGATACAGGAACTCTTCCCTCAACGCTCACGCAAGCCTCAATTTCTCTTATCCCAAAGGAGGGTAAGGATCCCACTCGTTGCGAATCATACAGGCCAATCTCGCTTCTGAATGCAGATTTTAAAGTTTTGTCCAAAATTCTTGCGCTACGCCTTGAACCCATTATTCCTACTATAATTTCGACTGACCAAACAGGATTTATTCGTGGCCGTAACCCATTTAATAATTTACGACGACTATATAATATAATATACACAAATTCTCCCCCAGGCGAACTTTAAGCAGTAATCTCTCTCGACGCTGAAAAGGCCTTTGATAGGGTAGAATGGGAATACCTATTTAACACTCTTATACAGTTTGGATTTCCTACAGACTTAATCTCATGGATTAGATTCTTATATACCTCCCCGATTGCTTCAGTGTGCACAAACAATGTATACTCTGAATACTTCCCTCTGTACCGGGGCACCAGGCAAGGGTGCCCTCTCTCTCCCTTCTTATTCGCCCTATCAATTGAACCCTTGGCTGCTGCGCTTCGTCAGTCAGCAAATTTTAAAGGTATTACACGACATGGTACAGAACATAAAATTTCATTATATGCAGATGACGTTTTATTATATGTATCAAGCCCAATCTCCTCAATACCACAAATTATTTCACTAATAAAGGAGTTTGGCAAGTTATCTGGCTATAAGCTTAACATGAGTAAGAGTGAGCTTTTCCCAATCACTCCGGGCTCTTGTAGAGACTCTTCCTCTATCCCGTTCAGAGTAGTACGTGAGGGGTTCAAATACTTGGGTGTTCAAGTCACAAGATCGTTTAATAATTTGTTTAAGGCCAATTTTTTCCCACTTTTGGATCGATGTAAAAAGGATTTTGTGAAATGGTCCTCTCTGCCCCTGTCTTTAGCGGGTCGTACAAACCTGATCAAAATGTCTGTTCTACCAAGGTTTTTGTATTTATTTTCGAATATACCTGTTTTCATCAGGAAGAATTTTTTTACTAAGCTGGACAGTCTAATCACCTCCTTCCTGTGGGGGAATAAAACCCCTCGTATTAGGAAGACTTTTTTGCAGAGATTAAAATGTCAGGGAGGGATGGCGCTACCTAATCTGTTATTTTATTATTGGGCAAGCAACGTTCAAAAAATAATCTATTGGCTACCTAGTGTAGATCCTTAAAATACTCCTTTATGGGTGCAAATGGAACAATCATGTGCTAACTTCAAACTCAGTTCTCTAATTTGCTCTTCACTCCCCCTGGTGGGGAAAATTTATAATTCCGCACCCAATCCTGTACTGACTCATACTTTAAAAATTTGGGCCCAATTTAGAAGACATTTTGGTCTGCAATCAGCTTCCATTCTAGGTCCTATGGTCTCTAACTGTCTATTCCCACCATCTTATGTGGACGCCGCTTTTTGTGTCTGGGAGGAGAGGGGGATTAGGCTCCTAAGAGACTTATATATTGATAACACTTTTTGCTCTTTTGAAGAGCTTGTACGTAATTTTGCCTTACCAAGATCCCACTTTTTTAGGTTCTTGCAGGTTAGGAGTTTCATCAAGAAGGTTTTTGTCTCCTTTCCAGGATTACCCCCTATCTCACCTATGGATACATTGCTTGATCTGAAACCGCATAGTAGAGGTCTCATTTCTAGCATATACTCTATTATAATATCTATAGACCCACAGAACTAGGGAAGATTTCCGCAAAGATTGGCAAAGTGATTTAAGGAGAGAAATTACAGATGGAGAATGGGAAGATGCTTTAAACCATGTGCACTCCTCGTCACCCTGTGCGAGGCATGGCTTAGTTCAATTTAAGGTTCTTCATAGGCTTCATTTCACTAACGCCAAACTAGCTAAGATTTACCCGAATGTCAGCTCTGCATGCAATAGATGTTCACAATCGCCTGCCACAACTGCCCACATGTTCTGGCTTTGTCCTGGGTTGGAGGAGTTTTGGAGTGAGATTTTTTAATCATATAAAAATATATATGGCATCCAGATTGACCCTGATCCCTTAATGTGCATTTTTGGTGTTGCTCCCGAGGGTATAGAACTTAGGAAAGATATTCGCTCTGTTATCGCCTTCACTACATTACTGGCAAGGCGTTTAATATTATTTCAGTGGAAAAAGACAGGCCCTCCAACACATAGAAGCTGGTTGAAAGAAGTGATGTCTTACATTCAACTCGAAAATATTAAATACATGATACGGGGTTCGAAACGTAAGTTTCAAGACACATGGTCCCCCTTTATAAGGTATTTTAAAGAGCTCCCCTGCCTCTGAAATGGAGTAACCTGCCTCAATTCCCGCTTGCTATATCATCTTTCTGTGTGTTTATTTATTTATTTAATTTTTATAAATGTATCCATGCCGATCTTTTATAAATATCTGTTTCTGTTAAAACCACTATAGTATTTAAAACATTTTTATTTATTTATTTTTGTGTCAGTTCCTTTGTTTTCTGGACTAGTAGCTTTATAATGTGTGATTTATATTTTTTATGAAGATGTGCCAATTCTCCTAGGGAATATATCCCTCTCCTATTTTTTTTTTCTTTTTTTTTTTTCTTCTTCTGCATATTGACTATGCTCCATAGCTGCTGTCAAACCTTTCATGTTTAAATAACTTGTGGACTAAGCAAATGTGGAATAATTGGTTCCTTTACTGTTAATGCTGGGAAATCTAGAATTTGTCTTGTCTCAAAATTATCATTATCATTATTATTATTATTATTATTATTAATATACTATTATTATATAAATATTTTTTATTTATTTTGAATATTATTATTACCCTTTTTTTTTTTTCTTAAGCTGTAAGAGGGAGGGGTGGGAAGATTGTATTGTAATCGTAATTGTAACTGTAAAAAAAGAAGACAAGAAGAGTCTAAGTCTCTCGATGTCTATATAGTATATGGGTATTAGGCTAGCAGACAGTTCTTGTTTCCAGTTCTTCACCTCTGACAGCAAAACAGGAAGCAGATCTTGCCACTTTTTTGATACACATACATAAAGTGTTATTATACCAAAGCAAAAGCTATAGAAAATTACTGCTTCACAACATCGCCCTGTGATGGTAAAAACCTTGAAATGGAGACATTTCTTATCTCTTACTTATGAAGACCAACATCCATTAAAACCACACTATAATAAGATTAAATAACAAAATCAAGCATTCTAATGGTGTGCTCACACCAAAAGTGAAGCGTATATTCATATCGCATTACTTGCTCTAGATCAGGGGTTCCCAAACTTTTCCATTCCAGGACCCACCTAGACAAGAATAATCGATCTCAAGACCCACCAAAATATAAAATAATTTTAAAGCATGAATGTGGGGTGGGAGGCGTTAGTTCTCTTTGGAGCAGTTTTTTTCCTTGTTATAGTATGAATGACAAGTTTAATTGCAATACCAACTTTTGGCACATTATCAAAAATTGAGAGCCTAACAGCCTAATGGCTGTTGAAATAATGTGAAGAATACTGAGTAGTTTTTGTCTGCTGCCTCAGCTTATTTACCAGACATGGCAGAACAAATTTAAAGAAATGAAAAAAGATTAAGTAAGCTTAATCATAACCAAAGGTTTGATATGACAAAAATCAGAATATAAAAAAAATATAATAGACTAATAATTTTATTTGACAGTAGGCCCAGGACCTAGAATTTCAATAGTAATATTTATGCTGCGAGTGTTGTTAAACTCATTGCGTTGTTCAGCGCAGAAAACGCTTTCGTGCTCGTGTGTGTACATGTGAAATACTTTATATATAGGCTATATTTTTTGCGTTGTAGCAAAATGCATGCAAGAGAACGCAAACAACGCACTCTTACGACGACCATATCTCTGAAAGACAACAGTGCTGTGTTGAACAGACGACAGAGAAATCAGTGCGATTTGTTTCATGAAGCGCGCGCGCTTGCGACATGTTGTGTTAACAATTTCAGCGTCTCAGAGCGGCGCGGTTAAGCGGTTCTGTGCGCATTATTAACAAGAAGAAACTCGTTTACTCCAATCACTGCTATGCATTCTGCATTCTGCATTAGATCGCATTACACCGGATAATTCAAATGTCACGAAAGGCTGATTCAGGTCTCCGCTGCGTTTCCCTAAAGCATCGGGAGCTAAGCTGATCGTAGAGACCATAAGTGGCAACGGTTTTACGATCTACGATGCTTTTGGGAAACGCAGCGCCTTTCGTGACATTTGAATTCTCCTGTGTAATGCGATCTCATAGCGATTTCTATTTAACGTTGGTACATAGTGCAAAATGTTTGTGTGTGTGTCATTCATGAAACGTAAATTTAGCTGCAGCCAATAGTGACTGCGCGACCCACCTCTTCCCAATCTGCGACCCACAAATGGGTCGCGACCCACAGTTTGAAAACCCCTGCTCTAGATTACTTGCGAGGATGTTTCTTGTTTTCGCATCACTCGCGCAAATAAAAACATTACGGTTAGAAGTGTCTTCACGCACATTATTATCATCATCATCATCATCAACATTTCTTTCTGCCATATTTTCCATCATCAACCATGTTGGAGATGATTACTCTTGCTGCCCTGTACCTGTTGTGGAACTCCGAAACGCTGAGGTGTCTGGGTTCACAGCACCATCCAGAGGCGCACACACACAACACACACAATTTAACCTCTACTCCAGAAAATGCGCCTCGATGACAGCCATTTCCAGCGCTACTTGAGGATGACTTGTCATAAGCTGTTAACCCTCTGAGGTCTGAGCTGTTTTCTGGGCCCTGGAGGTGTTCTGACATGCTCTGACATTTCTGGTTATTTCTGTTACTTGTGACATTTTCATGGCTAAAGTCTAATTACACTGTATTCAGCACAAACTCTGCTACAATAATGTATCAGCAGCATGTATGTAAAAGTTTGTAGTTTTGAGATAATGACATTTATGCGTGGTTTGTGAAAATACAAAAAAAAAAATTCTCTCTGAAATAAGGTCATGAAACCCATACTGATTATTTCTTCACAAGACTTTTGAAAATTGTATCACGTAGCCTAGAATATTTGCTCCAAAACTATGTGAAAATCACCCTGACTGCTCATTCAGATAAGACAATATATTGATTTAAAAATTTTACGACGTGTTTTGTGTGAAAAAGCTTTATGCGGGAGCTCATTAATATGTAGCTTTTCACACATGAGAAAGACAAAGACCCTCCCCTAACGGCCCTATTAGGAGCTATCAGGCCCCTATCATTCTGAGCAACCTTGCACGATACTGTAAATGAGGAGATTTAAAAAAGAATGGCTTTTAAATTGTCTGGATTTATTTACAACACAACATAATCCAAAGACACACAACAAATGCCAAAAAAGCACTTCAAAGACAGACCTTTGTGCCATTCCTAAAAACATTGTACATACCTTTCATTTCCAAGATTTTCACTTTACCGTGTTCACGTACAGTCTGATTGGCTTGTGCGACAACTCGCGTGAATTTTACGCTTGAGTTGAAAATTTTCACCCAATTCGCGTCTTTGCATTGACTTTGTATGTAATCTTGCGTAAATAATTAAATTCACGTGAACACGTCAAAAACATGAAAAATAGGTAATATGGTAAATGATCAAATGGTTAAAATGTATAAGTGATTATGATTAAATTGAATAATGAGATGAAAAAATTATTAAATGAATAACAAAAACTCTATTATACTCCACACTACTCTACTAAACTCTACACTGTTAACCTCTTGAAAATGCAAACATAACAAACCTTTTTAAAACCAAAAATAACAGAACATGAATCACTAAAAAAATCTAACCCATGGTAATATAAACCCATAGTATTTCAACATTTACTCCTAGAGTCTGAAGTCTGCCGTAACTTCAGCTTAATCTATTTATCTTAACTAGGGTTTTCTGAGTAACAAAGGCATAGAACATAAATAGTACAGATTACTAGATTTGCAATTAAAATCAACAAATTGTTGTGCATTAAGTGAAATAAAAAGTGTTAGTTATGAAAACTGTTAGGTTAGACCTGAGCTATAGTTCAACTCTATTCAAATCTACTCCTGTAGAACTTCAGCTCTAATCAAACACCTTCATGACGGTCTTTAGGATCAGTTAATGAGCGGCAGGTGTAAGTGCAGGATTACGACTAAACTCTGGAGGACAGGAGCAGATCTGAAGAGCCCTGATTGAGTGGATAGAGAGAAAGAGAAATACAGAAAACCCCTTCACACATTATTATGTGTCAATGATTATCTGGCTCATCAATAATGTTTAAAACTGTTTCACATGACAAGACATGACCATTTATTTTCCGCATCGTATAGTTGTTTAAGCCTCTCCTTGAGCTCCTGAACCTGCTGATCTTGTCTCTTTCTGAAATCAATCAATTCTTCTTCTTGTTCTCCGGCTTCATCTTGATGTTTCTTCTTCATCTTCTCTATTTCCTCTTTATGTTTCTGTTCCATTTTATCACACTCTTTTTCTTTTGTTTCTATTAATTCTCCCTCCTCTCCTTCTCTTCTCTCAATCTCTTCTTTTTGCTCTCGTTTCAGATCTTTCATCATTTTCTCCCATCTCTTTCTCTTCTCCTCTCTTCTCTCTTTGTCTTCTCGTTTTCTCCTCTTCCACTCCTCTTTCCTCTCTCGCTCCAGCTGCTCATAACGTCTTTCCATTTCATTTCTCTCTTCTTCATATTCTTTGCCTTTTTCTTCTCTCTTTCTTCTCTGTTTTTCTCTCTCCTCTATCATCTGTTTTTCTAATTCTCTATCGGCTTCAAATCTCGTTCTCATTTTCTGCAGTTCTTCCTGTTTTTTTCTCAGTTGTTCCTCGTGTTTCTCTTTTCTCTTTCTTTCCTTTTCCTCTCGTTCTTTCATCTGTCTTTTCTTCTCTTCCTCCCATTCTCTCTGCTGTCGTTTAATTTCCTCTTGAGTCTCTTCATCATCTTCAGCCTCTTTTATTTTTCTCTTCCATTCTTCTCTCTCTTCCTCTTCTCGTTCCTTCCTCATTTGTTCCTCTAAATCTCTCTTTTTTATCTCCTCTTCCTGTTTTCTTCTTACCTCTGCCATGATGTGTTCCTGCTCAGTTTTCATCTTTTCTTGAGCTTGTTTATATTTTTCTTCCCTCATCCTATCTTCCTCTTCTCTTTCTTTTCGCTGGTTTTCACACTGTAATCTCTGATTTTCAATCTCTCTCTTCATCTCTTCTATTCGTTGATCATATTCAGCTCTTCGCTGTTTTTCCTCTTCTGATCGTTTCTGTTCCTCCTCCTCTTGTTTCTTCTGGTCTGATTTGTCTTTCTCCTCAAACTCTCTCTTCAGTGTTTCCTCTTTTCCTCTGAACTTGTTCTCCAGACTCACTCTCTCCTCCTCTATCTTTAGTTTCTTGTCCTCCACTCTCTTTCTCATGTTTTTGATTTCCGTCTCATACTTGGTTTCTAAGTCTTTAACTTGATCCTGTTTTTTTCTTTTATTCTCTTCTAGAATTTCCCTTCTGTCTTCAATGGAGATCGCTGCCTCCTCAAACATCTCATTAGTGAAGTATCGGCCCTCATGAGAGTTCTTCACCTCTTCTATCATGTTTATCAGCTCAGTAACTTGCGTCCGATCTTGTGTTTCTGTGTTGTTAAAAGCCAGGAATCTGTTTCCACATTCTCCGATCAGTTTCTTGAGTTCAGCATTTTTACTTTTCTCTACATATTCTTCTATTGTCTGTTCTTTCAGTTCATCTCCTCTAGTGAAGAGAACAATGCTGAAATCTGCTGCATTTGAGCCAAAGATAATCTTTATCTTGTCTAAAGTGTCTTGCTTCTCTTGAGTGATTCTTCCCAAACTCAACACAATGATGAACACATGAGGTCCAGGTGCGGACAGTGAAACACACTCCATCATTTCTGCCTCCACTTGTTCTTTTTTTAGTGAGGTGTCAAGGAGTCCTGGAGTATCAACAACAGCTACTGATTTACCATCAACTTTACCAACTCCCTTCTGACAAGTAGTGGTCACCAAACCTTTTTTATCTTCATTGTGAAACTTGTTGTTTCCGAGGATAGTGTTTCCTGTGGCGCTCTTTCCATTTCCTCTCCTCCCAAACAGCAAGATTCTCAAACATCCTGGATCTGAAGATGAATCTCTGTTATCTGAAAATGACAATAGAGTTTAGAAATTAATTACAATTTATTCAATTTGGGACCCTAAGCAAACTATTTACAACTGTCCGTCCCAGTGGTTCTCAACCTTTTTTGGGTCACCCCTCCCCCTATAATATTATTATAATTATTAATAAATAAATTAGATCAAAAGCAAAAAATATCGAAAGGATAAACAAAGCAGATTTATTTCCACATGCATATTTATAATTCTGACCTTCAGGGTGTGTGTCTGTATTGTGTGTCTCCTCTCTTCTTTTCTTTCGTCTTTCCTGTTGTTTCTGTTTATCCCATTCCTCTCGTTCTCTCTTCATCTCCTCTTGAATCTCTCTCTCTTGATCCTCTATGTCTTTAATATCTCTTCTATACTGTTCTTCTCTTTCTATATATTCCTCTTCTCTTCTCTTTCTCTCTTTATCATGATTCTGTCTTTCTTTCTCCATCTTCATCTTCACTCTATTCATCTCTTCTTCGTGTATGAACTGAAGATCTTCTCTCTCTCTCAGTCTTCTTTCTCTCTCTCTTTTAAGTTTCTCATAATATTCATCCCATGTTTCCTTGTCTATTTTTCTCCTTCTCTCATCCTCCTCTTCTCTTATTTGTCTGTCCTGTTGTTTCTGTCTCTCCCATTCCTCTCGTTCTCTCTTCATCTCCTTTCGCATCTTTCTCTCTTCGTCCTCTCTTTCTTTAATGTCTCTTTTATATCGTTCTTCTTTCTCTCTAAACTCCTCTTCTCTTCTCTTTCTCTCTTTATCATGATTCTGTATTTCTTCCTCCATCATCATCTTCATCCTCTTTTTCTCTTCTTTGTGTTTGTTCATCAGTTCTTCTTTCTCTCTGTTCAGTTGCTCCACTCTTTCTGTCTGAATCTTCATCTGTTGTTCTTGTATTCCTCTTTCCATCTCTCTGAACATCTTACATGAGTAGTAACTCTCTCCGTTTTCTTTCACCATGTCGTCTATCTTCTGCAGTAGATCAGACACCTGTGTTCGGTCTCCAGTCTGATTATTATTGAACACATGAAATCTGTTTCCACACTCATCAATGAGGGATTTAAGTGCAGGTTCAGGATCTCCTAGATACTGTTCAATGGTTTTCTTCTTCAGATCATCTCCTCTGGTGAAGAGCACAATAGTGAACATTAAAGAGTTTTCACCAAACGTCTCTTGGATGATCTTCACTGCTGTTGCTTCTTCTCGAGTGAATCGTCCCACTGGTATCAGTAGAAGAAACACATGTGGTCCAGGCAGGATCATGGAGATGGAGTTGCTGATTTCTCTCTGGATCTCCTCATTAGTAAGATTAGTATCAAACAGTCCTGGAGTGTCGATCACAGTAACGTGTCGGCCGCTGATTTCAGCTCTTTCTCTCTGACACACTTTAGTAATAGACTTTTGAGATGTGTCTGATATAAATGCTTCTCTTCCTAAGATGGTGTTTCCAGTTGAACTCTTCCCAACTCCAGTTTTTCCCAGCAGCACAATCCTCAGATCATCTTCTCTTTCTCTGGAATCTAAAGATAGATCAAATAAAAATTAAAAACAGTATATTGAATTTTAAGTGAAGATTGTTCATCATCCAGGTCATCAGAGAATATTGCGTATAATTTATACTGAAGGATCATGTGCTTATTTTATTTTATTGAACTCAGCATGTAATTTCTCACATATCTTTGTAAATCTTTGCAGTCATGAAAATGTGTTTAATCCATGCAGATTTTCTGATCATTACCTTGTGACTGAAACCACGTCTGTAATGAATGGATTCTCTTCTTCATTTCTTCAAATGTCTGCAGTTTTTCCATCTGTACATCCAACAATGTCTCTGTGGAGAAACAAACTCCACTATTTGCCTCATCCATCTGCTCTAGTTCCTCCATTAACATGGACCCTTGTGTGTCGGGGCCAATGAAATGATGTCGTCCTCCAAAACTCTCAATGACAGACTGTGTTTCTTCATTTAGTTCTGCTGTCCTGTCTTCTGGATTCTGGTATATGAGGATCATGGTGTGTTTGTTGATTCTTGAGCTGAATATCCTCTGGATCTTCTCCATTTCTGCTCGGTCTTCATTATTAAGTGGAGCATCAGGAATGATGAGGATGAACACATGAACTCCAGGATCACAGAGAGACACACAGCGGAGCGTCTGACGCATCACTTCCTCCTCTGAGATCTGAGTGTTGAACAGAGCTGGAAGCTCCACCAGAGACACCAGACGTCCATGAAGCTCCACGTCTCTCCTCACACACCCTGAGCTGAGCTCTGATCTTCTGTCTCCCTGGTTCAGGATCAGGTTTGATATGAAGGATTTTAATCCGTTACTCCCACACAGAACCAGATTCAGCTTCACACCCTCTGGAACTGTCAAAGGAATAAACTAGTTTAACAATGTGGTTTTAACGTTACAGTTCAAATTCTCTGTGGATTAAATTTGAAGATTACTGTTTTTTGTCTTCACAAAGACAAATTGTGACCCCAGTATATTATTTTTCATAATCGTATATCATAATATCAGCAGTTAATATCTCATATAATAATATCTAAATAACATCATATGTCATAATATCAGCTGTTAATATCTCGTATAATAATTATGGCTGTCAAGCTCTTATTTTTATGTAATTAATAACATTCATTAATCGAATGAATTGCAAATTAATGATACATGAACTTTGACTGAGAAATTACCTCCCAAAAGATCATTTAAAGTCATTATTGTGTTAAATGAGAAAAGCATTGAATAGACATTACAAACCATAGCTTTAGAAAGAAATAATTAGATTCAACACTGTCACACTTTCTAAGCGTGGTAAGTGTATAAACATGATTGGACATTTTAGAGTTTTTGTGAGTGTTTCTCTTTTCGGTTCCTTTTGTCTCTCTCTTAGGCTGCGTTTACACTTGGCATTAACATGCGATCACCTTTCGCATTCCCGCAAAAAAGTAAAAAGGATGGCTCCGGTGCAAAGTCGACCTGTAGTGGTGGGTTTACTTTTAAAAACAGTTTTCAGTCGGGGGACATTTTTCAAATCTCTCAAAATGAGGAGGATGAAGAGGCTGCAAGCAGTGATGGGAATAACGGCGTTATAAATAAACGGCGTTACTAACGGCGTTATTTTTTTCAGTAAGGAGTAATCAAACTAATTACTGTTTCCTCCGTTACAACGCCGTTACCGTTACTGTCAATAAAATGTGGCGTTACTATAATTGAGCTCACTGAAGCGGTTTTCATCCGAGTAGGCTCTCTCTCAGCCATAGGAGCTACAAAGTTTTTTCTCTGGTGTGTGTGTGTTTATGAGGTGCCGGACTGGACAAAAGCGAGGCGAACGCCGAGAGCGCGCTCGACAGTGCACGAGAGAGACAGAGTGTGTCCGAGAACACGCTCGATAGAGCGTGAGAGAGACCGAATGTGTCCGAGCATAAATACTTTATTTATAAATAAATTACACATTTCAGCATTAGAATATTCTCTGTATCATATTGGTATCATATGCAATGTTTTAATTAGTTTATATAACAAACTCCAAAATAACCAGCAGGGAACGTTCAAAGAAAACATATTTGTTTGACCGGTTGTGAACACGTGCAACAAACACGACTAGAATTTGGCTAAAATAACCTCTGATGATGATGTTCTCTGTAGGTTATAAAAATAAACCCCCAAAAGATTGTATTTTATTATTATTATTTATGTTGGTACATTGTTCAGTATTATATTGAGAACACTTTTTGTTAAACTTACTATTGTGAGGAAGAAAATACTTCATGTAGGCTATACAGTATGTCTACCAGTTGTAAAGGTGTGTGAGTTTTATCATTTTAATTATATGCATTAGTGTATGTGCATGCATATTTTTAATACTATTTATTTTTGTTACATTTCTTAAGAGGCATAATTTATTTTTAGACTTATTTGTTGGCCAGTTGTGGTCTGTGCAATAAATATTTACCAATAAATCTAATTGTGATTAAACCAGAAAAACTCAATATTAGTGAACAAAAACAATTTATAAAGCTAGGTCTTTTAAACATCAGATCACTCACACCTAAGGCGGTTATTGTAAATGAAATGGTCACAGATAATAGTTTCGATGTACTTTGCCTTACTGAAACCTGGCTTAAACCAAATGATTATTTCGGTCTTAATGAGTCTACTCCTCCTGGATACTGTTACAAGCATGAGCCCCGTCTGATTGGTCGTGGCGGTGGTGTTGCTATAATCTATAGAGATATTCTTACTGTTACTCAGAAAACAGGTCACAGGTTTAATTCGTTTGAAGTACTTGTACTAAATGTTACTCTCTTAGATGTAAGAAAGAAATCCATATTATCTCTAGCCTTGGCTACTGTATATAGACCGCCAGGGCCTTACGCTGATTTCCTAAAAGAGTTTGCAGACTTTCTCTCAGATCTTTTGGTCAATGTCGATAAAGCATTAATTGTTGGAGATTTTAACATACACGTAGATAATTCAAATGATGCGTTAGGGGCTGCGTTTACAGATTTATTAAACTCCTTTGGGGTCAAGCAAAACGTAAATGGTCCCACTCATCGTCTTAATCATACGCTAGATTTAATTATATCACATGGAGCCGATCCAACCGATATAGATATTATACCGCAAAGTGATGAAGTCACTGACCATTACATGGTCACTTGCATACTACGTACCGCTGAAATTTGTCATGTTGCGCCACGTTATCGACCAGGCAGAACAATCCTTCCAACAACTATAGATCATTTCTCAAATAGCTTACCTGATCTGTCTCAGCTGCTCAGTGAACCCAAACAAACAGATGAACTAGAGGAAATGACTAGCACTATGAGCACCATTTTCTCTAGTACATTAGACATCGTTGCACCAATTAGATTAAAAAAGGTTAGAGAGAAAAGTAAAGCACCATGGTACAACAGTGTTACGCATGTTCTAAAGAGAGAAACTCGTAATTTAGAGCGTAAATGGAAACAAACTAATCTAGAGGTCTTTAGAATCGCATGGAAAGACAGTATGTCACGTTATAAAAAGGCCCTAAAAGCAGCCAGGGCTGAGCATCTCCGCAAACTAATAGAAAACAACCAAAATAATCCTAGGTTCTTATTTAACACCGTCGCTAGACTAACAAATAAACAGACGTTACCGGAGCAAAATATTCCGTCACAGTTTAGTAGTAATGATTTTATGAATTTCTTCACTGAGAAAATAGAAAGCATCAGAAACACAATTGTAAATGTACAATCTTTAATGGTGTCTTATGATTCAGCCTCAATTATCACCCCGCAAGAACAATTACAGCGCTTTGCAACTATAGGACAGGAAGAGTTAAATAAACTTATCATTGCATCTAAACCAACAACGTGTTTATTAGATCCAATACCAACTAAACTACTGAAACAAGTGTTACCTGTAGTGGAAGAGCCTCTTCTCAATATTATTAACTCGTCTTTATCCTTAGGTCATGTTCCAAGAATATTCAAGTTGGCAGTTATAAAACCTCTCATTAAGAAACCACAATTAGATCATAATAACCTAGCAAATTACAGACCCATTTCAAATCTTCCATTTATGTCTAAAATACTAGAAAAAGTTGTGTCCGCTCAACTGGGCTCTTTCTTGAAAGAAAATGATATCTATGAAAAGTTTCAGTCTGGATTCAGGCCGCATCATAGCACAGAAACTGCGCTCGTTAAAATCACAAATGATTTACTTTTAGCTTCTGACCAAGGCTGTATCTCAATACTAGTTTTACTTGATCTTAGTGCTGCGTTCGATACTATAGATCACACAATACTCTTAGACCGACTACAAAACTACACTGGTGTTCAGGGACAGGCATTAAGCTGGTTCAGATCATACTTATCAGACCGTTACCATTTTGTCTGCGTAAATGGGGAAAAATCGATCATAACTCCAGTAAACTATGGTGTACCGCAAGGATCTGTGTTAGGCCCTCTGCTATTCTCAATATATATGCTTCCACTTGGAAATATTATAAGAAAACATGGAATTAATTTCCACTGTTATGCTGATGACACTCAATTATATATTTCATCACGACCAGATGAAAACGCTAAATTATCTAAATTAACAGAGTGTGTTAAAGATATAAAATACTGGATGACATGTAATTTTCTGCTATTAAATTCAGATAAAACGGAGGTATTACTTATTAGTCCAAAAAACTGCCCACAAAACCTCTTACAATACAACTTTAACATAGTAGGATGTCCTGTTACTTTATCCTCTACAGTAAAAGACCTGGGTGTTATATTAGACCGCAACTTGTCTTTTGAAAATCATATTTCATATGTTACAAGAACAGCCTTTTTCCACCTTAGAAACATTGCTAAGCTACGTAACATGCTATCTGTTTCTGATGCAGAAAAGTTAGTTCATGCATTCATGACCTCGAGACTAGATTACTGTAATGCTTTATTAGCCGGTTGTCCTGCATCCTCAATAAACAAGCTACAGTTAGTCCAAAATGCCGCCGCTAGAGTTCTAACTAGGTCAAGAAAATATGATCATATAACACCAATTCTGTCGTCTCTACATTGGTTACCTATAAAGTTCCGTATCAATTACAAAGTATTGCTACTGACCTATAAAGCCCTAAATGGTTTAGCTCCCGTGTATTTAACGGAACTTCTATCACCCTACAATCCATCGCGCTCTTTAAGATCACTAAATTCGAGGCTTCTGGTCATTCCTAGGATATCTAAGTCCACTAAAGGAGGGAGAGCGTTTTCACATTTAGCTCCTAAACTGTGGAATGGCCTTCCTGATATTGTTCGAGGCTCAGACTCGCTGTCCCAGTTTAAAACTAGATTAAAGACGCATCTCTTCAGCCAGGCATTCACATAATACTTACATTTTATACTACAGTTGAATCAGATTGAATGCATTAATATTATGAACAGCAGCTACGCTAATTATTTCCCATATGCTTTTCTGTTGTTATCTCGGGACGCTAGTCCCGAGGTAAATACAGATCATCAGCTCCAGTTTGCATCCAGCCTCTCATGGAAACTACAGATTCTCCAACACCCGTGCAGAGACGACTCGGCGCCTGTGAAGAGACGACTCGGCGCCTGTGAAGAGACGACTCGACGCTGGCGATGTTTATGCCCTAAATCAATACATGATTAACTAACTGTATTCTCTATGTACATTTCTGAAATGCACTTTCTGTAAAGCTGCTTTGAAACAATATGTATTGTGAAAAGCGCTATACAAATAAATTTGAATTGAATTGAATTGAATATTAAAAGTTCTAAACCATCTATTGTGTTTTGGTGTTCCACTATAGTAATGATAATATTTTAATATTTAAGTTAATAGGTGTCTCTCACATTGTCCCACAGCAACATTAAAATAGTGTAGATTAGTGTGTTTTATAATAATATGTTCTATTTAGTGTCCATTTCATTCATTTAACATTTCATATTGGGGGTATCCAAGAAATTTCTTATATTTAAACTTTTATTTTTATTTTTTTTTAAGTAATGCAATTGTTACTTTCCCTGGTAATTAGTTACTTTTGTAATGATGTAATTCAGTTACTAACACAGTTACTTTTTGTGAGAAGTAACTAGTAACTATAACTAATTACTTTTTTAAAGTAACTTACCCAACACTGGCTGCAAGTACTAATAATGTGGATTGATGCCATAATGGAAACGGCACAGAGAAGCGTATCCGAGAACGTTGCCAGCTGTGGTGGGAAAAATGCGTGTTCTTTACAGAAAATGAATGGTTCTGCAACTTTAGGGTGCGAAATCAAACATTTCAGTATATTTGCCATGTACTTCGCACTCGACTCTATCGCAAAACCACACAGCTACGTGCAGCATGTGATAGATTTTTTAATGAATCAACTTTAATCAACTAACATTTGTTTTTCTTGCTGGAACGACATTCATATGCTTTTAAATGTTTCCAAACTCTTTGGGGAAAACTTGTGACTTTGAGTGTGTGTGTGTGTGTGTGTGTGTGTGTGTATAAATGAAATGAGACTAGACTAGACAGATGACTAGTTCTCCAACCTTGTGATAAGTAATCACAAAAACAGAGTTTGCTTGTGACAGAAGTGACAGAAGAAAAAGGTTGGGGCTTTTGAACCAATTGAACCAATCATTCTGAAGTTGACATGTTAGTCTTATTTGTTTTCTCGATTCTATAAAAACTGTTATATCCGTGTTTTCTGGTGGGATTCTCAATGGAATTTGTCTGAGATCCTCCGGTCTTACTTCTTGGGAGAGATTCCCTGAGAACTGCTCGGGAAGATCTCCTGGTCGTGATTAACCCCCTGGGGTCGGCGGTATCGCCAGCGATACCAGCATGCTTTTTTTCTTATCAGTTTAAAAGAGATTCAAAATACTCTGTTGACTTTGATCTTACAAACAAGTTTCATACATCAATCGATCCTGTTAAGTGTGTATTTTTTTTGTGTATACTCACAGTAAAAACAAAGTGTTTTGTTTTTTGCCAAATAAAGAAAAATAAACATGATGCGATTTCTGCTTTCTCTCTGTCAGTGAAGTCCATTCTGAAACGCATCCGAAAATGAACTGTAACTCAGCGAATACTCAGTCAAACAGGCATACAGACACACAGGCATGAAGCTTGAATTCTCTTCTTTTAAATGAAGTCATTTTTATAAAAACACAAATATTCACAGTTTATATAATATGTATGAAAAGAGAGAGATGTCAGTTGTTCTCAACTCAGCTCATTATGTTTTAATGTGACCCCGCCCACGGAGAGCACGTGCTATTCAAACGCAAATTATCTGAGGCGATCCATGCAAACCTGTGAACGCCCACATCAACTCGATAAAACACACCAAGTTTAATCAGATTAAAGTACTTTATGTCGTCTTGCGAGGCTGTGAGGTATAATTCTGGGAAATTTAGCTCAGAAGTGCTGGTTTAGTTTCATTTTGAGGAGCAACAGATCCAGCTGAGGATTGTGAATAGTAAGTTCTTTATTCTTAAGTGCTTTGTTCTAATCGCGATATGCAATAGTATCTGTAAACCGCAAATAGACTGTTTAAATTTGAATCGCGTTTCTGTGAGTGAATGAATGAACAGGACAGATGCACACTGTTGTTTACTGTTACAGACGAAATATTAAAGACAACATTTCGTTGAATAGTTTTGGATAGATTATAAAGTTTTTATTGTAAAATAGACTACTACCACATCAAATAAGCTTTTGTTAGCCAGTATCTGCTCATATGTTAAATATATAGTATGTGTTGTCAAAATCAAACTCATCAACTAAGATGTTATTAATATAGTGTTTGTTCCAATGTAGGCTATATCAAACTAATGAATCCTTAACTTTGAAATATGTATGATAAAATGTATACTTTAAAAAAAAGGAGTGAGTGAATCTGGTGGAACCCTGACAGTAACCCCCCCCCTCCCGAGGCGACTCTTGACGACTGTGAAGAGGGACGAAGACGGCGACGAGGTCTACCACGACCCCTGGGGGCAGGCGATCAGGATGGTCGGCATGGAACTGAGTGAGGAGAGCTGGGTCCAGGATGTCTTCACGAGGTACCCACGAACGTTCCTCTGGGCCATAATCCTCCCAGTCGACCAGGTATTCTAGACGTGGACCTCGTCGCCGCGAGTCCATGATGGTGCGGACTCAGTAGATGGGCTCCTCTTCGACAGGAATGGGAGGAGGAGGCACGTCACCGGTAACTGGGTCTGTGGGAGGAGAAGTGACAGGTTCGGTGAAGGCTTTAACAGGGAAACATGGAAAGAAGGTGAGATCTTGTACTGCGGAGGAAGGTTTAGCCTGTAGGTGACTTCGTTCAGCTGCCTTTGCACGGTGAAAGGTCCAATATATCGAGGACTCAGTTTACGGCAGGGCAGGCGGACCAGGCTGGTAATGAGGGGGATCGGGACAACGATGATCGGCCTGATTCTTGTGCCTCCGCACTGCCTGTTGGAGTTGCACGTGAGCCGAGTCCCATACCCTCTCGCTCTGATGGAACCAGTAGTCAACAGCTGGAACCTCCGAGGGCTCACCCGACCAGGGGAAGAGTGGAGGTTGATAACCCAGGATACACTGAAAGGGGGTGAGCCCTGTGGTGGATTGCCAGAGGGAGTTCTGGGCATATTCTGCCCAGGGGAGGAAGCGGCTCCAGCTGTCCTGGTACTGGTGGCAATAGGTCCTCAGATAACGTCCGATCTCCTGGATCTTCTCCTCAGTCTGGCCATTTGTCTGAGGGTGGTATCCAGAAGATAGGCTAACAGTAACCCCGAGGAGTCTGAAGAATGCTTGCCAAACCCTTGAAATTAACTGTGGTCCTCTATCCGACACTATGTCTTCGGGGATGCCTAAGTTTCAGAACACATGATTGAAGAGGGCCTCTGCGGCCTCGAAAGCGGTTGGAAGTCCAGGCAGAGGGATCAGCTTGCAAGCCTTAGAAAACCAATCCACAACGACGAAGATACAGGTGTGGTTATTGGATCTGGGAAGGTCAGTCATGAAATCAATTCCAATGTGGGACCACAGTCGTTGTGGGATTGTACCAGTACCGATTACTGAGGAGCGAGAGGGTACGCCTGCTACCTGGATGTCCAGAGCCCGGAGCGGTATGAGCGGAATCCAGAAGGGCGGCACGAAGATGACGAGGTACGAAGATGAGCCCCTCTGGACCTCCCAGCGGAGCGGGATGACGAAGGTTCTCCTGGGAAATCTGCTCGTCGATGTCCCAGATGATCTGGCTGACGATCATGGCTGGAGGGAGAATGGGTTCAGGTAGAGGATCCTCAGACGATGAATGATGAAGACGGGAGAGAGCATCCGCTTTACAATTCTTGCTACCAGGTTGGTATGATACGATGAAATCAAAGCGGGTAAAGAAGAGGGCCCATCGTGCCTGACGAGGATTTCGCCTTTTCGCCTCTCTGAGGTATTCAAGGTTGCGATGATCGGTTATGACCTCAAACTGGTGATTGGCTCCCTCCAGCCAATGCCTCCATTCCTCTAATGCGAGCAGTTCCTGATTCCCGATATCATAGTTCCGCTCCGCCGGGGATAGCTTCTTAGAGAAGGCGCATGGATGGAGTTTGGGAGGATCACCCTGCCGCTGGGAGAAGACCGCTCCAACCCCTGTTGAGGACGCGTCAACCTCGAGAGCGGTCAGGAAGGCTTCTTTGAGACGTTGAAAGTCTAAGATGGATTCAGGAGATAAGGACAGAGACTTGGGCCGGCCCTTTAGAGATGAGGTCAGAGGAGCACTGATGAGACTGTAGTTATTAATGAATCTTATATAAAAGTTGGCGAACCCGAGGAATCGCTGAAGATCCTTCACAGTTGAGGGCAGGGACCAGTTCCGGATAGTTTCCACCTTTCTCTGGTCCAGAGGAAGGGGATAACTAAACTTCACAGTTTGAGAGTTGAGATGTCGATAGTCTATGCACGGCCTCAAGCCTCTGTCCTTCTTAGCCACGAAAAAGAAGCTGGAAGCAGCAGGGGACGTAGATGGACGAATGAACTGCTGCTGAAGAGCTTTCTCCACATACTCCTCCATGGCCTTCTGCTCCGGGATGGACAGAGGATAAACGCGGCCTTTAGGTAGAGTGGCTCCAGGTAGCAGGTTGATGGCGCAGTCCCATGGCCGGTGAGGTGGTAGCTTGGTCGCCAACTGCTTGCTGAACACATCCTGGAGCCGGAGTCAAGGAGAGCTTGCGCTGAGACACAGACACGAGAGGTTAACAAATGAACAGTAGTGCGATTCAAGGTTTCAGGAGGAATTTGAATGGAGCTTACCGCTGTGGTCGAACTGGGCAGTTGCTGATGAGATGTTTATCACCCCCACAATAAAGACAGAGGTTGAGTTGAATTCGGCACTGACGCTCCGTAGGAGAAAGTTGCAGTTGATCTGCATAGGCTCGGGTGCTGGAGGAGCGACAGATGGAGCCGAGGGCGGAGGACTTACAGCGGTTGCAGGGATATCACAGGCAGACAAGCATTGAGATACTCGAATGGTTTTCTGAATGAGGCTCTCGATTCCCATGGAATCGTCATATACGACCACCAGCTGACGGATATTAGGATTGAGACCATGTCGAAAAGCAGTAATCAGGGCGGTCTCATTCCAGCCACTAGATGCCGCCAGGGTGCAAAACTGAAGAGCGTATGTACTCACTGAAGAATTTCCTTGACGAAGGTTGTAGAGTTGATCGTGAATGGTGAGATCTGAAACTGTCTGGCCGAAAACTTCCTTGATATGTTGAATGAAGCTTGACAGAGATTTAACCACTTGAGAATTCGAGTTCCAAAGGGATTGAGCCCACTGGAGAGCTCGGCCGGACAGCAGGGAGATAACAAAAGCCACTCGGGCTAAATCATTGGAGAATTGATGTGCCTGCATTTGAAAATATAGCGATACCTGAAGCAAAAAAACGCTGCAGTCCTCCGCCTCTCCGGAAAATGTCACTGGTCGGGCCATGGGACTCGCAGAGGCAGCTGACGAAGCAGCGGGTGTTTGCAGAAGTAGATGCTTGCGTGCGAAGTGAAGGACGTCTTCAGGGACGGTGGGTGGGTTAGCCGGTGGAGATGGAAATATAGACTGACGGACAGCCTGAACAAGCTCTGCGAAAGGATTGCGTAGTGGATTCTCCACGGGCTCTGTTGGATTCTGCATCCTTGGTCTGGTCTTCTGTCACGGATGGACCAGGAGTCAGACAGGTGGTAAGTGAAATGTAGCTTTATTAACAGAAACACGGAACCAGATGGAGATGGAGATGGTGAGTATGCAAGCAGATGATAATCAGACAGGAACTTAACTGAAGAATAATCAGAGTCTCTGTTTCAGATGGCGGCTGGAAGATCTCAGGAAGAGGGCTGAAGACTGAAGAAGGCAGACAGAGCTTCGGATGTAGACAGAAGGTGGATGAATCTCAGGTGAGTAGCGGGTAAGTAGCTTAAGAGAGTCTCTGTGTCTTGCAGAGACGAGACCAGACAATGAGTGTGAGAAGAGGAACTGAATATAAAGGGTGGTGGAATGATGAGATGCAGGTGATGATAATTAGTACTCCGGAAATGATGAGCGAGTGGGAGGAGTGAGTGAATCTGGTGGAACCCTGACATTATTAGTGACACATTTGGGGAGATGATATGTTCCTTTTTTTTATTTTCAAGATGTTTCCAACTCTAACTTTGAGCTAATTCTTTAGAATAGCCCTATTTGAAAAGGATTTGTTTCCAGGTATGACTATGTACTAAAAATGTGCTTTTGACTTTCAATTATATTTGGATTATACACACATATATATATATATATATATATATTAGGGGTGTAAAAATGAATTGTTTCTACGATGCATCACGATGCAGACGAGGACGATTCGGTGTCGGTTCAGTAATAGACCATAACCGATTATAATGTACTGACGCTTTTCTGACATCATTTGTCGCGTACGTGCTTTTTTGTTGCGGTAGCATACAATGGCAGAGGGAGGTGAGACGTGAATGCGAGAAAATTAAAAATGCTCCAACTACTTTAAAAGCCTACATCTGGGCACATTTCGACTTTTATGAACAACCTGGTAAGCACGACCTGCAGAAGACGTGCTGTGTGCGCTCATATCACGCACAAATAGATTATGCAGGAGGTAATACCACTAACTTGATAAACCACGTTATCCGTTTTCACCCCGAGCTGTTAACGCCTGGCAGAGTCTGACTGCTTTAGAGATGCGCGGATGAGCCCCAACGCCGAATCCGCAGCCAAAAATAAATCATCCACCCTGTGAGAACTGTGAGACCAGTGTCGGTTCACACCCCTAATATATATATATATATATATATATATCAGTACAAAAGAGACTCTAAATAGTCTGTTGATTTTGATTTTACATGTAAGTGTTACACATCAATCAAAACGCTTAAATGTCTTCTTTTATTTGTGTACACTCACAATAAAAACAAAATGTTGTGTTTTTCGTAAAATAAAGAAAATAATCATGATGCGCGTTCTGCCGTCTCTCTCAATGAGAATCTCATTCTGAAATGCGACAGAAAATGACCTGTAACTCAGAGAATGTTTGTCACACAGACTTGAAACGCATGTCTATACAACGCTTGGAGTCTCTATTTTTAAAGTATGTAAATTATATAAAAAACAAATATTCTCTGTTTAACCCTCTGGGCTTCTTCGCCCGAAAACGGGGCGAAAACTTGAACGTTTCGAATTGTTTATTTTTTTTGCTTCATCGGATGGGGGTGAAACTTCGTGACTTTTGTTTTATTACCTATATGAACACACAAAAAAATCAAGGAGATGATTCTGATATGTTAAAGGGTCATAAAAAAAAGTCACACTTAGCTTCCTCCCGCCCGAAAAAGGGCTACATAGGAAATGAATGGGAAATACGAAAAAATAGGAAAACTCAGAGAAACAGCGGATTAAAGACAATATATATATATATATATATATATATATAATTTTTATTATGATTTTGCATATCTTTCTTATTTGTCATGGAATAGCTCAGGAAGGAAATAAGGTAGGAGGAAAATTCTTTTTTAGTGAAGTCCCCCTACATGTTAGCTGCATCTGGATAAAAAAATAATAATTTTTGGATAAAGGAATCAAAAGTTACAGCATTTGGAAAAGAGATAGCCTTTTTGTACAGTCTTTGACACCCCCTCATGGGCAATATTTTCTCCATGAAGAATATCTTGTCATAAAAGCAATAGATTATGTTAATTTTGGGCTCATTTTAATTGTAATAATATGCTGTAAAAAATGAAGTGCCATTTTCAATTATCTGAGAATGTTTCATGAGCTGTATGATGTTTTTGACACATTGCAGTACATTATTTTATAGATTATGAAAAAAAGGAAATTATATTTATCAGCAAATAACTCAGCAATACTTAAGAGTTTTTCAAAGTGGATACATTCACTGTAAAGTTCAGACTCTAAGCTTTCAAATGACATCAACTTTATGTTAACCAAGGCAAGATTTTTTTTAAAATATGGTAAAGAATATTTTTGCAGCTAGGTGGCACCTGCTGGCGGTACACTTGGTTTTAGAGGGATTACTCAGCACTCGTTAGGAGTTAATACATGTAATTATATGCATTAAAAAGCTGAGATCCTAAGCTTTAAAATGATATATAATTTGTGTTGTTCCATTCAGTGGTTGCTTAGTAATAAAAAAAAAATCTTTCCGAATGGGAATAAATCAAATAAATAAATAAAAAAGCTATAGGCCGCCTATAGGCGGTTATAGGACATGACACAAATTAATACATTTTGAAGCCACTTGTTGAACATTGGTTACCTTGAGTGTGCTCTTATTATGACTGTTGTCTAAGGGGTGTGAACCTAAGGGGTGTGGTTCATTCATTGTGGCTGTTCAGGTGTTGCAACTTAATAAATGACTGCATGCCCCTGTGTGTGTGTGCACGCCAGTCAAACGAAACCCGATGGCTAGTTTATTCCTCCGTCATGTTTTAGCCGGCTTTCTACCCTTTATGTTACGATGGCAGCTTCAACAGGTTATGGGCCCAGAAAGGAGTTTGGAAGCCGGTGGAACCGTTTATGCTTTGACGGGGATGAGAAAAATTATGAACTGTGGGAAACTAAGTTTCTAGCGCTCCTGCGTCTGCTCAGTTCAGTTTGAAGAGCACCATACTGAGCGAACCACCTGATGATGACGGTGTAGAAGAAGACGCAGAGAAAAATGAGGATGCGTATGCAGAACTGATTCAGCTGTTGGATGATAAAAGTCTTTCCCTCGTGATGAGAGATGCAGCGGATGATGGAAGAAAGGCGCTGAAGATTCTGAGAGAACACTATGCTGGTAAGGGGAAACCACGAGTGATCAGCTTATACACAGAGCTTACGTCTCTCCAGAAAGCTGTCAATGAGAGCGTCACAGATTATGTCATTCGCGCAGAGACCGCTATTACAGCGTTGAGAAATGCGGAAGAGACTTTAAGTGATGGCTTGTTGATCGCAATGGTTCTGAAGGGCCTACCAGATTCTTTTAAGCCATTTTCCATTCATATAACTCAAAGTGATGAAACGATAACTTTCACGGAGTTTAAAACAAAGCTGAGAAGCTATGAGAGCACAGAAAAGTTTAGTGCTGTTTGCTCAGAGGACGACAGCGTGATGAAAGCAAGAGACGGATGGAACATGAAACTGACCTGTTTTAACTGCGGACAGAAGGGACATAAGGCTGTGGAGTGCACTTCTGCTACGAGCGAGCATAGAGAACAGCGACAGTGGTGTCATCTTTGCAAGAGTTCCACACACAGAGATGTGAATTGCAGACGGAGAAAGCGGGACAACGCGAAGCGGGTGATGGACGAGGAGGACCACACCTTTGCTTTTAAGGTGGGCCAAGTGGATGCCGTCCTGGTCAGCGGAGTGAAGGAAAAAGGCCTCATGGTTGATACAGGAGCCACGTCGCATATCATTCGGGACATGCTGATGGGGGCGCTGTACGTCCCATCTTTTCCACAGGACATCTTCTCAGTCAAGGCAGCGACGTCACAGGGAGCGACGGTCATTTTCAAAGAAGGTCAGAACAGACTTGTTCATATGAACGTTGTAACATTTGACATCCAGGTGTATGATAGACTGTTCTATTTAAGCACTGTTACAGACAATGTTGATCAATGTCATGGATGTTATGATATACACACATGGCATGAAATTCTTGGTCACTGTAATTATGAGGATGTGTTGAAGCTGGAAAATGTCACAAAGGGGATGAAAATCAAAGGTAGAACTGAACTGTCTAATTTGAAATGTGAAGTGTGTACACAGGGTAAATTTGTTCAGAGCAGGAACAGGGAGGCAGATGAAAAAGCAAAAGTTCCTCTTGGACTTGTGCACACAGATTTAGCTGGACCTATGGAGCCAATAGCAAAAGATGGTTTCAGATATATCTTGGCATTTACTGATGACTATTCAGGTGCAATATTTACATATTTTTTGAGAGCAAAGAGTGATACAGTCAAAGGAACAGAGAAGTTCATTGCTGATGTTTCACCTTATGGTAAAATTAAATGTATGAGATCTGATAATGGCACCGAGTTTACATCCAGGGAATTTCAGTCCCTGCTCAGTAAAAATGCAATTAGACACGAAACCTCAGCTCCCTATTCACCCCATCAGAATGGGACAGCTGAGAGGAGCTGGAGAACTTTACTTGATATGGCGAGGTGTATGTTAATCGAGAGTAACTTACCAAAAATGTTATGGACGTATGCAATCCAGACTGCAGCTGTTATTCGCAACCGATGTTTTAACAGACGTGTAGGACAGACCCCATACTATATGTTGACTGGAAAGAAGCCTGAAATTTCAAGAATGAAAATATTTGGGTCAAAGTGTTATGCATACAAACAGAACAAGAAAAAGTTAGACTCTCGATGTGAAAAAGGGATTTTCGTTGGTTATGACAAGAATAGCCCTGCATATCTAGTTTTTTATCCAGACTCAGGAAAAGTGAATAAAAGTAGGTTGGTGGAGTTTATCACAAAGAGTGGGACAGAATGCTACACTCAGACAGATCAGTCAATGTGTGAAGATGAAGTGCGTAGGGAGAGTGCTGAAACTCACCTATCAAAACCTGAGATAATAGAAATAATAAATTCCCAGGACATAAAGTCTGGAACGTGTGACCCAAGCCCCAATACAGGTGAAAGAGAAAGTGTTGAGAGCAGACGTTATCCACAGAGAGAGAAGAGACCCCCACAATATTTGAGAGATTATGAGTGTAGAGTGAAATGTGATGATGACCATGCACTAACCAGTATTGATTATTGTTATAGAGTTGCATGTGGTGTACCCCATACTCTAAAGGAGGCTATAAGTTCACCAGAGTCAGAATTGTGGAGTAAAGCTATGCAGGAGGAGATGAACTCTCTTAAAGAGAATGATACGTTTACCCTTACAACACTACCTGAAGGTAAAAATATAGTGGGAGGCAGGTGGGTCTACACAGTGAAGGAAAACCCAGTTGGAACAACATACAAAGCTCGGTATGTGGCGAAAGGCTATAGTCAAGTTGCAGGCATTGATTATAAAGAAACTTTTTCTCCAACTGCCGACATGACATCAATACGTAGTTTAATGCAAATTGCAGCTCAATATGGTTTAGAACTGCATCAAATGGATGTAAAGACCGCATATTTGCATGCCCCTATTGATACTGAATTATATATGGAACAGCCGGAAGGATTTGAGGTTAAGTCAGAAACAAGTGAGAGGCTTGTCTGTAGACTTAACAAATCATTATATGGTTTGAAACAATCAGGGCGGAATTGGAATAAAATGCTAGATGATTTTCTGATTCAAAATGATTTTGTTCAAAATCCTGCTGACCATTGTGTTTACAGTAAACAAACTGGAAGTGAGAAAATCATATTGATAGTTTGGGTTGATGATCTTCTTATTGCAGCAAGCGATAGTCAGATACTCAAAAATGTGAAAAGAAAGTTGGAGGAAAGATTTAAAATGAAAGATCTTGGTAAACTTACACATTTTCTGGGTATTGATTTTGCACAAGGAGATGGTGAAATAAAAATGAACCAGAAAAGGTTCATTATTAAGATCTTGGAGAAGTTTGATATGATTAATTGTAAACCAAGGTCAACTCCATGTGAAAACAAAATGCAATTTGATAATGAAGGAGAATGTGTTGATCCAAAATTGTATCGAGAAGTGGTTGGTAGCTTGATCTATTTAATGACCTGTACTAGACCGGATCTAGGTTTCATTGTCAGTAAGCTGTCACAACACTTTTCTGAACCAAAGAACCAACACTGGGTAGCTGCTAAGCATGTATTGCGATATTTAAAGGGAACTGTGAATAAGGAATTGTGTTATAGGAGAAATGATGTAAATCTTAATCTCTTTGCATTTAGTGATGCTGATTGGGCAGCAGACCAAAATGACAGAAGAAGTACCACTGGTTACTGTTTTAGTTTGTCTACCACTGGCCCTGTTATTTCTTGGAGGTCTAAGAAACAATCCACAGTTGCTCTTTCTACATGTGAAGCTGAGTATATGGCCTTGGCAGCTACTGTACAGGAAAGCCTATATCTTGTCCAGTTACTAAATAGAATGGACAATGAATGTATGTACACACCAGTGACAATTTATGAGGACAATCAAGGGGCAATTGCTTTGTCTAAAAACCCTATATGCCGACAAAGGTGTAAACATGTTGATATTAAGTATCATTTTGTTCGATCTGCACTTGAAGATGGAAAGATAACTATTGAGTATTGTCCTACAGCATCCATGGTTGCAGATATTTTGACCAAACCTGTAACCAAAGTCATGCTTGATAAGTTTGTGTGTTTTATTTTTGGTGTGATGTAAATGTACATGATAACTGTATGTTATTCAGCCTAAGAGCAAGTGGGGGTGTTGAACATTGGTTACCTTGAGTGTGCTCTTATTATGACTGTTGTCTAAGGGGTGTGAACCTAAGGGGTGTGGTTCATTCATTGTGGCTGTTCAGGTGTTGCAACTTAATAAATGACTGCATGCCCCTGTGTGTGTGTGCACGCCAGTCAAACGAAACCCGATGGCTATGTGAGTTTATTCCTCCGTCATGTTTTAGCCGGCTTTCTACCCTTTATGTTACGATGGCAGCTTCAACACCACTAGATGGTGCTCTTCTCAGTTGAAATTTTTTTTTGTTTAGGCCTGCACTCTATTTTAATGTGAAATGTTGCATTTATTGAAAAATAAAATAAAATAAATAAAATAAATATATATATATTAATTCTAATGGAAAAAATAGCTCATAACAATTATATAATTAATGCAAAGTATCATAACAAATTCTAAAAATTCTAAATAATAATCAGAAAACATTATAGAACAAAAATATATTTGATTGGTTATCCTGGGAAAAAGTAAAGTAAAATTTTAAGGCTTTGCCCGTTTTCGGGCGGGAGGAAGCTAAGTGTGACTATTATACGAAGAAGCCCAGAGGGTTAAGTAATCTGTATGAAAGCAGCGGCATGTACAGTTTCTCAAACGCTTCCTCATTAACTCTAATGTGACCACGCGCTCATGAGCGATTGACATGCAAATGTTCCACGCGGAGAAAAGCAGACCTGTAAACGCCCTCATCACCTCAAAACAAAGAATCAGAGACTTCGACTCATTTTCATCGAGTTTGGAGACTGTGTTTGTGCTGTGCTGTGCTGTTTCACTTGGATTTACCTCAGAAGAATTAGAAGAACGCGATTTGAAGATGAGAAGATTTTTAAGGTAAGACATGTTAAACTGGTGTTGCCAGATTAAAATGTATGTTATGAAATGAGATTGAAGTAAAAACATGAACTAAGCCTAATATCGTACATGTATATGTATCTATAAATAGACAACATGTTGAAATGTGAACTAGACTGGTAGGCAATACATGTCCGACACAAGGATGTTTTTATATTCTATAATAAAACACAGCATGATAAAAGTAGGCTAGTATGAGTGTATACTATGGTGAATATTATAATGTTTAGAACCGTGTTTACTGTTAAATACTGTGTTTATGAATATCTGCTGAAACATAGATGTATAACAATAATTAGTTTTGAGCGGCTTGATCGCTTCAGTAAATGTTATCTGCATGCGTTTGGAAAGTAAAATGCGCCAAACAATCGGCAGATTGAAGTAACATATGATTATCAATATATGTTTCTCTAGTGCAGTGAAGTGTTGAAGTGTTCCTTTTTAATGATTTATAGGCTATTGTTATTATTATTTTATGCAGCAAAGTACATAGCTTATGCCTACAAGGCACAACAAACCTGGTGTTCATTTTATATATATATATATGCATCTGTGTGTGTGTGTGTGTGTTCTGTACATTTTAAAAAGCAATTTTAACCTGGAAAATCTAAAATGTATTCCCCAAATCATGCAGCCCTAGTTTCTCTTGATATCAGTATGTTCACAATGTTTTTTGATTGTTATTTTTTTTTCAGGGATCAGATGCTCCACTGAAGGAGTCCTGCTGACTTCAACATTCACATGAGTCTCTGTACATGAACATGGTAAAGTGAAAAATCAAACACCTTGGAAATGAAAGGTATGTGCTATGTTTCAGGAATAGCACAAAGGTGTATGACTGGTTAAGTCTCTGTCTGAACTCAGTGTGTTAAATAATGTGCTTTTTTGTCATTTGTTGTGTATATTTGGATTATGTTGTGTTGTAAATAAATCCAAACAATCAAAAAGCCATTCTTTTTTAAATCTCCTCATTCTTTGTGCAAGGTTGCTCAGAATGATAGGGCCTGATAGCTCATGATAGGGCCTGATAGCTCCTAATAGGGCCATTAGGGAGGGTCTTTGTCTTTCTCAGGTGTGAAAGAAATTAAATATTCATGATGTTCACGCCTCTTCACATAAAGCTTTCTCACACAAAACATGTCTTGCAAATTTTAAATCAATATATTGTCTTATCTGAATGAGCAGTCAGGATGATTTTCACATAGTTTTGGAGCAAATATTCTAGGATATGTGATACAATTTTCAAAAGTCTTGTGAAGAAATAATCAGTATGGGTTTTATGACCTTATTTCAGTGACAATTTTTTTGTGTGTTTTCACAAACCACGCATAAACGTCATTATCTCAAAACTACAAACTTTGACATACATGCTGCTGATATATTATTGTAGCAGAATTTGTGCTAAATACAGAGTAATCAGATTTTAGCCATGAAAATGTCACAAGTAACAGAAATAAGCACAAATGTCAGAGCATGTCAGAACACCTCCAGGGCCCAGAAAACACCTCAGACCCCAGAGGGCTAAAGGTGCTCTAAGTGATGTTGGGTGACATCACTTCTTGTTGACGTTTAAAGTATTGTCAAACAAAACGGAGGCTAGCTAGACCCTTCCTCCTACTCATCTGCGCACTAACCCCCCAAACCCCACCCCCAAATCCTTCTTGTCAGTTATTGGCTGGAACAGTTTGTTATTTTTTGTGGTGCGGGTGAGCCCAGTTTGTTTTTCTTGCTGTTTGTGGAGCCTGGGGTGTCTACAAAATTCCAATGATCACGCCGGCGCCTCACACGTATATTCTAGCATTGCTAACATTGCAGCCTGTTCATTGCAATCTGTGCCATGCAGCGTGACCACCGCCTCACTGTGCTCCTGTTATGTGAAGGATGATGTTTTACGTCGATAATGCTAGTGAAGTTCAAAGCCTAGTTTACATAATCCATAATAGTTTAGCATACAAATACGTTGCGGATATAGAAACATTTGGATTCGTGTCGAATAAGAGGCTTCAGTTTCACTTTAAATTAATTTGTTGTGGCTTGACATTTATATAGCCTGGATACTGTTAACTTTAGGGGATTTGTTATGGAGTGAGGGGAACTAAAATAGCCTATATTTTTTATAGTGTCTATAATTGTTATTGTTATATTATAAACATTGTTTTTAAGTTATTATAAGGATGTAGCACTGTCTGATCATTTCTGTATTTTCTTTGATATATTGATCTCTCCTGCCACTGAAGCTAGATCTGTGTCTGTCAAGAAGAGATGCTTAAATGAGAACACTAGTGTACTATTTATGAAGGCTATATCTTTAACACCAAGCATATCTGCAGACTCTGTTGATTTTCTCCTTGATTCTTTTAACTCAAAAGTTAAAACTGTAATTGATGATATTGCTCCTGTTAAAGTCAGGAAGAAGAGTGGCAGACAAAAAGCACCTTGGAGAAACTCAACAACAGTGCAAAATATGAGAAGACAATGCAGAAAAGCAGAGCGCATGTGGCGGAAGACAAAACTTGTAGTCCATTATAACATCTACAAAGACAGCCTTCATGCTTTCAATATGGAACTAAGCAAAGCTAGACAGACTTTCTTCTCAAATATTATAAACAGCAATTTAAACAACACACGCACTCTTTTTGCTACTGTAGAGAGACTGACAAACCCTCCAAGCCAGATTCCCAGTGAAATGCTCTCAGACAACAAGTGCAGTGAGTTTGCTTCGTTCTTCTCTGAGAAAATCAGTAATATCAGAAAGGTGATCAGCACGTCCTTGAGTTGCACTGAGGTCAGACAGATCAAACCACCTGAGAAAGTAGTTACTATGTCTGATTTCGAAGAAATTGATGGCAAAATTTTGGAAGAAACCGTACAGCACCTTAAAACATCAACCTGTGCTCTTGACACACTTCCCACATCATTTTTCAAAAGTGTGTTAAACAGTTTAGAAGCAGATCTTCTAGAAGTGGTAAATGTCTCACTTCACTCTGGGAGTTTTCCAAACTCCCTGAAAACTGCAGTTGTCAAGCCCCTCCTGAAAAAGAGCAATCTGGATAAGACCATATTAACCCTCCGGGGTCAGCAAACGCGCCCGCGTGTTTTGCTGGATTTTCTTCACATTGTAGCACAATAAACTTAAATTACTCCGTCATTTATGGTCATACAGAAAAATGAAATATGAAAAAGGAATCTGTGAGATGTCAACTTTTTTATGTGTCCACTTACAATCAAATCAAAACTTTGTGCTTTTGTAAAATAAAGAAAATAAACAGGGTGTGCGTTCTGCCTCTCCGTCGTGGTGAACTTTTTTTTCTTGAGCACGTCTATAAACTGAAACAAAACTCAGCGAATACTTGTCACACATTTATGAGCCATATACCTTTATAAACATTTAAGTGTGTACTTTTAAATGATCTGAAAACAAATATTCTCTGCTTAAGTAATTTGTATAAAACTAACAAGATGTCCAGTTTCTCACGCGCTTGCTCATTATTTTTAATTTGACCACGTCCACACGCGCAAAAAAAGATTGACATGCAAATCCGTCCACGCCTCACACGAACGCGCTCGTTACCTCAAAAACAAAGCACCAAACTTCACCACAGTCTCTGCTTTTCGTCGAGTTTGGAAGACACGCCGTGAGCTTACATTGGATTTACCTCAGAAGAAGAACGCGATTTGAAGACAAGAAAGATGTAAGGTAAGAAATTCTTAATTATTAGTTTATGTTATTGTTGCATAAACTTCACATTATAGTTGAACTGTTGCTAGATATATGGTGAAAATTATAATATTTAGACCCGTGTTTACTGTTAAATACTGTGTTTGTGGATGTCTGCTCAAACGTATATGTGGTAACCATAATGTTTCATATTTTGGAGCGCGCCGTGCGTTTGAATGTATCATATTTTGGAGCGCGCCGTGCGTTTGAATGTATCATATTTTGGAGCGTGCAGTGCGTTTGAATTTATCATATTTTGGAGCGCGCAGTGCGTTTGAATGTATCATATTTTGGAGCGTGCAGTGCGTTTGAATTTATCATATTTTGGAGCGCGCAGTGCGTTTGAATGTATCATATTTTGGAGCGTGCAGTGCGTTTGAATTTATCATATTTTGGAGCGTGCAGTGCGTTTGAATTTATCATATTTTGGAGCGTGCAGTGCGTTTGAATTTATCATATTTTGGAGCGCGCCGTGCGTTTGAATGTATCATATTTTGGAGCGTGCAGTGCGTTTGAATTTATCATATTTTGGAGCGCGCAGTGCGTTTGAATGTATCATATTTTGGAGCGTGCCGTGCGTTTGAATGTATCATATTTTGGAGCGCGCCATGCGTTTGAATGTATCATATTTTGGAGCGCGCCGTGTGTTTGAATGTTCCATATTCAAAACACGCTCTGCGTTTGAAAACCAAAATGCACCAAACACTAGGCTTCATGTTTTTATTCCAATCTCATTTCATATCATCATAACGAATGGAAACATTTGAAGTAACATATGATAATCAATATATTTTTCTCTAGCGTAGTTGTTACTGAAGTGATCCTTTTGAAAGATTTATAGACTGCTATAGGTTATTGTTATTATTAGGCAGCACTGCGCGTAGCCTATGCCTACAAGGCACAACAAACCTGGTGTTCATTATTGTTGGAAACATTTGTGAGTGTGTATTCTGTGAATTTTAAAAATAAATTTTAACCAGAATAATCTAAAATCTATTCCCAAAATCATGCAGCCCTATAGTTTCTCTTGATATCAGTATGTTTAATTTTTTTTTTTTTTTTTTTTTTTTTTTTTTTTTTTTATACAGGGCCCAGATGCAACTGAGTCCTGCTGACTTCAACATTCACATGAGTCTCTGTACATGAACGTGGTAAAGTGAAAATCAAACACCTTGGAAATGAGAGGTATGTACAATGTTTTTAGGAATGGCACAAAGGTCTCTGTCTTTGGATCATTGTTTTCAATAGTGTGCTTTTTGTCATTTGTTGTGTATTTTTGGATTATGTTGTGTTGTAAATAAATCCAAACAATCAAAAAGCCATTATTTTTTTGTGCAAGGTTGCTCAGGATGACAGGGTCTGATAGCTCCTAATAGGGCAGTTAGGGGAGGGGTCTTTGTCTTTCTCAGGTGTGAAAAGCCTACATATTAAAGGGTTAGTTCACCCAAAAATGAAAATTATGTCATTAATGACTCACCCTCATGTCGTTCCAAGCCCGTAAGACCTCCGTTCATCTTCGGAACACAGTTTAAGATATTTTATATTTAGTCCGAGAGCTTTCTGTTCCTCCATTGAAAGTCAATGGACGGCATACTGTTCACGTCCAGAAAGGCAATACAGACATCATCAAAGTAGTCCATGTGACATCAGTGGCTCGATCTTAAGTTTATAAAGCGACGAGAATACTTTTTGTGCGCAAAAAGTAAACAAAAATAACAACTTTATTCCACTATTCATTTCCTTCTCTCTGGTCTCGAGCTATTTCACGTAGTGTAACTGCGTAGCGCGTCTGTGTTGTACGTCACATGTAGGCTCACTATTGGCCGACGCTGGTCATGTGTGATGCGTGTGAGATTATGGAAACGAGATCTAAATTTTGCGGACCCGTCAGGTCGGGAAATAAAGCGGGTGATCACCGAGTGTATTTTAAGCGGTTGCTGAATAGAACCTTGTGGGAGCGGGATGGGGGAAAAAACAGTCCCGCGCAGACCTCCTTAAACCTTAGGTGTGTATGTGTATGTCCCGAATAAATAATAATAATAAAAAAGGAATAAAGTTCAAAAGTCGGACTGTAAGCGAATGAGGCATGATTGCTATTCACACCTTTATTAAAATGGCTGTAATCTGTTACCACAATAGTACTTGATCTGTTTAAAAGGTGTTAAATTACAAATTAAAAATCAAAATTAAAATTTGTCTAATCCAGTAATTAATTTTTTCTATTTTTGATCTGAGCACAATCAGAAAATCAGAAAATTAGAAAAAACGATTGAACGAATGATCCACGGACGGTGACGGACCCATCATATTCCGCGATCATAGGCCTATATAAGAGTATTTAATTTGTATCCATAGGCCTACTCTGTGTAGCTGGCCCGCCATCTACTGGCTAAAAAAAATATTGGCCCGCGGCCAAAGTTACTTGCAGACCCCAGTCTTACGGGCTTGGAACGACATGAGGGTGAGTCATTAATGACATAATTTTCATTTTTGGGTGAACTAACCCTTTAATGATGTGATCACGCCTCCCTCATAAAGCTTTCTTACACAAAACGCGTCTTACAGTTTTTAAATCAATATATTGTCTTATCTGAATGAGCAGTCAGGGTGATTTTCACATAGTTTTGGAGCAAATATTCTAGGCTACGTCAGACAATTTTCAAAAGTCTTGTGAAGAAATAATCAGTAGGGGTTTCATGGCCTTATTTCAGTGAGAATTTTTTTTTTGTATTTTCACAAACCACGCATAAACGTCATTATCTCAAAACTACAAACTTTTACATACATACATGCTGCTGATACATTATTGTAGCAGAGTTTGTGCTAAATACAGAGTAATCAGATTTTAGCCATGAAAATGTCACAAGTAACAGAAATAAGCACAAATGTCAGAGCATGTCAGAACACCTCCAGGGCCCAGAAAACAGCTCAGACCCCAGAGAGTTAAGCAACTATAGGCTGATTTCAAAACTTCCTTTCATAGGCAAGATCATTGAAAAAGTTGTCTTCAATCAGCTGAACAAATTCTTAAGCTCGAATGGATACTTTGACAATTTTCAATCTGGTTTCCGATCGCACCACAGCACAGAGACAGCGCTCATAAAGATAATAAACGATATTCGCTTAAAGGGATACTTCAGGATTTAGCATTAAGCTTTGTATTAGTAGAAAACCTGTAGTATTTTCGAATTACCATGCTTTCCACCCTCATATCCCCCTGAGATGAGAGATTTATGTATTTTTTGTCTGGAAAAAATCCTCCGATGACGCAAAAATCGTCATTTTGCGTCATCGGAGGATTTTCTGTCCAGAGGCTAAAGACTACAGCCAGTAGAAGGTGCTGTTCTGCATGTTTTCAACCCGTCCATAGGAGGAGGGATCTCACTCACAGAATGTACACATAGTGTCAGCCGTCTTTCTTTGGAAGCTAAGCTAGCAGGCTCTTGTTCTGTGGAGAAAGCTGAGTAGTAGGAGAAAGTATTAGGGGTTACCATCCTCTTTTTCCCGGACATGTCCGGCCGTCGAGATCGTCCAAAATGTCCGGGATTCAGCTTTTGTTTTCTGCAGTCGCTATTCATTGTTTACATGCTCACCTTTAGTTTCAATCTAACTGAATTCATTCCGATCGGTGAATCTGAATGTAGTGTTTACATGAACGCTAAACAAGTGATCGGTTGATGTGCGTTTTACCATTGCTAAGAAAATTCCTGCTCCTCCGTGAGAGATACGAGACCGCTGCGTCTCAGTAATGACGCCACCGGTCTCGCGTCGTTCTCCCGCGGCCGTCAGCCTCGTCCTGCTCGCCACAGTAAACATGATGAATGGCGACTGTAGAACGCAAAAGCCGAATCCCGGACATTTTGGGCTCGTCATGGAGACTCATTAGCAGCTAGTCTTGTTGTTTTCAACTGCGCTCTCTTACCAGTAGGCGTGGCTTGGGAGTGGCCTCCTAGGGCAGCGAAGCAAGTGCATTCTGGGAGTTGTTGTCTTTCATCCACATAAACCAAAAATACATTTTCTGGCTTTTCTCAGTCTAGAAAGCTCCAAATTTAAAAAAAAAAAATTCACATTTCTTCTACATAAATGACCTATTTTAAATACACATTCATCTTTCCAGAGGTGAAGTATCCTTTTAAATACTGATTCAGGTAAATTATCAGTGCTGGTACTACTCGACCTCAGTGCTGCATTTGACACTGTCGATCACAACATCCCATACAAAAATGTAATATATGGCCATATATGTACTTATATTTTAAATAGCATGACATATATCTATACATATATTTGACTTGTATGAGAACACAATATATGCCTGCAACATATATCTATACATATATTCGACTTATCTGAGAACACAATATATGCCTGCAACATATATCTCTACATATATTCGACTTATCTGAGAACACAATATATGCCTGCAACATATATCTATACATATATTCGACATATCTGAGAACACAATATATGCCTGCAACATATATCTATACATATATTCGACTTATCTGAGAACACAATATATGCCTGCAACATATATCTATACATATATTTGACTTATCTGAGAACACAATATATGCCTGCAACATATATCTATACATATATTCGACTTATCTGAGAACACAATATATGACTGCAACATATATCTATACATATATTCGACTTATCTGAGAACACAATATATGACTGCAACATATATCTATACATATATTCGACTTATCTGAGAACACAATATATGACTGCAACATATATCTATACATATATTCGACTTATCTGAGAACACAATATATGTTCAACATATATCTCTACATATATTTGACTTATCTGAGAACACAATATATGACTGCAACATATATCTATACATATATTCGACTTATCTGAGAACACAATATATGACTGCAACATATATCTATACATATATTTGACTTATCTGAGAACACAATATATGCCTGCAACATATATCTATACATATATTTGACTTATCTGAGAACACAATATATGACTGCAACATATATCTATACATATATTTGACTTATCTGAGAACACAATATATGACTGCAACATATATCTATACATATATTTGACTTATCTGAGAACACAATATATGACTGCAACATATATCTATACATATATTTGACTTATCTGAGAACACAATATATGACTGCAACATATATCTATACATATATTTGACTTATCTGAGAACACAATATATGACTGCAACATATATCTATACATATATTTGACTTATCTGAGAACACAATATATGACTGCAACATATATCTATACATATATTTGACTTATCTGAGAACACAATATATGACTGCAACATATATCTATACATATATTTGACTTATCTGAGAACACAATATATGCCTGCAGCATATATGAACATGTATGTGTCCAAACATGTGAAGAAAATATTTGAGTTCATCCATATACCATATATCTGAATATATTACAGTATAGTATTGGTTTCTCGCATATATGGACAACATTAATTATAAATATGTGACATACATATTTGTTTTCAACATATTTAATAAATGTATGTAAACATACACTGTAACCCTTTACTGTAAATTTACAACGAATTTCTTACAGAATTGTAGGCTACTGTATTTCCATAATACAGTATTAAGCTGTATCTTTTACAGAACAGCTGTAAATATACAGCACATTTATGTTTTCGTCCTGATAAATTCGTTACCATCATACTGACTGAAAAGGCATTGCATTGTGGGATTGATTTCTTTCGCGCTCAATTCAGTTCAAATGTGACGCGTCATGCGAGCAGACAGTTAGGCAGCTACAACAGGCAAACTCGTTTTGTCAGCGGGATTCAACTGAACAAATAATCATTCCTGTTATCAAGATAAACAATGTCTGCGAATCTGTGAGCAATTTTAAAGCTTTTTTGAGGTTCGGTTCGGTTCGGTTCGGTTCGTGTTTCAAACATTAGTTGCCTGTGACGCAGCAGAAAATGGACGACGTTAACGGTAGCAGCTAACTGAAGACGGATGGAAGAATTTGTCATTGAATAATCTAACCTGCGCGTGACGATAAGTGGGATTTAGAGTTTGAGAAGATGGAGAATTGTTCAACTGAGTGATACGGTAAGCCAATATATAAGTTTTTTTTTTTTTTTTTTTGCGTTCGCATTTCTACATTGTTTTCACGTATTTGGTTTGATTTTGCGAACGCGGTTTACTACCGTGGCCGCGCAAGCAATTCACTGACTCTGTTCCACCTGTTTACCAAGTAACGTTAACTTCGACATTTCATATAATAGACAACCTTTACCATGCTATTTGCATGACGTGCATTTGATATTTTTTTCGTTTTAGGCTTTGTAATCTGATGGCCATTGTTAATGTAAGTGCTTTTAAGTAGTGTTACAGTTATATTCTATGTTGTAAAAAAAAAAAAAATGCTGTCAAATTCTGTCAGTTCTGTGATCGTGCTTTTGAATCGTTGTCAGAATTTTGCTAGCACATGAAAATCCATGTTCCTAATGCTGTTTTCAAATGTAGTAGGCCTGTTCCTGATTGCCATCCCATGGTCCTACAACTACTCCCTAATTCAAAGAAGTTAGACGGTGTTATCCTTCAAGCAGATAAGTAGAGATTATTCAGCAAATCTCATTAATTTGTAATATGTTTTATGTTTTGGGTTCTGTTGATCAAGGTTGTGCTGTCCTTTTTAAAAATTGTTTCAGAAATTTGCATCGCTGATGTCCAGTAATCTACATTTGCCAGAAAGTCCACGACTTATTTCCTGGTATGTAAACATTAAAGGGGTAGATTAAACCTAAAATGAAAAGCCATCATTTACTCACCCTACTGCAAAATATGTTTTTCTTAATTAGTGTTTTTATTTTGTTTCCAGTCCAGATATCTACAATTCTTACATGAAGAAGCATTTATTAGACACGTAAAATTTGTCTTGTTTTCTGAAAGAATAAGTCAAAATTAAGTGAGTTTATGCTTAAAACAAACAAAATTATATGCCAGTGCATTTTAGCATTCTAACCAATTTTAATTTTTAGTTGAAAAATTTAATTCATAGAACTATGAATAGACAACTACATCGAACCACAGTGGAACCCACAGTAGTTATTTTTATTATTAATATTATTTATTTATTCTTTTTTTTTATTTTCTTTTTTATTCCATTACAGGTCAATCTCTAAGCAACCAGTGCTGGATATTAAGTTTGGAAGGTCAAGGTGTGTGTGAAGGATCACAGCCTCTTCATCACTGGCCTGGCAGCGCTGTTTGCCTCCTCCTATAACTTCAGCTTGCAGTACCAGGAAGAGGCAGCACCTTGAGTTTGGTCAGAGGTTAGTCATTGGCATATTTGCCATTCATATATATGTGTATATATATATATATATATATATATATATATTAGACTGAATTGTGTCACTAACCTTGACTTGACAGTATTTATTATGTTGACTACTGGTATGAACAATATGGCCCTGGTTTCCATACAGGGCTTAGCTTAAGCCAGGTCTAGGCCTTAATAAATTAGGGTATTTAAGCAGCTTTTATAATAATGTATCATAAAAAAAAATAAAAAAAACATTACTGGTGTGCATCTTGAGATAAAACAGTGGCAGTCATATATTTTAAGATATATCGTAGGGCTGTGCAATTAATTGAATTTCAATTTCAATTTCGATTTTTGCTCCCAACGATCACCAAAATAGTATAATCGAGTAAAAACGATTATTTTGCCATTTTCTGTTTTGAAGGAACGCTCTTATTTTGTCTTGTGTTCTGAATGACGCGCGCACGTGCACATCCGCCCTTCCCGATGCCGTAAACTCTCTCAGCTTGAATGTTTAAACTGATAAGACTTAAAAAGAAGTGAAAATGATAAACTTTAGTTACGATGCAATGCTGGCCCGATTGTACAAGTGACAATTCCATCATGTCCCGACTCCTAAACGCGAATGTGTAGTTTCGACGCTTGCTTTGTCCAGCGCATTTTGAGAGACAGAGAGAGAGAGAGACGCATCACCGCTGAACACTCACGCGGTTTGTAAAATTGCGTCTTGGAGAAAGTTTTAAAATTATTGATTTGATTTTATAATCTGTGTGGATTCATTTAAGATACTCATACAATCTACATGCTAAAGTGAATCAATGTTTGTGGGGAATTTCCCGCATTATAAGTGGTAGACCTGCGGGAATTATTAAAATACTCATTGAAGTATTATCTGTTACATTATTTATTTTAATAGTTCAAAAAGTACAATAAATGTTCACATTTCGATTTTTAAGAATTGTTGAAAGGTGTCTTTGGTAACACTTTACAATAAGGTTCATTAATAATTAGCATTATAACTAACTTGCCTTTGTTAAGATTAACTAATAATGAACAATAATTCTACAGCATCTTAGTTAATATTAATTTCACCATTTACTAATACGTTATTAAAATGAAAGGTTGTATTTGTTAACATTAGTTGTAACTAACTGTAACTAACATGAACAAACAATGAACAGCTGTATTTTTATTAACTAGCATTAAAAAAGATTAATAAATACTGTAACAAATGTTTTTCTCATTGTTAGTTCATGTTAGTTAATACATTAACTAATGTTAACTAATTAACATTATTGTAAAGTGTTACCGTGTCTTTTTAATAAATGCAACACGTTCCCAAAGTCATGTGAAATAATCGTGTTACATAATCGTGATTTCAATATTGACCAAAATAATCGTGATTATGATTTTTCCCATAATCGAGCAGCCCTAATATATCGGTGCAAGTTGTTTTCAGTTGAAGGATTAGTGAAAATTCTGTCATTAATTACTCGCCCTCATGTCGTTCCAAACCTGTAAGACCTTCGTTCATCTTCAGAACACAAATTAAGATATTTTTGATGAAATCTGAGAGGTTTCTGAACCACCCATAGACAGCAACGTCTTTGCAACTTTTAAGGCCCAGAAAGCTAGTAAAAACATTATTTAAATAATCCATGTAACTAGTGCAACCTTAAAGGAGAACTCCGGTCAATTTTAACATTGAGCTAATTTTTTTGTACATTTGGAGTGCTGTCAATACAGAGAACAACGACAAAAATCGGTGTTGCCTACACCGTGTTATCCTCTTTTTAAAATTTGCACTCTGTTGACTTCAATTTTTAAACCTGCTTTTAGCCTCTTAACATCCTTGATGTGTCATACAAGTGCCCAGCTAATGTGAGTGATTCCTTCAGAGTGAACACGGGTGAATCTGACTGCAGTAGATGTGAAAGATATCTTGTTGAAACATCTACAAATGTCCGTATATAGGTGAAAATGCCCCTTGAAATCAATTTAAGGTGGCAAATATATTACCCCTTAATAAAAAATGTTAATTTCTGTCACTGCTGTAAACTGACCACTGCATAGAATATGAATATCTTTGTCAGTCAGCTGTCAACAGGCCTAAACAAGCCATGGCACCAAGCACAGAAACACAATCCGTAAAATGTTATCTAATTATTATCAAGAAAACTTTGAAAATATCGATCGAGACATATTTTGTCAATATTGCTCACCCCTAATGCATGGTATTAATTTTGATTTCTTCGGGTCTTAAAAAGGTTTTAAAAAGCCTTAAATTTGACTTTAAAAAATGTGCAGAAACCCTGCTTCATAATATTTAGGTTGAACCACTGTAGCTATATATTTACCAATGTTTTTACCACTTTTCTGGGCTTTGACAGTTGCAATGATATTGATATCAATGGAAGGACAAAACTATCAGATTTCATCAAAAATATCTTCATTTGTGTCCCGAAGATGAACAAAAGTCTTGAGGGTGAGTAATAATGACAGAATTAAAATTTTTGGGTGCAAACATGCATTTAGTCTGGTAAATCATGTTGTCATATATGCAATAAACTTGCAAGGCTTGCAATTAAGTTAAATTATTTCTGTCACAAAGGTTTGGGCTGGATTCTGGCAGTGTGTGCTCTATATAAACGGAGAGTCTAAAGACTGCCTTTCCACTGATACTCTGATGGCACCGGATGAGGGCATGATATTGTTAATAGCAACCGATACCAGCTCCAAGTGATTTGTGCCGGGTCCCCGCTGTGATAACAGTAACTTTCTCAAATGTTTACAGAACAAGCGGGAACCCAGTGTTCCTGTATCATCTGTTCATTCACATGTTAGAAAGTCTAAGGCCTTTAAAAGCCGTACAGCAAACCCATCTAATCTGGTGCCTATCACACGACAAACTAAGATTGTGGACACAAAAAGCAAGACTGTTAAGTTAGCACTTTTAAACATCCGCTCACTTAAAAATAAATCACTTCTAGTCAATGACTTTATAAGCACATACAACCTGGACTTTATATTTCTAAATGAAACTTGGCTAGAAGCCAGCTGCAGTGCAACAATTCTCAATGAAACATCTCCTCCGAACTTTACCTTTATGAGTGTCTCCAGAGCTGGAAGGAGAGGTGGGGGTGTAGCTGCTCTTTTTAAAGATGTCTATCAATGTAAGCAAATATCATTTGGTAATTACCCGTCTTTCGAATATCTGGGTATTGTGTTAAAAGGTGCTCCACGGATTTTACTTATCACTATTTACAGGCCTCCAAAATACTCTTCAGCCTTTGCTGAAGACTTTACAGAACTGTTATCAATAATTTCCTCAGAGTTTGACAGTTTCACTATTGCTGGAGATTTTAACATTCACATAGATAATGCAGAAAATAATATGGCAAAAGAAATCAATACTGTTTTAAAAACTTTTGATCTGATTCAACATGTACATGGGCCCACACACAATCGTGGACACACTCTAGATTTACTTATCAGTAAGGGTCTAAACATTTCATTGAATGATATTAAGGATGTCGCACTCTCTGATCATTACTGTATTTTCTTTGATATATTGATCTCTCCTGCCATTGAAGTTAGATCTGTGTCTGTCAAGAAGAGATGCCTAAATGAGAACACTAGTGTACTATTTATGAAGGCCATATCCCTAAGACCGAGCATATCTGCTGACTCGGTTGATTCTCTCCTTGATTCTTTTAACTCGAAGGTTAAAAATGTAATTGATGATATTGCTCCTGTGAAAGTCAGGAAGAATGGTAAACAAAAAGCACCTTGGAGAAACTCAACAGCAGTGCAAATTATGAAAAGACAATGCAGAAAATCAGAGCGCATGTGGCGAAAGACAAAACTTGTAATCCACTATAACATCTATAGAGACACCATTCGTGCTTTCAATATGGAACTAGGCAAAGCTAGACAGACTTTCTTCTCCGATATCATAAACAGAAACCTAAATAATACTCGAAATCTCTTCGCTACTGTCGACAGACTAACAAATCCCCCAAGCCAGATTCCCAGTGAAATGCTCTCCGATAGCAAGTGTAGTGAGTTTGCTACCTTTTTCTCTGAGAAAATCAATAATATTAGAAAGGTGATCAGCACATCCTTGAGTTGTGCTGGGGTCAGTCAGATCAGACTACAACCTGAGAAAGTAGTTACTATGTCTGATTTTGAAGAAATTGATGGCACAATTCTGAAAGAAACCGTTCAGCACCTTAAAACATCAACCTGCGCTCTTGACACACTTCCCACATCTTTTTTTAAAAGTGTGTTAGACTGTTTAGAAGCAGATCTCCTAGAAGTGGTAAATGCCTCACTTCTCTCTGGGAGTTTTCCAAACTCCCTGAAAACTGCAGTTGTCAAGCCCCTCCTGAAAAAGAGCAATCTGGATAAGACCATATTAAGCAACTATAGACCGATCTCAAATCTTCCTTTCACAGGCAAAATCATTGAAAAAGTTGTCTTCAACCAGCTGAACAAATTCTTAAACTCAAATGGATACTTTGATAATTTTCAATCTGGCTTCCGATCGCATCACAGCACAGAGACGGCGCTCATTAAGATAATAAACGATATTCGCTTAAATACGGATTCAGGCAAATTATCAGTGCTGGTTCTACTCGACCTCAGTGCTGCATTTGACACTGTCGATCACAAAATACTTCTAGACAGGCTGGAAAACTGGGTGGGGCTTTCTGGGACAGTTCTAAAATGGTTCAGGTCATACTTAGATGGGAGAGGTTATTATGTGAGTATAGGAGACCATAAGTCTGAGTGGACGCCCATGACATGCGGAGTCCCTCAAGGCTCAATTCTTGCGCCACTCCTGTTCAACCTGTACATGCTCCCAATGAGCAAAATAATGAAAAAGAACCAAATCTCTTACCACAGCTATGCAGACGACACACAGATCTATTTAGCCCTATCGCCTAATGATTACAGCCCCATTGACTCTCTGCTTCAATGCATTGATGAAGTCAACAGCTGGATGTGCCAAAACTTTCTACAGTTAAACAAAGACAAAACTGAAGTCATTGTGTTTGGAAACAAAGATGAAGTTCTCAAGGTGAACGCATACCTTCACTCTAAAGGTCAAACAACTAAAAATCAGGTCAAGAATCTTGGTGTGTCTTTAGAGTCAGACCTTAGTTTCAATAGTCATGTCAAAGCAATAACTAAATCAGCATACTATCATCTGAAAAATATTGCAAGAATTAGATGCTTTGTTTCCAGTCAAGACTTAGAAAAACTAGTGCATGCTTTCATCACCAGCAGGGTGGATTATTGTAATGGACTCCTCACTGGCCTTCCCAAAAAGACCATAAGACAGTTGCAGCTCATACAGAACGCTGCCGCCAGGATTCTTAGCAGAACCAGAAAATATGATCATATCACACCAGTACTCAGGTCATTACACTGGCTGCCAGTTACTTATAGGATTGATTTTAAAGTATTATTACTAGTATATAAATCATTTAATGGCCTAGGACCTCAATACATTGCAGATATGCTCACGGAATACAAACCCAACAGATTACTCAGATCACTAGGATCACATCAGCTAGAAGTTCCAAGAGTTCACTCTAAGCATGGTGAGTCTGCTTTTAGCTATTATGCCAGCCGCAGCTGGAACCAGCTTCCAGAGGAGATCAGATGTGCTCCTACATTAGTCACATTCAAATCCAGACTCAAAACACTTCTGTTTAACTTTGCATTTAATGAATGAGCACTGTGTCACTGTTTGTCCGACTGTTTATACTGTGTCTTATTTTAGTCTTTATTCTAAACTGTTTTAATTATTTTTAGTTCTTTCTCGTTTCTTTATTTTAAACTGTTCTTTATTCTAAACTGTTTTAATTATTTTTAGTTCTTTCTTGTTTCTTTATTTTAAACTGTTTTGTATATTCTTATTTCTTCTGATTATTTTTAATAGTATGTAAAGCACTTTGAATTACCATTGTGTATGAAATGTGCTATATAAATAAACTTGCCTTGCCTTGCCTTGCCTTAATGAGCTGGGTGATGAGTAGACAAAAGTTGTAGAATAAAACTTTAAATCTGGCAACCCCACTTCCAAAAATTTAGTTAGTTGACAGTGTGCATGTAAACAGACACATTGAGTTGATGTATTTTACCAGGGCAGAAAAAATATCAGTTATTGATCACAACATCCAACATTGCATTTTTTTTTTCACAACATCCAACATTGCATTTATTTTATTTTTTTCTTGTTGTTCAGTTTTAGACCGCTTTTGTGCTGTCTCTCTTTGTCAAAATATATACACTCAGTTAATAATATTTAATTGTTGTTTTTTTCTGCCTTTTAGACACTTTCTTGACATCAATCCTGAACGTGGATCAAAAACAAAGAAAGGACAAGTAACTTCAAAGAAAACTGGCCAAGTTGTGCAAAACAAGAACACCACTGTAAGCCTACAGGTGTCCTCACTTCTGCGAAACCTTGCAGACTTTGAATGGGATTTCGTTTGCACTTTTATGGACTTCAAAAAAGAAACAGCATTTCACTGTCGTTATAAAGCTTGGAAGAGCCAGGACATTTTTTAATAGAACTCTGATTGTATTCGTCTGAAAGAATAATGTCATATACACCTAGGATGACTTGAGGGTGAGTAAATCATGTGCTAATTTAAATTTTTGGGTGAACTATTCCTTTAATTAAGTGCTAACTGTTACCTGTTTAAGTGTTAAAATTGCATTTTATGTTTAAAAAGTAATTCAGCCAACATGTTCACAGAAGGCAATTTAACTAAATAAATGTTTTAAAACCCAGAAAATGTTTTCTTTTTCCTAGTGTGACTACTCTTATGAAACCTTAAAGTATAATATTTTAATTATGTAATAATAAAAGCAGTATTCCCTGTAAAAATACAATTTATTGCTGTCGACAAGTTTAATGTAAAATGTGGTATATACTGTATTTGGTAATTACAGTGGAGTACTGTAAATGCTGTTTACTGTAGTAGTGTTGTAAAAATACAGTATGTGAATAGCAACCCAGCTGCCAGTATTTAACTGTAAATTTACAGTGAAAAGTTTTACAGTGTACATGCATGTGATACTGATGCATTTTTAAAGCTGTGGCATATGGTTATGGTACTTTGTGGATGTATTTGTCAAAAATGACAAAGAAAACACTGCATTATTGTATTAAAATACTATATTTGGTATTCACACAATAGACAATCTCCAACTATAGGCATTTAATTTCAAGGCATTCAGATATAAGGTTTGTATCCCTAATACATGTGAAAGTATGTACTATAGAAATAAGTACATATATGCATGTATAAATATATGCGTCATATATGCGTGTATACATATATGCGCCATATATGCGTGTATACATATATGCGTCTTACATATATTTCACATTTATGTGCATATACGGGAAAATATATGGCACTTACATGAAAACGGCCATTTTTGATATATTTTGAAATATATGTTTCATATATGTATATGTGTTTTACATATATGAATTTTGCATATATTCTCATATATGCAGCAGACATACATGGGCACTAACATTATATATGTAATTTACATATATTGACATATATTACATTTCTGTATGGGATACTTCTGGACAGGCTGGAAAACTGGGTGGGGCTTTCTGGGATAGTCCTAAAATGGTTCAGGTCATACTTAGATGGGAGAGGTTATTATGTGAGAATAGGAGACCATAAGTCTGAGTGGACATCCATGACATGCGGAGTCCCTCAAGGCTCAATTCTTGCGCCACTCCTGTTCAACCTGTATATGCTCCCAATGAGCCAAATAATGAGAAAGAAGCAAATCTCTTACCACAGCTATGCAGACGACACACAGCTCTACTTAGCCCTATCGCCTAACGATTACAGCCCCATTGACTCCCTGTGCCAATGCATTGATGAAGTCAGCAGTTGGATGTGTCAAAACTTTCTTCAGCTATACAAAGACAAAACTGAAGTCATTGCGTTTGGAAACAATCAATCTAGTAATCTAGTACAGATTACTGGTCTGGTACAGATTATCAAGAGAACACTGGTGACTAGTACAGATTACTTTTCAGTACAGGTATTTTTTCTAATCAAACCGGTTTCGGAACGGTAATAATACAGAAGGAATGCGGACAGGAACGTTAAAACGTTAAAATTCGACTAAAGCAAAGCAGATTACTAAAAATAATAAATAACTCTTACAGTGCAGTAGAGGCAGAAAATGACAGAGAGAAAAATAAGTAGCACTACTGTATGACTGTATCAAAGGACAAAATAATAGTTCCAGAAATGATCCAGAAAAGACTTTGACAAACCTCCTCCATCACTTCCTGATTTTGTGCTCTGATAGAATTTTACATCTTTGTCTCTGTCGTCTCCTCGAACTGAACCTCCAGATCTGCTCGGACCTTCATCCACTGATGTTCCATAATCTACATACTCATACATGTTACAGATGAGAAATTCTTCATGTTCTGTCTTGAGTATCTTCTCTGTCCTTCTCAACATCTCAGAGCGCCATCCTGGGTTTCCTGTATCAAACTGAAGATGTCTTCCTCCACACTCCTTTATTAAATTATAAATGCCGTCTTTCTTTACTATAGAAGTCCATTTGGATGTGCGTGGCTCTTCATCAGTAGTCAGCACTATAGTGTGTTTAATGGCCTTCTCACTGAAGAGGTTCAGCACATATTTCACTCTTCTCAGGTCCTCCTCTCTGAAGTCCTTATACTGCAGTACGAGTAAGATCACATGAGGTCCTGGAGCAGACTGAGACACACACTCTCTCACTCCCTGTATGATCTGATGCTGTGTGAGCTGTGGCTGGAGCAGGTGTGTGTTGATGACTGAGAGGTTTCTCTCCTCCACCGTTCCACTGATTATCACACTGTGCTGATGTACATAGGATGATGCAGCTTTACTCTGAAACAATGCTGGTCCCAGTATAATGTTTCCCACTTGGCTGTTTTCTGATACATTCTTTCCCAGCAGAACAATCCTCAGATCTCTCACTGAAAAAAAGCACACACACGTTTTATGGGGACATTCCATACAAACTGTATATTCTCTCCCCTTATACTAACCCTAACCATCGCACAAAACGTTCTGCATTTTTACATTTTCTAAAAAACATCACTAAGGGCTTATTCACAAATCAAAAACGCAAGAGGTTATACACGTCTGTCTAGCGCGTGTTTACAAAGAAAACAATGGAAAAGTAGCGCATTGAAATGGAAAAACGCATTCTGTGTGAACAGCCTCTTAGTCTGATTTAAAAGCTGTTTTCCTCATTGGGACCAAAAAATGTCCCCACAAGGACAAGGGTTTCTGGTTTTACTGTCCTGAGTCACACACACTCACACTAACAAACATACACACTCACTCATTACTTATACTTTGACACTTTTTGATCTCTAAAAAAACAGAATGGCTGCATTCGTGACCTCTAACACTGATTCAGTACAATAAACCTAACAGAGCAGGAGTTTGATGGTACATTTGGAGAGAAAGTGTTTTGAAAATGAAGAGGATTCATCCATCTGGAGTATATATTAGTCTGTTGTAGTATAATATATTGTGTTGGAGTGTATTTTAGTTTGCTGTAGTATAAAATATTGTGTTGGAGTATATATTAGTTTGCTATTAGTCTGATGTAGTATAAAATATTGTATTGGAGTATATATTAGTCTGATCTACACTGAACAAAATTATAAACACAACACTTTTATTTTTGCCCCCATTTTTCATGAGCTGAACTCAAAGATCTTAGACTTTTTCTATGTACACAAAAGGGCCATTTCTCTCAAATATTGTTCACAAATCTGTCTAAATCTGTGTTAGTGAGCACTTCTCCTTTGCCGAGATAATCCATCCACCTCACAGGTGTGGCATATCACGATGCTGATTAGACAGCATGATTATTGCACAGGTGTGCCTTAGGCTGGCCACAATAAAAGGCCACTCTAAAATGTGCAGTTTTATCACACAGCAGCTGTATATTGTGTTGGAGTATTTATTAGTCTGATGTAGTATCAGGAGTGATGTGAGGTTGGATGTTCTGATCCGTTTGATGTGTGGGTCTCTATCATTTCTCAGGGTAACTGATAATTTTAATGATAGTCCTCAGTTAACAGACTGATCTCACAGTAAATCACCAACAGGAAGTGAAATTTTGTGTCTGCTGAAATTGGCCTCCAGAATATCTGAATCTGGAACTTCAGTTCAAAGGATTTTGTCAATCTTTGGAAATGTTCTGATATTTTCTTATGTTTGAATGACACAAAACACAGAAATATATTCAACTACAATATGCAGAGATAATTTTCTAAACCTAAACCCTAAATAGAGTAGGCTACTGTATCAAAAGTACAGCTGTACAGCGTCTGACGTCACTGATGTGATTAATAAATAAACTGAAATTATGGACTGGAATATGTTTCAGTGAATGACAACTTATGTCAGTCTGTTCCTCAACCAAAGTTATCGTACAGGTTCAGAAGTCTTGAAATGCCGGCCAAGAGCTGGATGGACTAGTGTATTGATCTGTTTCTCACACAAACCTAATGGAAATGGTTTCACAAGTCTTGGAATAAAGTACATTGCTGTATGTACTGGTTTAATGTTGCTGTTTTTTAGTTTTTTTTTTAAATAAAAAGTGTATAATTATTATTAATCATAAAATGATCATCATTATCATCCATTTTTGCAATATGAAAAGTAGAAGTTTAAATGTTTTGTGTTCAGTATATATTTTCACAGACCTTTCATATAATTTAAAAGACTTAAGGCCCGTTCACACCAAGAACAATAACTAAAAAGATAACTATATTAGCGTCTACACCAGTGGACAATATCAATCTTTTTATTATAAGCGTATGCTTATCTGTCGCTTTAAATGCTCAATCTCGTTACAGAAGGATGGATTCTGATTGGCTGTCAATGTTTTTATTGTTCAGCAACTGGATAAAATCGTTCTGAAAGTGATTCCAGCGATATCGTTTCTCTGTGCCATTATCGTTAATGTCTGCTATTCTTTAATAGGGAGAACAATTTTTAGAACTATATCTTTATCGTTATCGTCCTTGGTGTGAACGGGCCTTAACCCATAATGTTTCATTAAAGGAACACATACATTCACATCTTCATTTCACTGCCAGTGATTTAATTCACTTACTGTTAGGACGATCAGAGTTTGGACTTCTTCTGCCTGCTGCTGAAAAAAAAAAAAATCACACACTTTTTAACTATTTATTTAAGTCCACTTAAAAGAAATGATTTACAGGGACATAAATACTATAGATGCAGTCAAATACATATACAAAATCATGGACCAGTGGTATACAGCAGATCTTCACAATATTTAGGGTCACTCAGTTGTTATGGATACAAGTAACACCGTCTCCGCCAAATATGACGGCTACCTATAATAACAGATAGAGCACAGCACTTAATTGGCAACAGTACATTGTTCCTTGTTCACTTTAGAATACCTACTGCCATAAATAAAAAAATATTTTATTAAAGTCCCCCTGTGGTGGAAATACAGCTTTTAATGTTGTTTATCTATAGCCCTATTCGGCGGGATTAACTTTAAAGGGTAGATGAAGTAATGTAATTTTACCACAGGACGTCTGTAATATTAATGGCCAATTCACACAGGATAAGATATCTCAGTAAACTAGCAGAAATGAGAGGGATAACTCGATTTGCGCATCACCGTCACTCCTGTCGTCATGTGTGCATTACGCTGCTTCCTAATATCATGTGCGCAAACACATATAACCTATATATATATATATATATATATATATATATAAAACAGTTATGCCCGGTTGAATGATGTATTAATTAACTTCAGATTGGATTGTGTTGGTGATAATCACTTATCTAACGCTAAGAGATGTTTTGTGCCTCTAACAAGTGCTTTCGATCTTCTTTCTGATCTGAATGGTGTGGAAAACACTTGAGTTTTGCCACAGACTCGTCCCAGCGACTAGAACGCAACTGATGCTTTTTCAAGAGTCTACATACTTGAAAAACCCACGGAAAACTACTTTTAAACAGGAAATGATGAAATATATAGCGGGTCTATTTGCACACGATTAGTATTAGCTGAGGTAATTTTTCCGGCCCTTTTTACTGAAGGTAAAAGTCGCCGTAATCTTTACTGACATTGTTGTCCATAATGATCACTGAGATGCACATTCAGACGGGACTAAAATCACAGAGAAGCTCTGGTAATTATTACTTTACGCCTCCTCTCCATGTTACACTAGTCCCGTCCGGATAGGGCTTATGTGGTGTTTTTAATGTGCTTTAAGACAAACCATGTGTAAGTTCATAAGTCGACAGCATTGCTGAGTATTTCCTCCTTAAAGGGGACATATCATGCTAAATGTGTTTAGAAGTACAGAAAAGATGAAATTATTCTCTTCAGGTGCTTCGTTGATATCTTTATATTCTGTTTTGGTCATATTTTTCAACCTGTTCCGATTTTTCTGTTATCTATGACGTTTTGTGAACTATTACGTCACAGCATTTGCAGCGGAACTGCCAAATAAGGACATTTTCTTCCAGCCCAACACTTCGAGCAATCCGCCATTATTATTTCTCGCTGCAATTTTGTAGTCCAAGCTAAAGGATGCAGAAGTTACGAGAGGGTAAGTTAAAATGATCTGTTGTTGGATGTAGTAACCCACACGCTTCATTACACCGTCTAATGTAGATGAACTGCCGCGCTTGTGACAGGACGCATGTTTAACTGAAAGAACGAGCAGAGAGAGAGAGAGACCCGGTCTCGCGCGCGCGCGCTCACTCTCTCAGAGCCCAGCGAAAGTGTAAACAAGACACCGTCTCCAAACTAGACGCTGTCTTGCTCTCTCTCCCTCGCACATATTAATCAAAATAAATCGACACGGTGGTAAAAGGTCGGAAGACCAAAGTTTCATGTATAAATACAGTAACACACCATTGCGATACATCCATATGAAGATGTTCTGCAGGTTCGTCGTCTTCATTTTCATTTCGCTCCGGCTCCAACTCTGGCTCGAACATGTAAGGCTGGCTGGACAAGTCTTCCGTTGTTGACTTTTTGTTAATAACGTGTGAATAAAAAGTTTCTGTGCTGCTAGATAATCGTATCTCTGCTATCAGACTACAAAAATGGCCGAACGGGGTGGAGTTGAACCTCTGCAAACTGGAGAGGGGGCGGGGTATGAAGTGTCTCAATTGTATTTAAAGAGACCGCACCAAAACGAGTTGCTTTCAGAAGCACCTCAGAAAAGGGGTAGAAAAGGGGCCCGTGGAGCTATAATAATGAGGAATTCAGACCCAAGCATTGCAGTTCCGTTTTATATAGACCACAAATGTATGATTTATATGTAAAAAGGAACAATTTAAAAGCATGATATGTCTCCTTTAAAACTGCAGTGAACCAAAGACAGTCTCAAAAACACGCTTTGAAACCGCTGGTGTTTCTGACGTCACAAACTACCTTGTAACCAATCAGATCAACGTCAGATCAGCTGAGTGAGTGAGTGGAGGCGGGGCTCGTTTGCATATTCATAGAACCGCGCATACTAAATGAGGAAAGGGTGTGACATGAAGAAATTTTTTTGAAGGAAAAAAATCAAAGATGTGTTTTAAGGGATAAAACTATTGACTACATGGGGAATTTAAAATCAAAGAGAGGTTTGCAGGTTTGATCTGTCTCACGTGATTTTTTTCCCACAAACTAGTTCAGCGGAAATCCCGCCCTGCAGCTAATTTCAGTGTTTAAGGTTACAGTGACGGGTAGGTTTAGGGATCAGTGTTTGGTGTAGGCAATCAGTACAGTGATTGACATGACCAATGAAATCTTTAGAATTAGCTGCAGGGCGGGATTTCCGCTAAACTGGTTTGGGAAAAAAACAAGCATCTGTCTCTCCTCCTGCCTGTGTTTTTGTTTTTTACATGTCGTGCTTGCACTTACAGCTGTTTCTCATGCTTTTCTGACGTGTTTCTATTTCTACCCCTTAAGTTTTTCTCTTTCATTGCCAGTGTGTTTTGTCTATTTGACTACATGTTTATTTTAATTGTCTTGTTTTTGATTTTTGTTCTTTTGTTCATTCAGCCCGTTTTCCTTTGCCAGTGATTCCTGCTACTTCTGGCTTGTGACTTGCTCCAATGGAGTATTTTTATCTGTTCCTGTGTACGCTTTAACATGTGTCAAGTGATCGTCTGTCTGGGTCTGAAACTCTGCCTGTTTTTATGGACTGTATAAACTGGCTGCCGGCTCGGATTTGGATTTTTCCCTGTTCCTGTCTAACCTGAGGGACGTGCTCATCTGTTTGCTTCCTGACCTCTTCCTCTGTTATCTAGTCACCTGTATGGACTTTGATCTTTTGCTGGGACAATGATTGACTGTTTTTACTCAATAAATTTTGAGTCGCATTTTTGCATTTGAGTCCTTTTCCTTGAAATCCCCGACAGGTGTTTAATAATCAGGGGCTTAAGCCACTAAAGTAGCTACTTACCAATAGCAGACACTGAGAGTATAAACTTTAAATATAACAGAGATAATAAAGTACTGCAGTTGCATTGCACAATATTCTCCTTGAACTTTGAAACGAGCCTCCGAAATGTAATGTATCTGTATGTATATTTATGAATCTGAACGCATTTTGTCAGGTAGTGAACTTCATTTATCACTTGCTCAGGGAGAAGTGAACACTGCATAGTCAATCCTCAGTTGGCGCTTGTGTAGATTTATGGAGTAAAAAGTCTTGATCAAACTCAACATGTTTTAAGATTGTGATGCTACGTTTGCGTCACTGCAAGCTTAAATTAAAATGTCTACCTTTTGGTTGTTAATTCGAAATTAAAAATGCTAAACTATAATAACATTGGCCAAGATAACAGAACTGATGTGTAAAAATAAATGTGAGATGTAGCCTTTTATATAAGTCAGTTATTCTTCTTCCTGGTGTTCACTGGCACTTTTAAACATACATATAAGAGCACGAAACAACTAAAAGAAGTAAACCATTGTCTGCTATTGGCTAATATTTCATAAACACTGCAAAAATCATTGAGAACATTTTTCTGCATAGACTATATTTGTGCCTTAATTTGATTCTTACCTGAACTCGACGCCATTTCAACACCAGCACCTTGAAATCAAAACGAAAGACGAGACTCACCTGTGCCACGCCTGCAGAGATAAGAAAGAAGTCATTTTACATTATTCTGTCCATTAATTCTATTATTAAACCATGAATAAAATACGGAAGATGCGGTTTATTCTTCAACTCTGATTAACAGAATAAGTGAACAAATGAATAATAGAACAAACTCATTTTCATTATTCAAAATTCTTATTTCATATACAGTAGCAGTCAAAAGTTTGGAAACATTACTATATATATATATATATATATATATATATATATATATATATATATATACCGGTATATATATATATATATATATATTAAGATAAAATAAATAAATAGATTAAATTAAAAGAATTTAACTTTTTCATTCTTGTCATGCAGAAAGACTTTTGTAAGAGGTTTTGTGTCCTTGCATGATTCAGCCAGAGGGTGGCGCTCTAATGCTGAATAATAGGCTCTTACCTTTAGTATTCAAGTTATACTGAAGATCTTTGGTGCTTCTCAATACTCGAATTGATGCTTCCTCATTTCTCCCTCTGCCTATTTGTCTTCTTAATAGTGCTGTCAATCGATTAAAAAAATTAACTATAATCAGAATTTTTTTCTGTGATTAATCACGATTAATCGCAATTAAAAGTATTTTATAATTTAATAATTTCACAGTTAATCTACATATTAATGTAGAAACAACATAAAGACAGTATATTTTAAGTATATTTCCTAATTAAAGGGCAGTATCACTGATACTAATACAGCTACTGATGTCTCGATAAACATGATTTAGCTTGAGCTAGTTTCCATCTGCAGTCCCCGAGCAGGTGAATTACAATACAAAATGTACAATATAAAATGTATTTAACCACTCAAATACAACTATTAATTCATTCATTCAACCATTCACCCGTTACAGCCATCAGACCATATTAAGCAACTATAGATATTTAGATATATACAACTAACATATATAAGACCATATTAAGCCGAAGTGTCAAAAGTATTCACATTCATTACTCAGGTAGGAGTATAGATACTATGATTTAAAAAGACTTCTGTAGAAGTTGAAGTATCAACTCAATCTTTTTACTCAAGTAAAAGTGTAAAAGTACTGGTTTCAAAACTACTTAGTAAAAGTAATGTAAGGAAAAAATGCCATTAAGGACAAAATCTTAGGCCGCGCCACAGGGGCCTATATAGTGCACTACCCCAGCTCCTCAAAAAAAAAAAAAAATTCTAAAGGCCATAATGACTATAATGTTATATTAAAATGTTAATGTTGAAAAATTTAGGATGCACTAGGCTACGGTCACAGTCATCGTCTGCACCATTCTGTCTTTGTCTTCACTACACTTCCCAGAATCCTCCTTGTCTTCACTGAACTCACTCCCTCAATTACCCACCTCACCTGTTCATCGTCTTCATCATCCGTGTCACCTGTCCTCACCTCGTTATAGTTCATTAGTGTCTGTATTTAGTTCTCTCTGTTCAGTCTGTCTTGGTCAGTTCTTGTTTATGTTACTTTGTATTTAGTGTGTGAGTGTTACCTGCCTGTCTGTACATACCTGAAGCAATATTTAGTAAAAGAGTTTATATTGGAATTCTTGACTGTTCCCCTTGTCTTCTTCCAACACCACGCCGTGACAGCTACCTGTTTCAGCCACATATATGCCCATTGAAAATGAATGCATTTTAGTACAATGCAAATACATTAAAGGAGAACTCCGGTCAATTTTAACATTGAGCTCATTTTTTTGTAAATTTGGAGTGCTGTCAATACAGAGAACAACGACAGAAATCGGTGTTGCCTACACCGAGTTATTCTATTTTTAAAATTTGCACCCTGTTGACTTCAATAGGGCAAGTTTTAAACCTGCTTTTAGCCTCTAAACATCCTTGATGTGTCATTACAAGTGCACAGCCATGTGAGTGATTCCTTCAGAGTGAACACGAGTGAATCTGACTGCAGTAGATGTGAAAGATATGTATAAAAATGATGTTATTTCAGCCAGCGCTCATACCTGTATTTACATCCTGTTTTCGGCTGAAGTCCACAGTAGTCGATTGTCGAGTTCACGCGCATAGGTTTAGTTACCTATGATCACGCGCGTGAACTCGACAATCGACTACTTAAAACTTGCCCCATTGAAGTCAACAGGGTGCAAATTTTAAAAAGAGGATAACATGATGTAGGCAACACCGATTTTTGACGTTGTTCTCTGTATTGACAGCACTCCAAATTTACAAAAAAATGAGCTCAATGTTAAAATTGACCGGAGTTCTCCTTTAAAGAACCATATATTTGTACTACTGAGCATTAACATGTGTTTCATGGAGTGGAAGATATGATGACTAGTTGCCTATAAGTATTGTAATGGTGCTAAAAGTCAAACTTCAAACTTTTTTTGAGTAACGTCCCCAACACTGGCTATGTCCTTGCTGGAGTGTGACCTGATTTGTGTCATGTGGTATGGTATGGAATGGTATATGATTATACTTATCCAACCACAATCAAATTCACTCTATCCGGATGGCGCGATTTATCTGGATAGGTTTTTTTTTTTTTTTTTTTTTTTTAACGATGACAAGCCGGAATGAAAACAAGCCGAAATGAAATAGGAGTAACGAGGCTATTTTTAAAATGTAAGGAGTAGAAAGTACAGATAATTGCGTGAAAATGTAAGTAGTAGAAGTAAAAAGTTGCCTGAAAAATAATTACTCCAGAAAAGTATAGATACCCAAAATTTCTACTTAAGTAAGGTAACAAAGTATTTGTACTTCGTTACTTGACACCTTTGATATTAATTAAGCAACTATAGACCGATCTCAAATCTTCCTTTCATTGGCAAGATCATGGGCGTCAGTCTGGTTTGAGATGTGCTGGGGACAGAGACGCATTCGGAAGTGCATTTTCAGAAGTGCTGGGTACAATGACGCATTCATCTCTTTCGCGCAGGTCATGTTTTGAAAGACGATGTCCTGTAGCTTACTAATGTAAATAGATAAAAATCTGATTATGTCCGATTCGTTTTATGAAGAAGAAAGCCTAAAGTTTTCAAAAAGCATTAGACATATGACCCACTATTCTGCTTCACAAGTACCATGTTGACAATGACATGACGTGGTTTAATGTACCAAAACAACGATCACCAAATTTCTCTCTCACATTGCTCCTCATAACCACTGAAAACTGTCAAAAAATCTAACCCAAAGTCCAATTATTATTATTAAAAAAGTGGTGGGTACAAAATAACTCATAACGAAATCTGGTGGGTTCGCGTACCCACCGCCCCCACCGAAATCGACGCCTAGGTTTTCGACGACAACTCACTACTCGTACCTGCTCGCTCAGCACTCACAGCGCCCCCGCCTTCTCATGAGGGCGCCTGCTCTAGCCTGTTAGTCCTCTAAAATGTTATATAACATTGAGGTAATGCAGAAATGATTTAGAAACGCACAACAGCAGCTATATATAGAAAATACCAAAAAAATTATTGTAAAATGTATTTATTTTTTTATATATTTTTTTAACCATCGCTTTGGCGCCCCCATGGTGCTGCGTCCCTATGTGCTGCGTATAGCGCATACCCACTTTTTGCGCCACTGTCCATACACAAAACCCCCATGAGTAACTTTTAGCTTTTGACTTTATCGCATCAGACATGTGACACTTTGCTCACAGCTGATTGGTCCAAGTTGCAACCTCTCACCTGGAACATCACCTGTCCCGCACCAGGTTAGCCGTGGAGCGTGAGTCACTATGGCGATGAACACTGCTAAAAGCCAAACCACTTTCATGGTGCTTAAACCCATGGTTGGCGCACACTAAACTGAAACACACCTGGCTATCCCCCTAAACCGGCTTCATGGTACTGGCCCCTGGATGAAGTTATGCAGGCTATCAACTGAGAAAGGAATGACAAAATAATCACAACTGAATCACACTTTATTATGCCACCACAGATACATTTATACAAGTTTTCAAACGAAACTATTTTAAAAGACCATCAAAGCAAGACAGAAGTAGCCTACTATATAATTACAACAAGCTTGATGGATTTTGGCTCATTTACTCTGAGCCTATAGGCCTACTAACAATAAGCCACTGGCAAATTAGTGTCTGTAATCATTAAATCATTTCACTTACATGTACAAACAATTTAGTATACAGAAACAGTTATAAATAAATAAATAAATAAATAAATAAATAAATAAATAAATAAAAGCTTAACTTCGTTCTTTGCTGAAATTATGTTACAGAAGACAGTTTATGTAGAGGAGCCTGTGTTAATATTTTCAGTGGCAGTTTAAACACAAAACAGGAAACTCATGAATATTCATGAAAGCTCCGCCCAGCGACCCATATCGGTGCATGTCTCTTTAAATGAGGCGATGACTTTTGTGTGTTAAAAGCGGAGGTTTTACCGAGCCAGCGCCAAGGGAAAAACACCACTATGTACCAAGCCTGGGTTGTGATCAACAACTGGGAAGACTACATCCATACTGCAAATTGCACCTGCAAGGCAGGGTAAGTATTTATCATTGGAGATGGATGCACCAGTTATCGCGGAGATGCGTGGAAATCGCGTCAGTGCGTGATGAGGTCAAAGGAAAGAAAAAAATTAAAAATACTCGGACAAGTCATTAAGACACATAACGCACGGTTAGAACAGGCATATGTAGCAACACGTGCTTAGTAGCCTACTTATAATTTTTCATAGTAGGCATGTTAGTAGTATTTAGTATTTAGTCTGTAGCCTATGTCTTATGTATGTAAGTATGTCTAGTAGTATGTCTTACCTGCACACCCATTTGCTGAGAGCAAGTGTTAATTTCAAAACCCACTCATAACATGAAGGAGAATGGTTTGACGTAAATTATATGCAATTTATTTCAGGCTTGGGTCATGCTGCAGTCATGAAGCTGCAATTTTATTCAAAATCGAAATCTGTGTGAGAATGGGTTAGGCAGAGAAACCAGCAGTCACTTCTGGAGAGTGCAAGTGCAAAGACTTAAGCAGGAAAGAAGTCAAACCAGCTCCATTAAAGAAAATCAGCTTCCAGGAACGGTCAGGAGTAGGTCTAGTGCCACGGCCAGAGCCACAGGCATGTAATAGTTGACAGAGCATAGATAAGATTCCTTTTGCCAAAGTTCATTTAGTTTATTTCCGTTACTCCTCCCAAGTTTTTTGACATTGTAATGTCACATAAGGGTCAAGTTTGTTCTACAGCCATCTTACACTGTAATGCATAAATTAATGCCATAGGCTACTGTATAGTGTTATGGTAGTTTGATTATGTGTAAATCCCAACATTCTGGAAATAAGAGTCTCTAGATTGTGTACTAACCATTTAAAATGATATGTTATTATACAAATTGAGGGAGAGAAAGACAAAAAATGTTGTTGTTGAAATGTGACTATACTGTTGTAAATGTTCTATAGTGATATAATTGTCTAGGTCTCCTTCCCCAGTGTTGACAGATGATGACAACCAAGAGTTGCAGATTATATCCCCTGGTGCTGCTGTACTGACAAGTCTAGAAAATAGTGAAACAGACACCGCATCCGATACTGATACAGAGGAACACTCAAACTTGCCCGAGCCCTTGACTGCTTTATTTGGTGGAACACTCAGGAAACTCTCACCACAAGAACTGCAGATGAAAAGTGAGGACACATTTCACACACTGAAGAATAAACCACAACCTCAGCAGTGTGAAAGGCTGGAATTTGTCACACGACAACAGTCAAGCTCAAAGGACTGGCAAACCTACTGGGCTGGTCGAATTACAAGTACTAGGTTTTATCATGTGGCTACAGCTGACAATATCAGCAACACCTACCTGAGTGAGATAATGCTGTACAACCACACACAGCTGAATGTCCCATCTGTTCTCTGGGGTAAGGCCATGGAAGAAACTGCAAGACAAGCCTACACGTCCCTTATGGTCGAAAACCATCAAGACTTCAGTGTAAGTTCCTGTGGCCTAGTGGTGCGGCCTTCTGAGCCACACCTCGGATCGTCACCAGATGGCATGGTAAGATGTACCTGTTGTGGCAAATGTTTGGTAGAAATGCAACGCATCCTTAAAAACGCAGTTTCTGCAAGAGAATTTGTCAAAGGCTCAACATGCCTTCATTTCAACTGTGTTGCATGATATCCTAACAGGAAGACATGACCCTTCCTTGCGGCCACAGTCAGTCTGCAAAATCTGTGAAAGGCCAGATTTCGGGAAAATGATCAACTGGTGAAAAGTGTTGACTAATTACCATTTCACTTATGTGTTCTGTTGTATTTCCTGAATGTATTTTGTTGTCTGTATACAGATGCACTTGTTTCTTGTTTGTATGCAAATGCACAAACACTTTTAGGACATTTACAATTCCATTTCATTATCCAGTAGCTTAAAGCCCATGTTGCAGGTTAGAGTACCCAGTAAGCCAATGTATAGAAAAATAATGTAGGAACTAGATTTAAATATAAACATATACTTATAAAACGCTATTTAGGCTTCTGGAGTCGTTTTTGTGAGAAATTTTTACTTCCGCATTTGAAAATCGCTTAACCGCCGAACCTGAAGTGACGTAACATGAGGTAGAGCGGTCAAAGTAAACAATAGGAAAGCAATGGATCGCAATGACAGATCGGAAAGCTGGGGGAATTGTAGCCTAAATGTTTACTCGTATGATTCATATATAATTGATATATATGATGATATCATATAATTATGAGCCTGATATGAAGCCAAGTGAGCAGGACAGGCCAGGATTAGACAGAACAACGGTGAGTTGTGGTGTGAGGAGAACAGGGCGAGAGAACAGTGTTACTTATAGATGTATTCACGTTAGCCGACGATATGTACAACACTTTGCTCAGATCACAATACTGTACAGATTATTATCATCATGTATCAGGCAATAGCAAAGCTAGTACTTAGACCCTTACCTGCATGTGTTGTGTGTGTCAGCCATTATGAGACAGATTCCAGAGGAAGAGGGACTTTATAAAGGCTTTGAATGGACCCATTTGGTGACAGTGAATAAAAAAATGATCACAGTCACAACTGTCTTACTGTATAAAAACATTATATGTAGAAACAGTCAACACAAACATTAAAGTCGGTTTGTACAGATTGAAAATGAATTAGAGGACATAATATATTATATTTATAATAATAATAATAATAATAATAAGTGTCGGCTGCAGACTAATAACAATGCATTACATTACAAGTTTATGTAGGATATGTTAATGAATTAAATTAAGACAAGGCACATTTTGTAAAACAGATGTACAATAAGTGATCTCTGACGGATCCGTGAGCGTCATGTTTCCTGCCAGTGGCCGAACCACATGCTGATAGCGGACCGGGCGACCCGATGAAGGAGCTGGGACAGTGTGCACATATCGCCGTCATCATATCACAGGGATTATAATCATCCAGTATATAGTGAACGCTACACACTACCGCATTTTTCAAAGCAGAAGCAGAAGTGAAGTCCCGTCTCTTACCCTGCACAAAACGCACACAGGCATGGAAGATCGCACCGTCCTTTTTCTTATTCGGAAACCTGTGGACTCGATGTCCTGACAGGCCATAATTCACAATCATTTACCACGACGATGATTAATTGAAATACAATAACCACCGAAAACACACTGAATCACGACCGCTCCAACTGAATACCAACCTACTCTGCACTGAGCGAACGCAGAGCCAAACGACTACCTCATGTGACGTCATATGACACGATGGTGAAAAAAAGCGCTTTTGTGACAACAAGTGACAGTAAATGTTACACTCTTCCATAATATGATTTACTTTAATGGAACATCTCCAATGTTATATTTTGACAATATACAAAATACATAAAAGTATAAATTGTAAAATAGCATTAATCATTAAATATTTCAAATGAATGACTTATTTGGGAACTCTGCTTTTAGGAACCACACTTTTACAGAGGTTTGTTAGTGCAGCGCACACAATCACTGCAACATCTAGCATATCAACCTGAGACACAGGAATAACAGTTTGTAAAATCTTGAAGTTTTTCCACCGACCAATGACTCGTTCAACATGAATCCTAACCCGAGACAGTTGTCTGGATGTGTCTACTTCTTGTGCAGACAGTTGCTTTTTCCCTTTAGTAAAATGAGGGATATGAAGAGTGGCTCCGCAAGCTGCAAGCTCATCCCGTATTAAAAATCCCCTATCAGCTAAAGCCTCGTCCATAGGCTCCAACACTTTGTAAAAGAGTCTGCTAACAGACTTTCTCAGAATGGCATTTCCTATGCACACGTGTTTCTGGAACAAAGCAACAGAACAGGAATTCACCCATCCTCCATGAGATGTCGGAAGCAGAGATGCTTGAGCTACTGCGGAAGATGAGCATCAACGACTGTTAGATGCTATGCCGTTAGAATTGCTTTGCAGAGCTATGCTGTAATAAGTGTGTGGAAAAAAAGTGATTGCAAAGATAGAACCTGAATTCGGTTGAATTCAAGACTATATAAGACGCAAACAAAGGAGGATATATTGCTCTTCCTTGCAAACGCCAATCTGGTACTCCAGCGGTTGCTAGATGCAAGAAGCATGCTAGCTTTAGCTATTTTTACATCTGTTAGTTAGTACTCATTTATAATCTGTAACAAGTATTCTTTTCATTTTATTATTTTAATAAAGTTTGTTAAACATTTATTATAATCATCTGACTGGACCTTGGATTCTTATACCGTTTTCTTCTGCCTGAATCAGGAAGTCCTTTGTGGAGGAAACGAGTCCAATGACTCTGTCCAAACTTATTTAAAACACAAAATTAATTTATTAGCATATACTTGAGAATCTGAATATCAGATATTTCACATTCTAGTCAACAAGTTTATGCTTTGTTACTCTCATTTACCAAAAAAAAAAAAAAAAATTATTTTTTTTAATAATAATCTGTTTGTCCTTGCATTAATTGTACATCACGCATTCAAGACAAATCCCTAGGCAGAAAAATTATATATATATATATTATATAATTATATATAGTTATATGGATGCCTTTAGTGAAAATAGTCAATACCTCATCTTACATGAAATTGAACACGGAAGACAAACACATTTAAAATGCCTATTATAAATGTACTATAGTAATTAATACTATGACACTAATTTGGGAAACAAGCACTAATGACTCGTTAAAGACTTGAATCTTGGGTTGAGGACTTGACAACTGGACTTGGACTGGCCGGTCTTGAGAGATGGTCCTCAATGCAGAGCATAAAATCCAACTCCTCCCACCTTACATACCTAAACCTACCAATCTCCACCCCCTGATCCCTAAACCCACCCCTAAACCTACCCATCTCCACCCCTAAACCTACCAATCTCCACCCCTTATATAAGATCCGACTCCTCCCCTCGGATCTTGTGTACTGCATTGAGGTGCTACTGGGTCTTGACTCGGGATTTGAATACAAAGGCTCGAGACTTTCTCTTCTTATTCACCTTGTCTTTCCTGTTGTTTCTGTCTCCCCATTCCTCTCATTCTCTCTTCATCTCCTCTTGTATCTCTTTCTCATGATCCTCTATGTCTTTAATGTTTCTTTTATACCTTTCTTCTGTCTCTCTAAGTTCCTCTTCTCTTCTCTTTCTCTCTTTATCATGATTCTGTCTTTCTTCCTCCATCATCATCTTCATTGTCTCTTTCACTTGTTTCAATTTGTGATAATATTTATCCCATGTTTCCTGTTCTTTCTTTCTCCTTCTCTCATCCTCTTCTTCTCTTCTTTGTTTTTCTTCTTGTTTCTGTCTCTCCCATTCCTCTCGTTCTCTCTTCATCGCCTCTCGCATCTTTCTCTCTTCGTCCTCTCTTTCTTTAATGTCTCTTTTATACTGTTCTTCTTTCTTTCTAAACTCCTCTTCTCTTGTCTTTCTCTCTTTGTAATGATTTTGTATTTCTTCCTCAATCATCATCTTCATCTTCTTCTTCTCTTCTTTGTGTTTGTTCATCAGTTCTTCTTTCTCTCTGTTCAGTTGCTCGACTCTTTCTGTCTGAATCATCATCAGTTTTTCTTGTATTCCTCTTTCCATCTCTCTGAACATCTTACATGAGTAGTAACTGTCTCCGTTTTCTTTCACCATGTGGTCTATCTTCTGCAGTAGATCAGACACCTGTGTTCGGTCTCCAGTCTTATTATTGAACACATGGAATCTGTTTCCACACGCTTCAATCAGGTTTCTGATCACAGATCCAGGTTTTCCAAGCCACTGTTCAATGGTTTTCCTCTTCAGATCGTCTCCTCTGGTGAAGAGCACCATGGTGTACATTAAAGAGTTTTCACCAAACATCTCTTGGATGATCTTCACTGCTGTTGCTTCTTCTTGAGTGAATCGTCCCACTGGTATCAGTAAGAGAAGCACATGTGGTCCAGGCAGGATCATGGAGATGGAGTTGCTGATTTCTCTCTGGATTTCCTCATTAGTAAGGTCAGTACCAAACAGTCCTGGAGTGTCGATCACAGTAACGTGTCGGCCGTTGATTTCAGCTCTTTCTCTCTGACACTCTTTAGTAATAGACTTTTGAGATGTGTCCGATATAAATGCTTCTCTTCCTAAGATGGTGTTTCCAGTTGCACTCTTCCCAACTCCAGTTTTTCCCAGCAGCACAATCCTCAGATCGTCTTCTCTTTCTCTGGAATCTAAAGATAGATCAAATAAAAATATATTAAATATAACAATATATTGCATTTCAAGAAGATTGTCAATCATCAACGTCATCAGAGAATATTGCGTATAATTTATACTGAAGCATCATGTGCTAATCATATTATTTCCTCTGAAATCTGCATGTACTGTTATTGTTTTATCTCACCAATCTAATTAATCCCTGCAGATTTTCTGATCATTACCTTTTGACTGAAACCATGTCTGTAATGAATGGATTCTCCTCTTCATTTCTTCAAATGTCTGCAGTTTTTCCATCTGTACATCCATCAATGTCTCTGTGGAGAAACAATCACCACTATTTGCCTCCACCATCGGCTCTAGTTTCTCCATTAACATGGACACTTGTGTGTTGGGGCCAATGAAATGATGTCGTCCTCCAAAACTCTCAATGACAGACTGTGTTTCTTCATTTAGTTCTGCTGTCTGATGCTCTGTATTCTGGTATATGAGGATCATGGTGTGTTTGTTGAGTCTTGAGCTGAATATCTTCTGGATCTTCTCAATTTCTGCTCGGTCTTCATTATTAAGTGGAGCATCAGGAATGATGAGGATGAACACATGAACTCCAGGATCACAGAGAGACACACAGCGGAGCGTCTGACGCATCACTTCCTCCTCTGAGATCTGAGTGTTGAACAGAGCTGGAAGCTCCACCAGAGACACCAGACGTCCATGAAGCTCCACGTCTCTCCTCACACACCCTGAGCTGAGCGCTGATCTTCTGTCTCCCTGATTCAGGATCAGGTCTGATATGAAGGATTTTAATCTTCTGTCACTCCCACACAGAACCAGATTCAGCTTCACACCCTCTGGAACTGTCAAAGGAATAAACTAGTTTAACAATCTGGTTTTAACTTTAAAGTAATGCTGTATTCACATCATGTCAGAATAACTGCAACCTGGCTTCAAGAAGTGTTTACAAGCAGTGACTCTTGCCATAGGGGCTGTTACTAATAGGAGTGTAATGGTTCCCAGAAAAATATCAAACCGTACCGTTCTCCACACCTCTCCGTTCGACAGGCATTTGCGCAGCGGTTTATCTCAAATCTGGACTCCATTTCCCATAATCCCTGTACCTGGTACTGATAGCCTCCACACCTGTTCTCTATCTACCGGACTATTTAAGGCATTCTCTCAAACTCATAGTTTGTAAAGTCTTGTTTTGCCCTGGCTGACATTACTGAGCGTTCGCTTGTTATTTTTGCCAGGCCTGTGTTTGACCCTGGACACTTTACCCTGTTTCTAACCTTTGCTGCCTGGCTTTTGTGTCTGCTTCATTTACCGGGATATATCCTGTGATCGCTTGCTGTCTGCCCTGATCTTGTGCCTGTTTTGTGACCACATCTCTGTTTTGCCTTGGATTTGACTAATACTGATGATCAACCCCTGCCTGTCTGTATTACTGCTTTTACTATTAATAAACTGACTCATTACAAAGACCTAACTAAAAAACATGAAAGCACAGTTTATTTTATTTGTATTTTTGCTCTATTGAATTTTTGTTCTCTTGCTTGTAGTTTGATTATTTGTTTTTATTTTCTTTATTTGTATTTGACAGTAATCCCTTTTTACCAGGACATACATTAGCACATACCAAACTGTACCTTAACCATGACCCTAAAGCCGCCTTTCCACTGCACACGACAAACGACAGCCGTCGGACCGGAAGTCATTCATTTCCAATGGAGGGTCGTACGGGAGCTGCGGGGAGTTTCGATCACATGTGTTGCGACCTAGAAGTATTATTTTATAATTTCATATTTTCCTAGAATAGGGATATGTTTAGAATTCTGTAAGGGAAATCACTATAATTTCATTGTAATTTAATTTGATAAATATTCTGGATATATCGTTCTGATTTATGTTACTGAGAGGCGAAAGTTCATACGATGATGTCATAGGCCAGCACAGAAGTAAAAAAAACAACAACGTAGGCTGAGCCAAGTGAAGTGAACGTAGGCTATATCGCGGATGGTATAAGATGTTGTGTCACTTCGTGTAAAAAAGGTAATTCCAACAGAACTTGCTAAATAAAGTTGCAAAAGAGAAGACGGAGTTGTTTTAAGTGTGCAACATGTGCGTTTGCGGAAATTTTGGATCCGATTTGAGATGCGTTGAAATATCTGAACTTCTGCAGCTAGACCGTATGCGACCGGACGACCGGATGTGATGTATTCTAATCAAAACTATAAGCGCGAAGCTAGAATTACCAATATTTTAATACTTTAACGTATATTCCTTTAACGCTATTCCTACAAAATGGCGGTTGTTAATAATTATGGCTGAAAAAAATATTTTATCATTATTAAATCAATATTTATATTGATTAGCTCTATAAAATCGACTATTTTATTTTAGATGTATTGGGTCATTTGTTTTGTGTGGATATATTCATGCATGCATTAAATTCATTAAAATCATTAATTTTACCATTGTGAATAGCCGAGGGTAACGGTTGCTTCATGACCAATTTCAAAGCTCCGTGCGACTGACACTAGGGGGCGAAATGCGACAATCGTATGCGACGGGCACTTTTTCTATTAAAGTAGGTTACTTAAGGCTGGAATACAATACACGACTTTTACAATCTGAACAGATTTTAAAACACTAGGCATCATACACTTGCTGACTTTGTAAATGTTACATAGGAAAAACTGGGCATCATACAACATACACTAAACAACTGAGGATAATACACTACATGATTTTCTATGAAATCTGTTTGAAATCTGGCTCTGAGTTTCGGCAACTGCCATCAACTCATCCAGAAAGTCGTGTAGTGTATCCCATCCTTCAGAGTCTGGTGATGTGTAGGATCATAGACTTTACCCAGTCAACAGCTGCAAAAGATTTAACAATTTATTCAGAAAAGTAAATGAATCCACTCACCCAGTGTCTTGATCTTCTCCTGTAACTCTTTGATTTCATTATCTCTCGCTCTCAGTGTCTCCTCTAGTTCATGTCTGACTCTCTTCTCTGGAGCTCTTATATACATCTGAAGTGAATAGGGTTCATCCTTCATCTTCTCTATATAATCCAGAATCTTTGAGATCTCTCCGGAGTTTCTATCATCCTTTAACCCCATCACACAGTACCAACTCCCATAGAGACTCACGATGCTCTGAGATTCTGTGGATAATACTAAATCTGACACACTTCGGTCAATAGTGAGTTCAGCAGTGAAAAGCACCATGAAGTGCTCATTAGAGTTAAATATTCTCTTAATCTTCTCCATTTCTGCTTTGTCTTCATTAGTCAGTGAACCGACAGGAGTAACGAGGATGAAATGATGAACTCCAGGATCACAGAGAATCAGACAGCGGAGAGTCTCCCGCATCACTTCCTCCTCTGAGAGCCGAGTGAGAGCTGGAAGCTGTATTACAGTAATCTGCCGTCCATGAATCTTCTCTTCTTTCTTCACACACTCTTTACTCATCTCGTTCTGAGGTTTACTTGTTTTCCCTCGAAATATTCTAGACACTGAGGTCTTGAATGTTGTATTATATCCACACAGCACAATGTTCAGCTTTGCTTTTCCAGAAGTAATCACTGAAACAATATTGAGACACAGATTACTCAGTTTAGCTTTGATAACAAATGTACACTTATTAAACAACAACAAAATATTATATAAAACTTAGATTTTTATACATTGTTTTATCTACTGAAAGCTTTCTTGCAATAGTTTACTGACTTACTGTCTGGGTGAATCTACTCTCTATGTATGGATGATGGATCTATGACATGTACACTCACACTACAGCCTTTAAAGGAATAGTTCACTTAAAACATCTCCTAATGTCTTGACCTCGCTCTTGTCATCTCATTCCTTCATTTGCCCTCACAGTCATTACCCTCCCTATTTATTCTCTGTCCTGTGCCAGATTGTTGTCTAATGTTCCCAGTGTCTCAAGCCTTGCCATGCCTGTAAGATAGAGCTGAGGCACATTTAGTTCAGGACATGCAGTATAAGGAGACATTGGTTCACGAAGTTCAAATATCCCAATCCCACCTCTTCATCCCTAAACTTTTCTGTCACATTCAACTGTCCTCAAAATAAAGGCTGTCAACTGACCTAAATAAATCTGACCTTTACTGTAAGAATTACTTCCCACTTTTGCTGTATAGAAAAGAATCACCTAGATGTTCCATCTCAGTTTGTTTTCCAGAGGAAAGAAAACATATCCAGGTTTGCAAAGAAATAAAACTGTATTATCAGAATGATCATGTTTGGGTGAACAGTGACAGTCAAACTGTGTTCAGCTGAATACTCTGTCTTTCTGTCTGTGTCTGATACTTTATTTTAAAGTTTTTTTTTAATGTACAAAACGTTTAGAAGCTTTTCAACCAAAGCAAAACATTTTACTAAAAATAATAAGTAACTGTTACAGTGCAGAAGAGGCAGAAAATGACAAGGTGAAAAATGAGAAGCACTACTGTATGACTGTAACTATCAGAGGACAAAATATGTAGTTTCTTAGTGGTATTATCCAGAAAAAAGACTTTAACAAACCTCCTCCATCACCTCCTGTTTTTGTGCTCTGACTGAGTTTTCCACTCCCTTTGTGATCAGACTTCTGTGGATCTTCCACTGATGATCCACCATCTCCAGCCTCATTCATGTTACAGATGAGAAATTCTTCATGTTCTTCCTGGAGCATCTCCTCTATCCTTCTGATCATCTCAGAGCGCAATCTTGGGTTTCTGGCATTAAACTGAAGATGCCTTCCAGTTCCTCCACACTCCTTTATTAAATTATGAATAGCGTTATTCACAGTTTTATAAACCATGAATGTGTGTGTCTCTTCATCAGTAGTCAGCACTATAGTGTGTTTAATGGCCTTCACACTGAAGACGTTCAGCACAGTTTTCACTCTGTTTCTGTCCTCCTCACTGAAGTCATTATACTGCAGGACGAGTAAGATCACATGAGGTCCTGGATCAGTCAGAGACACACACTCTCTCACTCTCTGTGTGATCTGATGCTGTGTGAGATGTGGCTGGAGCAGGTGTGTGTTGATGACTGTGAGGTTTCTCTTCTCCACCGTTCCACTGATTTTCACACTGTGCTGCTGTGAGTAAGATGATGAAGCTTCACTGTGAAACACTTCTGTTCCCAGTATAATGTTTCCCACTCCGCTGTTTTCTGACACATTCTTTCCTAGCATAACAATCCTCAGATCTCTCACTGAAAAAGAGCACACACACACACACACACATCTGGTTCACTATCTTTGTGGGGATTTTCCATAGACTTAATGGTTTTTATACTGTACAAACTGTATATTCTGTCCCCTTACACTAACCCTACCCCTAAACCTGCCCATAACACACATTCACACACACACACACACACACACACACACACACACACACACACACACACACACACACACACACACTAACCTGCCCCCTAAACCTGCCCATAACACACATTCTCACACACACACACACACACACACTAACCTGCCCCCTAAACCTGCCCATAACACACATTCTCACACACACACACACACACACACACACACACACACACACACACACACACACACACTCTAACCTGACCCCTAAACCTGCCCATAACACACATTCTCACACACACACACTAACCCCACCCCTAAACCCGCCCATCACACACAACTTTCTGCATTTTTACATTTTGAAAAAAACTCATTCTGTATGATTTATAAGCTTGTTTCCTCATGGGGACCTCAATTTAGGTCACACACACACACACACACACACACACACACACACACACACACACACAAACACACAAACACATACACAACTAGATGTACCGCATGGTGGTACAAAATATGACCGCCGCTCAGGCCTGCACTGGCTTTCCACAAAAATAAATGACGTGGAGCAATTTGGCTGTATTGCGTGTTTATGTATATAAGTTGTATATTTTAAAAGACTGTCTGGAGTATTCCTGTGGATCATGGATAATTTAGAGTTTTGTAATTATTTGCCATTACTATTTAAGTTTTATATCAAAAGTCATTAGTTTAGACACTTAACATCCATAATGTGAAAACGTCACATCCATAACAGTGGTTAACAGTAAAAAGCGACTGAAGTGCCCTTGAGCAAGGCACCTAACCCCTCACTGCTCCCCGAGCGCCGCTGTTGTTGCAGGCAGCTCACTGCGCCGAGATTAGTGTGTGCTTCACCTCACTGTGTGTTCACTGTGTGCTGAGTGTGTTTCACTAATTCACGGATTGGGATAAATGCAGAGACCAAATTTCCCTCACGGGATCAAAATAGTATATATACTTATACTTATACATACTAAGTATGAAAAATCTGTGATTTTTTTTTCAAAGGACCCTCCCATTCAATTTCTACAAACCTCTACCAAACGGTTGAGGTGCCTGTTGATGGTAAAAGTCAGTTATCTGACTTTGGCATGGGTTTGTTGTGTTTTACTGAAATAAAAAAAAAAAATTCCCCAAAAAAGTGGTTTTATCTTGTAGCCCTGGTCCCAGAGTTTTAAAAAAACAATGTTAACAAAATTAAACTCATTCCCACTGTACCTAGTAGAACACTTAAGTAAATGTCCCATTGAAATTAATGGGATTTTATGGATTTAGGTGAAGAAAGTGTACACGTAATACATTTTGGTCTGTATTTTCTGAAAGCGTAGACTCTCAGGATGTGATCTAACATGGCATGAAACATGTCCCACCCACCTCATTAGTATACTGCCCAAGCATAACACATTGGGTATTGGTAAATCGGGTATATGGCTGATACCTAAAAAAAGTAGTAGTATGTGCATGTCTGTCTGTGTGTGTATGTGTGTGTGTTTGTGTATGTGTGTGTCTGTGTGTGTGTGCGTCTGTGCGTGTATGTATGCGTGCGTACATGTGTGTGCGCGTGTGTGTTTGTGTGTGTGTGTCTGTGCGTGTGGATGTCAGTGTGTATGCTTGCGTTTGTTTGTATTCCTGCATGTGTGTGTGTGTGACAGTATCATACTAAACCAGCAACCCTTCGCTCAACAGCACCATTTACAGGCCGATGAGTGTACAGTCACTAAATGTGCACATAAATGAATTTATTTTATACCCCCCCATGGATGAAATTCTACGAAACTTAGCATACCCCCAGAGGATGTCAAGTTAATCATACACATGAAATATGGTGCAGTTTTGAACATCTCAACTGAAGATAGGGGTGATTAAAGCAGAATAATATTGCATTTTCATTTTTTATGGGAAGGGGCGCAAATCACAAGTGAGTGATTATGGGCTATGTTGATGTGGGCCCTTAAGACCAACATACCATAAAAATGTCTTCATCCTCGGTGCCACGGTTCAGGTAGTTATTTAGGAAAAACTGCATTTTTTGGGTTTCAGGGGGCCCAGTGCGGGGGGGGGGGGGGGAGTGGCCCCTGGGGACCAAACGAAATTTTTCCGTAAAAGTCTAGTCGGGCTACATGCCCACCAAATTTCATGTTCCCCGGTGTTTCGGTGTCCCTGGTATCGTTGACGAAAAATTCAGTAGATGACGAAAAAAAAAAAAAAAAAAACTTTGACAATCCCTATATGACCGCTTTCGCTAGCTATGCTAGCGGCGGTCATAATAAGCTTACTACGATACTCTGTGTTACACGTGTTCAGCCGTAACACCGGGTACATCACTTGCCCACCATGGCACTGCTCCCCAACGTCTTTTTAATTTTTTTTCTGCATGAAAATCCTTTCCGCAGCAGGAGTCAGATCTCAATCATCACGAGAGTGAGGAGCTGACTGACGAGACCATGGCAGGAGATCTGGTTTCAATGCGAAATCTAAAAGCACTTATTTGGCAATATTTTGGATTTAAATACAATGCTAATACTGAGCCTGCAAATGGTTAGTTGTTTTTTTCTAGTTGTGTTTTTATTAGTGTTTTTATTCACTTTGGTACTATTTTTACAGTAAGATGTGCATTTTCAAAACTCTTAGTACAAAAATCCAAACTGATGCATCTCTGGCTCTGTTTACTGCTGGTATTAAGATGCGTTTTGGTCGATCGGATCTCAAGTAGACGAGACAGACACATTTCTATTTACACCTGGTGTTTTAATCTGTCTCTTTTGTCTACTTTCAACCACTTCTGTCCAATATTCTTTGAGGCAGGGCCGGCCTGAGGGCATAAGCGAACTGCTTCAATCGAGTTTTTTTTTTTTTTTTTTACATATTAATTAACTTAAACAAGTGACATAAATGAATGAATGAATAATTCAAGACAAGAACATTCTGATTTCATGATCAATATACCTGCCTACAACTGCTGCTGTGTCTGCCAGTGTTTGAGTCATGCACATAACCTCGCGTGCATAGACAATTCGTGCGCAAAGTCACGGTGATATTAAGCCATGTCACAAAAATTTGATTTGCCTCACATGATTGACATTTAAATCAATGATTTATCCTTTAAATTGAATGATATTCAGAACAGAACAAGAATAAAAAAATAACTATAAACAAGCCGAAATGAAATAATTTAAAGCGAAAGTGAAAGTAAGCGGCGTTGGGCTCACGTATCTCTCTCATTAGAATCAAAATGTTTCAACATTCTGTAACGGATGACAGACCAGGATGTAAATGCAATAACGCTCTTTATTAGAACAGCACCAATGGTCAGACAATTACTCAGATGGTCACAACTCAGCGGGAACAGACGGGCGAACACAAACGCTGATGGAATGGTGGTGCAGGGTCCTCGGTGGACAACAGGTGACGGTGCTCAGACCCAGTGAGTAATCCCTTGGTGATGGTGCTTGGTGATCCAGTGAAGAGTGCAGAGAGTCCCAGAGAAGAACACGACGAAGACACGGGGAATCCAATCCGACACGGGGAACACAGGAACAGGCACGGAAAACACACTGGGAAACCACAACGATCTGACAACATGAGACACCAGTTACAGACTATAAATAAGGACAGACAATTGAAACCAGCTGGCGCTACTAATCACTGATGATCAGTGACCACGCCCACAGACACACATACACACACACAACAGCACGCAAGACGAGAGAGAGACAATGAATTCGTAAACCGTGACAGTACCCCCTCCCCTAGGAACACCTCCTGGCGTTCCCCGACGGACTTACCTGTCGATTGTAATCATCGATAAGGAAGTGATCCAGAATGTCTCTAGCAGGAACCCAACTTCTCTTCTCCGGACCATAACCTTCCCAGTCCACCAGGTACTGAAATCCGCGTCCCCTCCTTCTCGAGTCCAGAATACGATTAACCGAATATGTTGGTTCCCCATCTACGAGGCGCGGCGGGGGGGGGGGGGGGGGACACCGGAACTGGCGGATTAATGCGTGCATGAAACACAGGTTTGATCTTAGACACATGGAAGGCGGGATGAATTCTCCTGTACGCAGGAGGAAGTTTGAGTCGGACTGCCACCGGACTAATGATCTAGGTGACAGGAAATGGGCCAATAAATTTGGGAGCAAGTTTGTTAGATACGGATCGGAGAGGAATATTCTTAGTAGAAAGCCACACTTTTTGACCAACGACGTATACGGGAGGCTTCGACTGGTGGCGATCGGCCTTAGCCTTGGTGCGCGCTCCCACTTGGAGAAAAGTCTCACGGGCTCTAGTCCAAGTGTGACGACACCTCTCGACGAAGGCGTGAGCGGAGGGGACCGCGACTTCGGATTCCGTACTGGCAAAAACTGGTGGCTGGTAACCTAAACTACATTCAAACGGAGTAAGGCCCATGGATGACACTGGTAACGAATTGTGGGCGTACTCCACCATCGAAAGTTGTTGGCTCCAGAAGGAAGGATTCTTGGAAACCAAACATCGCAACACTCTCTCCAGATCTTGGTTGGCTCTCTCCGTTTGACCATTGCTTTGGGGATGAAACCCCGAAGAAAGACTGACAGTCACCCCCAGTAACTTACAAAACTCTTGCCAAAATTTGGACACAAATTGGGGTCCCCTGTCGGAAACCACGTCTATCGGGAGGCCATGTAAGCGAAAGACGTGATCTACGACCATTACCGCTGTCTCCTTGGCTGAGGGTAATTTGGGCAAGGGAATAAAATGAGCCGCCTTTGAGAACCGGTCCACGACAGTCAAAACGACAGTCTTGCCCTGGGAGGGCGGGAGGGCGGTAATAAAATCTAGCGCAATGTGGGACCAGGGTCTCGAAGGGATAGACAGCGGTTGGAGTAGACCATCCGGGGGTCGATTGGAAGTCTTGCCAGTGGCACAAACCGAGCAAGCCAAAACAAAACTGCGGATGTCGCGAGCCATTAATGGCCACCAGAATCGTTGCTTAACCAAAAAACTGGTGCGATTGACACCTGGATGATACGCTATGCTGGAACAATGACCCCACTGAATGACGTCGGACCGATACTCCTCTGGCACAAACAACCGATTCGGTGGGCAGTCGGGCGGAGGCGTTACCCCTTCTAAGGCCTTTATGACCTTCGATTCAACCTCCCATCTGAGAGTGGAGACTACTAACGTCTCGGGTAAAATACACTCGGGAGTGGACGGGCATTTGGATTGGTCAAAAATACGAGATAAAGAATCGGGTTTGATGTTCTTGGAACCTGGGCGGTACGAAAGAGAAAAGTCAAAACGTCCGAAAAAAAGTGCCCACCGAGCCTGCCTAGAGTTGAGTCTTTTAGCGGTTCTGATATATTCTTGGTTCTTGTGATCGGTCCAAACGATAAAAGGTACCCCTGAACCTTCTAACCAGTGACGCCATTCCTCCAGCGCTAACTTGACTGCCAACAATTCTCTGTTACCAATGTCGTAATTACACTCGGCAGATGATAAACGATGAGAAAAAAACGCGCAAGGATGCATCTTGTCGTCTGTGGAAGAATGTTGGGAAAGAACTGCTCCTACCCCCACCTCTGACGCGTCGACCTCCACCACGAACTGACGTGATGGATTAGGGGCAACGAGGATGGGAGCCGAAACGAATCGGCTTTTGAGTTTGGCGAATACAGCTTCCGCTGTATCGGACCACCTGAACGTCGTTCTGGGTGAGGTCTAGGCGGTCAGAGGTGCGGCTAGTTGGCTAAAGTTGCGAATAAAACGCCGATAGAAATTGGCAAACCCCAGAAACCTCTGTAGGGCCTTACGGGAATCCGGGCTTGGCCAATCTATCACAGCCTTAACCTTGTCAGGATCCATACGCACTCCCTCAGACGAGATGATGTAACCTAGAAAAGAAACAGACTGTGCATGAAAAATGCATTTCTCCGCCTTGACAAAAAGCCCATTCTCTAGCAACCTCTGAAGCACTCGCCGGACGTGCTGCACGTGTTCCTGGAGAGAAGATGAAAAAATCAATATGTCATCCAGGTAGACATATATGAATCGGTCAACCATATCTCTCAGCACGTCATTGACGAGTGCCTGGAAGACCGCTGGGGAGTTGGACAGCCCGAACGGCATGACCAAGTATTCAAAGTGCCCCCTAGGGGTATTGAACGCAGTCTTCCATTCATCACCCTTCCTTATGCGAACCAAATGATAAGCGTTACGTAAGTCCAATTTTGTGAAGATGGATGCTCCCTGTAATCACTCGAAGGCTAAAGACATCAACGGCAAAGGATAAGTATTCTTTACCGTGATGTTGTTCAACCCTCGGTAATCAATACACGGTCGCAGAGACCCATCCTTCTTCCCCACAAAAAAGAACCCCGCCCCCGCTGGAGATGAGGAAGGTCTGATAAATTTGGATGCTAGAGAATCAGAAATATATTTCTCCATAGCCTCCCTCTCTGGAACAGAAAGTGAATATAACTTGCCCTTAGGCGGAGACTCACCTGGCACTAAGTCTATGGCACAGTCATAGGGACGATGTGGAGGAAGAGAAGCAGCACGAGACTTACTGAACACTTCACTCAGGTCCTGGTACTCCTCGAGCACGTTAGACCAATCGACTCTGGGGTTATGTTGTGACAACCAAGGATGACCGAGTACGACAGGTGCGAGGGGGGTGAGTTCATGAGGAAAAAGGTTATTGTCTCTGTGTGGTTGCCAGAAGTGATGAGAGTGATGGGTTCAGTAGAGTGTGAAATGCCAGGAAGTATTTGTCCATTGAGAGCCTTGACAGAAATCTTGTACGATAGAGGGGAAACAGGAATGTGAAGACGGTGAGCCAGTTCTGAGTCCATAAAATTACCCTCTGCCCCCGAATCCAGTAAAGCCTTGGTGTCGTGTGTGTGGGTTGGCCATCTTAGTCTTACCGGAAGGAGAGTAGATGATGATGGTGAAGATGAGGTCTTCTCGGCGGAGATCCCATCCGATAGTAGACTCATAGTTACTACCGGGCTTGATCCTTTTACCGGGCATGAGTGGATGAAGTGACCCGCCTTCCCGCAGTACAGACACAGTCCTTGGGATCTCCACCGTTCTCTCTCCTCCCGGGAAAGCCGAGTTCTACCCACCTGCATGGGCTCGGGATCACAAACGTGGCTGACCGTGTCCAGGTAGTTGGAGCGCAGGGTCTCCGTGCCGCGAGACGGAAGGTTCAGTTGTAAGTGACCCATTCTGTTCAGCCGAGCATCAACTTGTAACGCCAGTTCAATAAGTCCATTGAGACTGCGAGGAAGGTCCAGCATATAAATCTCCCTCTGGACACGATCAGCCAACCCATGCAGGAATCTATCCCACTGCGCCTCCTTGTTCCAACGGCACTCTGCAGCCAGGGTGCGGAACCGGATGGAATACTCCGACACCGAGCCGTTACCTTGGCAGAGATCGGCGAGTAGTCTGGCCGCCTCCCTACCCACCACCGCACAATCGAAAACCCTTCTTAACTCCTCGGAGAGTGCCTGGAACGAGGCGCAGCATGGATCTTGATTCTCCCACACCGCCGTTCCCCAGTGAGCCGCTCTGCCAGACAGCAACGTCAGAACAAATGCCACCTTGGTCTGTTCTTGATTGAACGTCGATGGCTGTAATGAAAAGTGTATAGAACATCGAGTCAAAAATGCTCTGCAAAACTCCGGTTCACCTGCATATCCCTCTGGTGTCAGCAGTCTCGGTTCACACAGCTGTTGCGGCTCTGGTGGTGTGGGCTGAACGGGCAGTGTGGGTGGCGCAGTGGGAATTCTGAGTTGTTGAAGCTGTTGGGTGAGCTCGGACACCTGCGTCACCAGCGCTTGGATCGCACGTCCCGTGTTGGAGATGCTTTCCTTTTGAGTGTCCATTCTCGCGATGCTTCGAGCCGCAAACTCGTCCCACGTCGTAGCACCTGCTACATCCATAATGGTCAGATCGTTCTGTAACGGATGACAGACTAGGATGTAAATGCAATAACGCTCTTTTTTAGAACAGCATCAATGGTCAGACAATTACTCAGATGGTCACAACTCAGCGGGAACAGACGGGCGAACACAAACGCTGATGGAATGGTGGTGCAGGGACCTCGGTGGACAACAGGTGACGGTGCTCAGACCCAGTGAGTAATCCCTTGGTGATGGTGCTTGGTGATCCAGTGAAGATTGCAGAGAGTCCAGAGAAGAACACGACGAAGACACAGGGAATCCAATCAGACACGGGGAACACAGGAACAGGCACGGAAAAAACACCGCGAAAACAACACCGACCTGACAACATGAGACACCAGTTACAGACTATAAATAAGGACAGACAATTGAAACCAGCTGGCGCTACTGATCACTGATGATCAGTGACCACGCCCACAGACACACATACACACACACAACAGCATGCAAGACAAGGAATTTGTAAACCGTGACACATTCGCAATGTATTTGGATGGTAAACTGGATGGCTTTGTACTTCACTCACGTTCCAATATTGACGGAAAAAATCATCCTCTTCACACGCGCAAAAATGTGCTGTGCAAAAAAAAAATCACAGTGGAGCAGAGCTTACTGTGAATGTACGTATTGTACTACTGACTATTTAAACAGAGCAGTGTAATTTTTATATGTTAGGTTGACTATTTTATTATTATATTTTGTTACAGCTATCATGAACAGGCTGCGATGTCAAGATTGCAATGCTGGAATATGTTGTGTGTGTGTGTGTGTGAGGCGCGGGCGCGATCGAACAGTGGAAACATAAAAACATACTCCATCATGTTCATACAAGACATTCAAACTGCAAAGTGTTGCAAAACGTTGGAGGATATTTTGCAAATAATGTATTTAATATGTTTTGTGACAGTTTGTTTTCAGAAGTTTCGAAGAGGTAGTAAAAGAGTAAAGAAAAAGTTACAACTTTTTTATTTAAGTATCTATTTTTTATTAAGTATTTATATTGTATTAATACATAACCTCATTGTCATTATAGCGTGACATTTGTGTCAATAATCGTCAAACAGGTGATTCCGCGTGGTGGGAGGGGGCCCCCAAATCAAATTCTGCTTAGGGCCCCCAAAAGGCTCGGGCCGGCACTGATTCGAGGGGAGGGTCTATCGGGCTGTGCCAGAGTTCATTTTCATCTGTACTTCTGAACCAGCTGTTCAATTTCTGCTGTTATTACTCTTTTTTTGCACATACTAATAAGGTATTAATAAGGTGTGTACAGAGTTTGTTTTTTTAATACCACCGTTGTCTTAGGTTGTGTGTGTGTGTGTGTGTGTGTGTAGATCGTGGCTAAACTAGCAGAATGAAAGTGTCAAAATCCAGATGAATCAAATAAGATCGACTCAGAAACGAGTCAGTGAATGCATGAGTGTCACCGGATCCACAAATCTTATTTGTTGCATGCACAAATTCTGACCTACATCAAGGATTTTTTCAAAATCGAAGTTTAGTATTTACAACTATGTCTCTATTTGTACAAAATGCTGCAAATTCATGTAATTCTGGATTTTGCTCACTCAACTTATTACTAAAAAGTATTTGTTTAAATGTAGTAATGCACATATAGATAGTTGTTCACACATTAAAGCTGCTCTAAGCGATATCACGCGTTTTTTAGGCCGAAACATTTTTTGTCACATACAGCAAACATCTCCTCACCAGGGCTGGACTGGTAATCTGGCATACCGGGCAAATGCCCGGTGGGCCGACGTGCTTTTTGGGCCGATAGGCCTACATCTCATACTTTTTTTTTTTTTTTTTTTTTTTTTAAACGGCCCATAAAACTCGTACATCGGCGGCCCATTCGTTTTGTTTTGTTTAATTGACGGCACTGGGTTAAAAAAACGTAAGCGTTAGTTTTTTTTTCCACTGACAGACCGGCCCATGAAACGCGTAGATCAGCGGCCCATTGGTTGTTTTCTTGATTGACACTGTGCTGGCCCAATCACAGCTTTAAAAACCTCCCCCTTTGGGCTTTGAGTGAGCGTGCAGTGTCAAGTGTGTATCTGTCAAAATAGTCTGAGAGATGGAGAAGTGACGCAAGGAATGTGCAGAGAAATAGCGTGTAATAGAAATAGCAGACGCTGTAAAATGTGTCACAATATATATGTTTTCTGCAGCAGCATGACCTTCATCAGCTCCAGTGGCTGATGAGGAGGATAGTATTAGTGAGTGAGGAGGATCAGGAGAGAGATGAGAAAGTGTAACGTTAGAATCCGCGCGCGGTAAGCAGAACTACTTTCAAAAACACTTTGGCTATGAGTGTAGGAACCCATTACCCAGTTACGCATTATTTCCACATCTGCATAGTTGACGAGTTGACTGCATAGTTTTACAGAAATTTACTAGAAGTTTAATGAGACGCGTTTTTATCCATGTTTTCCGCCAAAATAAAAGCTTGATGCAGTTTCCGTCAAAATAAAAGATCATGTGCTGATCTCTTTCAAGTTTAGAAATTAGTACAAAACTAATTATGAAAGTTTTCTTTATTTTTCAGTGCATTTGTTTTACAATATATGGCTATTAGGCTACTGTCATGAGATTAATATTATAACTATTATTATGTAGTAGTGTAATATAGACAGATTTTTTCTTTGTTATATTTGCACACTGAATATGGGTTGGAGCTTTTAATTTTGAACCCTCAAACTGCACCAGATTGATGAATTTAACATTAAAATGCACAAAATTTTCTTAGGGGGAGCATGCCCCCAAACCCCCATAGAAAGCCACCACACCCACCACAGTTTTAACAAAATTCCTGTGAAAAACACTGGTATTGCTATGCCAATGCAGCTTATAGCTTGTTTTTTGGATGCATCACTGTGTATTAATAAATGACAATTTTGTACTTTTTTCATCTGTTAACTCTCGATCGTTTATACTCACTCATTACATGGCATTAGTGGGTTTAATGAATAGGAGTTGAACAAAAACATATTTAAGGGCGTGGAAAGATGGGTGGTGTTTATGATCATATATAGTGGGCCAGTCTGGGCCAAAATGCCAGGGCCGATTTTCTGTCCCAGTCCAGCCCTGCTCCTCACTATCCGCTGAACACACTATAAAAAGAACGCAGTCTCTGTAGACACCACAGGCTCCACAAATGGCAACAAAAACAAACTGGGCTCACCCGCACCACGAAACACAACAAACTTTTCCAGCCAATAACCGACAAGAAGGATTTGGGTGTGGGGTTTGGGGGGTTAGTGCGCGGATGGGGGGGGGACAAGTATTGTCAAACCGTTTTGTTTGACAATACTTTAAACATCAACAAGAAGTGACGTCACCCAACATCACCTACAGCGCCTTTAATAATCAGCACCAGGCCTATTCATCATTTCAGTTGCTTGTGTGTGGGTTGTGAAGTGTTTGGAAACCGCGAAAAGAAAGTCTCAAAATCCAAATGAATCAAATGATATCGACTCAGAAAATACGTAAATGAATGAACGCGTGTCACCTGATCCACAAATGCACATCTTCTTTGTTGCATGTGCAAATTATGATGCGCTAATACAAAAGAAAACATTTGTATTCACAAATCAGTCTCTATTTGTACAAATTGCTGCACATTCATTTAATTATCATTTCTCTGTGCCATTATCGTTATAGTTGTGGTGTGATCTCTGCTATTCTTTAATATTGAGAACAATTTTTAGAACTATATCTTTATGGTTATTGTCTTTGGTGTGAACGGGCCTTTATCCATAATGTTTCATTAAAGGAACACATACAAGTTTCAAGTTGACACACTTAATATCACTGCCAGTGATTTAATTCACTTACTGTTAGGACGAACAAAGCTTGGACTTCCAACTGCTGCTGGAAAAAAATCACACACACACACACACACACACACACACACACACACACACACAGAGAGGTCTTTAATCAATCAACAATTACACACTTAACACAATCATTCAAAAATGTATTATGTCACCAATTAAATGATAGTCATCTCATCTTCACAAACAAACCACTATTTATATGCCATTTCTACATAAATTCAACCATGTTTCCTGTGGTTTAAAAAAAATATATATATGTATATATATATATATATATATATATATATATTCTACCCTTATTCTTTATTCAACGAATACTGTAAACAGACCATAACATTATACATAATGTCCCTGAGTCAATTTTCAAAAAGATCAGGGGCTTTTAACAATAATCAGGGGCTTAAGCCACCAATAGCTACTGACCAATATCAGGTTAGGAGAGAACAATACGTCTGTTTTTATCTTCTGAATCTGAACTATTCTGAGAAGTGTCTGAAGTCCGCGGTCTTTTATTTCACATTTAATAGCGCTCATTATAATCGATCTTGATGAGCTAATGCTAATATAATCGCTATTTGCTAATGTGCGCCATGCCTGGGCGTGGCCTAATTAACTCCTCCCCCATCAAGACCATTCTTTTTAAAACAGCTTTTCATTTTCTAATTTTTTTATTCTAATGACTTTTTATTTTCATGAAAGTGACACTGAGAGTATAAATATTAAATATAATATAGATAATAAAATACTGCAGTCGCATTGCACAATGTTCTCATTGGTCTTTATATGGAGCCTCTGAAATGCAAAGTGTATGTATATTTACGAAATATTGTCGCATTTTGTCCAGTAGTGATCTTCAATAATCACGTGCTCGAGGAGAAGTGAACACTATAGGCTCCCTCAATCAGCGCTTGTGTAGATTTATGGAGTAAAAAGTGTTGACTGCTTCATTTTAGCGTATGCATTCTTTTACTATTATACTACAGGGCCGTTGAATGCTTGAATCTGATTGGTTGACGAACGTTCTAAGGTGTGCATTATTTTCAGGGAAACGCACGGCTAAAGTCGTTCCAGGCAGGTCTTGACCGCATTACAGTTCCATATCTCTTCGCGTAATCAACTGTAATAACGGAAAATAAGATACAATTCATAACAAGAAAAAACATTTAGCCCCATGCGCTTGATCTGGAATTTTCAATGTCTAGCTTCACAATCAATGGAAACATGCTGTTTAATTTGAATAAATAAAGTATATAGTCCTATATAATCAATAGATAATTAAACTGAATATAGGCTAAATAAATGGATAGTCCTGCAGCACGGATTATTATTGCAGATAATATAACAAATAAATAATTATTGATAGGCCTACTTGTTAAAGGGCTTTGTGTTTCATTTATTTGGCTAGTCTAATGTTATCTGTCAATAATAGAAAAAAAAAGAATGAACGAATTAATTAAAACGAATTGAATTAATAAATAAATAATAATATTGACGCGCATGATTTCGGTCTCATTATTGCAACATCTCTTTCTAATAACTGCATTAATAGCATAAAGCCTATGTAATTTGATACTTATGACTGATCATGTCCAAACGCGCGTTCAGTCTGTGTTCAGAGTCGGTGTTTAAAATCTGCTGCGATGAAAACAGTCAGAGAATGTGTCAGCTAGTCGTGTGTCCCAGCATTAGTCTGCTATCAGTGGCTCAAACCTCCGTTACTAACTCTAAAATGACGTTTTGGAATTAGCAACAGAGGCATTGATTAGATGCGTAAGAAATTAGTCCTACATACAAGAGCGTTTTAATGACAACAACTTTACAAATGTCTTGAAATAGCCTACATAATCTGAACAATGTTTCGAGGTGTGGTAACTGTAGTATAAGCGGAATAATTGACGACAGGCCGTTGAATATTAGAAAAATAATGCACACCCGAGGTGGTAATGCGGTCACGATGCAAAGCGGAGTACAATTATGTATAAGTATATAAGTATAATTATAAGTATTCCTTACTTACACTCATAGGCGTAATTTGCGGGTGGGACGGGTGGGACATGTCCCCACCAGTGGCGTTTTCTTGCGGAGGCCAAGGGAAGCCAGGCTTCCTCACTTTTTCAGAATATAATCGTCATTTAATAAACACTTTTGTTTTCACAGTTTACGTAATCCTTCTGTCATCTCCTCATCGTCTCTCTTCATTCATTACTGAGCGTTTTATGATGTGTAAAACAGCGCCCCTATAAAAGTGACATGGTGAATGAGCGTTGAAAACATGGTACTGCACTCTGTGTCTGTGAGGAGGCCAGGCTCATAGACAGTATATAAACTAGACACAGCGACCCCATTGGATTCAACGGAGAAAAGTGAAGTCAATTAGAAGCGCTCACTTCCTGATGGCTGAGCGACTGCGCAGACTCAAACTGAGCTTGACGACGTAGATGTGACATGAGCGACCCGTCTGTCTTCTAGTAGCTGTGCCGAGAGAAATCTGAATCATTCCCTTCCGAAACTTGCAGAGACGGAGAGCGTGAGTAGGAGCTGTCCATGAGCTGGAGCAGGAGAAGCTTTTGCTAAGTATTCTGATTAATTATTTTGTCATTTTGCCTCCACGTCCCCCGATTGCCCGCGAGCTTCTCCTCCTGTCCATACGGTGATTTCTCTACTGTGCGACAGAGAGCGCGTGGTTATGACGCAATCGTTAGCCTACTTTTACAAAAGTCGCGTCTGAGCGCGTTGTTGTCTTTGGAGCTCCATCGATTGATTTATAATTCTTGATTTCTCTTTAAACTCACTTACAACGAACATTTTCTACTTTTCCTCACCTCATAGTTTTAACGCGGATTGTTGAGCAGACGCGTCTCAAGCCTAGTGATCCAACGCTGGATACTCTTATAGGTTACGTCCGTGGATCACGGCTGAACGCGTCTTCTCCGCACTCATTTACAAACAAACATTTTTTCGCCTATCGTGCGTCTACTCTACACCCGTACCACTGAAAAGACGGATTATATCCAAGACTTAAGCCATAAATTAGTATTAATATTGATAGCACCACTGGTAGCGTCGTTGCTAACTTAACTTACTGTCCATCTGTTAAAATGGCGAATATATCAAATGTAAGTAGTCTACCTTTTGGTGCAGGTGAAGACACATTTGAGCTGCACGCGGTGCAGTCCGAGCTGGAAGCTGTTGAGAAACAGATCCACGACCTTTTAGTGAGAAAAGCCGAGCTGATAGACCGGCGTTTGGCTCTTGAAACATCACGCGCCGAGGCACACAAATCAGAGATTAACGTTACTAACCCGCTGACCTCGTCTACTCCGTGCGTTCCTCAACATCGGTCCCGAGCGTCGAGGTCGCGATCAGCCATGGTCTCGTTCACTCCGGCTCCAACATGCCATCACGAAGCCTGGATATTTCCGCAGCGGAAGACGCGAGCCAGGTCTAGACCAAGAAAACTCTCTCCGACCCTCCCGGTTTTCGAGATATCCACACAAAACCGCTTCTCCCCTCTTTGCGAAACAGAACGCGATGCTGTGATCATCGGCGATTCCATCGTTCGACACGTACACGCTACGTTAAATAAAAGTAAGGTGCATAGTCACTGCTTTCCTGGTGCTCGTGTTTCTGAAATCGCTGCTCACGTTCCCGAGATTCTGAACGAGTGCGTCGGAACCGTGGTCCTGCACACGGGAGGGGCCGACATCAGACTGCGCCAGACGGAGGTTCTGAAGAAAGACTTCAGGAATCTGATCGATACGGTACGCAGCACATCGCCTGATATAACGATTATTGTGTCAGGACCGCTTCCCACGTACCGACTAGGTCATGAAAAGTTTAGTAGATTATTCGCGTTAAACGAATGGTTAATGTCATGGTGCAATGAGCAGAAACTTCTCTTTGTAAATAATTGAAATCTGTTTTGGGAGCGTCCTAGGCTTTACCGTGCTGATGGCTTACACCCAAGCAGATTCGGATCGGATCTTCTGTCAGATAACATCTCCAAAATGTTAAATACCTTTTGACTAGTAACCAAAAGTCCAAATCATAGTCTCTGCTGCACCAATTTAACTGATATAAATAGTGTAGAACATTGCATAGAAACTATGTCTATTCCTCGTTTAGTGAGATCAAATCATAAATCTACTGCAGGATCTAGAAAAAATCTAATTGTTATTAAACCAGAAAATGTTGCTATTGGTAATCAAAAACAATTTCTACAGCTAGGTCTTCTAAACATTAGATCACTCACACCTAAGGCAGTTATTGTAAATGAAATAGTCACAGATAATAGCTTCGATGTACTTTGCCTTACTGAAACCTGGCTTAAACCAAATGATTATTTCGGTTTAAATGAGTCTACTCCAGCAGGATACTCCTATAAGCACGAGCCCCGTCTGAATGGTCGTGGCGGCGGTGTTGCAACAATCTATAGAGATTTTCTCAATGTTACTCAGAAAACGGGTTATAATTTTATTTCATTTGAAGTACTTGTACTAAATGTTACGCTCTTAGATGATAGAAAAACATCCCTATTATCTTTAGCCTTAGCTACCGTATATAGACCGCCTGGGCCTTACGCTGATTTCCTAAAAGAGTTTGCAGATTTTCTCTCAGACCTATTAGTTAACTTCGATAAAGCATTAATTGTTGGAGACTTTAATATCCATGTAGATAATCAAAATGATGCGTTAGGGGCTGCGTTTACAGATTTATTAAACTCCTTTGGGGTCAAGCAAAACATTACCGGACCGACTCATCGATTTAATCATACACTCGATTTAATTATATCACATGGAACCGATCCAACCGATATAGATATCATTCCACAAAGTGACGATGTCACTGACCATTACATGGTAACTTGCATATTACGTACTCCTGTAATATATCATGCTGCGCCGCGTTATCGATTAGGCAGAACAATCCTTCCATCCACCATAGATAATTTTTCAAACAGCTTATCGGATCTGTCTCAGCTGCTCAGTGAACCCAAACAAACAGATGAACTTGAGGAATTAACTAGCACTATGAGCACCATTCTCTCTGGATCATTGGATATTGTTGCGCCCATTAGATTAAAAAAGGTCAGAGAGAAAAGTAAAGCACCATGGTACAACAATACTACGCGTGTTCTAAAGAGAGAAACCCGTAATTTAGAGCGTAAATGGAAACAAACCAACTTAGAGGTCTTTAGAATCGCATGGAAAGACAGTATGTCACGTTATAAAAAGGCCCTAAAAGCGGCCAGGGCTGAGCATCTCCGCAAACTAATAGAAAACAACCAAAACAATCCTAGGTTCTTATTTAACACCGTGGCTAGACTAACAAATAAACAGATGTCTCCTGAACAAAATATTCCGTTCCAGTTAAGTAGTAATGATTTCATGAAGTTCTTCACTGAGAAAATAGAAAACATCAGAACCACAATTGTAAACGTTCAATCCTCAATCGCGCCTTATAATTCAGCCTCAATTATCACCCCGCAAGAACAATTACAGTGCTTTACAACTATAGAACAAAAGGAGTTAAATAAACTTATCACTTCATCTAAAACAACAACATGTTTACTAGATCCTATACCAACTAAACTATTGAAAGAAGTGTTACCTGTAGTGGAAGAGCCTCTCCTCAATATTATTAACTCGTCTTTATATTTAGGTTATGTTCCAAAAACATTTAAACTGGCAGTTATAAAACCTCTCATTAAGAAACCACAATTAGATCCGAATAATCTAGTAAATTATAGACCCATTTCAAATCTACCTTTTATGTCTAAAATACTAGAAAAAGTTGTGTCTGCTCAACTGGGCTCTTTCTTGCAAGAAAATTACATCTATGAAAAGTTTCAGTCTGGATTCAGGCCGCATCATAGCACTGAAACTGCGCTCGTTAAAATCACAAATGATTTACTTTTAGCTTCTGACCAAGGCTGTATCTCAATATTAGTTTTACTTGATCTTAGTGCTTAGTGTTCGATACTATAGATCACACAATACTCTTAGATCGACTACAAAATTATACTGGTGTTCAAGGACAAGCATTAAGCTGGTTTAGATCGTATTTATCTGACCGCTACCATTTTGTTTATTTAAATGGAGAAAAATCTATCATAACTCCAGTAAACTATGGAGTGCCGCAGGGATCTGTGTTAGGCCCTCTATTATTCTCAATATATATGCTGCCACTTGGAAATATTATAAGGAAACATGGAATTAGTTTCCATTGTTATGCTGATGACACTCAAATCTATATTTCATCACGGCCAGATGAAAACGCTAAATTATCCAAATTGACAGAGTGTGTTAAAGATATAAAAGATTGGATGACGCATAATTTTCTTTTATTAAATCCAGACAAGACAGAGGTAATACTTATCGGTTCAAAAAACCACCCACAAAACCTCTCACAAAACAACTTTAACATAGTAGGATGTCCTGTTACTTCATCCACTACAGTAAAAGACCTGGGTGTTATATTAGACTGCAACCTGTCTTTTGAAAATCATATTTCATATGTTACAAGAACAGCCTTTTCCCACCTTAGAAACATTGCTAAGCTACGTAACATGCTATCAGTTTCTGATGCAGAAAAGTTAGTTCATGCATTCATGACCTCGAGACTAGATTACTGTAATGCTTTATTAGCTGGTTGTCCTGCATCCTCAATAAACAAGCTACAGTTAGTCCAAAATGCCGCCGCTAGAGTTCTAACTAGATCAAGAAAATATGATCATATAACACCGATTTTATCATCCCTACATTGGCTACCTATAAAGTTCCGTATTAATTACAAGGTATTGCTACTGACTTATAAAGCCCTAAACGGCTTAGCTCCAGTCTATTTAACGGATCTTCTATCGCCCTATAATCCATCGCGCTCTTCAAGATCACTAAATTCGAGGCTTTTGGTCATACCTAGGATATCTAGGTCCACCAAAGGAGGGAGAGCATTTTCACACTTAGCACCAAAACTCTGGAATAGTCTTCCGGATACTGTTCGTTGCTCAGACTCGCTCTCCCAGTTTAAAACTAGATTAAAGACGCATCTCTTCAGCCAGGCATTCATATAATACTTTTAATATTACAGTTAAATCCGACCTCTAGTTCATAAACGCCAGCGGAGAACTGGCCCCCGACTGAGCCCGGGTTCTCCCAAGGTTTTTTTTTTTTCTCCATTAGGTCACCTGATGGAGTTTTTCGGTTCCTTGCCACTGTTGCCTTTGGCTTGCTCAGTTGGGGATATTTGGGGATATTTAATTTAATTAATCAATCAACGATACTATTGATCAGCATTACCAAACGTAGACGTTCCACTAGAAACAAACATTGATGTATTGTTCTAATTTATTACTGTGAAGCTGCTTTGATACAACCTGTGTTGTGAAAAGCGCTATATAAATAAACTTGACTTGACTTGACTTGACAAAAACTGCTTCTACGGGGCCACAACGTAAGCTACAAGGTAATGGAGCCTTTTATACATTTTCGTGTTTCTTTAGAAATGAATAATGGACAAATGGAGTCTTTAAACGCCTCAGATGTAAAGTTATTCGCTGTCAAAGTGACGCCAAAATGAATGGGAGTCAATGGGATGCTAACAGCAGGTGATGGTCTGATAGCCAATGGCGGCGCCCGGGGAAACTTCAAAATAATATGAAACGCTGCCCCCCTGGCCAGGCTGAGTTGGCATCCTACGCTATTGTCACGACACTGCTCCCCTGTGATTGGTCAGGACAGTGTCAAGGGAAGCCATGAACTTGTTGGCATCAGGCCAATCACATCACGTTATCATCGTCAATGAATGAATGAATGAAATAGCGGAAGATTTGTGGATTTGTGTTGACATCTTGTTTAGCTAGTTAGCTAAAATGATTAATTGTAATTATGGAGGGTGGAGATTTGGACGTATTTGATAAAAAAAATATTTTACTAAACTGCCTCTACAGCAGCAACTCAGAATTAAATCCGATGGCAGGCCAACACCAAAACTAAATGAAAAAGGTTATCTTCTTGTTGCTTACCGTCCGTTTCCTATCTATCTGCGAATGTTTTAATGAAAAGACCATAAGATGTTTAAGAGGACTGACTGTGTGTGTGTGTGAGAGAGAGAGCGAGAGAGAGAGAGCGCGTCTGGTCTGAACTGCCCATTTAGCGATGTGTATTTTTTTAATGTGATTATAGTTCTTCTCACTGTTTCTTGCGTGCTTTGATTAAGCAGCATGTGAGTGCACTTTGTTGTTTATTGTTGTGATTGTTTGTGAATAACCGCTATTGTATATCCTTACATGAGCGTCACACCGATTTAAGGGTGTATTAAATGAAAAAGGTTATCTTCTTGTTGCTTACCGTTGGCGTTTCCTATCTGCGAATGTTTTAATAAAAAACACCATGAAAGATGTTTAAGAGGACTGACTGTGTGTGTGTGTGTGTGTGTGAGAGAGAGAGAGAGAGAGAGAGAGAGAGAGAGAGAGAGAGAGAGAGAGAGAGAGAGAGAGAGCGTCCGTGCTCAAAGTATTGGATTGTAACAAGCGTAAGTCCCGGTAAGATGATGCTGGGCGCTCTATAGTTCATCCAAATAGCAACATATAAATGGTAACGTATGATTTTCTGCCCCCACCCCTTAAAACACACAGCTTAGAGGTTGTGTCTTAATTGGCTTCCTCAGAAATTTTCCCCACGCCACGTACGCCACTGGTCCCCACCACTTTTGAAACATCTCACGGCACGAATGTACCAATACAAATAAACAAAACATCTCCAGTTAACTAGCAGAGCATTCATTTAGTTCGTTTGTAAGAGGCGATCTAGCGCTGAAATGTGTTGTTTTTGAAATCAAGTGATCAAAGTGCGCGTTGCCGCTGCGATCAGTGGCGCGGATACTGTGTTCTCTTGTGGCTCGCGCACAGCCTTCACTCGGACGCGCGCTTCAATCCGTTGTGGAGACTCTCTATTCGTTCCGGTGAAATTACAAAATAAAATGCTTACAAACGTATGCTTGCCTGATATACAACCACTGATAAACATAATCGTTTTTAATGAGAAAAAAAACCTATAGGCTACGAGTGTGGATTAGAACCCACAACCTCTGACACGCTTGGCAAAAGTTCTACCACTGGACCATTTCAATACACGTATTAATAATGAATATACCCACACTAATCAAACCTCATTAAACGACAAATTAAACCCATGCACTATTTCAATCGATTGCTGGACATCGTAATGTTATTATACATACATCGATTTATGATTTAGCGTTCATAAATCCCCCCCCCCCCCCCTCCCCGTTTTTTTAAAACCCGTCCCACCCACTTTTTAAAACAAAGTTACGCCACTGCTTACACTACACATCTGATCAATCTCAACATGCGTTAAGAGTGTGTCGCTACGTTTGCGTTACTATAAGCTTACATTTATGTCTAGCTGTGGTTGTTAATTCGAATTTAAAAATGCAAAACTATACGCTACGCCTAGATAGCACAATTGATGGGTTAAAATGAATGTTAAATGTAGCCTTTTATATAGCCTACGTCGGTTATTCTTCTTCCTAGTAGGCTAGCATATGCAATGTCATTTAAACACATACGAGCGTGAAATGACTAAACGAAGTAAACAATTGTCTATTGTTGGCTAATATTTCATAATCACTGCACAAATCATTGAGGAAACATTCCTTCATAGGCTATGTTTGTGCCTTAATTTGATTCTTACCTAAACTCGACGCCATTTCAACACCAGCGCTGAAATCTGCGGTCAAGAAAGAAACACGATATAGCTCATCTGTGTCAAGTCTTTATTTATAAACCACGGTGCGCTTCCTTATTTAACTCTGATGCATAGAAAAAGCATATAGTAGCCTACAAACATTTAAATGATCCAAAATTCGTATTTCATTCATTCATATATATATATATATATATATATATATTATAAATATATTACTGAGATAGAATTTAAGTTTCAGATTCTAGTCATGGAACTCTTCTGTAAGAGGTTTAGTGTCCTCGCGTTATTCAGCCACAGGGTGGCGCTCTAACAGTGAGTAATCCGATCCTGGAGGGTCACAGTCCCAGAGTTCAGCTCCAGCCTCCTCCAACATTATTACACGAGTTATCCTGAAGATGTAGAGTGTTAATGCTTCCTCGTTTCTCCCTCTGCCTGTTAGTCTTCTTAATAATGATTATATGATATTAGCCTGTGCTTAAAAGACTCAAGTGTGTTCTGAGTTCTGTTATTGATGAGACTCAATCAGGATTAATGCCAAAAAGACATATAGCAAACAATACCCGACTTGTTTTAGATTGATTAGACTATAGCGAGTTGGTGTTTTATTCTCTTTGTATTTTTTACAAACCTTATATAAAGTTTATTTTTCTATCTCTCATAAATCTTGGGTTTGGTGATCCATTCTGCATATTTATAAGATCTCTTTACAATAATCCCTGTTCCTTAAATCAGGTGTTTCAGTTTCTCTTCTTCAAGAGGAGTTGGTCAGGTTTATCCCCTTATGTATTTACTTGTAGTCCAGAATCTGACGACACGACCCTGATTTAAAAGATTAATCACAGAGACCGATTGCCGTCCAACACATTGCATTTTCCTCTAAATCTTCTGTTTTAAATGTAAATCTTGATAAATGTGAGCTGTTAAAACCTGTTTTTCTGTCTTTAGGATATCCCAGTTCAGTCACAGGTGAACTATCCTGGTGTAGAGATGATAAAGTCAGAGGCAGACTGAACTGTGACGCGGTTGTTGAAGAAACTAGAAGGAAATTCAGGAGATTTCTCTCTGAGAGGACGAACTGAAGAATGACGGACCCGCTCTCGCTCTAATATCCTGGATTATGTGCAGAAGCAGAAGAGGCATTAATAAATAATAAATATGAATGTGCTAGTCTAAACTTTCTAGATTTTCCTTCCCTAAATAATAGGGGAGACCGGGGACAGTTGCAACATGTCATTTTTCTCCAATCAGAAACAAGCTAGAGTGATGACACTCACACTGCACATGCACAGTTAGTTATAATAATATTTTTGAAATAAATAATACTATAATATCATAGCAGGCCTAAAACAGTTAATATTTTCAGAATTCTAATGCTCATTGAGACAAAAAACTTAAGTTAATTAATGAAATTTAAGGTATTTTTAACATGTTGCAGCCGTCCCTGGGTCGGGGTCAGTTGCAACATCTGACTTCTTTCCATTCAAATAAATACTGTGAACGATGTGTCATATGTAATCATCTTTAAATGGTATGTGTAATTAGCAGACAGATGCAAGTTTAATATACAATATATATTTGGTTGGTCTAGTCCAAATAGTCTCTAAGTAACTGAGAGAAATGCAAAAAGTGTTACAACCGTCCCCGGTCTCCCCCTACTTTCAGGATATATTATCTTATTCTTCCCAATCTTGTTCTCTAAGGTGGGAATTCTCCCTTTCTTGTTGTTATGTAACTAACATCACTAAATTGCACCATAAATGATCAAACTTTGATGAAAAAGTGTTTTTGGCTTGGCACCTATAACTTACAAACATAATTTTAATCCTCACAGTTTTTTTTTTTTTTTTTTTTTGGGAATAATTGTGATATTCCTCACACAAATAAGTCTTGCGGCTCTACTTTTTCCCAGATTGGGTCAATAATAATATTATTTTAGTCAATTAATCAATGGTGATGGACACTTATATTCCTGTCCAGAGTTTTTGAGCAGGTCACTCTTAAAAGAGATTGAACCTTTGGGGTTCAAAAAAGAACTTTAAAGTGCAAATATGAACTTCTAACTATAAAAAAGGTTCAAAGTTGAACCTATAGGTTCTATAATGATCCACTGATTATTTGGCACATGTTGTCAGTTCATTTTAGAACCTTTGTTGTGGCAGAATGGTTCATATAAGAACCTGGCCTGTTGTCAAGGTTCCTTTTTGAACCTAGATGGACTGTAAAAAAAATAGTATTTTGTTATTAGGCCCTTGCTTTGCTATTAGCCCCTGACCATACAAGAATGGAACTTTTAAATTTGTACACATTCAAAGCACTTGATCATTAAAGATGCTCCATTATTGTTGTTCACCTGTTAGTTAAAAAATACTTTGCACAATTATAAGCAAAACTACAGCCCTGAAAAAGATGCCCTTTCAGGAGGATAAATGCAACATTTTTTATAGAAAAGTCAATAAATTATAATTCAGTAAACATTAATCAAAAACAACTTCTGTAAATTGCAAAGTGAACTACAAACTTTTGCCCTTATCATACATGGTTAAATTGGGCCGGGGCTCTTCGGGGCTCAGCCCCGGCACATAGGCCTAAGCCTGCTCGTTTGTGTCCTGATGTGCCTGTTTGCAGTCTGGAAATTATGGCATATAAAATTTGATGAAAGTGATGCTTTTGAAAACATATTTCTGACAATAAATGAAAGATTTTTGAAATGGCATGTCTATTTTGTCTCGGCGGAGCTGAGATGAGAACAATCGGAACACGGCCGTATTCTTGTTCAGCTGCTTAATCTCGTGTCAGTCGACCATGATCGCGCACCGCTCGCGCATGCAATGCGCATCTTAGTCTCGCGTAGCCAGACCTTCAGACTTCTCTGTGCCTTCAGACCGTGGGCGTGACGTCTGAGGCTGAGACTATGCGCATCTAAGTAGGCTACTACTCAGAACTCCGACACGGATAAATGTACGCAGCAATGTATAATGAATGTTCCTGGGAGATCAGTAGTTGCGCGGGATGTGGAAGCGCGCAAAAGTTCCAGAACCTTCTACTGCCTTGAAAAAAAAAAAAAAAAACCTCACGCTGCTGGCCGCCGCTGCAGCAGCAGATCAATAATAAATAATAAATCCCAATTTAACCCCTGTATATATATATATATATATATATATATATATATATATATATATATATATATATATATACACATTTTATTTTTTTACATAGTTTTCTTTTTTCTTTTCTTTTTTTGATACAGATATGGGCCTAATCTATTGAAACGTTGGGCTATTAATTACTCTTGAATTCTTCTAGCTAAAATGACATCCAAGAAGTAATAATATATCAATAATAATAATAATTATTATTATTACCATTATCATTTTTATTATGCATAACAATAATACTGTTCTGATTAGCCTACTATTTTTTTTTCATATTAATAGTAGCCTAGGCTAATAACATGCATAGCCTACCTATTATTATTATTATTATTATTATTATTATTAATAAAAGTTTTGAAAATTGTAACAATGTATTTGTTTCCACAAAAAAAAAAAAAATCAGAACACATAAATGTTTAGCCACTTTAATTGCACCAATACTAAATAATAACAATTCATTAATAATTTAATTAGCCTACATGTTTACATAAATCACAAAATCTTCAATGGTCTGTGCAAAAAAAAAAAAAAAAAAAAAGTTTAAACCGTTACTTTGTTGCGCGACTCACGTCACGTCAGCTGATGGACTACTAGAGGATCGACGGAAAATATTTTAGGTAAGTCACAAATAAAATGTCAAAATAACTATAAACCTTGATATCCGCGATAATATAATGAGTGTAGTGTGTCATAAAAAGGTTTGAGCTCATTTTGTGACTCTTCTATCGACAGTAAGATCGCAAAATTGATTGGATTCAGAACATTAAAAAAAGGTAAGAAAAAAACAAGAACAATTTGTGGTTTATATTTGTTTTGTTTGTTTTTACCTCTACCTCCTCATTTTTATTTTAGTAACAATATAGTAATAAAAGGTATTTTAGTTGGATGGATATAAGCTATAATCTTTTAAATTATTTACATCAGTGGTTCTTAACTAAAATTCATTACTGATTCTAGCTAATTAACGTTATTCAGTTTCATTTTAATTTCTAGTTAAAATAAAGAAATATATAAAACTAAATTGAAGATTTTTATCAAACTCCCTAGTGTTATTTTTGCGCAATTGCTCAGGGAAAATTACTCCATAGCGCCATCTAACGTACAACCAGTATAACCGTTTTGAACGCAGAAAACTTAACGGTATAACGTTATACATGTATATAATTGGTTGTATTACACATTTTTTTAGGGATAGTTCACCCAAAAATTAACATTCTGTCATCAGTTACTCAAATTGTCAAACCTGTATAATTTTCTTTGTTCTGATGAACACTAAGGAAGACATTTTGACGAATATTTGTAAACCAAGCAGATCTGGGGAACCATTGACTTCCATAGTAGGAAAAAAAAAAATACTATGGAAGTGAACGGTGCCCCAGATCTATTACAATTCTTCAAAGTCAGCAGAACAAAGAAATTATACAAGTTATACAGGTTTAGAAATCAGAGTAACTGATGACAGAATGTTCATTTTTGGGTGAACCAAAAACCTTTATATGCACTGTTCAATTTCTGGTTACAGCCTGTATGGTCCGGGTCAAATTGACCCTAACTGGATTCAATACAATTCCAAAAGATACAAAAATACAATCAGTTACAAATAATTACCTCTTAATATCAATGCTTTCCCCACATTACAAAGAATAAATATATACATTTATGATTTATAAAAATGCTTTGAAAATTGACAGTCTCCGATGCCCATATATGGCAAAAAACAAAAAACAAAAAAGAGATTAAAATCAGTAAACATAACAGGCTTGTATATCTCATTGACATTCTTCTACCCATATTAGATTCTGATCATGATTAATTGTTTATCCCCATATTTAACGAGTTTGCTTGCCCATAAAATCTTTCAGATATTAGGTTAAACTTATTTGGCTTGCTGTCCACTGAAGAGGGGCTCGATGAAGCAGCTTCAACTCGAGCTCTGATATACCCCCCAGTGGCTAAATGTAGGATATGATAATTGAAGGGCAAGGTACCGGAGATGAAGGTGGAGTTTGGGGAGGTGGAGGGATACTGGAACAGCTTGATGCTAGAGAGAGGTAAGCGGCTGCTTATATACTCAGGCTGTTGATTGAAAGATTAGATGGGCTCACTCCTCCCTAACTTGCGTTTAGGAACTTCATTAAGAAAATGTATGTGATAACACATTGTTCTCTAAATTTTAACACTATCTTTTCTGTAAATAAGGATGAGCACAGAGGTGATTCAGTGGACAATCCAAGATGTGGCTAATTGGTTGACTGCAAACAGTTTCCAGGAATTCATCCCTACATTTCAAGGTTAATCTGACAGAAATGCCCACTCTCTTTAACTGTCCACTATGCAGCAAACAAACATTCTCCCTAATTAAACAGATTCGTCATATTGGCCTTTACCATCAAAATGAACCAAAATTTGAATTCACATGCGGATTGAACGGTTGTGGCAAAACCAACAAAACCTTCAGTTCCTACAGATCACATATTTATCGCAAACATAGAGACCTTCTTTCATTGGTCAGTGAAGAAGAGGAAGCTTGTGATGATGATGAACATTGTAACTCAGAGGAACATACGGAGGACTTTCATGATCTTGAAGAGGAGATACCTAACACTAATGTGGAGGATATTGCTAACTGCAGAGAGTTTAGAACAGAAGATTTACTGCCAAACCTCAAGCGCAATCTTTGTCTCTTCATTTTGAAATTAAGAGAGAAGCATTGTATTGCAGCCACAGTTCAGTTCAGTATTGTGGAGAGCCTGCAAGTCATCTTTCAGGAGTTCACCACTCATTATGCTGAGATTATAAGATTTCATCTTCAACAACAACATCAAATTGACACTGATGCTGATGACAACTTATCTGAACTACTTGATCAGCAAAATATGTTTGATGAATGCCTTCAACAGATCAGTAGTGAATGGATGCTTGAGCACTATTGTGAAGATGAACTTGAATACATTGCACCTGTACAAATTCCGCTGGATCAAACAGAACGACATGGTGCGCATTTCCAGTACATACCTCTCAAGGCTCTGCTGAGAAAGATTGCTCATAATGAGGATGTGTGGGCAATGCTTAACCAAGAGAAAACACCCAAACATCCGGATGTTATGGAGGACTACACTGATGGAGACCAGTTCAAAAGTTGTGAGCTTTCTTCCTTATCCAATGTACGTCTACATTTCTACATCGATGAATTTGAGATTGTCAACCCTTTAGGCTCTAAAAGGGGAAAACATAAACTGACAGCTGTGTATTTTAAACTCGGAAACATTGATAAGAAATATACATCAAAACTTGAGAATATTTACCTTTCATCATTAATCAGACATCGGTATATTGAAGAAGATCTTACCAACTATAACAATCTGTTTCAGCCTTTGATTGAAGAAGTGACGTCTCTTGAGACAGAGGGAGTGACACTGTCATGTAATGGGGAAAGCAGAAGATTCTATGGCACAGTAGTCACCATCTCAGCGGACAATCTTTCAGCTCACTCTTTGATTGGGCTGAAAAGAAATTTTTCACATGGGAGAATATGTCGTTTTTGCATGGCCACAAAAGAAGACATCACTACCAAATTCAAAGAAGAGGACTTTACTCTAAGAGACAGTGCTAATTACAGATACCACCTGCAGGCTGTCTGTGAAAATCCTGATAATGGGTCCGTTTATGGTGTGCAGAGAGAGTGCTGTTTCTCATCACTTAACTATGCTCCTACAGTCATAACTCACATGTTTCCACCTGATGTGATGCATGATATCTTGCAGGGAGTTATTCCTAATGCTCTCAGATGGATTCTTCATCAGTTAATCAAGGATAAACACTTCACCCTAGATCAACTGAACTATGAAATTGAAAATTTTTCATATTCTGTAAATGATAAAACATCTAAACCACAAATCTTGACGGAAAGAATGTTGCGAAGCAGAGGTCAAATCTCTGGTAAAGCTTCAGAAACCTGGACATTGTTTCGACTACTACCACTAATGGTCGGATCTTATGTACCTCCAAACATGCATTGGAACTGCTACATCTTACTGTGTGAAGTGGTAGATTTGATCATGGCCCCAGTGGTTAGAAGATCGTGGATACCCTATCTTGAGGAGAAAATTACAGAGTTTTTGGCAACATTTCATGAGCTTTTCCCTGGTGGTGTCATTCCAAAAATGCATTTTTTGGTGCACTATCCTTCACTTATGCTGAAATATGGGCCATTAATTCATTTGTCTTGTATGCGCTTTGAGGCAAAACATCAATATTTCAAGAAAATGTCTACTGTTGTTTGCAACTTCAAGAACATCACCAAATCACTTGCTAGAAGACATAAGCTGAGACAATGCTGGGAGCAAGCTCAGAAGAAAAGCATTGGATATGAAGTGTGCCATGCCTCAGGAGCTTTTGATGTCCCATCAAACACCCTGCCTTCTTTAGTTTTGGCCACACTGGAATCACAGATTGGAAGAACTCTGTCAAATGAAGTCCTACAAAAAACAAATTCCATCACAGTTAACAATACAGCTTATAAAACTGGAGAATGCAAAGTGATTGACACTGTACACACTGAAGAGATTCCACTTTTTCTCAAGATCAAAGCAATATATGGACACGGTGGTTCGTGGTACATGTTTGGAAAAATACTCTCTCCATTCAAATTTGGCAGTCATCTCCATGCATACAAAGTTACCGAAACATCTTGGTGTGCCCTTGAAGTAGGGAAAGAGTTAGCTTTCCATGGACTGGACACTTATAAAAACCTGGAAGGAACTCTTTTGATCCCCTTGCGGCATCGGATTACTAAACATTAGGATGTGTATGTGCATTTATACACAATTCTTAATGCAGTTTGGTGGAAAATATCAAAGGCCTACTGACTCTTGTTGTTTTTACAGAGAATGAAATTGATGGGGACACTTTTGTAAACCTAACTGAAAATATGATATCAAAAATATTTCCGAAAATGAAGGATCAAGTTAAATTTATAAGATTACGGCAAAGCCTAAAGACTGAGATGCCTTCTAAGACCACACACACCAATCATGAGTAAGTATGTTAAAATGCACTGAGTACCTTTTTGCACTTATATAAATAAAGAATATTGCTAGTAGCTAGGTATGTAATCCTTTTCAGATACGTAGCCAAACAAATGATTGTTAATAATTAATTTTTTTAACACTTTTTGGGAGGACTTGAAATATTAAAACCACAGATCAGAATCTTGCGATGGCCAGTGTTACACTCACTTATACTGACACCTACTGGCGTGCATCCGTGCAGCATCATGTAAAAATAACGGTTTACAGTAACGGACGTGACTGTTAAAATGTTATTCGTAGTGACCCATGATAGATTTATTTAGTGTTTTTCATAGAATGGGCAGTTTGTGACTTTTGTGAGATAAACAACATAAAGTAGCACTGGTATTACAAAACATTCAGTGGCACATGCCATCAAATCAAATAACACTTTTAAAAAATATATTAATGACTTTAATTGATATTTAAAAATATTACAAAATTAGGCTATTTATTTAGGATTTTGTGTCACAATAACGTCAATATAGGTGCTCGATTAATCTAATTAATAGCGTATCAGATCCTGCTGGTTAGACTGAATAATGAAAGTACACTTACAGTCTGCGTTGGCATATTACACTTTGACTCAATTATTTACAATAACGCACCACATTATTTTCTACCTTCTTTATGGTGCCGTATCAAACCCGCGAGAATTCAGAGATTAAACCACGCCTACTGGGCATACGCAACACTTGAACAGAACGCTGTATAAGAGTCTTGTTTCTCAAAAAATAAAAATAAAATAAAAATTAGTCTCCTCTCCGGTGTTGAGTTGTGACAAACATACAAAATAACACTTTTCTAATTCACTTCTTTTTCTATAGGACTTCATTTGGTATTTCACATGGGGCAATCTCAACACAGAACTTTGCTCAAACAGTGTGGCCAGCAAATTATCAGCTACCAAAATTTCCTATGGCAATACAAAAAAAACTTGATGAGGAGAGCAGAGATTTTTGTTCTTCAACAGGACGGAGCAAATGGAGATCAAAAATAATTCAAACACTGTTTGATCAGATGTGCACATATACATGGTAATTATATAGCATAATTAATAGCATAATTTTAGAGCATGATGGAGGACAAATTTTGTTTCTCTTTTTTTTTTCAGGTCTCCAACAAGTGAACAATACAACAAGGTGTGTTCAGCCCTTGTTGCTAAATACCAATTCTTGAGAGACAGGACAGGAAGGGGATATGTAAGAACATGACAAAGAGTTTTTCAATTTCATAAAGCCTTTAATACTTCCTTGATATTGTTATCTTGAAGGTTATACGTGATTAATTAATATTTTTCAATTCAAGGAGTCATGGCATGAGATGCTTAAGAACAAATTCAAGAAAGAAAGATCACCCTTGGTTGACATTGAAGAGATAAAAAAAGTTCGCAGCAGATTCGGGAAAGTAAAGAACCAGATGACTTCTCAGAGCATCCAACAGACAAGTGTCACCGATAAGGTAACAAATAAAGAAATAAGTATGCCAAATGATACGACACCTTAATGGATATTTACAGTAATGGATGTCTTTTTTATTTTTTTAGACTGAGGATCTATCTGTTATCCAAGACATGCACCAAAAGAGACAAAGGTCTGAAGAGGTAAGAGTCACAAATAGAATAATCTTCAGGATTTAAGATATGTTATTTAGCATACCTATAAGTATGTTTTTTTTTTTTTTTGTGGAAAGAGTGAATCGGGAGAAGATGAATACAGCATAGGGATCCACTTGGAGAAAATGAGAACAGAATGCTTGAAGAGGACACCAAATATCCGACTTTTACAAGACTGCATGGCACGGACGAGGAATGAGAGGGCAGACTATGTGAAACATCACTCCACAAAAGAAATACTATCACGATATCCAGCCCTTAAAATCCCCTCAGTTGTGAGTAGATTTGTATTCCAAATTATGACTTCAAAGAAATGAACATTTGCACATTTGAACATTTTTGTTAATATTTTTTTTTTAACAGCTTGTATTAGAGTTTGAAAGCATACTTGATGCAAACATTGAAAAGAACATTCTGAAAAATCTTGCCCTGGTGGCACAGAAAGTTATTAATGAGTGCCACAGAAGAGAAGTCGGGGTGGATATTTGTGCTGAGTTGGCTGAAGCGAAAAAAACCCATATTGAATTGGCACACAAAGGTAATATATATAAATGAAAATGTAATCAATTTGTTTTTAGTAAATACAATTTTGCAATTAACACTAAACTACCCATATTTTTACAATTTTACATTTAAGGTCTCTCAATGGCTGCTGCTGTCCTGCTGCTTCCACTTTTATTCAAAGAGAGTCCAAGATCTCTATATCTTATCAATGAGGTATAGTATACTTAAAAAAATAGTTTTGTATGCCCCATCTCTTTGAATGTGTGCAGGTTCCACTATAGAGTGGTGCGGGTATGACGTCAAAACCCCACACCCTGGTTCCCTCGAGATTATATAGAATTTATAATGGGGGTTTTCAATTTATTAGTAAAATAAAGCCTGTGGTAAACATAATTTGACAACATTTTGTCACCCATACCGAAACCGTGAATTTTGAAGCAATTTTCATTTTTGGAAAAGTATGTTTCTAATAATTATATAAGACTATATACGACAATGTGCATATGGAGTTTACAGTGTAAAACAAAATGTTAAAGTATCATCAAGTTATGTTAGCACAGGCTTTATTTTGCTCATATATTGAAAACCCCCATTATAAAACCCCATTGGAAACTCTCAAAGGAGCCAGTGACAAATGACTCTTCTGTGTTCTGATGTCATTCTGATGCACCACTCTACATCACCAGCAACATCGAGGGAGTAAATGAGGAGAGCATTTTGGGGGAACTTTTCCTTTAATGGTGTCCTATAAATTTGTGTATAATTTAAATTTATCTAAATGACCAATTCTTTTTTTAGCTTTTTGAAAATGTTTGAAAAAAATTATAATCATAAATGGTATTTTAACTGCTATATATAATTATGCCTTATATAGCATTATCCTTTCTTTGTTTAGGAACCCCGTACACCCAACCCTGTGCTGTACATAAAGGGACGTGCCTTGGTTGAAGAGTCTCTCCTAGAAATATTGATGGAAGGGGAGAAGGTCTGTGAAGTGGATGATCTGACCATGGCTCTTGTTGTTCTGATGGCAATACACTTCATCTTCAACATTGAGTATGCTGCAAAGATGAGAAACACCCTGAAATTTGTTGAAAAGTTTTTAATGTGCCATAACGCAGAAACCAAAATACCACCCACAGTGATTAAAATGGCCAATTTCTTGTTTGACTGAATGTGTGTGTGTGTGTGTGTGTGTGTGTGTGTGTGTGTGGTGGGGGGGTGGGTAAATACATGATGTAAATACATGGAATGAGTTGTTGTGAACTTTATATTTTGAAATGTAATATTCTATATTCTCTATATTCTATATTCTATTCCAGTTTTAATAAGTCTTCATTTGTACTTTCTGTCCTGTGTTCAAATTTGTATATGCCTATATTAAATAAATATTGCAAGAAGAATAATAGGTTGTGTCTGTGTTGTGAAATGGGATTAAAGTAGTAATGTATAATAATAATAATAATAATAATAATAATACATATATACATACCAAAAGTGTGTCCAAAAAGGTTCAAAAATGAACCTTAAGGTTCCCCCACAGTTGCAATTTCCAGGAACCTCAAAAGGTTCATTTTTGAACCTTTTCTTCTTAGAGTGTACGTCACTTTAGAGCGGTGCAAATACAATCAGGAAAATGTTCTCAAGGGAACCATTAGTTCTCGGGGAAACACCCTGGTCTGCAGACAACAGCGCATGTGCAAGTGACTTGAACGCTTGAAAATAAAGTCCACTAGACAATGCCCACACGGAGAATGCGTCTCTCTGCGCTCACTAGCAAAAGAGTAACCTTAGTTCGACAGGCTCGCGGAACAAAACTGAGCGGAACGCGGAAAATGAAGTATTCAAGTAATCCTGAAGACCTTGATTAGCTGGTTTAGGCGTGTTTAATTAGAGAGCTCTGCAGGGCTGCTGCTCTCCAGGAACTGAGTCTGACACCCATGATCTATAGCCTTCATTAAAAATAATAATAATAATAATAATAAACAGGCTAACTACCACAAATCAACAGAGATAAGTGGGATCATGATTATAGTTAAATAAGATAAAAGACACATCTAATATGACCAATTACATTTATTTTCATATTAAATATCACAATGTGTCATTCACTTTCAAATGTGACAATTTATCATTTATAATTAATAATGAATTTATATTATAAATACACATCTATGTAGCTATTATATGCACATGTATATTTATTTAATTCAAGTGTCGTCTGTGTTTGATGACGTTGCAGGTTGACAACGCATTTTGTCCAGTGAACCGAGTTTGAAACTAAATATATAAAAACTAAATTTAAATTTGTTCACAAAATAAAAACTTGTCCTTGTGTAATTCAGAATTAACTTTAATTCTAAAGTTTGTTATGCAACTGTGTCTTTAAGGCGAGACACTACAGACAAAAACTGTTTTATCATGTCAATTTTGAGATTTTGGGCTTTTTGGCTTTATTTTTCAGACTAGTGGAAAGAAAACATCCTAAATACACTTTTAAGTGTACCTTTTATAGCACTTTATCTATTTGCGTCTGTAGATTTCAATTACAGTATGTGTCTTTAAAGTCTGTTTTCTCAAAATGACCTTTTCTCTCCACTTCAGCAGCACTTACATATACCAAACTTTACAGTTTTATTCCTATCAATATTCTGAAGGTTTTTACAGAGGGGTTTGTTCATATATAATTTACCTGATTTTATTCAACATTTTATATAAAAAAAAAAAAGGAAATTTATTTTTTCCTGGTTGTTGACAGTATTTTTTTTAAACCTATGGAGTGATAAAAAGAGAAATCCAATATCCCCTCTGTAAAAACCTTTGACTATAATATGTCAAAAAAGAAAAGAAAAACGAAACAAGAATTTTGTTCTAGAAATGTATGCAAATTTGTGAGATAACGCTCAATTTACATATTTAATAAACATAACATTTCCGAAAACTTATAATACAAAAAATGTTTGCTATTTTAATGTAATCAATCAGCTGAGGTGAGCTATTTTTGTTTACACTTTTTAAACTTTTATAATGTATATGCAAATATGGTTGAGTGAAGCATTTCATATCTGATTGGCTGATAAAGTAATGGTCCCGCCTCTCGTACTGGAAAGAGGATTCCTATTGGATAGTTAATTGTCATTCAGAGGAGAGCGGTCACACGCATATTCCTCAGTTGAAAACACTTAGTTGTTATTTAGATTGTGTATTGAGTGGTTTCGACAAGAAATTCACTCTGTGAGTGTTTTTTTAATGTATTTTATTTTGTTTCGTTATTTATAAAGTGGTGAGATACTGTTTGTTTACATTTGAAAGGAAAGTTCGTTAAATGAACTTGGCGAAATACAGTGGTTAGTTGATGATTTATTCGGCGGACGACATCGTTGGAGGACATACCCACAGAGAACTCTGATTCCCTCGCGATCGAGAGTTCTCTGACACCGAGAGAAAGAGTACGACACATCCAGATAGCGCTGAATTCCCGCGTGATTCAGATTTTCATCTGGCACTGAGGAAAAGACGACGGCGCTTTGGAAGCATTTCAGCGTCGGTCGGACTGAGTGAGAACCTGAGAGGACCACTCGTGACGATTGACTGCATTACTCCGAGAATTGAGGTACTATTATTTTGTTTGGCTCTATAGAATAAAGAGGCTTATCTAGAGGTGCTAGAGGTGAGTAATAACTTTCATATTTTTGTCGTGAGACACTTATTGCTAGAACCCAACAGAATTTTTGGGAGACGTACACACACACACACACACACACACACACACACACACACACACACACACACACATATACTATGTAGATTTAGAAGCTCGAAAAAGTACAGTAGGTTTTTACAGAAACATACCACATTTCTACATTACAGGAAAATATGGTAATTTACTTTGCATTCTGGGTCATTTTGATTGAGCAGGAATGTTTTACAGTATATTTTAGTCTTGCTGTAAGCTGGCTGTAGTATGCCAGGCAATAATACCGGATTGCTGTATATTGCGCGCCACCTGACGTCACATCACACTGACAGAACACAACTGATGGAGACTGGAGAAGCAGAACGCTGGATTTTTTGAAGTTTGGTAAGTTAATATTATTATTACTTTTTAACATTATAGTGTAAGTGTTCATTGTTTTTTAAGTGTGAATGAAACTACAAATTTAGCCAGTGAAAGTTGCAATCTCTTCCCTCGCCCAATAATTTCTGGTCGGAAATACCTTAGATTGTCTACCCGCTGCTCTCTAATAGTGAATTAGCATAGGGTTTATTTTGACCAATCCAGAGTTGATGATAATTGGAACTGTGGAAAGACAAACCGAAACCTTTTGGTGAACGAAGTTTGTTTTACGATAGTGTGCGAGATAAAATTACGTCAATGGATTCTGAGGGTTTGAGGAGATTTGATAAATGGCCATTTGTGTTTAAACAAAAAAGATCTTACAATGAACACAAATGTTTATATCTGTAGAGATCCTTTTAATAATGTCCCAAGTCTGTCATTGGCAAAAACAAGCACTTTTATAGACGTACATTGACAGTGCTCAAAAGTAGGCTATTCCATTTGCAGTTTGTTTCATTTGTCGATACTGGACATTTTCAATTAGTTTCCAATTTTAATTAGACATGAAAACATCGGAAAACTTGGTCCAGGTTGAAAAATACAGAAGTTTCCTGTAGCTCAAACAGTAGAGCGTTGGCACTTACAACGCCAAGGTCGATTCTCAGGGAAAGCAAGAACTGATAAGAAAACCTTGAAATGCAATCTAAATCTCTTTGGATAAAAGCGTCTGCCAAATGCATAAATGTTAATATAAATGTAAGTTTCCCTTGCAAAGTTGGGTGTTTGGGGTCAGAGAGACTGGCTATTGGTACCAGGTTATTACTGCAACTACTTGGGTGGAAGACACAGTATGGTAATTGTAATAACAAAAATGATTGTCAAGTCAGGGATAATGTACATCCAGCCAGTTGTTATCTCAGAATAAACACAGATCAGAGGGTCTTAATCAGCCTGAAGGGTTTTTTTCTGAGATAACACACACACACACACACACACACACACACACACACCTGAAGGGGTTTATTCTGAGATAACACACCCACACACACCTGAAGGGGTTTATTCTGAGATAACACACACACACACACCTGAAGGGGTTTATTCTGAGATAACACACACACACACACCTGAAGAGGTTTATTCTGAGATAACAACCGGCTGGATGTACATTATCTGCTTATTACACGGATGCTTGCCACTTCAGTAAATAATTAGACACAAAATATTGATCTGAGTTGAAATATTTTATTAAGTCTTTAAACGCAAAGCTTCCGCAGAGAGAGCAGTTTCAGCGGCGAGTTCAAACTAGACGGACATTTAAGAGATACGGCTTACAGTCATAACACTTATTACACAGCATTTCACCACATAAATAATTATGGAGATAAGAGATACTGATTTCAGATTAAACTGTTTTAAAACCGTACCTGTTAGTATTTTATAATCCAACTGTGTACAAAACAATAGTTGCAAAATGGCGGCAGCGTTTGTATGAAACAAGAGAGAGCGAGTCCACGATACTGGATGGCATAATTAAATTAAATAATAAAAAAACTGTACACAAAATATTGGTTCGACTGAGTTTTAATATTTTATTAGCTCACCAAACGCAAAACTTCCACAAAGATTTTTTTTTTTTCCTAGCAAACGTATAGCGCTGCTGACTTCAGTAACCCAGATGAGTCTGTGTTTCTGTTCTCAGAGGTTGTTATCTGGGGATAATATAAAGCTGGATGATGCTATTGACCAATCAGAATCAAGTATTCCATAGAGCCGTGTAATAAAAATATAAACGGTATAAATTAGCCTACTTTTAGTTCAGAATCACAGTTGCTAATCATCTATTAGGCATCAATGACAAGTCAAATGCATGCCATGGCAAAATATTCAGCAAGGTCTAGCATAATACGATTTTTATTAACCTAGATGTATTGTTGGAGTGTATGAAATACATGTGTATACAGGGTGGCCGCGGGTCCTTAAAAAGTCTTAAAATGTCTTAAATAAAGTTTTCCTATTAAAAGGCCTTAAAAAGTATTAAAATGTCTTAAATTCAGATTCGATAGGTCTTAAATATTTCTGGTCACGTTACCGCAAAAATTTCTCCAGTCTGACGGACCTAATGGCCGTCAAGTGAAGCATCGAATCGCCAGAATGATTCAGATTTTATTACATAAACAGCTATTGATGATAATCAAAGTCAAAGTCCATAGTAATCGATTGTCGAGTTCACGCGCATGATCATAGGTACTAAACCAATGCGCGTGAACTTGGCAATCGATTACTATGGCCTTCGACCGAAAACAGGATGTAAATACAGGTATGAGCGCTGGCTAAATAAATATAATTTTTATTCATATCTTTCACATCTACTGCGGTCAGATTCACCCGTGTTCACTCTGAAGGAATCACTCACATGGCTGTGCACTTGTAATGACACATCAAGGATGTTAAGAGGCTAAAAGCAGGTTTAAAACTTGCCCCATTGAAGTCAACAGGGTGCAAATTTTAAAAAGAGGATAACACGGTGTAGGCAACACCGATTTTTGTCGTTGTTCTCTGTACTGACAGCACTCCAAATGTACAAAAAAATGAGCTCAATGTTAAAATTGACCGGAGTTCTCCTTTAAGACGGTCGCCTGCCGCCTCCTACTGGCGGTTTAGTTTCATAAAGTATCATTCTTTTCAACATTCCTTATTTGTATATTCAAAAATCTTTAAAATAATCTCATTTAATACAGTTATAATTTTTCAATGTAAATTATTTAATTTGATTGGTAACAGCCTAGTGTCTTATTATTTTATTTGAATATATTTATCAAATTTAAGAATTTGAAATGAAAGATGGAGCATACATTTAATAAAATTAGGGGAAAAATGGCCTTTATAAAAGGTACAAAAAATTAGTGTTTTCAAACAGTGATGTAATGAAACATTGACAATTTAAGTTTGAAGGGAGTAAAGCCTCTGTTTATGCCATTAAGGAAATGTAATTTTGCCAAAAGAAGAACTTTTATTTTAAATAAATGTTCATTTTAAATCAGCCTACTTCAGTGTGATATGTTACCATATTATCATGCTTAACACTGAGATTTTGAATAATTGTAATGTGATGATCAGATGCAGATATCTAAATCAAAGAATATGGGTGGTTTGCGGGTGGATTATTTATTTTTAACAGTGGATTCGGGTGACTCAAAGTGCACCAGATTAATGAATTTATCTTTAAAATGTACAAAATTTTCTTCAGGGGGGCAAGCCCCCGGACCCCCCTAGGGGTACCGAGCTCCACCCACAAAAATAATGTGGGAAACACATTAGGCTTTATGATGATCTACAAAAAATACAAATTTAATTATCTTATTATTAAAATACATTATTAGGATTTTACCACCTCCGCCTCATTTTGAGCCAGGAAAAACCCCTGAGTAACATAACATGACAGGAGCTATTTTGCTGAATATTCTCACGTTTGCAAATGTTACATTGATTTTAGTTCAATAAACAAGTAGTGAATATTAAATTATTTCAATTACTTAGGTTAAATATTATATATACGCATGTAATATAATGTGTATTTCCATCACAGGTTTGGTCTTAAATTTCATTCAAAGTGGCATTAAAAAGGTCTTAAAAAGTCTTAAATTTAACTTGTTTATATCTGTAGACACCCTGGTATAGGCGATAGTGTATGTGTTATACATCCTATACAAGTAACACATCACTGAAACAAATTTATTTTGATTTCTTACAGGTCCACTTGTCTTTGCACCCTGTGAAGGGCATTGCTGTCACCAGGCGGTTTATTCGTTTTTTGTAGGTATTTGGCATAAAAATACAGCTTTTTAAACTTTTAAAATTAGTCACATTTTGTTTTGCTACAGAATTTTGATCACCATTTCTCCCTTACACTGTCTTTTTATCTTTATTGGTGCTGTGGATAACAGGTTTTGTCTCTGTGTGTGTGTGCCATGCCTTTCTTACAGTTTCACCATTGATGAGAAGAAACCTACTGCCAGACGGAGTAAGCAGAAGATCAGGACGGTGGTGCAGAGTGATTGCCATGAACACGTCAACAGCTTAATTCGGTACATGATGGTGAATAAATGGAAGACTTCACACTGAGGGTCAGTGGCCTGTAGGGCTGAACGATACATCGAATTTTCATCATCATCGCGATATGAACTGGCGCGATGAACACATCGCAACAGACAGCCTGACACGATGAAGCCTGGTTCAGATTACAAGATTTTTGTGTCTGTTACGATAGTCACGGTGTCAGATTACACGATTTTTACTCCTAAAATCTTGTCGTGTCATGGACAAGAAACATGTCAGACTACACGCTGCTTTCCGACCAGTCATCGCGTGCCGTCACACGCACGCATTCACTCGCAAACATTCACTCGCACACACACACTCGCTCACTCGCGCACACACACTCACTGTCCCTCGCTCACTCACTCACTTGCGCGCACTCACTCACTCGCGCCGCGCGCACGCACACACACACACACACACACACACACACACACTCACTGCGCTCACTCACTCACTGCGCTCACTCACTCACGCACACACACACACTCACTGTCCCTTGCTCACTCACTCACTCGCGCACACACACACACACACACACACACACACACACACTCACTCGCTCACTGGCACGCGCACACACTCACTGTTGCTCGCACTCTCACTCACTCGCGCACTCTCGCTCACATACTCAACCCGTCGTGGAGGACCGTTAAAAAATTAAACATTAAATTAAACTTTCTGTCGTGATGTTGTGAAGCATTGCAGATGCGACGTAGGTTGTCGCCTACTATGACACACTATACGAGATGAAACGATCTAATCTTGCGTCCCGACGCCCGTTGTCATTTACGAATCTCCACGACATCACGTCAAACGGATCGTGCCAAAATCGCGCTAAAATCATGTAATCTGAACCAGGCTGCTAATAAACGTTTGACCTATCACGCAAAGAACCTATTAAAGCACTAAGACATGGGAACAGTATAGCTAACATTCACATTTGAATATTTATCGCAAGTCATATCGTCATCGCAATATTAAACAATGTTATCGCACATCGCAGCTTTTCCTCATATCGTGCAGCCCTAGTGGCCTGTCTGCCAGCAACCAGTTATGGGTGAAGGTTGTGGGACACTTGTTATTTTTGCTCACTTGTAGAATTTTTAAGATACCAAAAGTTCTGTCTTTGGACGCTGGTTCCCAACCCTCAGCTTTTCTTCTCTTGCATGTGTTTAATTTACATTCTTGCACACTCAAAAAGGCTTTCATGGCTGTAAATTGCAGATGCACTGTACTCTGGGTAACAAACACAGTACCAAAATGTTTAGAACTGTTTATAATAGTTTAAATATATTGATTGAATAAAAATATTTTTGAAAAGAACTCTGTTTGGATTTCCTTTTGATTTGTAATGTTATTCTGAAGTAAAGTAGTATTCAGGGATTGAAATTAACTTGTTCACTCACCGGCCAATTTGGCTACTAAATGTTTAAGTTACCGGCCATTCAGAATGCTATGCTATTTTAAAGGCTCCTAATTATGTTTTGGAGTCTCCTACTATAGTTTTACATGCATCCAAGGTCAAAAAGCACTTTAATTTCCTCATAATATGCTTTGTGCATCACATCATTTCCCAATGTCAATACTATACATCTTAAATAGTATGTGAGATTAGAATAAGTGTCTCAAAGCATAGTATGTTGAAAAGAGTATGCCAGAAGTCGCCGGATGATCTACTATTCCCGGTGGATTTTGCAAGTGTAGATCCGTACTCACTATAACAGCTAATATTACCCACAACCCATTGCGCTTTGGAGGATTCGATTCAGAACTACAAACACGAGTAAAAAGTGTTAAACTACAAACATGGCAGATGGCCACGACCAATGGATAAGTAGAGAGGTTTAGGTTAAAGTGACTAATAAACAATTAGGCCTAATCTGAGAAAAAAAATGATTATTTAATGTTATCCATATTATATTTCATCTGCAACAATGTGAACTTTTATAAAGATCCTTTTGGCCATTAACTTGTAAATGCATCATTATGCAAAAATATGACGGGAGTTCTTTGCATGAAACACCCAAAACTGTCCGAACAACATGCTACATCTTTTCTCTTCAATATGGAAGGAAATTAAATGAAATCAAGTTTTTAATTAGCTGTGTATGATGTGTATGATTAGCATTTTTTATTAGATTTCGGGCTTTTGTGTCAAATTGTGTGATTTTATGTATTTCTTTGTTTGTTCTTTGTTTTTCTAGCAATCTTGACTAGGACTCCCTGGTAGAAGAGATATTGTATCTCAGTTGAACCTTCTTGGTTAATTAAATGTCTAAAAATAAATCAATAAACCACGTCTTTCCATGTGTTGGACCAAAGGCCTGTCTCATAGAAGACGCTAAGAAAAGCAGGGATTAAACTCCAACACCTGACATTTGAACTATTTTAAGTTTGCTTTATGAAACAGAATGAACCGACAATAAGTCTGACAAACATAAATAAGCCTTGCTTGTATTCTAATCTTGTTTTATGGAACAGCCCTCAGTTCAAAGGAAGAGACAAAAGCCTGAGGTAGCGAATATAAATCTTCTTTATAGACCCCTTTTCAGTTGGTAAACATGGTGACGTTTTTTTGTGGGCAGAGCTTAGCTGGAGGAAGAACGATCCCTCTGGCCGCTTTACTAACGTTAGTGTGCAAGTTTTGTTAGCTTGTTTTTTTAATGATAAAAAACAGAAAATCCGATTTTATCTTAATGTGCAAGGTCACTCACTGTCCAGGACCGCAATTGTTATTTGCAAAAGTTCATTTTTACGTTCATCCCAGATTGGCTGACCCGATACACGCTCATTCAATGGACGATCTGACAGGATTAACGTCAACGCTCCCTCCGGCTGAGTGGCCTGACTTCTACACCGACCCGATAGAGAAACCGAGGGTAAAGAGAAACTGAGGGCATATACATATTTAGATGCCTATAACTGCACTAAATGGTCACGACTTGTGTGGTAGCCTTCGATCCGCAGTTCTGCCTCGCCAGCGCCACGGCCAGACAGAAGACGACAATAAAGTGACATACGGTACAATTTTAATGATGTGAATATTTTCTAGAAATAAAAATTCCAGACACAGCATATTCATTTTTTAACTATGTATTTGATTACCCTTTCTTCAGTCAAAACAATGTATACAATCATAGATGATTCACAAATAATCACAATCATTTAGAAAACATTATGTGATAAAATTTCCAATTGGAGCCTGTACTCCGTCGATTCTTGCACCCAACAACACAACAAGATGACATTTAATAACAATAATAATAATTTAAGCTCCTTATTTTGTAGCCGAATCTGTGCTGGTTTGTATTGGCCACCTCCAGTTTTCCCTTTGTTTTGCCACCAGCTAGCGCTGTGACGTAACTGTGACGTCGGCTCGACATTGGTCTATTGTCGATCAGTAGAAAGAAAGAAGACAAGAAGAGGCAGAGAGAGTCTAAGTCTCTCAATCTCTTTATAGTATATGGGTATTAGGCTAGCAGACAGTTCTTGTTTCCAGTTCTTCACCTCTGACAGCAAAACAGGAAGAAGATCTTGCAATTTTCATTGTCTTAAAAGGGACTCTAGCCCTTTGGTAAGATACAGAAAAATAAAATGGAGAGATAGGAGAATAATACATTAGTACATTTTTTGATACACATACATAGTGTTATTATACCAAAGCAAAAGCTACAGAAAATTACTGCTTCACAACATCGTCCTGTGACGGTAAAAACCTTGAAATGGAGACATTTCTCATCTTTTACTTATGAAGACCAACATCCATTAAAACCACACTATAATAAGATTAAATAACAAAAGCAAGCATTCTAATGGTGTGCTCACACCAAAAGTGAAGCGTATATTCATATCGCATTACTTGCTCTAGATTACTTGCGAGGATGTTTCTTGTTTTCGCATCACTCGCGCAAATAAAAACATTATGGTTAGAAGTGTCTTCACGCACATTATCATCATCATCATCATCATCATCTTCATCAACATTTCTTTCTGCCATATTTTCCGTTATCAACCATGTTGGAGATGATTACTCTTGCTGCCCTGTACCTGTTGTGGAACTCCGACACGCCGAGGTGTCTGGGTTCACAGCACCATCCAGAGTCGCACACACACAACACACACAATTTAACCTCTACCCCAGGAACTGCACCTCGATGACAGCCGTTTCCAGCGCTACTTGAGGATGACTTGTCATAAGCTGTTAACTGATTGGCTTGTGCGACAACTCGTGTGAACTTTACGCTTGAGTTGAAAAATTTCGCCCAATTCGCGTCTTTGCATTGACTTTGTATGTAATCTTGCGCAAAAATAATTAAATTCACGTGAACACGTCAAAAACATGAAAAATAGGTAATATGGTAAATGATCAAATGGTCAAATGATTATGATTAAATTGAATAATGAGATGAAAAAATTATTAAATGAATAACAAAAACTCTATTATACTCCACACTACTCTACTAAACTCTACACTGTTAACCTCTTGAAAATGCAAACATAACAAACCTTTTTAAAACCAAAAATAACAGAACATGAATCACTAAAAAAATCTAACCCATGGTAATATAAACCCATAGTATTTCAACATTTACTCCTAGAGTCTGAAGTCTGCCGTAACTCATTGAAAGTTCAGCTTAATCCATTTATCTTAACTAGGGTTTTCTGAGTAACAAAGGCATAGAACACAAATAGTACAGATTACTAGATTTGCAATTAAAATCAACAAATTGTTGTGCATTAAGTGAAATAAAAAGGGTTAGTTATGAAAACTGTTGGGTTAGACCTGAGCTATAGTTCAACTCTATTCAAATCTACTCCTGTAGAACTTCAACTCTAATCAAACACCTTCATGACGGTCTTTAGGATCAGTTAATGAGCGGCAGACCTGTGTAAGTGCAGGATTACGACTAAACTCTGGAGGACAGGAGCAGATCTGAAGAGCCCTGATTGAGTGGATAGAGAGAAAGAGAAATACAGAAAACCCCTTCACACATAGATTATCTGGCTCATCAGTTTAAAACTGTTTCACAAGACGATACATGACCATTTATTTTCCGCATCATATAGTTGTTTAAGCCTCGCTTTGAGCTTCCGAACCTGCTGATCTTTTCTCTCACTGAAATCATTCAATTCTTCTTCTTGTTTTCTGGCTTCATCTTCATGTTTCTTCTTCATCTTCTCTATTTCCTCTTTATGTTTCTGTTTCATTTCATCACACTCTTTTTCTTTTGTTTCTATTATTTCTCTCTCCTCTCTTTCTCTTCTCCTGATCTCTTCTTCTTGCTCTCGTTTCAGATCTTCCATCATTTTCCCCCATCTCTTTCTCTTCTCCTCTCTTCTCTCTTTGTCTTCTTGTTTTCTCCTCTTCCACTCCTCTTTTCTCTCTCGCTCCAGCTGCTCATAATCTCTTTCCGTTTCATTTCTCTCTTCTTCATATTCTTTGCCTTTTCCTTCTCTCTCTCTTATCTGTTTCTGTTTCTCCTCCTCTATCATCTGTTCTTCTTCTTCTCTCTCGGCTTCAAATCTCGTTCTAATATTCTGCAGTTCTTCCTGTTTTTCTCTCAGCTGTTCCTCATGTTTCTCTTTTATCTCTCTTTCCTCTTCCGCTCGTTCTTTCATCTGTTGTTTCTTCTCTTCCTCCCATTCTCTCTGCTGTCGTTTCATATCCTCTTGAATCTCTTCATCTTCAGTCTCTTTTATTTTTCTCATCCATTCTTCTCTCTCTTCCTCTTCTTGTTCCTTCTTCATTTGTTCCTCTAAATCTCTCTTTTTTATCTCCTCTTCCTGTTTTCTTCTTAACTCTGTCATGATGTGTTCCTGCTCAGTTTTCAGCTTTTCTTGAGCTTGTTTATATTCTTCTTCTCTCTTCCTATCTTCCTCTTCTCTTTCTTTTTGCTGTTTTTCACACTGTAATCTCTGATTTTCATTCTCTCTCCTCATCTCTTCTATTGTTTGATCATATTCAGCTCTTCGCTGTTCTTCCTCTTCTGATCGTTCCCGATCCTCCTTCTCCTCTCGTTTCTTCTTGTCTGATTTTTCTTTCTCCTCAAACTCTCTCCTCAGTGTTTCCTCTAGTCCTCTGAACTTGTTCTCCAGACTCTCTCTCTCCTCATCTATCTTTAGTTTCTTCTCCTCCAGTCTCTTTCTCATGTTTTTGACTTCCGTCTCATATTTGGCTTCTAATTCTTTAACTTGAGCCTGATTTTCTTTTTTATTCTCTTCTAGAATGTTCATTCTCTTTTCAATGGAGATCGCTGCCTCCTCAAACATCTCATTAGTGAAGTATCGGCCATCATTAGATTTCTTCACCTCTTCTATCATGTTTATCAGCTCAGTAACTTGTGTCCAATCTTGTGTTTCTGTGTTGTTAAAAGCCAGGAATCTGTTTCCACATTCTCTGATCAGTTTCTTGAGTTCATCATTTCCACTTTTCTCTACATATTGTTTTATTGTTTGCTCTTTCAGTTCATCTCCTTTAGTGAAGAGAACAATACTGAAATCTGCTGCTTTTGGGCCAAATATCTTCTTTATCACGTCTAAAGTGTCTTGCTTCTCTTGAGTGATTTCTCCCAAACTCAACACAATGATGAACACATGAGGTCCAGGTGCGGACAGTGAAATACACTTCATAATTTCTTCAACCATTTGTTCATATGTTTGTGAGGTGTTAAAGAGTCCTGGAGTATCAACAACAGCTACAGCTTTACCATCAACTTTACCAACTCCCTTCTGACAAGTAGTGGTCACTGGATCTAAACTGGCTTTACTGTGAAACTCGTTGTTTCCGAGGATTGTGTTTCCTGTGGCGCTCTTTCCATTTCCTGTCCTCCCAAACAGCAAGATTCTCAAACATCCAGGATCTGAGGGTGAATCTTCATCATCTGAAAATGACAATAGAGTTTAGAGATTAATAACAGTTTATTCAATTTGGGACCCTGAGCAAACTATTTACAACAGTCCATCCCAGTGGTCCCCCCCCCCCCCCCCCCCCCCCCCCATAATATTATTATAATTATTAATAAATAAATTTGATCAAAAGCAACAACAAAATATCAAAAGAATAAACAATGCAGATTTATTTTCACAGTCATGTTTATAATTCTGACCTTGAGGGTGTGTGTCTGTATTATGTGTTTCCTCTCTTCTTTGTCTTTCCTGTTGTTTCTGTTTATTCCATTCCTCTCGTTCTCTCTTCATTTCCTCTCGCATCTTCCTCTCTTGATCCTCTATGTCTTTAATATCTCTTCTATATTGTTCTTCTCTTTTTATATATTCCTCTTCTGTTCTCTTTCTCTCTTTATCACGATTCTGTCTTTCTTTCTCCATCTTCATCTTCACTCTCTTCATCTCTTCTTCATGTATGAACTGAAGATCTTCTCTCTCTCTCTGTCTTCTTTCTCCCTCTCTTTTAAGTTTCTCATAATATTCATCCCATGTTTCCTTGTCTATTTTTCTCCTTCTCTCATCCTCCTCTTCTCTTCTCTTTCTTTCTTTATCTTGATTCTGTCTTTCTTCCTCTATCTTCATCTTCAATCTCTCTTTCTCTTGATTATATTCCTCCCTCATTTCCTGTTCTTTCTTTCTCCTTCTCTCATCCTCTTCGTCTCTTCTTTGTCTTTCCTGTTGTTTCTGTTTATCCCATTCCTCTCGTTCTCTCTTCATCTCCTCTCGCATCTTTCTCTCTTCATCCTCTCTTTCTTTAATGTCTCTTTTATACTGTTCTTCTCTCTTTCTAAACTCCTCTTCTCTTGTCTTCCTCTCTTTGTAATGATTCTGTATTTCTTCCTCCATCATCATCTTCATCCTCTTCTTCTCTTCTTTGTGTTTTTTCATCAGTTCTTCTTTCTCTCTGTTCAGTTGCTCCACTCTTTCTATCTGAATCTTCATCTGTTTTTCTTGTATTCCTCTTTCCATCTCTCTGAACATCTTACATGAGTAGTAACTCTCTCCGTTTACTTTCACCATGTGGTCTATCTTCTGCAGTAGATCAGACACCTGTGTTCGGTTTCCAGTCTGATTATTATTGAACACATGGAATCTGTTTCCACACTCTTCAATGAGGTTTCTGATCACAGATCCAGGTTTTTCAAGCCACTGTTCAATGGTTTTGCTCTTCAGATCATCTCCTCTGGTGAAGAGCACCATTGTGTACATTAAAGAGTTTTCACCGAATGTCTCTTGAATGATCTTAACTGATTTTTCCTCTTCTTGAGTGAATCGTCCCACTGGTATCAGTAGGAGAAGCACATGTGGTCCAGGCAGGATCATGGAGATGCAGTTCTTGATTTCTCTCTGGATCTCCTCATTAGTAAGTTCAGTATCAAACAGTCCTGGAGTGTCTATCACAGTAACGTGTCGGCCGTTGATTTCAGCTTTCTCTTTCTGACACTCTTTAGTAATTGATTCATGAGATGTGTCCGATATAAATGCTTCTCTTCCTAAGATGGTGTTTCCAGTTGAACTCTTCCCAACTCCAGTTTTTCCCAGCAGCACAATCCTCAGATCATCTTCTCTTTCTCTGGAATCTAAAGATAGATCAAATAAAAATTAAAAACAGTATATTGAATTTTAAGTGAAGATTGTTCATCATCCAGGTCATCAGAGAATATTGTGTATAATTTATACTGAAGGATCATGTGCCAATCATATTATTTTATTGAACTCAGCATGTAATTTTTCTCACAAATCTTTGTAAACCTTTGCAGCCATGATTAATCCCTGCAGATTTTCTGATCATTACCTTTTGACTGAAACCACGTCTCTAATGAATGGATTCTCCTCTTCATTTCTTCAAATGTCTGCAGTTTTTCCATCTGTACATCCAACAATGTCTCTGTGGAGAAACAAACACCATTATTTGCCTCCACCATCTGCTGTAGTTCCTCCATTAACATGGACACTTGTGTGTCGGGGCCAATGAAATGATGTCGTCCTCCAAATCTCTCAATGACAGACTGTGTTTCTTCATTTAGTTCTGCTGTCCTGTCCTTTGAATTCTGGTATATGAGGATCATGGTGTGTTTGTTGATTCTTGAGCTGAATATCTTCTGGATCTTCTCCATTTCTGCTCGGTCTTCATTATTAAGTGGAGCATCAGGAATGATGAGGATGAACACATGAACTCCAGGATCACAGAGAGACACACAGCGGAGCGTCTGACGCATCACTTCCTCCTCTGAGATCTGAGTGTTGAACAGAGCTGGAAGCTCCACCAGAGACACCAGACGTCCATGAAGCTCCACGTCTCTCCTCACACACCCTGTGCTGAGCGCTGATCTTCTGGCTCCCTGGTTCAGGATCAGGTTTGATATGAAGGATTTTAATCCGTCACTCCCACACAGAACCAGATTCAGCTTCACACCCTCTGGATCTGTCAAAGGAATAAACTAGGTTAACAATGTGGTTTTAACTGTTTTAAAAACCTTTCATGTCTTAGCTGAATTGATTTTAGTCCTGTGGAAACACTGAAGATAAAGCTCTAACCTCTCCCATGTGATCGTTATGAAATCAAGTAAAACCAGGTAAAATGGTAGTGGCTTCAACAGGGAGTTTAGCAATATTCATTTGAGATTTTCTACTTAAATGGTGTCATCAGTCGGTCTGTGTTCTGTCATGAGCCGCTTGCGCTGATTACTGCAACTAAATCTACGATCAAAGTGCAGGCTGATGTCGTGTTCATGGCCAGCATTTACCCGCTATATCTCTATAGTTACCATAAACTTTAAAAAAGCAATCATCATTCCTAATGCCGAAACCTGACAGCCAATCCGAGTCAGAGTAGGACAGAATTGTTTTCAAAGTCTTTTACACCGCGAGTCTGACGACTGGACACACTGCCGAACAAAGAACCGCACGTCGGAAAGCAAGCCTGAGGTAAGTTAGCTTACAATGTTAACTGTCCTGTCAGATACAGACAGCGATGTTGCCAGTGTCATTATTCTGACATAGAAGAGGGTGGGATGATATCGCGCGCGGGCGCCGTGAGTGCTGAGTAGGGATGGCGAAAACTACAAATTTTCTTGACCGACCACCGAGCCTCATTAACCGGTTGAAACCGGTTAACTGATTAGTTTAAAATATGCTACTACACTATTTGAAATAACAGCCATTTCGAGCCGCTCCTGCAATTTCTCTGCCGCTCTGCCTCCCGCTCACACACACACACACACACACACACACTGCCCCGGCACCGCTCTTCAACTCACGTCACTTTTTTAAAATCCCCTACAGCGTGAAACACGAGTCCTGCAAACGCGGCGCCGAGGAGCTTGTATGTAATCGGAGGACAAATGGCTCCTTAGTTTCGAAATGGTTTGGGTACAAGGTGATCGCGTTGAAAAATAAAGCCGTTTGTCTAGCGTTAGAAGCTCATTTGAAACATTGCCGCGGCTCATTAAGAAAATGACAGCTCCGAAGAGACGCCGCTTTAGTTTGAGGTAGTGCTAACGACAATAATAAAGAAAGATGATGATAGCACTGTATCACACAAGTTGCAACTTACATCTTGTCATTCTTTTTGGTGAAATGGTCCCACACACTACTTTTCTTTGCACACTTCATCCTGTCGTCTGCCCTGGCTCTAACCTCGAGTGTTTTAGCCTGTAGCCTTTACTTTTCGCAAACCTTGTGAGCACGCGAACCCAAACACTGTGACCTCGCGCCAAATGTTTTTATTGGTTTATTAAGTACAAACAGGCGAGTTATGAAAAATTGAGTGTGAGGGATTTGTTCAATTCACACAAAAAGATATTGGAATGAGATGCTAACTGTAGTAGCGTTAAGTCCACTGTCTATAATAGCCTAATTTAGAGATCACTTCTTTTTTTTTTTAACCGACTACCGACAGCTTTGATCGGTTAACGTTGATACGGTCAACCATCGGTCGAACGGTCATCGATTAACATCCCTAGTGCTGAGCGAGCAGAAACAAGTGAGTTGTCGTCGAAAAAGATGGATCACACAAAAAAGCTGTTGGGGGCTAAAAATAGAAAAAGAAAGAGGGGAAATGAGATGGCATGTCAATTGATGCGACAGCAGCTAAATAAGTGGATGGTGAAAGGCTACAAGTAGGATTTTGTTTTGTGTGACATCCAGGCATGTAGGCTAATGCCATCGGGACTACCGGGAGATTCCCGGTGGGCCGACGTGCTTTTTGGGCCGATACATCTCATACTTTTTTGTTTTGTTTTTTGTCTTAATGGCCCATTAAACTCGTACATCGGCGGCCTATTCGTTTTGCTTTGCTTAATTGCTGGGTTAGTGCGTAATTAGTGTGTAATGCATTGGTCAAAAAAAAAGTCAGCGTTAGTTGTTTTTTTTTCTGACACCCCATGAAACACGTAGATCAGCGGCCCACATTGGTTCTTTTCTTGATTGACACTGGGCTAGCCCAATCACATCTTTAATGTGAAGTATAGAAATATACTCTTTCAAGTATAGAAATTAGTACAAAACTAATTATGAAAGTTTCCTTTATTTTTCAGTGCATTTGTTTTACAATATATGGCTATTACTATCATGGGATTAATATTATAACTATTATTATGTAGTAGTAATGTAGACAGACACTGTAACTAAAAGAGTTTTGAATTTTTATTTGTTTAATTTGCACCAGATTGATGAATTTAACATTAAAAAGCACAACATTTTCTTACGGGGGAGCATACCCCCAAACCCCCCTAGAGGGACAGAGGTCCACCCACCACAGTGATCCAAAAATCCTGTGAGAAAAACTGGTATTGCTATGCCAATGCAGCTTACTGCTTTTTTTTTGGGGGGGGGGGGGGGGGGGGGGGGGGGGGGGGATTCATCACTGTGGAGTATAGTTCAATTCTATTAATAAGTGAAAATGTTGTACTTATTTCATCTGTTAAATCTCACTCGTTCCTACTCAGTCATTAAATTATTTTTTTTTTGGGGGGGGGGGGGGGTCTCTACTTTATCTCTACTCTCTACTATCCGTCAGTCAGGTCACGCACGTCTGCCATGCTTGTGTTTTTTTTACTTTTTACACGTGTTTGTAGTTCTGAACCGAATCCTCCAAAGCGCAGTGGGTTGTGGCTAATATTAGCCTTTATAGTGAGCACAGATCCACACTTCCAAAATCTACTGGAAACAGTAGACCATCCCGGTACTTCTGACATACTCTTTTCAACATACTATACTTTGAGACACATTCTAATCTCACAAATGATGGATAGTATGGACATTGGGATGCAGGGTTAGTGACTGTTATTCTGAAAGAGTCACTGAATTATTGGCTTAATCAAGTAATTTTAGTCTTTTTTTTTTCTCCTTGAAATTGGTAAAGGGTGTTTATCAATGTATGGAACTGTACTGTAATAACCTGTAATTACTGTATTCTCACAAGTTCAAAATGCTTTATTCAGAAAAGTAAATGAATTCACTCACCCAGTGTCTTGATCTTCTCCTGTAACTCTTTGATTTCATTATCTCTCACACTCAGTTTCTCCTCTAGTTCATCTCTGACTCTCTTCTCTGGAGCTCTCATATACATCTGAAGTGAATAGGGTTCAGTCTTCATGTTCTCTATACAATCCAGCATCTTTGAGATCTGTACAGAGTTTCTATCATCCTTTAACCCCATCACACTGTACCCACTCCCATAGAGACTCACGACGCTCTGAGATTCTGTGGATGCTATAAAATCTGCCACACTTTTGTTACCAGTGAGTTCAGCAGTGAAAAGCACCATGAAGTGCTCATTAGAGTTAAATATTCTCTTAATCTTCTCCATTTCTGCTTTGTCTTCATTAGTCAGTGACCCGACAGGAGTAACGAGGATGAACACATGAACTCCAGGATCACAGAGGGACACACAGTTGAGAGTCTCCCGCATCACTTCCTCCTCTGAGAGCCGAGTGAGAGCTGGAAGCTCTATTACAGTAATCTGCCGTCCATGAATCTTCTCCTCTTTCTTCACACACACTTTACTCATCTCTTTCTGAGGTTTACACGTTACCCCTCGAAATATTTTAGACACTGAGTTCTTGAGTGTTGCATTATATCCACACAGGACAATGTTCAGCTTTGCTTTTCCAGAAGTAGTCACTGAAACAATATTTAGACACAGACTCAGTTTAGCTTTGTACCTGTTGTATGCTTCATTAAACAACAACAAAAATATAATATTATATATAATATTACATTGTATCGGAATAGTTCACCTAAAACTGACAATTCTGTCATCATATACCCACATGGTGTAACAAACCCGATTCACCTTTTTTTTTTTTTTTTTATACAAAAGGGGCTTTTTAGCAGAATGTCAAGGCTGCCTTTTCACAATACAAAAGTGGAATGGTGTTGTCGAATGTTTCTGCATGCGTGATATTCCCAGTGTGTCAAGCCTAGCTCTGCCATGTTCAGCTCAGCCGTGCTGTGCCTGTATTTTCCCCCTACGGTGTAAACAGGGCCAGCGCCAAGGGGGGGCATTGGCTGGCCATGCTCCACCAAACAAGTTACTGTGCCACCCCTCCCCTCCCTCCTGGGAAAGTGAAAGTGCAAATCGATCATGCATTTGAAAGCGTTTACAAATGCTTGAGATTAGGGTTGGATACCGGAACCGGTTCCGACGTAAACGGTAGTAACCAGACCGAATAAGAACGAAACTTTCGGTGCCTGATTTAGGTTCCTGACGTTTTTTTTACCACACCCTATAAAACATCTCGCGGCACGAATGATCCAATAATAAAACATCTCCAGTAAACCAGCAGAGCATTCATTTAGTTCGTTTGTTAAATAAGAGACGATCTAGCGCTGAAATGTGTTTTTTTAAATCAAGTGATCAAAGTGCTCGTTGCCGCTGCGATCAGTAGCGCGGATACAGTGTTTTCTCGTGACTTGCGCACACCGGTCTTCACTCGGACGCGATACGTTCAATACGTTGCGGAGATCGATCTATTTATGAGGCGCCGTCTATATGATTATGTGCGCGGAGAGTTTGTGTGTGTGTGTGCTCGCGTCTCAGATGAGTATTTGCGTGGAGAGTTTGTGTGAGTGTGTGTGTGTGTGTGCTCGCGTCTCAGATGAGTATGTGCGCGGAGAGTTCCGCGCGTCTAGTGTGTGTAGAGTTTGCGTGTGTGTGCGTGAGCGACTTTAGAAGTTGTGCATTTCATATGTATTAGTTTGAGCATTCAGCAGTATACATGTATGTGTGACTATACGTGTATGCAAGGGTTTCATATGTGCGTGAATGAAGTTTGATTTAAGCCCTAGATGGCGCCTCATATCTATTCGTTCTGGTGAAATCTCAAAATATAATGGACACAAAGTGTCCCTGCTTGATATACAACCACTGATGAGCATCATCGGTTTAAAAAATAAAATAAAATAAAAAAAAACTACAAATGCGGATTAGAACCCAAAACCTCTGACACGCTTGACTAAAGTTCAAGTTCAGCTCCCAGTGTTCCTCTTCGGGTAAGTCTAGTATTTTAATGCCAACTGCAAATCTTGCATATCAAGTATGAAGTATATCAATATCAAGTATATTTATATGAGGCTATACTGTGTGTGTTAAATATTTCTGCTCAGGGTCTGATATTTGTTCTGTAAAAGTCATAATATGAGAAGACAAAATTTTGATCTTAACTCAAGTGTTTTATGCTACATCAGTAGCCTTTTAAAGGGCACAATTTTTCATTTAATCAGAAAATCTTTTTCAGAAAAATCACACAAACACACACACACACACACACACACACACACACACACACACACACACACACACACAGGTATTATTTTTTTGATAAAGTGTGTGCAGTTTAGTTTTCTTAAGTACCGTTTCAAGAACCGTTTAAGCACCGGAACCGTTTGAAAAATACCGAGTAGGCACTGGTATCGGATAAAACCCAACCAATACCCAACCCTACTTGAGATACACACACCCTGATGTATGTTTCCTGGCGTCGGCTCTGGGTGTATAGTAGTTTTTGTTCATTTTCTTGTTTTGTTTGACATTTAATAAAAGCCCTACTCATCCATCAACACTGACACAATGATGTTTAATGTGGTGTGCTTCTGGCAACATACAAACAAAGAACAAACAGTGACAGTCTAACAACAGTAACAATATTACTCAAACTTTGTCTGAAAAATCGATTTAAGTCTTTATGTCAATGTCTGATACTCTATTCAAAAATATAATTTATTTTTATTTACAAAATTTTTAGAAGCTTTTAAACCTAAACAAATCAGATTAGATTTTTTCCCTGTCCTTACCTGTCCCACAACACTGTAACTTACAACTCTTTTCCTGTCAGCATTTACTAAAAAAGTTTCCAGCACCAGCATTTTTGACCATTTTCATAAATATTTCATGGCCCCCATAATTTATTATTTATGAATATCTGAATATGCAACATAGCAAAATAAAGACAGGGCCTCTGCTTTTAAACAATGCAAAACAAAAAAGTTTTATTCTAGCTTCATTCATTAATATGTGGGTACATTTCATAAAAAAGCAACATTTTGAACAAAAAGCTGAGAATATCATGTTTTGTCAAAAAATACAAACATGCATTAGCAATGCTTCTATCACGTGTTTCTGCTTCTTCACCAGTTTTTTGATCTGGAGATTCTGTACTCTTTCAGAAGATGTGTAATAGTGACACCTACCGAATAACAGTACAGTAAAAATACGGAAGGTGTAGAATGGCGGGTAAAAATTTAAAGGACAAAAAATTTTTTTTCATGAGCATATTACTTGCTTAAAAGATTTATTCTGAAAAAAAAGAAGACTAACAAACCTCCTCCATCACCTCCTCTTTTTGTGATCTGATTGAGTTTTCCACCCCCTTTGTGATCAGACTTCACTGGAACTCCATCCACTGATGATCCATCATCTTCATCCTCATACATGTTACAGACGAGAAATTCTTCATGTTCTTCCTGGAGTATCTTCTCTATCCTTCTGATCATCTCAGAGCGCCATCCTGGGTTTCTTGCATCAAACTGAAGATGTCTTCCTCCACACTCCTTTATTAAATTATGGACAGTGTTAGTCATTACAATAGAAGTCAATTTGGATGTGAGAGACTCTCCATCAGTAGTCAGCACTATGGTGTGTTTAATGGCCTTCTCACTGAAGAGTTTCAGCACAGTTATCACTCTGTTTCTGTCCTCCTCACTGAAGTCCTTAAACTGCAGGACGAGTAAGATCACAGGAGGTCCTGGAGCAGACTGAGACACACACTCTCTCACTCCCTGTGTGATCTGATACTGTGTGAGCTGTGGCTGGAGCAGGGGAGCAGTGTTGATGACTGAGATGTGTCTCTTCTCCACCTTTCCACTGATTTTCACACTGTGCTGCTGTGCATAAGATGAAGGAGATTCACTGTGAAACACTGCTGTTCCCAGTATGATGTTTCCCACTCGGCTGTTTTCTGATACATTCTTTCCTAGCAGAATAATCCTCAGATCACTCCCTGAAAAAGAGCACAGACACACACACATTGGGTTTCAATGTTTAATGTACTTTCTAAAGTTATAATGATTTTATACTGTACAAACTGTGTATTCTAGCCCCTAACCCGGCACTCGGGAACCTAAGAGCCACACCTCACACTTTTATAGAAATCATGTGGCTTGCCAGGTCTTAGTTTAGTTCAGTTTATTCATCCCGTAGAAAATTTGGTTTGCACAGGTGCCACACATCACATTAACACGGTCTCACACATAAACATCCAAAACAAAGAAATTAAAAGAACATAAATAAAAGCCTAGTAAAAAAAAAAAAATATGATAAAAGAAATTGGAGGGGTCGATGGGGGATCCAATTACCATCAATTCAAGTATCAACATATTACCCGTGGTTACAGACGATTTATCATGGATATAGAAGTTGGTATGAATGAGTTCTTAAACCTCCTTGTACTCCCCCAAGTTTCCCTGTCTATGGCCTGATGGGAGGACAAACTCTTTGTGTAATGGATGTGATTAATGTCTTGAAGCAATGTCTGTTGAACTCCAATCACCTTGGAAGCAATCTTAATTAGCTAAAGTCATTCTGTTTCTACCAGTTAATAGAAGTTAATACAATCAAACCATACAATGACACGGTAAGAAATTACTGATTAAAAAAAAACCTCAGATAAAATGGTTTCATTAACAATTTTTTTTTAAATAATTAATTTCTGCAGTCACTGCTTTCCTGGTGCTCGTGTTCTCGATGTCGCTGCTCAGATTCCCGAGATCCTGATTTGTGACGAGTGCGTCAGAGATGTCGTGCTGCACGCGGGAGTGAACGAAATCAGGCTGCGGCAGACGGAGGTTCTTAAGAGGGACTTCAGGAGCCTGATCCAGACGGCACACAGCACATCACCGCGTCGAGGATCATCGTATCCGGACCGCTTCCCACGTTCCGACAAGGACATGAAAGGTTCAGTAGATTATTTGCTCTAAATGAATAGTGTAATATCATGGTGTAATGAACAGAAACTGCTCTTCGTAAATAATTGAAGTCTTTTCTGGGAGCGACCTAGGCTTTTCCGTGTTGATGGCCTGCACCCCAGCAGAATCAGAGCGGATCTTCTGTCAGACTCAGACAACATCTCCAAGACACTATTGAAGGGTTGAACAGTTTGACCAGAAGTAAAATACTAGCATACAGCAGCAGAGATGTGTGTTAAGATACAGCATCAGCAAGCCTTTTATGTAAGGTTACTGCGATTAAGCATAGTGGACATGAGAAAATGTTCATGAGAAAACATAGCCATTTAACTGGCGCTATTACTTTATTTACAAACTTCCAACAACAATTTTCATGGCTAATGTTTCAGTTACTCGTGCATGTTTGGGCTCAGTCAGCTGAAAACTCATAGTCATACTCCATTATTCATCCGTTGTCCAAATGACTCCACATTTACAAATAGGAATATAGAGGGTTTGACCTTGATGATTATCAAACGATGCTAAATCATCATGCTATTTGCTCAGGTGGTTGTGGGGGGTTTCTTTTCTCATCTCTATTAGTCTGAAACGTGTTACCATTCGTTGATGGTAAGTCATTAGGGACACCCTTAAAAAAAAAAACTAGTTCACATAGGGATACACCGTGAGATTCTTTGCGCGTCTTATATGCACCTCATGGCAGCCTACATGTCTAACGACTAGATCTGCTTGGGGGAATACTGCGTATGCAGATCTAGTCCGCCAAGACCAAGCATACACCCCATTTCTCATACTCAAAACTAAAGGGCCAGGCACACATAGCTAGCATACACGCGTTCCTATGGCTCTTCAGAGAAGCAGCAGTACATGTTTTGGCGTTAGATCTGCTGGGGGTGGGGGATTTTCTGACGTACAGTACACTTGGCTTGTATTGTTTTGTCAAATACTTTGTCACCTGCTCTTTTGGGGGGTAATTCATGTTCGCTATATTGTACAGCAGCAGCATGTCTGACTTGCTCACAGCAGCGTGTCGTGTATGTATTGGCAGTATCAAGTCCCGTACTTGCTCGGTCGCAGCAGCAGCGTAGCAGATCTATTCTGACAGGACCAAACATACAACATTGTCATACCCATAACCATCCCAATAACTCTGAGAGTTGTAATAACTCAAAAAAAAGATAGATATACTGTATACATTTTCATTATATAATCAAGTTATTAATTGATTATCATTATTTTTAAATGACGACTTTTTCATTCGTTTGAATGACTATTTGACTAGAGAATAAGATTGTCTGCACCTCTCACTGAGAGAAAGAACATGTTATCTGTATGTTTTGGCGAACTGTCCTATTTAAAGCAGAGTGTAACGCAGTTCGTTGTTTGGCGAACATTTAAAGACTTCCTCACGGACGACTGCTGTCACATCAAATAAAACATAAACATCAAATAAAATCCAGGCCTGGCCTTTCTCGATCTCCACTGTCATCGCTCCTCCTTTTATGCTTCCGCTCCTCCGTGAGAGATACAAGACCAGTGCGTCTCACAGGTGTCGCCCATTAGCAATCACGCCACCGGCCTCGCTCCCGACTTTTCTTAGGACCAGATACCCCATTCGCCGCCAACCCAGGCAGGCTCGTCTACACACGGAACAAGGCTGATGAGCTGTCCACACTCGTGAGGTCGGATTTAGACTACAGGCAAACAAGTTTGTTCTGTTTTACGGAAACTTGGCTTTCTGAGGACGTTGATTTTGATATGGATGGCTTTAACATCATACGCTTTGACAGGGATGTACGGAAAACACGGAAGTCGATTGGGGGCGGGCTCTGTATAGCTGTCCACAACAAGTGGGCAACCAACTTCACTGTGAGAGAGACTGAGTGTTGCAAGCACTTCGAAATAATGACTGTGTCTTTCCGATCGCACTATTTACCCCGAGAATTCTCCCAGATCACTGTGATTTTAGCATATGTACCAGGACCGGATTTCACACTTGCTGCTGAACATATAACAGACAGTTACAATAGGGCTGTCAACCAATCTGGCGAACAACCATTATTTCTGCTGGGGGATTTTAACAAATGTGACGTCACCACACATTAAGGTTTGTTTTTTGAGGATTGCGGGAACGATTTTAATTTACTGACTGATGTAATAACCTCTTACATCTTATTCTGTGAGGGCGTGGTAACTCCAACTAAACAAATAACAATACATCCAAATAACAAGCAGTGGGTCACCAAGGACATGGAAATCTGTCTGGTTTTAAAAAAGAAGGCTTTTTTAGAAGGTGACACACTCCGGGTGAGGGAGCTACAGAAAGAATTTAGAAGGAAGGCTAAGATGGCAAAAATTCACTACAAGGACAAAGTAGAACAAAAATTAACCTCTGGGAATGTGAGGGTGGCATGGCAGGGGTTAAACACCATGATGGGGAGAACACCTAAACCCGCAGTGATTAACTGTCAAGATCCTGCCTCCTTTGCAGAGCAGTTAAACAACTTCTTCAGCAGGTTCGACAACTGTAGCACATCAGCCAGCTGGAATCCCCCCAGCCCCAGTCTATCCAACCAGGCTCTCATCATAGATGAGAAACTAGTGGCATCTGTCCTAAGCCAAGTGAACCCACACAAAGCCCCTGGCCCTGACAGGCTCAGAGGCAGAGTGCTTAAAGACTGCTCCACCCAGCTAAGTGGGGTTTTCACCAAGCTCTTTCAGAGCCTCCTGGATTCAAGCTGTGTTCCTCACCAGTGGAAAGAATCAACCATCATCACGATTCCTAAAAGACACATGCCAAAGACCCCAAGGATTTTAGGCCAGTTGCCCTGACATCGCTACTCTGCAAATGTATGGAAAGAGTGGTAGGTAACCACCTCTCCAGCTCTGTGACACGAAGACTGGACCCACTCCAGTTTGCTTATAAAGCTAAACGTGGAGTGGAGGATGCAACTCTAACTCTTTTGGACACTGTGACCAGACAGCTGGACTCATTACAGACTCACACAAGGATTTTATTTATGGACTTTTCCTCTGCTTTTAATTCTGTGCACATCTACACACTTCTGCAACATCTAGTCGAGCTTCAGGTCCACCCAACACTGATTTTATGAATTAAGAACTTTTCACAGGACAGACCACAACAGGTGCGTGTGAACGGCTTTAATTCTAGGAAACAGTTTTTAAATACGGGGCTCCCCCAAGGTTTTATCTCCTTTTCTTTTCTCTGTTTTCACAAACAATATATCCTGTAACAGAGATGGAATGTTTCTTTTTAAGTATGCTGATGATATGGCCTTAGTAACCCATTTGTCTGATACTAAGGCACTGTCTGTTTACCACCAGACAGTTAATAATCTGGTCACAACATTCCAAGAAATTTCCCTGGAGCTCAACATCGATAAAACCAAGGAGCTGTGCTGTCAGAATAGGGAAACCAAGAATACACAGCAAATGTTTCAACCCCTCAGCATCAATGGTCAGCCAGTTGAACAAGTCAATGTTTTTAAATACCTTGGGACAGAGATGGACACATCTCTTGTCTTTCTCACAGCACGCAGACACTGTGTATAAGAAAGCGCAGCAGCACTTACACCTGCTGAGGAAACTTAGAGATTTTAGGGTGAGCAAGGACATTTTAATTTGGGTCTACAGGTCACTCATCGAGTCCATACTCACTTTCAATATCTCAGCCTGGTATAATGCCCTCACCAATAAGCACAAATCCAAACTTGCCCGAATAATAAATCAAGCCAGTAAGATAATAGGCTCCCCTCAAACTCCCTTAACAGAACTTCACACCCGGTCAGTATTGAGGAAAGCCACTACAATCACACAGGAACCCACCCTTCCCCTTAATAAATCCTTTCAGTTATTGCCATTAGGTCGACGCTACAGAGTCCCACTTGCAAGGAAAAACATATACAAAACATATTTTATTCCCACGGTCATTACTACACTGAACAATTATTTACTGTATAGAACACATCACATTTTTGCATTTTGCACATGTCTGTACAGCTAATGTGGTTAAATTGTTTTGAGTGTATATTTATGTTTTCTTTTTGTATGTGTTTTTATGTTATCTGAGCCTGCCTTGTCAAAGACAAATTTCTGTCACTTGTGACAGACAATAAAGTTTTTCTTATCTTATCTTATCTTATCTTATCTTATCTTATCTTATCTCCCACGGCCCTCAGCCTCGTCCTGCTCGCCACAAAGAGCTTGACCAATTTCAACCTTGACAAGGCTGGAAGCTGTGAATATAATGTAGCTAATTTCTTTTTTACAGGTCCTGTATTGGTAAAGTGAACAACTGGCACCCTGGAGAGCCCCCTCCGTGCCTAAACCAAGGTCTTGGTGCCATCCGGATAATCTATATGTGGCAGGTCCAGTGAAGTTCTTCTCCCTGCATGTGGTTGGTTAGTCTGTCCTATCAGTGGGCTGCAGTAGAGTGTCACCGCCCCTTTCTTCCGGTGTCATCATTTAGTCGCCATTCAGTATGTTGAGTGATGTTGGCTGGGTTGTCAGTGGCATACTGTAGCTAATGTTAGCTTATTTTCAGAGCGGCACGGTGGATGAAGTCCTGTGGCTGGCATTTGGTCGAGGTTGCGCCTCTTCTGGTAGGTGAAAGTCATCTGTGATCGTGTCTTTGTCTAAGCATCCACTCTTATTGTAGCGGCAGCCTTGTTTGTGTATAGTCAAAGGTGTGGGTGAGACTGATTCAAGCACGGCCAGATTAAATTTGCTTTCTTTTTGTGTTTGTTTTTGAGGTTTAAATTATCCTTTTCTCTAGTATAAATAGTGTGTTTGTTAGACTATAAATATTTGTTAATGTGAGTTTTTGTTTTGTTGCTATTGTATTACATTTCATCCTAGGGCTGAACGATTAATAGCACTTTGCATGAAATCGCACTTAAATCGAGATGGCTTATCTCGATTTTAAAATCGCAAAGGCTGCGATTTTTAGTTTATGTGCAGCTTGGCATTGATGTACGGCTCTGTAAACGCTGCGTATATGTGTGTATATGTGTGTCCATGGGTGGTGGATAGGGAAAAGTTCTCTGATTGGCTAGTAAATGACAGTACAGATGGATAATGTTTAAAGCCAGGCTCAAAATGAATAAACAATCTCTAAAACAGCTCAACTTTGATTGAAACATTTACAAAAAGGCCTAAAACTAGGGATAAAGAAACAAAGCCTCTTAAATCTTGTAGATTTTTTCTGATTGTTTCTGGGAAATGATTTAAAACATCAGTAGTGTTGAAAACAGTGCCTGTTGTGGCAGGTAAAACTGACAGCAGCCATAAACCCGAGAGCGCAGCTCCGCTGTTTTATCCATTAAGCACAAATGAAAGCCTGACAACGCTGATTGTGTTTAGTTTTCTGATAATATAATTCACATACTGTGTACTGCATAAGTGATGCAATAATTAAATGCAACATCAATAATTATAATAATACTAATTATAATAATACCAACAGAGTTGTTTGAGGTAAGTAGGCTAGCTGGTGTTCTCATTATTTTATGGTTTTTATATGGCATTATATATGATAATGTAAGATAGGTTATAGCCTATTTAAACAAAAAGTTAGGAAATGGACCTGAATTTCCATAAACCTGTAGAGTAGGTTAGTGGTCTGGATTCAACATTCCGACACGCAAAGTAAAGCATTCACGTGACTGGAAAGAAATCGAGGATTTATCTTCGTTGTTCATCTGAAAACACAAAGCCGCTCAGTGACTGGGGTAACTTAAAAAAAAATCTGTGTGTAGCCTGAGATAAACTCCTCCAGGCGCCTCTGATAGGTTCTTAGTTTTATGAAGTAAAAAGTCTTGACCAGGGCCGGCTCTAGCCCTTTGGTTGCCCTATAGGCAAGATTGAGATTTCTGTAATTCAACTTAAAAGGTGAAACTGATATATTAGACTCATTACATGCTCTCAGTCATTAGTGAGATATTTAAATTCAAGCCTTTATTTGTTATAATTTTGATGATTATGGCTTACAGCTTATGAAAACCCCAAATTCAAAATCACAGAAAATTAGAATTGATATGAATTGGTATGTCATAAGCTGTAAGCCATAATAATAACAAACAAAGGCTTGAAATATCTTAATTTGCATGTAATGAGTCTATATAATATATTAGTTTCACCTTATAAGTTGAATTACTGAGATAAATGAACTTTTGCACGATATTCTAATTTTTCGAGGTTCACTTGTCACTCCAACACTTCAACAAGCAAAATATGACTTGAAGAATCAACTGTAATAAATTGTTTACACAAATTCTACAAAGAATGTTCAAGGATATTTACCAAATTGGATTCATTTAAGCAAATTATGACCATTAAACTGGTTTAACTATACCATCTACAAACAAATGTGCTATTATGGATAATGAATCATTATCCATACAAAATTAAAAGATTTTACCACTACAAAATTAAAAGATTTAAGTTATTTTAGTTCTATCACTATCTCAAATAATAAAAGATGACTCTTGCTTTACTCAGTCTACGTGAAGACTCTAACGTCACTCTTGGCACATCAATCTATTAATAAAATTACATTAACTAGTCATAGTAGTATTTAGTATTTAGTTACAGTATTTACTGTTTTTCACGAGTGTCTATGGTCATAATTATAAACATCCTAATGTTATGATACACTCACATAAACCTGCACAATGCCATTAAATATATATATATATATATATATATATATAGATAGATAGATAGATAGATAGATAGATTATTTACTGATAATTGCTGCAGTAATAGCTTCTGCTCTCTGCCCCGCTTAAAATCATTGGCAACGTGAATTTGTTTGGAACTATAGATAGCTACACGAATCACGTGACCGCGCGGCGGCAGGATCACAGTAGGCTTGTTCGACTTGAACCGGCGCTGCACACTGCACAGACCAATTGGTGAATGACATTAAAATACCGCTAGAGCGATAAGAGAGTAGACGGCTCAGTATGCTTTTCAATCGCTCTCGCGATTTCGCTCTATACTTTGATGTCATAAAACATCATGATCGGTCTGTGCAGCGCCGGTTCAAGCCGAACAAGCCTAGTGTGTCGCAACCTCTTATATACTGTCTAGTGTCTATGGCCGCAACTCTCATATTTAACGGCTCTGGTTCGCGCTTAGTAGATACCGCCAAGGCAAGTTCAAAACAAAGCGCGCGCGCTGTACTGTGATTGGTGGCTCGTTTGACCAGTTAAGTTTTTATCCACTCATAAATAAAAAGGAACGACTGATTTTGAAAATGTAGTAGAGTAAAAAGTAAGATATTTGACCTTGAAATGTAGTGGAGTTAAAGTAAAAGTCTTCCCAAATTTAAATACTTCATTAAAGTACAGATACGCAAAAAAGCTACTTAAAGGTGGTATCAGTGATTTCAGGCCCAAAAATATATATATTTTTTTCCTAACGATCCGCTAGCTGCCCGCTCCATTAACATGCCGTCAAAAAAACGCGTCTCTGTAGGCAGCCCTGGCTCTGAGATCTGCACACAAAAACAAATGGTTTAGCCAAACAATCAAAACCAAAACAAATAGTGTTCCAACCAATCACCGACAGGGGGTGGGTGTTGTGAGGTTTTGTGCTCGTGCACAGCTGCACGCAAAGTCAGAGCTGAAGAAAAAGCTGGCTCAAAACCTCACAACACCCTCCCCCTGTCGGTGATTGGTTGGAACACTATTTGTTTTGGTTTTGATTGTTTGGCTAAACCATTTGTTTTTGTGTGCAGATCTCAGAGCCTAGGCTGTCTTAAAAGTCTTAAAAAGGTCTTAAATGTTATGTTCCTAAATTAAGGCCTTAAAAAGTCTTAAATTCCGTTGTCCAAGTCTTAATTTTTTAAACCAAGGTCTTAAATTTCATTATACTAGCCTATTTATTCAAAGTCAACCAGACTGCAATGCAAGGTGAAATGGGGGAAACAACAACAACAACGTGAAAATTCAACAGGGTTTAGCGTAACGTCAGAGAACGTCTAATTTCTAGTATGCACAAACAATAGTTTGGGTTTTCGCGCCGGTGGCAATGGATCAACATTCTAATCAATCAGTCGAGAGGAGAGACATCGGGAAGTGTCGTTCGGTTCGGTGTACGCATTTTCAAACCGAACGGTTCGTTGGACCATTTTTCATTATTTCAAATGTAGGCGCGTTGCGCGTGACAAGCGCACTCATAAAAACCACAACATTGTCCAACATCAAATGTGCAAATGTAATGTAAGCGGACCGAAACTGAACTACTCATTATTGTGTGGTTAACGGACCGTTTTCTGTTTGGACCAGTGCAGCGCGAGCCGATCGTGATCAAGAGACACTGTTACTACACAGCGCTAATAAGAGATCCAGTAAAGAAAGCATTTGAATTCCCCACAGAAGTAATAACATCACTGTGAGATTTAGTGAGAAACATTCACATTTCTCCGTTATTAACGGATCAAACAGCGCGTGGAAACCAGGAAGAAACATTGTGCCATGAATGGACTATCCAGTGTCCACAGATCAGCAACATTCACCATGGATTTACTGTAGTAACACTCACTGTAACCATGGAAGTTTGGCAGGAATAGTAGGCTATAATGCTTTCAAGTAACATTACGTTGGTTTTATTTTGACATTATTAATACAATTGCTGCCCTCAAATGTTAATCTGAACTAAAAATAGACCTTTTTTTATAACTACTACAATATTTGCATTTCATACATTTCATTTTTTCCAAGGAGCTGTTTTGTTTTACATGCTCCTAAGAAGAGTCTAGTATAGCTCCATCATTGCTCAAAGTAAAAAAAAAAAAAATCATACTTTATTATGTTAGTTTTAATAAAAAAAATAAAAAAATTCTCTGGCATTTCTTTCTTGTTGCTGTATCGAAAACATACCGAACCGTGACACAAGTGTATCGTATTGAACCGAACTGTGAATTTTGTGAACCGTTACACCCCTATCTATATCTCTCTTACCTATCTGTCTGTCTCTGGAAGCAATGGGTGAAGCAATTTGAATGCTGAGAAACTTTACTAAGACGATTTGAAAAGTTAGTTTATCTGTTTATTGTTATGAATATTTGATATTTACCAAAAACATCACTTTGCAGTGTATTGTTGAATGAGTTTTTTTATAATAAATGTATTTTTAATTAAAACATTTGTTAGGAATAGTCATTATTGGGATTTGATCTGGTGTTTTACGACTGCATAATGGGTGCGATGTAGGTCTTAATTTTCATTAAAGTGGTCTTAAAAAGGTCTTAAAAAAAGTCTTAAATTTGGGGTGATCAAACCTGGGGAAACCCAGAACTAGATTAAAAAGTTTGTTGAGACAAACTTTAAGTTGGCTTGAGAAAGCCAGATCAGAAAGTTTGAATTAGTTTTAAAATCTTAAAGTTTGAAGGTTTTCAGTTTAAAGCAGGCACGACACCAGGATTCCAGTTTTGGATGGGCCAGACCAATTGTGGGTGGGCCTTAAATTAAAAACGTTATCCAATCACTGTTTAACCTAATAAAAATTACTGACTAATGTACTGTTATATTATCTGTGTGTATACATAATATAGATTTTAATAGCTTGATGCTCTTTAAATATTTTGTTGCATTGTTTATATTACATAAACGCTCATTATCCTATAGGGTATATAGCCTAAGTAATTAAATTAATATAAAGGGGTGATTTGTCCACGAATGGCTTAAATGAACAACTTCTAGTCGACTAGAAAAAACCTTAGTCGGAGGCAGCCCTTATTCCACATATTTTCGAACCAGGCTCAGGCCATTATGGGTTGGGAATAAGCGAGCGGAGCGGAATATTCAGAGATGCGCTCTCCACTCACGAGCTCTGATCGGAACAAACCCGAACCACTGTCTGCTGAACTTGCGCAGAAACATCACAATAGACATAGCCAGCTTTTTAAAATTGTTTTTAAAACTAAACATTTAGACTATTTTAGCACAAATTATGAGCTTATTGCCGATTTTTTTTATAATTCTTGACAAAATTAGAATATATTAAAAGTTTTTTTTGGTTTTTTTTTAAGACAAGTTTTGGGTGGCCCTGTTGAAAAGTGGGTGGGCCTAGGCTGTGCCTGGCTTAAAGTAGTTTGAAATGTAAAGTAGTTTAAAGTTTAATGAAAGTGAAAGACATGAAGGCCAAGTATAGTAACCCATTCCTCACGTAGGCTAATAATCTAGAATACTGTCTAACACTTGATGGCTGCTCTGTTAAGTCTTCGTCGTCGGTTAGGAACCTGGGTGTGTGTGTGTGTTTGTGTGTGTGTGTGCTCTTTGATACCAATCTTTCATTTGAAAGTCACGTGTCTAGTATCTGTAAAACTGCATTTTTCCATCTTAAAAATATATCTAAATGACGTCATATGCTCTCATAGACAAATGCGGAACAATTAGTTCATGCGTTCATGACCTCAAGGCTAGATTACTGTAGTGCTCTACTGGGTGGTTGCCCTGCACGCTTAACCCTCTGGGGTCTGACGTGTTTTCTGGCCCTGGAGGTGTTCTGACATTTGTGCTTATTTCTGTTACTTAAGTCTGATTACACTGTATTCAGCACAAACTCTGCTACAATAATATGTATGGAAGTAAAATAATGGCAAATGAAAAAAATATGCATTGCATTAACCATGCTTGCATTTTAATGCATTGTATTTTTAGGGCTTGTATTTTTATGGGCTGAAATTCAACATGGTTGAATATTTAAGCTGTGAATATTTCAATTCAAAACATTTCAAACACATTTTCATTAATACAAATTCAATAATCCATATTCACCTTTCATATTTCACTTCCAAAAGTCAAACTGTTTAAAAATACAACCTATAATATTCAACAGGCAATTTTCGGTCCATTTTATTTCGTTTTGCAAATTCGCTTCCACAAATTCAGTGGTTCAAATTCTACAGTAAATTCAACATTGATGCAATGCCTATTTTTTTTTTCAAGTAGTGCAACTCAACAGGCTTTTTGTTTCAAAAACATTTGACATTATTTTACTTCCATATGGCTGTCTCACACACAGGGACTTACATATGTCACACATGTACAGCCTTGCAAACAAACACTCACTCGCACACAAACACACACACACCCCTTCTGCTCGCTAAGGTACACACACACTCACATACACACACACACACATCATAATTGGAATGGGGAAACATTTTGGAAGGGGAAAAAAGTTTTTTTTTCCTTTTGTGTTCCACAGAGGACTAAAAATCACAGATTTTGAAGGATATAAAAATAAAAGGCAGATGTACGAAAGTCTTAAGATAGGATTTGATGCATTAATTGTTCTTGCATTTCAATATACTGAATTTTCAGAGCTCGCATTTGTGTGTGTGTGTGTGTGGGGGGGGGGGGGGGGGGTTGTATTTAAGATGTGAAAATTTCAAAAGAAAATATTTCACACATGATTTCATTAAAATAAAACATATTGACCTTCCAAAGTTAATTTCTAAAATATTCAGTTTGTCTAAATATACCACCTATGATATTCAACTGTCAAATTTCGGTCCATTTTATTTCGCTTTATAAACTCACTTCCACAAATTCAGTGGTTCAAATTTGGATGAATATTTGACTTAGCACATCTAAGGAATAGCAGCAATTCTAAACACCATCTGCTGTTAGTAACCTCACCAACAGGTGGTGCAAAATGTTGTTGATGAAGACCAAGGCAACAGGCAGAGAGAATCATTCACAAAAATGGATTTGCTGTAATTACCAAGCAGTTATGATTATAAGGGTCTGTATACCACAACTTGGTAAATTGGGTATCATCTAGAATGATTTATGTGCTGTTTGGATGTTTTTTGTTCAGCAAAAGAAAAAGGTTTTTTGAACAACATGATAGTGAATAAACAATGACATAACTTTCATTTTTGGGTGAATTTTAACTAATACAACACTGATTCATAAAATAAATTTTATACATTTTTCAAGTTGACACATCCTAATATCACTGTGAGTGATTTAATGTACTTACTGTTCGGATGATCAGATTCTGGACTACTACTACCTGCTGCTGCTATAGGGAAAACACACACACACACACACACACACACACACACACAGAGAGAGAGAGAGAGAGAGAGAGTTTAGCCACTATGAATTAATTAAATCAGAAATCTTTGAAAGATATCAACATTTATTTAACCATAGCAAAAGTACATTTCTTAAGTTAATTTTTCATTTCTGTTTTGTGTGTTTATTTAAAATGAGACAAATATTATATCTGTTATTTATCAGTTCTTTAATGCTGATCTAACCAGCAGAAATGCTCGCCGAGTTTAAATCCCAGTTGTGCAGGAGAAACTGAGAAAAACGTTCACAATATGTATATATATATATATATATATATATATATATATATATATATATATATATAAACACATATATATATATATATATATATATATATATATATATATATTAAAATAAAAATGCAAAATTATAATAATGCTGGGGTAGATATTTGATATGTATTGAAATGTTTTATATGTATAAAAATGTATGTGAGATGTAGCCTTTTATGTGGGTTATTAGTTTCTTCCTGGTGTTCAATGCTACTTTTAAACATAAATATAAGAGTGCGGAGAAATATCATTTAATAAACTAAACAAATTAAACCATTGCATACTGTTGGCTAATATTTCATATTTACTCCAGAAATCATTGAGTAAACATTGCTGTATATAAATTTTTTTGTAATTTGATTCTTACCTGAACTCGATGCCATTTCAACACCAACACCTTCAAATCAAAATCGAAAACAAAACACTGAAAAACAAGACTCGCCTGTGCCGCCCACAGAGATCCGGAAAAGTGATTTACAAGAAATCAAAACCAGCTAGACCAGCTCAAGCTGAGTTTTGGAACATGCAGTAGCTGGTTAGAGCCTGGGTTGATTTTCACTTTTGGGATTGAAGCTTGTTTGGTGGTGCTGGTTTGTATAGCAGCTGTAAGTTACTGCCATATACTTCTGATAATTTGTGATAAAATAGCACATAAAGAATAAAGCACACAGACAAACACATACAGAGGATATTAAATTTATTTATGAATATCACTGAAACACCTTCATTAAAACATATATTTGTGTTTCTCAAGTATAATATAAATTGACTGATTTTAACTGGCAGCAGTAACAAATAACATTTACGTATAAATACAAAGTTCTGGCATGAAACTCTAGATCAGGGGTGCCCGATCCTGCTCCTTCCGATCCACTGTCCTGCACAGTTCATCTCCAACCCTAATCAAACACACCTGCCTTTAATTTTCATGTGATACTGAAGACGTTAATTGGTTACTTCAGGTGTGTTTGATTAGGGTTGGAAATGAACTGTGCAGGACAGTCGATCGGCAGGATTGGGCACCCCTGATCTAGATGGTGCAGGCTAATAGGTCATTTTACTCACCTGTTCATTATCACATCGTTATCTATAGGGCGCAGCTGATTGGTTCCTGCCGTATCAGTAGCCAATGAGCTTGCTGCTCAATCTTCAAATACTTGGGTTGCATTTGCCTAGCAGTGCAGTGTGCTTTCAGAAATCCTCTGAAATTCAACATCTAAGATAAGTGGTTTTTATGCTATATCACTATGCTTTTTGTGTAGTCTACTTACTCATTTTTTTATGAACTAACCATTCACAAGGTCTAAATCATGTGTCATGTCAGCAATCCTGAATTAATGCTAGAGTTAATGTTAGAAAACTAGCAGACGTTGCGGCTAATGAGTGTTGGCTAATAAGTCGATCATGAGATGTAAACGTTACCATTTTTAAAATGCAAACAATGTATTCACCCTGTTTACACACAAAGTACGTGAGTAGCCGCATTTTTGGCAGAAATAAGCTTGGGCATGTACTATTCATTACTACAGGTGAACAGCGATAAGGCTAATGTCGAATGCCCCCTATTAGACTCATTGCTCACACATAGAATGATAATTGTCATTCAACTTAACTAGAGCGTGCCATGGCAGTTTTCATGTATTTCTCAAACGAAAAGCAAGAGCACCACAGGTGTGTGTGTGCGCTAGAGAACATCAGTCATTTTCATTTGCGGCGTGTTTTTTGCAGCGGTGGGCATTCCGATCACGAGCATGTCTTTGATAATTTGTGGTGGCCATCATGGTGCGTTCACACCGGACGCGAATAGCGTGTCAGGCGCGAGTGATTTCAATGTTAAGTCAATGCAAAGCCGCGTTACGCGCGTAAAAAAGACAGGTTTCACTTTTGGATGCGGGCTCCATTTATTATCACAACAAAAATAAATGACAGATTAGGTGGGTGCGGGCGAGGGTGAACCTCGCGCCGGGCTGTACAGCGTGGGCTCGTCAGGCAGCGACCACCACTCGAGGCCGAGGCTTATACGGCCTACGCTGTCCTCGTCAGCGTCCTCACCGTACCTACCTCCTGGAGCAAATTGTGAAACTCCTGAAACCCTCCGGAGGGTTTGGTGGACCCGAGTACAGCGACGATGTCCCCTACGCTGCTGTTTCTGCTCTCCAGAGCATATACGAGCGGTGACTCTCTCGATTAATGCTAATGCTTGATAAACATCTAAAAAAAGATGGCCGCCAACAGGTTTAGAAAGTTTCGCAGTAGTTCATATGGGGGACTATGTGTCAAAAATGATTTATGACCCTTGATTTATGACCCTTTATGACATTGTTTATGACAGGAAGTCCTTATATGGGGTTTTTATGACCAACAGGTGGTATGTGAAATTTGACCCATGTGTGGATCCGGTGGGGAGGGGTTTATGGCTGTGTGTTTTATGACTGCAATAATGCTTGGTGTGACAGTGAATGTTTTTTCAGGGATTTTTGGAATACCATTGACTGTCTTATAGTCTCAGTTTTCTCAGGCTTGTATAAATAGTTGAGCATCTTTTGTAAGACAGATACGTGTTTGTGAAACACATCGATATGGATTGTTTACGATCACCTAAAACTCCAGAGCGTAGAGAGGACAACGATATGACAGAATATCTGACGATGGCTCCGCGAAAAGTTCCAGGACATGTAAATCTGACAAAATTTCTCCATGCTGACTCACGCATTGTAAAAGGGGAATTTATACTGAATAGTAACCGTATATTCGGCTATATATTTCATAAACATTTTCGAACTGTTACGCTCTACACATCCGATACTCCAGATCAATTTGTACCGGGAGAAGACCCATGCCTGGTGTTTCCTGATAAAGACTGGACATTATTTTACAACCGGATCTGGAAAGATTTGAATGACGGCGGAAACGAACCATTGTACATAGCCGAGTGGGACGGTGAGACCCCGAATGTTCGGTACCGGGTGGTCGGGGATCATTCTAAAAAGAAAGAGGAAGATTGTGTTTACATATTCAGTTGTAAAGATAAGACAAAGCTTTGTTCCAGTTCAGGAACTGTTCTACAAAATGACCATCACGAACTGTACACGATGCAATTTTTGTTCAAATGGCGCGACGTCTGTCTGCTGAGTCTCCTTTTTTCAACGATAAACAAAATGTTCAAGTGGTGCGACATGTACGCCGGGTACAATAAAATTAAAGTGCAGCTGTTCTACCCTGAGAGATGCGCACGCAGTGCGACATACACCCATCCGTCCCCGCCCATCTACTACAGCCATTATAAAACCAAGGTAAGTCCGCCCCTCCTCACACTTTGTCTTTATAAGCCATGTCTCAAGACGCTGATTCGAAGTATGGCTATAGCTATGGTTCCTCTGTCAGTTGCCTAGCTGAGCCTGATGACAATGCTACTGATCATATTCCAACAGACGGGGCCGATACGTCCGATACGCAGAAAGGATGGCTGGACAAATTCTGCACTGAGCTTGGATGCCGCAACCTAACTTTCCTGACTAATGCGTGTAGTATTTGTCCGTCTTCTGATAAACCCGGTTTCGACGCTACAGACGGATGTTTCAGCACCATTGGATTCAAAATCGTAAAAGCCTCAATAGTGCTGCTACTACAACACCTCATTGAAAACAAACTGAAGGAGGAGTGTGAGGGCTGTGCAACGGATCATCCGAGCCAATTACAGCATTCCTGCCTGTACGAACCCCCCACATACTTCTTCGAAACCCACTTTGACGAACTGACCGACAAACTGTTTAAACCTAACCTTCGATTCATCATAGCATTTGTCCTAAACCGAGGCGGCTTTAAATCCCATCCTCAGGCGATTCATGGAGCAGTCGGGTCTATTCTGCATGAATTAAGAGACGAACCATTCATCGGTACTAAACTACAAGAAATCAGGGACAAGCTTCTGGATCAATCCTGCAAGGAGATCATCTACGACGTCGTCGATCTCTGGCAAGGCCTCTCAATTGTGAATGGAGAGTGACGAAGAACCCACCAGTATGGCTGCAGCCATTAGCCGAAAGAGTTTCATGGAATTCATGTTTAAAGGACATTACAGAAGTCAGCTGATTTCATTAATGCGAAGAGTCATCGAGTATTCAAGTGAATCGGATGATGATGATGATGATGATGACGACGTTGATGTTGACGCCAAACGTGTAAGAAATCTCAAGAAACAAATGAGTTTGATAAGAGGTACGCCTGATTCTTGGGCTGAATTAACAAACATATGTGCCTGTGGTATTGAACCCCCGTGTGTACTGGTAAAAGATGCTCTGATTATGATGGATGAATGCAGTGCTGGGTTTGCAACCCGCGATGTACTCTGTATGTGTACGTATGTGGCAGATGTATGTAAGCTAATGATTCCAAAACTAAAATTCAATGATGAGGACGACACCGGTAGAATTATCGAAATGTTTGTCAATTATATCCTAGATCGTAACATGATGGCCTGCAGAAATTTCCTCTACTGGTTAGACTATTGGTGATGTTATTGCAACCATTTTTCACTATCCTCTAATACCATTATATCGTTTAGAGTTTTGTACTACCATTATTTCTTTTCTTAATTATTTTATTATTTTTACCTGTATCATGTAGTCATTATCTAGAATGTTTTACTTATTGTGATATTAGATGTGTTGTTTTTAATAAAAGGTTGATCCACTATGCATGTGTGAGCTATTTCTTTTACAGAGGTTGAACTGGCACCATGTCGGAGCTTATGAAAAAAGCTTATTATACACCATCTAACCCCGGGTCTTTAGGTGGTAAAAAACGTTTAAAAGATGCGGTCTTAAAGGATAATGGAGTTCGACTAAGCGATAAAGACGTGTCAGACTGGTTGGCCGGAGAGGATGCCTATACATTACACAGAACCGCCCCTCTAAAATACACACGCAATAGAGTTGTTGTGTATGCGATAGATGCCCAGTTCCAAGCGGATCTTGTTGACATGTCAGCCTATTCCAAGGAGAATGATAATAATAAATATTTGCTGACATGCATCGACCTATTTAGTAAGTACAAGTGCTAAAGAATAAGAGCGGTATTGAGGTTACTAAAGCATTTGTGTCTATACTCGAAGAGGGACGTGTTCCACAGAAACTGCAGACGGACCAGGGAAAGGAGTTTTTTAACAAACATTTTCAAGATGTGATGAAAAAGCATCAAATTAATCACTTCGCTACCGCGACCGATTTGAAGGCCAGTGTCGTGGAACGTTTTAACAGAACATTAAAAAGTCGAATGTGGAGATTTTTAACGGCTACAAATTCCCAGCGCTACATTGATGCTTTACAAGATATCGTGCAGAGTTACAATGCCAGTTATCATAGAAGTATTAAAATGAGACCGGTGGACGTCGATAAAGTAAACGAGACTTTGGTGTTTCAAAACTTGTACGGAACTATAAAGAAGACAGAGAAATGTCACTTTAATTTCAAAGTTGGAGATGTTGTGAGGATCTCCAAAGTGAGAGGACCGTTCACCAAAGGTTATGAACAGAACTATACAGATGAATTTTTCACCGTATCAGCATGTATTCCGCGACAGCCACCAGTCTATAGATTGGCCGATTATGACGGGGAATCCATCGAAGGTGTTTTTTATGAAAAAGAGTTGCAAAAAATAATTGTGGGTAAAAACAGATCTTTTAAGGTGGAAAAAATTTTAGGTCAGAAAAAACAAGGAAAATCTACGCGTGTTTTAGTGAAATGGTTAGGATGGCCTGCTAAATTCAATAGTTATATTGATAAAAAAGCACTGGTGGACTTACAAACGCCTTAAAACATATGATCGCCTACCGGATGAGATCATACGTGTGCTGGATAACCATGGATGACCACGGGTTCTATGTAACGTTGCCGTGTAATGCTTCATCGAGGGTTTATCCTGAAAATCGCATATCCAGCTATACAACCAGGTTAGCAAAAACTATAAACTTGAAAGGGGAATGGGAAGTAGGACTCGCAGAAATTGAATATCCTAGAAGCTGGTACTCATTCAACGACGACGACGGATATTTTACCCTATACACATCCCCCATGCCCACGAATGATGCAAATAACCGCAATGCCTTCCCGATTAACAAGTTATCAAGGTTTACTGTATCGAGGAAATTGCATATAAAAGGAGGATATTATGAGAACATTCGCACGGTGATATGGGGAATAAATCAAGTTCTTGCACCGAGCGCCATATTGAATTACGATAATTTAAAAAACAAAGTGTTTCTGGATTCGAAACCTAACATATCTGTGGCATTCTATGGAAAACTCGCCGCTATTTTAGGAATGAAACCGGATGATGCTCTCAGGCGATCGGCCTATCATGAAAAAGCTGATTTTACAACGAGCGTTATCTCGTATGCCCCTCATCAAGCTGATATAAATGCGGGGTTCTATACATTCTACGTATACACCGACATTATCCAATATCAATCAGTTGGGGATTCCTATGTACCCCTTTTGAGATGTGTACATATATCTGGTGAAAACAATGATACCTTCAGTGTTAGATACGACAACCCCCATTACGCATCGATCAACAAGGGGCACATCACCGATATCACCATAGAGCTAAAGGACGACCAAAACTGTGAAATACCATTTTCTTACGGGAAAGTCGTAGCAAAACTTCACTTTAAGCCATCGAAACATTCTATTCTTTAGAATGAGTTATTATTATAACCCTCGCGAAACCGCTGAAAATGCCGCTGAATATGTTAACTATTACCAAAATCAAGCTGGTGGTCTACCAGGATATTCAGGGGGTGGGGTTATGTATGGGGCGGGGCTTGGAGGTCTTTTCAGAGGTCTATTTAGGATGGCCATACCTTTGCTAAAAAGAGGATTTAGTATCGCAAAACCCCACCTAAAATCTGCGGCCAAAAATATAGTATCCGACGTCGTTTCAAATGCATTTTCGAGATCGTATAACGATAATGCTAAAGCTCAAGACGGATCTGGTCTGATGGTCATGGCTCGTAAGAGAATGTCTAAACCGCCGGGTGTAAGGAGGCGTGGTCATCGGATAAAGAAGAAAACAAAGCGTAGCCCTAAGGCACGTTCAGTCATAAGTAGAAAGCGTAAGAAGCCTGCGAGACGAAAAGCAGTGGTTAAGAGAGCCATAAAAACCATATTCTAACATGGCGCTACTGCATCGCATGTCGGGAGAATGCATTAAGTCTGAGTTGGACTTATTTACGGTACCACTGACGCAAACGGTTATTGAGAAAAACGGGTATTTGGAAGTCCCCCCTTTATCCGCTATATCGGACTCTGCACCTTTGGAGTTTTTCATAGCGGGGACCGGCGAGGATTATGTGGATCTAAATAATACATTATTATATCTACAACTTAAAATCACAGGTCCTGACGGAGCTGATATCGCAGCCCCTGCAAGGGTGGGTCTAATAAACTACCCCGGAGCCACTATATTCTCACAAGTTGATGTGAGTCTCGGTGATCGGTTGATATCCCAGAGTTCGAGCACGTATCCTTATCGATGCATCATAGAGAGTCTGATCAACTACAGTAAAGATGCGTTGGAATCACTTTTCTCAGCCGGTCTGTTTTACAAAGACACAGCAGGACACATGGACGTGAATGATCCTGGAGGTCGTAACGCAGGGTTGACGAAACGTTTACTCTACACAAACGGTGGTCAGGTGGTGGAGCTGCTGGCACCTATTCACAGCGATATTTTCTTTCAAGAAAAATTAATGTTGAATGGCGTTGACATCAAAATACGCCTGACCCGTGGTAAAGATGAGTTCTGTCTGATGAGGGCTGATGACGTGGCATACAAATTAAAAATTGTGTCAGCATCCCTATATGTCAAGAAAGTGTCTGTATCACCTCCTGTGAGACTGGGGCATGCCCAGGCACTGCTCTCTACAACCGCCAAGTACCCCATAGATAGGGTATGTCTAAAGAATTTCTCCATACCCGCGGGGTCGCGCGTTTCTAATCAAGAAAACCTGTTTTTAGGGACTCTACCAAAATCTATTGTCCTAGCTTTGGCCGTTCGCGAATTTTACCAGTTGGCCATGACGACCGGAAGACATCTTAAAAACCAGGCACTCTCTATCGACAGGACCGATTTTCTGAACGGGTACACGCTTTACGCCTTTAATCTAACGCCTGATGAAGACTGCGGACAGCACATATCCCTCATCAAATCCGGAAATATCAGACTCGAAGCGCGGTTCAGACAAGCGCTGCCACATACTATTAACTTGATCGTTTATGCGGTGTTTGACAGTATCGTTGAAGTGTCTAACCGCAGACAGGTCCTGGTCGATTACTATTGAAATGAATACGGTACAGCTCACGGGAATCATGGATAAAATCACATGCAACACTCATTTTCTTGGAGTTCTCCCAAGCGATCAACTACCTAAAAAATCTTTAAGGAACTTACCAGCATTGTGTATAATTAATACGCACCCGGGACACCTACCAGGGGAACACTGGCTTGCTATTTATTTGCCTCAAGATGGACCCGCATGTTTTTTCGACAGTTTCGGCAATCCCCCCTACAGCGAACATTTTCCATCCACCATCGAAAACTTCCTAACAACCAACAATGTCGACGTGATGTATTCAGACAGACGTGTTCAGGATTTTTCATCAGATACTTGTGGCCAGCACTGTGTGTTTTTTCTATATCATTTAGTCAAGGGTAGTAACTATCACGACGTGATGAAACTATATAGTTATGATTATATTAAAAATGATAAAATGGTTTAAAATTAAGACCGTATGTTTGTAATGAAAAAATGTTTTCATGTATTCCTTGTGTGCAGACATGTAATATGTCATTGTATCATGATTGAGTAATCACTCTATATTGTATTTTCTAAAAACAATAAAAATTCATAAAATCCATAATTTTCAATATTTTTATTTCAGATCAAACAGACTACACACACACACACACACACGCACACACACATACATACAGCATTTAATGCATTCGAATATTCCATGCATGAAAATAAAACGGATGCTTTAAAATTCTAGCCATTGCCTTCTATCGATAGACGGTGATTTAAAAATGGCATCTTCTGACGATCTCGATGAAGAACGGGGATATCGCCGGGGTTTTTTAGACGGTCGAATTTGTGGAGATGTTGGTGTAGCAGGTGTGCTCTTTAGTCCACTGATTATACGTCTAACATGATGATTCGGAACCGTAGAAAAAGGGATGTTTAATTCGGCAAATGCCTGTAGAAACTCAGACCAGCCTGGAGGTCTTCGGTCATCCTGAACCTTTTGTGGCGCCGTGACATTTTTTAGCAAATCTACCATGTGCGAACCTTGTACCGCTTTACCCCTGAATACAAACTCTCCTGACTCTGTCCAAGAGCTTATTCCTTTAGCTTTAGACATTTTGTCTAATATGTATCTACTGTTTTTCACACTTCTCGCCGGTACATTCTTCAGAACTTCCCCAACAACATCTTCCACAGTTCCACTGTCCTCGACATTGACGGCAACGCTATCGTCTTTACGACCGGGGGGTGGGCTGGGTAATGACAACGTTAGCACACTGGTCTCTCGATCACCTTGTTTAACGATTGTCAAAAACCTGCTCAGGATGTTTGTGTAAAGCTTGGCTTTTTCATATTGATTCAAATCAGTCCTGAGTAAAATATTTCTCACAGAATCATCCAGATTGTTCTCTACGACCTGTTGAATATTCTCGCGACCATTTCCAGATTTCAACTTTTCCAACTGATGGTGTGGGACTAAGTACATTTTCTCAGCATGCTCCATCCTCACCCCCATCTAGCTGCTATTAAGCTTGAGATAAAGGGTACTGCAATGCTCAGGAGCGGAAGAATAAACCCCCCTTTCTGGTTGAAGATCCGCTTCTTGGCCAATATTCCAAATTTTTTACTGGCAACAAATTTAATTTCAGCTTTTCTCTTTTTCAGTTTTCGGTACTGTTGATGACTGACTGGAATCGTTCCATATAGGATGTTAAGAGCCACTTCACACAACGTTAAAATGAATTCGTCGGATGCCGATTGTAAAATAAGCCGTCGTTGTTTAGGAGAGGCTTTATGTAACAGTTTTAACATAGGCAGATGCTTACAAAGTCTTGCGGACATGACTATTTATCACGTTCTTCTTTTTTTCTGGAGATAAACCACTTGACGATCGGAAAGCAGACCCGTTCTGAGGCGATATTGTTCAGGAGTCTTTGCTTTATAGTCTATCATTAAATATCCAAAAGGTTGACTGGTAGCATCGTGATAACACTCCATAAAGTATTTTGCATTTCCGGGGTACATTTGTCGCCCTAACACAGCCACTTGATTGACATCCCGGGGGTTTTTAAACAGAATCAAGTAATTGGTGTTTACGACTGGATTTGCCCTGAACAAATAAATTCTGAACTATATAAATAGCGCTGAGATTACGATGGTGCACATACTGCGTAAAGACCCGTTCAATCTCAGCATTCCCGCTAGCTTGACGCATCATATCATCCACAATCAGCAGGTTAGTTTTGTTGACGGGTAGTAAATCATCATCATTCAGAGTCAGAGGTATTCCTTCCACAAATTTAATATCATACATTTTATGCAATTCATCGTAAAGCGGTTGCCAACAATCATACAGAAAAACAATGTTTTCAATTTTTTTAGAAATCAAACTCAAACCATTTTCCAACAAAAGTTTTACAAAATAAGACTTTCCAGAATTGGATGGACCACTTAATACACAACTAAATGGGTGTTGAAGCCTGAAATCAAAATCAGAAGCGTCTTGGGAACCTCTATGCATCATCGGATCAGTAGCCATAAGGGAGAGTGGTGAAATCGGACAACAGTCTACGTTTATTGTACACCACCTTAAACTTTTTAACAACTGATTTGTTGTGCAATGTGAGAGTCTTTTTATTCCTCACAATGTTTTCAGTGTGAGCCATGATGCATTGCGTGTCATCGTTCTCCGTCACATAGCTGTCAACCAGACCAATCAGAGTGTCTAAGCGTATAGCTTCGGAATTTTTAGCATTCAACGTTATCCCCTTAGCTTTCATGCACACTTTGCCTCTGGCAGTCCGATAACCATAAGATTTAGGACCGCTAGAGCAAAACTCTGTGATGTGATCCCCATCGTCTATTTCATTCGTTAACTCCCCCAAATGATCACCCAACGGGGGGTCCCAGTCGCCCTCCCTAGACACAAAAATAACGCTATCGGTATCGGAGTATAGCAATCTGTCGCCGAGTTTGTCCATCAGGTTGTACAACTCCAACCGAGCATGTGCAGTTGTAAACGCCCCTACAAACACATTGATATCTTTAGTCTTACGAGCACTCCCTTTGGGGTCGCGATACTGGACAAGAGCAACATCTTCTGAGACGAATGTGAAACACGTCAATGATTCGGTTTTGCCAAAAACAACTTTGGTAAATTCTTCAGGTTCGTTCACCATAATGGTTATTGGGAGGTCTTCCCTCATAGAGAACCTCCCCCAAAGGCTATTAAGCAATAATTTGTTAATGGCCCTCTGTGCGGGGTTGTACTCAATCTTTTCGGGGTCGAGATGTATCCCCTCTTTTTCAAAATACTCGCGAATGTATGCTTTTTTGTCGGCATCCGTGACGATGTTCGAGGGATACCCCGACGCTTGCTGTTTTAAACGTAAAAATGTTTTCACGTAGTTGCAAAACAACGTATCCGACTGTTGTGGAAAATGCCACACTTCGTCTATCTTGGCCACCACATACCCCTTCTCGATTGCTTTTAAAAGTTCGATACTAACCCAACACCCTGAGAGGGCCCTCTCTTCGTCCGTATGGGTACAGTTTGTTAACTGGTTTTGGTCATGCACACAGGTACGGCATAATGGGAACATGAGTTTTCCGCCGCATCTGTAAGGGAGAACAGGATGTAGTAATTTACGCGGGGGGTAGACAGTCGCTTTGATAAGACCATAATAATTTTCAATCAGTTCGAAATCTTTGAAAATGATTTGTGGATGTTCGATAGGATAGCACTTCCGGGCCTGACAGAAGGCTGGTAAAATCGATGTAACTTATTTTCTCGCCAACCACTGCTTTGTGATAGAGTTTATAAGCGTTAGTACGACCACCAAACAGTGCTTCTCGTGGTTTCAGCCGCTCGGGTTTCGAATAAGTGGTCATGAATTCTATCACAGAGGGGTCTGTCTTTTTCATTCGGTTCCATTCGCACTCCCAAAGAACCTCAATTTTCAAGCCATAGGCGTTCTGTAGAATTTCAACCTTATCGGCAAATTGTCTCCTGAGAACACTGTAGGGGACTCCCGACAAGGGGTGTGTCTCATAGGTGTTAAACATGCATTCATGACCATGATGCATGCAGCCATTAAATTCTAAGCCGTGTCGCACCCCTCCCTGCTCGTAGTACCCGTCTAAAAAGTAGCGACCGACCGACACTTCACCGCGGTTAACAGCATGGCAAACGTCTACGTTTTGAGTCTTTTTCACATACTCGAACCATTCGATCGATACGCTTGAGTAGGTCTTACTCTGTCGAACATATGCATTGTTATGGGTCAGTGCCAACGTACCGCTGTTCAAATAATGCGTTTTGAAGACCCCCATGCAACAACTAGCTAGCGTCGTGAACCCAAAAGGGTCGAGTTTGGTACATTTTATGAACGCCTCGCGATATTTCATGCATGCTTCACGTAATAAGACGACGTCATTTACCCCGTACTCATACAACTCCTTCCTGAAGTTAAACTCCTTACCCGCCGTTGTGCTATACCATCGATCAAACTTTAGTTGGTCTTTATCGGACATGTTGTCACGATTGTAGTACTTTTTGTCAGGGTAGGGCCCGATATAGGCAGCATTTTCTACCCTGTTGAAAAGATGGGGAAAGTAACCTTTTTCAGTCGTGGTCAAGTTTAGCGCGGCTGGCATCTTAGATAGGGCCATTGGTACAAACGCATAAGAGTCTATATAACGCTGTGCAAAAACATCATCGTACATGAAAATTAATTTACACCCTTGCAATATGACGTCGACCGTAAGCCCTGCTTTGCAAAAATACTCTAGAATGAGAAATGAGTCAAATTTTGCGGCGTAATGGGCTATGAAACAGTAGCCAGCGTATCGGGGCTGTCTGAATCGATCGATTAGCGCAGCGATGCATTCAGTGCCTTCGGCAACAAATTTCTCACCGTTAAAGGTGATTGCGCATACAAAGTTTGCGACGTGTCGTCCGTTTTCATAACGAGTTTCAAAATCGTAGAAAATATACTTTTCGTTAAGTTCCTTGGTGGGTAGGGGTTGTATAAAACACTCATGCAAACCCATCCCAGGTAGATCCTCGCCACAATACACACATCGCGATGGGGCACATTTGTGTTGCTCTCCTTTGCTATAACCTATGACGTCGTATCGTCTGTTACATAATTTGCATTATTTGACTACATCGCATTGCGGCCTTTCACGTCCGGAGGGTATTTTTTTATGCATGTCGTAGCAGTAGCCTGATTTACAGAAGCGTAAACAGTCGGGGCAATGCACAGTTCTTTTAGGAACTTTGTAACATTCTGCATCAAGGCAAACATTACATACGTGAGCACATTGATGATGCCTGTGGTCCTTATAACCCGCATAACAGAATTGACATACATAGTCGGATCCTATGAATGCTGTAAGATTGGTTATCATGTATTAATGCGCATTGTACAAATAGAGACATATCGTTTTTGGGTGTGGCTCATTGTGATTTTTGTACGTTTCTAGCACACCACTGTTAGATCTGTAAAAGACAACAATTTTAATACCAAGTAGTTGTTCAAACGCTTCTATGTCGCCGAGTCCTATCTCGCGGTCGATTGCAAAGCCTGCTCTGTTGCAGATGACGGCCGCACGACTTTCTAGCATGCTCTCGGGTAATTGGGGTTCAAGAAAACGGGCCAAACAAATAGATAAGCATAATTTATTTGAAATATTAGCGGGGCAAAATAAGCTCATCTTTTTTTTTTGATCACCTGTTCGAGCGCCAAATCCGTAAGTTTACGACGACCGCCTCCGCGCATGTTCATAGCCACATTAGCTTCGATCTCGACAGCTTCATCAGCCATTATCCGCTCATTGTTCTGTAAAATTTTCTCAATTTGTTCAAGAATCGTATTAACATCGTAATTATTTCTGTCTGTTAAAACGACATTAACAGGGGCATTCATACTGGGGGCATTCATGGCTAAATTGATAACACAAGAATCACCACCAATCTCTCTAGCAAACGCAACAATCTCACTAAGAGCATTGTGTAAGAAGATGTTGTACGCTGCCAGATCTGTAGAGTTAATATCCCTCAGATTCATACTCCGCCGCAATTCAATACTATTGAAACGGGGTCGAGGTAAAATATGATACCCGTTTACATCCCCACCGACATGAATCAGTGATTCGATGTCGGTCTGGCTTAACATCGGTGCTACCGGAGGGTTTGAAGCGTCACTAGTTATCGATCTATCAGGGCTACTACAAACCAATGATATATCAGTACCAACATTACCTGTACTGGCAGGGGCGTTGCTACCCGTCGGGGGTTCAGCGGCAGAATTACCTGGGGGTGTAACATTGATAGACGATGGGCAATCAATTTCGACATTACCTGCGGGGGGAAATGCATCGCTAGATGCTGTTTCATGATCATTTAATGCATTACCATCTTGTACAATTTGTATATCACATTCATTTAATAGCTCTTGTAGCCGATCACCTAGATTAATATTGGGGAATTTCTCAATAGCTATTTCTAGTTGCTCTAATTTACAATACTGTGACTTCGGTTCTACATTAAAAGATGTTGGATCAAATTCCGAATACATATTTATCATTTGTTGTAACCCCTCGCACAAACCAGGGGTACCGTCCATTTGCATTTCAAACATTTGCTGTAGAGTATCAGTACAATTTTGGTCTGGAAGACAGCATTGTGCATTGGATGTGGATTTTTTTTTTGCCGACGTCCATTTTAATTTTATTTTGAACAAACCACTATTGATCTGGAATATCAAAAACCAGAGAAATCAACTTATGACAATAAAAATTCATTTAAAATCATAGCAATACAAGTAAGGTAATGCTACTACATGCCCTAGCATAATACAAAATACAAATCTAATAGAATACGTTGACATGAATACAAAATAGCATACACATATGTACCCTATCTTTGGCGTAAATCACTGCTCATAACTCCAAGAAGATTGACAATTAAACGTCGTTCCCTAAGTTGCTCGTTTAATATGAACAGCACTCGTTCGTTGTTCTCATTCCCCAACACTTGCAATCTGTGGATAGAATTTTCGAATCTCTGATATTGTTCGTATATAATAGTCTGTAATTCACATATCTATATGTCCTGAGCATCCATGCGAACATGAATCGCATTGAAACCCTCCTCTATTCTGCGACATAGCGATGTGTAGTATACCTCCGCCTGTGCACGGTACTCTGAGTGTAGCACTATCGTTCTATGACGAATCTCTTCACCCTGGGCAATAAGTCTGTTAATGAGTACGTGTGTCAGAGCCCTATCGCAACAAGGCTGATCATTCTGTACAGCCGTAGGGTGTACCGCTTCTTCTTCTTCTTCTTCTTCTTCTTCTTCTTCTTCTTCTTCTTCTTCTTTTTCTTCTTCTGCTTCTACTTCAGCATTCGGCAGGTCGTGAAAAGGATACGGTGTTTGTCTGGCCCTCACGACATCCTCATCATAAGCATCATTTGTCCACGAGGCCTGCTCCCATCGATCCTGTTGTGTTTCGGTCCACACGGTCAAATCGTCCGTACCGTCTACTTGCTCATCTGTAAAGAATGAGAGATGCCAAAAATCTAATTAAATACTATTACATAATGTATATCATGGGTATGAATAGAATAACAATACAGAACTCAAAATCAATTTAATGAAACATAATAATAAATGTAGGATTTACCGCTATTTTGCTCGTGCTTGGGCTCTACGATTTGCATAGAGTATGTTACATTTCGACGTTTTCGTGGTGGTTCTCGAAAACTCGGTCCTGGTTGGTCGTCGGAGTCCGTTGTAAGATCAATCAGATCTGCACATCTCATAAGCCGGTCGTCAGAACTTGTTGAGACCGGGGAAATAGGGCTGATGATTCTAGCTGGATGACAGGTAGTTGGCGGCTGCTCTTCAGTATCCCCCCGTGTCAAATCGATAAATTCTGGCAGTATAGACAGCTGCAACAAATCTGAAAAGCAACAAAATATTAAACAAATATTGTAACAATTATATTCTTGCGATCTATAATATGATAGCACGCTCTTACCGGTTGTTGAGATGTCGATGACAATCGGGGTGTCAGCTAAATCAGTCGTACTGTCTACTTGCGTGCCTGTGTAGAATGTGAGATGACAAACTCAAATTAAATACTAATACATATAGTATATTTGATAGTATGATTAGCATAACAAAACAGATCACATAATCAAATTAAATGAGACATAATAAATGGTGGATTTACCATTATTTTGCGACCGTTTAGGAGAAGTTGTTAGCAGAGGGTCTAACACATTGTGCCGTTTTCGAGATGGTTCACGAAAACTTGGGCCTGGCTGATCTTCAGAACCCGTCGTAAGATCAATCAGATCTGCACATCTCATAAGTTGATCGTCAGAACTTGTTGAAACTGGAGAATAAGGGTTACTGATTCTAGCCGGATGACAGGTAGTTGGTGGCGGCTCTTCAGGATTTTTCTGTGTCAAATCCACAAAACAGTTCAGGGTAATCCACGGCAACAGCTCTGTGAAAAGATGTAAAGTAGACGAATATTTGACAAATGTCAAAAACAATATTTAATCCCTTTGGTATTTTTAACATTGGGAACATAAGATAAAACTATTTACCTGTGGTCGAAACATTTATAACGGCCGGCTGAGTTGGAGGCACTGTATAAAAATAAATAAAAATTAAATTTCTAAAATTAATTTTGTATATTTATGCGGATATTTATATCCATATAAGAATAAAAATATATGCATACAGCGATCGACGGAGGGCTGTTCTTCAGGTTCTTGTGTCAAATCCACAAAACAGTTCGGGGTAATCCACTGCGACAGATCTGCGAAAAGATGAAAAGCAGTCGAATATTTGGTATATATCAAAACAATATTTCAATCCAATGGTATTTTAAATATTGATACCGTAAGATAAGACTATTTACCTGCGGTCGAGACATCTATAACGGTCCGGTGAGCTGCAGTCACTGTATAAAAAAAAATTAAACAAAATAAAAAAAAAAAAAAAATTTATTTCTAAATTAATTTATAATATTTATGCAGATATTTATATGTGTATATGAGTAAAAATATATACTTACGATTGTCGATCGATTGAAAAGCGAGCAACTCGATGTTCGATTCTATAACATTAAAAGACCTATTTAAATAAGCATTTGTTGATCAAATTTTATATTCTATGAATGTTTGTACAATCAGACAGATAAATAATAAACAGGGACACTCAGGCCTCAATCCTTTCTCATGACCAAAAATTGTGATGCATATCTTTTCAATTAATTGATTGACGTTCAAAATAAATAAATTAATAGTGACTCAATAGCAGCCCTGTAGGTCAATACATGCACATGCAATCAGCTAGAGAACCAGTAGGGCTATTACTTTGAAATATAATATCAAAACATTTGCCCGAGAAATGTAGGGTTCGAAAATCTGTAATCTTTAAAGAGCAACATAGCACACACACACACACATACACACCCACACGCATGCTCTCACGTGTGCCCACAAAAAAATATTATGTCAGCATCAAAAGCCATGTACAAATAAGTTAATATTGTGCTACATATCTGAAACACACGCTCACACGCACACACACACACACACACACACACACGTTCGCGCGCACAAAACACACACACACACACACACACACACACACACACACACAGACACACACACACTCGCGCATGCACTTATGCATGCACGCACAAAAATATTATGTCAGCATCAAAAGCCATGTACAAATAAGTTAATATTGTGCTACATATCGTGAAACACACGCACGCAGACATACACATACACACGCTCGCACGCACAACCACACACACACACACACGCACGCGCACACACACACACACACACACACACACACACACACAAATAGTAGGCCTACGCTCGCATCAAAGCCATATGCATATACAGCAAATAGGTTAATATTACATAACAAATTATAACCGCCACAGAATGCTTAGAGTGATATAGACCGGGTTGGCACACGAGAAACTCTGACAAAGGACCCAGAAATACGATTGTATTCATCAATTGCATTTAACTTATTTGGCTCTTAACATCAGGCTCAGACAGATCGTATGAAAAGCGAAACCAAGATCGCTCACCATAGTGACGCGGTCGGTACGTGTTACTTTTAGATTGATTCGCCAAAATATAGATAATACACGTCAACATCACACTAACAATTTAACTCACTACACTTGCATAACGTACTCAAACAATGAATGGAACCCCGGCGTTACACCATAAACAAAATATTAAAGTTAAAGAATGCCTCGAGGCAACTGCACCACTTTTAACAGAGTCGCCAAAACCATGATAACAATGTAAAATAATTAAAATGTCTTCCAAATAAATATAGTTAAAATAAAACTACCGGGTGCATCAGTAGCTGTCGAAGCCTCTATACCTTATAACTCGTAAACATAATTAAAAACTTAATGCAGCAGCAACTAACAACGTATCACTTTTTCAATAAATAATTACTACAAAATCACTGCGTAAACTAAATAAAATTGTACATACCTTTAGATGTTTCCATGATTCCAGGGACTATGAAAACGTTCTGCAGTCTGCACTTATTAAACGAGAGTGAATAACAGACCGGCCGCGCACGTTTTAAAGCTTTTACTGCACAGCAGGTGGTCAGGGGTGGACCTTTGTTTAACAGCTAAACCAAAAGCAAACTAACGCAACATCGTAAATAAATTCTATAAAAAAATAAAATGTATGTTAAATTGATTTGTGTTATTTAATTCAACCCTAAAATCTTATTAATATTATTTAAATAAAAAAAGTTACAGAAGCATATCACATTCGATGCGTTTAAAAACACATTTGCTTCATAGGTTACATACAAACTTCGCTATTTCGTATTTTTATTTCAGTTTAAACTTTAACCCCCTGAGGTCGGCAATCACGCCGGCGTGATCTGCTCGTTTTTTTTTTATATCAGTGCAAAATACTCTGTTGATTTTGATTTTACATACTTGTATTGTACATCATTCAAAACTGTTAAATGTCTTCTTTTATTTGTGTACACTCATAATAAAAACAAAATGTTGTGTTTTTCGTAAAACAAAGAAAATAAACATGATGCGCGTTCTGCCGTCTCTCTCAATGTGAAACTCATTCTGAAACGCGACAGAAAATGACCTGTAACTCAGCGAATGTTTGTCACACAGACTTGAAACGCATGTCTATACAACGCTTGGAATCTCTATTTTTAAAGTATGTAAATTATATAAAAAACAAATATTCTATTTTTAAGTAATCCATACGAAAGCAGCGGCATGTACAGTTTCTCAAACGCGTCCTCATTAAATTTAATTTGAACACGCCTACGCGCGCACGAGCGATTGACATGCAAATGATCCATGCGGAGAAACGCAGACCTGTATACGCCCTCATCACCTCAAAACAAAGAAGCAGAGACTTCGTAACTTACTCCTTACTGTGTTTGAAAGACGCGCCAGAGCTTACATTGGATTTAGGCTACATCAGAAGAAGAAGAAACGCGATTTGAAGAAAAGAAAGATTTAAGGTAAGAATTTTTTACATATTAGTTTGTTATTGTTGCATAAATGTCACATTGCAGTTGAACTGTTGCTAGATATATGGGGAATATTATAATATTTAGACCCGTGTTTACTGTTAAGCCTACTGTGTTTGTGGATATCTGGTCAAACGTAGATATGTATGGTAACCATAATGTTTTATATTTGAGCGCGATCGCGTTTGAATGTATCATATTTTTGCTGCGCGATCGCGTTTGAATGTATCATTTGAAAATTTGAAAAGCAAAACACACCAAACGTTTCCTTCATGTTTTTACTATTATCTCATTTCATATCATAATAACGAATGGAAACATTTGAAGTAACATGATAATCAATATACTTTTCTCTAGCTTGGTTGTTACTGAAATATTTTGGAAGATTTATACTGCTATCAATTGTTATTATTATTTTACCCAGCACTGCGCATAGCCTATGCCTACAAGGCACAACAAACCTGGTGTTTGTTATATTATATATTGTTGGAAACATTTGTGTGTGTGTGTGTGTGTGTGTGTGTATTTTGTGAATTTTAAAAAGCAATTTTAACCAGAAAAATCTAATATTTATTTGCAAAATCGTGCAGGCCTTTCTCTTGATATCAGAATGTTCACTTTTTTTTCAGGGCCCAGATGCCACTGAGTCCTGCCGACTTCAACATTCACATGAGTCTCTGGAACATGAACATGGTAAAGTGAAAATCAAACACCTTGGAAATTAAAGGTATGTACAGTGTTTTTAGGAATGGCACAAAGGTCTGTCTTTGAAGTGTTTTTTTTTTGGCATTTGTTGTGTATCTTTGGGTTATGTTGTGTTGTAAATAAATCCAAACAATTTAAAAGCCATTCTTTTTTAAATCTCCTCATTTACAGTATTGTGCAAGGTTGCTCAGAATGACAGGGCTATTAGGAGCTATATTAGGATAGCTCCTAATAGGGCCGTTGGGGAGGTTCTTTGTCTTTCTCAGGTGAGAAAAAACATACATATTAATGAGCTGCCGCATAAGGCTTTCTAACACAAAACACGTCGTAAAAAATTTAAATCAATATATTGTCTTCTCTGAATGAGCAGTCAGGGTGATTTTCACATAGTTTTGCAGCAAATATTCTAGGCTACGTGATACTATTTTCAAAAGTCTTGTGAAGAAATAATCAGTATGGGTTTCATGAGCTTATTTCAGTGAGAATTTATTTTTGTATTTTCACAAACCACGCATAAATGTCATTATCTCAAAACTACAAACTTTTACATACATGCTGTTGATATATTATTGTAGCAGAGTTTGTGCTGAATACAGTGTACTTAGACTTTAGCCATGAAAATGTCACAAGTAACAGAAATAACCAGAAATGTCAGAGCACGTCAGAACACCTCCAGGGCCCAGAAAAAAGCTCAGACCTCAGAGGGTTAAATGGACCCTATAAAAGCTCATAGGTTTATTATCACTAGAAGTCCCAGAGAGCAGCCATTTGGCTTTTCTACCTATAAAACCCGCAGGACAGCCGATGGGCTGGAAGGCTTTAGGCTAATATCCTTAATCACCTGTGAACGGTTGCTTTTGTTATGTAAATAATGTGGGGCCATGCTGAGCCACTTCAAGGAAACTTGTGTTTCACTTTGCCATCTTAGGGAGAAATCAACACACATGTTTTTTTTTCCTTTGTTGCTGAGATTTATTGATAAAAACAGTACAAAATAAAATAGAAACCAACCATTTGTACACATATTTACAAATATTATTAAAAAGTGAGTGAGTACATTCCAGCAATCACTCACAATCCCGGCACTGCCATGGTATCTCCCGTCTGCATTTACCACATGTGTATCTGTAGCAGTGAACACATCGCACAGTGGCATGATTGTTCTTGCATTGGTGTTTGACTTGACACATGGCTCTTTTTCCAGGGCTAGGTGTGGAGGGTTGTGTCCGAAGCAATTGTTCTTTTCTTGCCTTCTTCGCACACATATGAGAGTTAGCCAACTCTCTTGCAAGCTCCACCAGGAAGTCCACCCGTCTTTCCTGCCTTCCGGTGCATGCTTGATACAGCACATGTGCATTCAGTGCTGCCATGTCAATCATGTTATAGAACACGGCAACTGGCCAGCGCCGTGTCCCTGTGCGGACAGTGTACTCCCGCACCATCTGGTCCATCACATCCACGCCGCACTTTGTGGTGTTGTAAAGGGTGACAGTGTTTGGCTTCCTTTTGGTGGTATTATCAGTCTGAATCACGCTGTGCATGCTGCTAAGAATGTAGACGGTCTTCTTCCGTTTGGGCGCATATGCCGTCAGCGTAGCAGCAGTGGTTGAAAACACCTAATAAATAAGATAAATTGTTATTTTCATAGCACTTTTACACACAATGACACACTTGGCGGTGTTGATTCTAAAAATTAGAAACACAAACATAGAACCACAAAAGACCTGCAACATACCTGAGTGGTGAATTCATTGCGATCTGTGTGTCTAGCGGATTGAGGGATTTCCCGGCGAATCTTGTTGACTGTGCCGAGGATGGTGGTTTTCCGGCTAAGAAGTTTATGCGCAAGTGACAGCGATGTGAAGAAATTGTCCGTGGTAACATTTCTGCCCTTGTCTAGGAATGGTTCCATCAGCCTCATCACTACATTTTCAGACAGTCTCTCTCCACTGGGATGACTAGGGTCCTTGCCAAGATATGGGAGGACATTACAAATGTACTTGGATTTTAGGTCGCAAGCCACCCAAAACTTGATCCCAAACTTGTCAGGTTTAGTTGCAATATACTGCAGGAAACAGCAGCGAGTCTTTGATGGGAAAAGCTGTTCATCAACGGTGATATGTAGACCAGGGTTGTAGGACGTGATGCAATTGGTGACAAATGATCCCCACACACTGGAAATTGCAGCAAACTTATCAGTCTTTGCTCGATCCCTCCGGGTGGACCTGTCATCAAAGCGTAGGTGTCGCATGATGTCTTGGAAGCGGTTTCGCGGCATTGTTCCAATGATATGTGGGTTTCCCAGGTTTGCTGACCAGCAGTCACGTAGTGATGGAACCTTGGTAAGCCCCCGCAAGATGACAATTGCAATAAATGCCATTAGTTCAGGGAGGGCCATGAACCAATGAACATGCTCCGTTTCCTGTGCATGTTGAATAGTCCATTCTTGAATGCTATGAAGCATGTCAAGAGTGATGAAACACAGGAAGCTCTGAAGGCGACTCGAGATACTTTTCCTGGCCTTAGCCGTTGGCTCTCCATCTGCAGCGTACGCTTTGATTGGGGTGAAAGGGAGACGCATCCCCACCTGTTCTTCACGCCACACTGTGCCATCTTTCGCTGTCTCTGTCAGGTCAGTCCCCAAACGGGCTCTCTTTTTTGGTTGAGGAGCAGTCTCCTCATCTGCAGTGTGAACAAATTCAAATTGTGAGCAATGGAAAAGTCAAATGATATCACAAATGCATGCATAGATACTAATAATAATTCCAGTATCTCCTTCTCTGTATCGAAATAATGTCTGAAATATCTTCCTAAATAAAAAGATACAACTAAAGCAAAGAAACAACTAATAATGTTTTGCACTTCAGATGGCAGTGAATGTCTGCTAAGTAGTACAAACAAAAAAGTGGACAATACAAAAAAGGCAGAGTAAATATTTATGTCACTCCACTCTGCTTTTTTGGTGTTTTCCACTTACTGGTTTGAAATGAAATAGGAAATAATATGAAATGAAACTTAACCTGAAGACAGATCAGACAGCTCTGAGTCCGAATCCAGCTGTAGTTCTATGTCTTCTCCATCTGAGTCACAAGGGTTTACTTCACTCAGGATAATTTCCAAGGCCTGCCGAGTGGTGAGTCTTCTCTGCATTTTCTTTTCTTGGAGAGGAGGTTCGTACACCACAGAATTCTTGAGGGCACTGAAGTAGTAGGCTATGTGCAGTGAGATTTTATCCACCTCAGCACAAAAGGAATTACCTCTCATTTGAGAGCAAGCTGCATGCAATTAGATGTGCTAATTCATACCTGTTTACACCTGGGCAAGACCTTACATGCCAATGTGAGACATGGTCAATCAAGTTCTCTGCTTTTAACAGCCCTCCCTCCCCCACACATACAAACAAGCCACCAGCAACCATTCACACACACCCCCCAACCCCCCTGCAGATTGCTCAGGTAATGACCACATTTACACATGAATTGATGCTAATGATAGCCAAAAGACTAGCCAGTTAGCATCCACTTGGCTAAAGGAGGGTTACAAATCTCTGGGACTTCTAGTGTTAAGGATTATCAGTATATATTGTATACAACAATGCCATAGTTTTATCATTTTTATAAATAACTAGTGTTGCAACAATCAAAATGTAACGAAATAATGTTTATGGTAGCTTAATAATTTATACTAGCTACATGAATAATGTAATTTAGTTTATTTAGTTTTCATTTTATCCAAATAGTGAAAAGTATATTGCGTATAAGGCTATTTTATTCACGCAGCCACAGACGCCAGTCAGTCTGGGCCGCTGGTGTTTCACAGGTTGCGTTCTAAGGCGACACATCGGAGACCCAGACAGCCTGTTGGTGTCCCAGACCAATATACATCAAATGATCAACACATTTGTTCGGCCAATAATAAAACTAAGTGTTATCCCCCATTGCGAGCCGAATACACAATACCTCAGACAGTAAGGCACCAGATATGAAACATTGATATTTGATTGTAAACGGAGGATGTGTCCGCGGGACTTATCTTTTAATTACTTGATCAAAGCAAACCTACGCAGGTCAGACTCGACATAGTGTCTGCGGATCTTCGCGCCTCGAACTCTGTGTTGGTGCAATTTTTCATTCTCACCCTGGGTCAGCCACGATCGCATCTCGACAGAAAACATTAATTTGATAACGGCGCGCGTCGCTCCAGTTTGGGACATGGGCTTCGGGGTTGAGGGCTCAGCGTTTGTTTTCCATGAGTTCACTTCGGATCACATTTCAAGCTTCGGAGTTCGAGTAGCGACGCGGATACAGCTGTCACCATAAGATGGAATTTACCCCTTCTGTAGGTAGGTCGCACACCACCTTACGCTGATTTAAACGTTTAAACAAACATGAATACTTAAATAAATCGCATCTTGTTTCATATAATCTAATCTGTGGATATGACTGTGTAATATGAAAACAATTCACAATGTCATATTTTATTCTGATCCTAAAATCCCACTAATGTTTGCATGCAGTACGCATTTGTTTGAGACATTGAGTTCACTCGGAGCTTGTTTAAAGGCTTAAGCCTATAACCTTTAAATACTTAATATTTGTATTTCTTATATCATTTATCTAATATTTTTATTGGTCATCATTGCTAATTTTTAACCCCCATTTTCGCGACCACAGAAAGATTCAAAGAGCCATGGTCAACAGTCGGAGACCACAACGACATTCTCATTTCATCTCAACCATGTTCTACTCATGTTTAAAGATTAAAATAACTTTAGAAATAGTTATAAAATGAACATTTTATTTCACATATCTGCTACTTTTAAAATGTCAATGCTATTTCTTAATTTCAATCAATCATTTTGATCTCCCCACAGACATTATGGAAGCTGTCGTGAAAAACAGATCCATGACTGATTTCTTCATGTTCATAATTTCGTCATTCTGTGGAATTTATTATTAATTCCAGCAATAATAAAAACATCCCTGAAAAAACATTCACATGTCACTCCAAGCATTACTGCAGTCATAAAACACACAGCCATAAACCCCTCCCCACCAAAACCACACATGGGTCAAATTTCACATACCACCTGTTGGTCATAAAACCCCCATATAAGGACTTCCTGTCATAAACAATGTCATAAAGGGTCATAAATCAAGGGTCATAAATAATTGTTGACACATAGTCCCCCATATGAACTACTTTTCGCCTCTGACGCGCGTAAATTTCGATTCAAACTTTTGATTTTACGCGCGTCAATTTCGCTCTTGACGCGCGAATGCACACAAAGTGGTCAAGCGTATAACTAGACGCGGCAGGCGCGAATTTGACGCGCTATTCGCGTCCGGTGTGAACGCACAGTCAGAAGTGTCAGAATCCCTCACTACTTATAACACATACGTATTTGTTTAATAACAGGCGTGTAAAAAGGAGACTTGCTGCAGTGGGACAGCTCATTGATGTAGCGGCATATCTGAGATCACTTAGAGCTGAGGTGAGTGAGCAGTTTTGCACGCTCTCGCGGTTATGTCATTCATTGAATAGGTGAATGAGACAGACATTCGGGTTGCAGGCTGCGAAGTTCAGGAAGTAACATCGTGGCATCACTCTCAAAAGTTATTTTCCAAATATCGTAAAATAATGACTAGTAAATCTAAATGTTTGTGGTAATTCTATTCTCTACGTGGAGACACTGTTATACTGCTTTCACCAATCACAAGATGGCACCGTGCTAGTGGCAGCCCGCTGTAGCAGCTCTGTGCTTTGTTGTGTTTGTGTAGTGTTTTTAAGTCAATTTTAGTCTATCTTCCTGCTTTTTTAAAAATCTTTAACTTTTAATCTAATCAACCTGGATATCATCACAACCAGTATGATGGACGTCCAAGGAAGGGGTCGTGAGCGCATTGTTTACATGCGTGAGCAGACTGATAGCGCTAGCTTGTCCAACCTTATTCACTGGGGAGAGACCATCGATACCAGCTGAGTTGAAGAGGAGTCGTCGCGGCTGTAGAGCTGGTACATTATGGAAGGCGAAGAGACGGAGATTTAAGTCATTTCTTCTTTAAGACTGGAAAAACTGGAAGAGAGGGCAACTGAGAGCACAAAGGAAATTAACATTCGAACTCACTCTTGTGCACCAATTGAGACGCAAGTCTCACCTCAGAATCATCCTGATCTATATCTCTTTCCCTCTTCCCCCATTCCTTCTCTCTCATGCTGAGATCACCTAAATTCACCCAAGAATCTATATGGTTTAATGTGAATAATTATCATACAGTATTACATGTTTGGTATCATTTGAAATGTCTGTGTGACTGGTACAAAGGTCTCATTCCCAAAGAAGTAAACCAAAAGGTAATAAGGTATTTCAGAGTTTAGAGATAACTCGCGCACACAGAGGAGGGTGTGTCTTCCAGGCAAATGGCCTCCTACTCTCAAAGGTGTAAGCTCAATGCAAATTTCCAGTGTTAGTAGATGTTTCCATGTGAAAGAAGTTTCTGTCTATATAAGGAAATGCAATGAGGCTCAGGGCGATTTGTGACTCAAAGTAGCCCGTAATGCTGAGTGTATTCAAACACTTCACATCATGTATTTTATAATGTCAGGTTTGCATGTTCTCTCTCTATTCCAGAGCATTTGATGTTTTGTATTATCTTTGAACTGATTGTGAAATTGTCATGAGACATTTACCTGACATAATAAATTGTTACTTTTGATTTTATTCTGACTTGCTCTGAAATTGTTTTCCCAAGTAAATTAAACTGATTCGTATGTTCCCGAAAGTTTTGCATCAGATTAGTGATGACTAATATTTGGCATCATTTCAAGTGTACTTGATTTGCAAAGACAAGAAGCGAATTTCCATTTAGCACAGCAAATGCTGCTTGGCCAACCTAAATCTGGGTGTGTCTTAATTGTGTGTCTCTTTTTTAATTTAGATAAGTGTACATGGGAAACCACGGCATGGCCAATCCAAAGCTATTATAAGAGAAGTAATGTTGGTCAGCTTATATCTGTAATAGTAGCCATAACTCTACTGAAGAAAATATTCCATGCAATTCCATGGGAGCGATACCAAAGTATCTTTGATTGTGTAAACATGAATTTGACCGATCTCAGGTATATAGCAATTACCTCTGTTTGGTGATCAACACTGACGAGCTGTCATTAAACAGAAGACGTGAGGACCTCTGAGCGATTATAGTTTCCTAATCTAGAATGGGTAAAATATACTTAAATAGTTAAATAGAACAATCAAATGTATTGCTAAACTATTATATAATTAACCAATAACCAATTGGCAAACCTAACTTAAATTCAAGGTCGTAATAAAATGGATTCAGATAAAAGCTTTAATGGAATTAAATTACTTTGCCACGCGGAAAGACAGTAACACGCAGAGACCTTCACCGGTTCTGACGGAAACCCCCTTTTGGACCGATAAACGGGCTTACAGTAACATATGTAAAACTTAACACTAAGATTTATAAGTGCTGAACAGGTTTTCATTGTCAGCTCATGTTAATACTAGCAAAATGTTTTTGTAATTTATAAAAATACACAGTGAGGATCTACAGTGAGGAAAATAAATATTTGAACACCCTGCTATTTTGCAAGTTCTCCCACTTAGAAATCATGGAGGGGTCTGAAATTGTCATCGTAGGTGCATGTCCACGGTGAGAGACATAATCTAAAAAAAAAAAATCCAGCAATCACAATGTATGATTTTTTTACTATTTATTTGTATGATACAGCTGCAAATAAGTATTTGAACACCTGAGAAAATCAATGTTAATATTTGGTACAGTAGCCTTTGTTTGCAATTAAAGAGGTCAAACGTTTCCTGTAGTTTTTCACCAGGTTTGCACACACTGCAGGAGGGATTTTGGCCCACTCCTCCACACAGATCTTCTCTAGATCAGTCAGGTTTCTGGGCTGTCGCTGAGAAACACGGAGTTTGAGCTCCCTCCAAAGATTCTCTATTGGGTTTAGGTCTGGAGACTGGCTAGGCCACTCCAGAACCTTGATATGCTTCTTACAGAGCCACTCCTTGGTTATCCTGGCTGTGTGCTTCGGGTCATTGTCATGTTGGAAGACACAGCCTCGACCCATCTTCAATGCTCTAACTGAGGGAAGGAGGTTGTTCCCCAAAATCTCGCAATACATGGCCCCGGTCATCCTCTCCTTAATACAGTGCAGTCGCTCTGTCCCATGTGCAGAAAAACACCCCCAAAGCATGATGCTACCACCCCCATGCTTCACAGTAGGGATGGTGTTCTTGGGATGGTACTCATCATTCTTCTTCCTCCAAACACGTTTAGTGGAATTATGACCAAAAAGTTCTATTTTGGTCTCATCTGACCACATGACTTTCTCCCATGACTCCTCTGGATCATCCAAATGGTCATTGGCAAACTTAAGACGGGCCTTGACATGTGCTGGTTTAAGCAGGGGAACCTTCCGTGCCATGCATGATTTCAAACCATGACGTCTTAGTGTATTACCAACAGTAACTTTGGAAACGGTGGTCCCAGCTCTTTTCAGGTCATTGACCAGCTCCTCCAGTGTAGTTCTGGGCTGATTTCTCACCTTTCTTAGGATCATTGAGACCCCACAAGGTGAGATCTTGCATGGAGCCCCAGTCCGAGGGAGATTGACAGTCATGTTTAGCTTCTTCCATTTTCTAATGATTGCTTCAACAGTGGACCTTTTTTCACCAAGCTGCTTGGCAATTTCCCCGTAGCCCTTTCCAGCCTTGTGGAGGTGTACAATTTTGTCTCTAGTGCCTTTGGACAGCTCTTTGGTCTTGGCCATGTTAGTAGTTGGATTCTTGCTGATTGTATGGGGTGGACAGGTGTCTTTATGCAGCTAACGACCTCAAACAGGTGCATCTAATTTAGGATAATAAATGGAGTGGAGGTGGACATTTTAAAGGCAGACTAACAGGTCTTTGAGGGTCAGAATTCTAGCTGATAGACAGGTGTTCAAATACTTATTTGCAGCTGTATCATACAAATAAATAGTTAAAAAAATCATATATTGTGATTTCTGGATTTTTTTTTTTTATTATGTCTCTCACAGTGGACATGCACCTACGATGACAATTTCAGACCCCTCCATGATTTCCAAGTGGGAGAACTTGCAAAATAGCAGGGTGTTCAAATACTTATTTTCCTCACTGTATATGAAATGATCTACCATATCTCGCAGCACGTCGTTAACGAGTGCCTGGAAGACCGCTGGGGAGTTGGACAGCCTGAAAGGCATGACCAAATATTCAAAGTGCCCCCTGGGGGTGTTAAAAACGGTCTTCCATTCATCCCCCTTCCTAATGCGAACCAAATGATAGGCATTCCGTAAATCCAATTTTGTGAAGGCTGATGCTCCCTGCAACGTTTCGAAGGCTGAAGACATCAGCAGTAAAGGATAAGTATTCTTTACCGTGATGTTGTTCAACCCCCGGTAATCAATACAAGGTCACAGAGAACCATCCTTCTTACCCACAAAAAAGAACCCCGCTCCCTGCAGGTGAAGAGGAAGGCCGGATGAACCTTGTTGCTAGAGAATCAGAAATATATTTCTCCATGGCCTCCCTCTCTGGAACAGAAAGTGAGTATAACTTGCCTTTAGGCGGAGACTTACCTGGCAGTAAATCTATAGCACAGTCGTAGGGACGGTGCGAAGGGAGAGAAGCAGCACGGAACTTACTGAACAGCTCGTTCAGGTCGAGGTACTCAACAGGCACGCTAGATAAATCCACTGCCTCCTCCTGAAACACAGACACAGCTACAGACGGACAGGCAGACGCAAGACAAGACTTATAACACTGAGTACTCCATGCGGAGATGGAGTTCTGACAACAGTCCACTCTAGGGTTGTGTAATGTGAGCCAGGGTTGACCAAGGACTACGGGTGCCAGGGGTGAGTCCAGGAGAAGGAATGATAAAGTCTCAGTATTGTTGCCTGATGTGGTGAGTGTTATGAGTTCGGTGGTGAGTGCAATGTTGGGGAGTCTTTGACCATTAAGTGCGTTGACAGATATGCTGTGAGTAAGTGTGGTGACAGGGATGTGGAGCTTATATGTGAGCTTACGTTCCATAAAGTTGCCCTCCGCTCCTGAGTCCAGTAGAGCGTGACAGTCATGATTGCCTTTAACTGCACAGGCATTAAGGTAGTGGCCCGCTCCCCCGCAGTACAGACTCCCCCACAGTATAGACTCTCAGAGTCTCTGGGATCTCCGCCTCTCCTTCTCATCCCGGGAAAGCCGAGCTCTATCCACCTGCATGGGCTCGTGATCGACGACTGGGCTGACTGTGTCCCCGCCGCTGGTCCATGGTTCCTCCATCACTCCAGGAAAACGAACCGGGAGAACGCAACATTCCATTCTGGAGAGACGTGCATCCACCCTGAGGGCCAAATCAATGAGTCAGTTTAAGCTTGTGGGCAGGTCCAGCGAGTAGATCTCACGTTGGACACGGTTAGCCAGCCCACGCAGGAACATGTCCCACTGCGCCTCCTCGTTCCATTGGCACTCGGCCGCCAGAGTACGAAATTCTGATGGCATTATTAATACATTTGACATGACAAAATACCTCCATAGACATATTAGTCCAGCGTTGGTTTGACTGTGTTTAGGACGGTGCTGAAGGCACCGGCGCAGTTTTGGCACTCTGCCAGCTAGATGCATGAGTGTTTCAACCAGGTCCGGTACCAGAACTGGGTGAGGCGGTGCTTTAATTCTTTGTTGTATTCATCTGCTACGGCATGTGTAACATTTTTCTGTTAACTCTGCATAATCCTTCGCGATCGATATCATTAGTTAGCCCAGGGAAGCGAGGCAACGGAAGTGCCGCACAAAAAACGGAAATTGGACACATATTTACTTCCGCGTTCGAAAATAAGGTGAATAACCTGCCCACGTAACACGTTGTAGCAATGCTACAATGTAAAACAAAAGAAACACATATTTAATTAATACTTATATTAAATAACACCAAATGGAAACCTACACAACTTCAAATTTGTACTAACGAAAAACTAGATATAGTAACGAAAAGAGGTGGGGTTTGTGCGATTGAGAGGAAAAGAAAAGAGGAAGTAGAGAAGCGGAAGCGAGGAAAAGCCAGGGGAAAACTAGGACGTTGTTTCAGCGTGTCGTGAAGGTACTCTGTGGGATTATTGTCCATGTGGAAAGTCAGAATTTCTGCGTTGAAATGATGGAGAAGAGACGCGCAAGCACGGAGTAAGAGCGGAGTAGCTGAACGAGCTGAAATCTGAACGCCGCCTGTTAGAAACCAATGCCTAAGGAAGTGTTTGACCCAGTGAAGTTGGAGAAGTTGCAGACCTGTGAGTGTTGGTTCCTTCTGAAACTCTTTTCCAATGTGAGATCACCAACCTAAAAGGTAAAAAGAGTATTTAGTCCTCCCCAGCCCTCCTGGTTACCGATCTCTAAAACTCTGAACGCATGGCATCTCTCATCACGAACAAAATATTTTTTTTCTGTCTTATAACCTACCTATTATTTTGTTTGAATTAATTTCGTTTTCATTATATACTTACTCATGTTTTTTGATGATTTTTGGAACTATTTTTGCTTTTTTTTGTTTTAAAAAAAACTGTTGAACCTTGACAGCCTGTGTGCAAACGCGCCAGTATTTCATTGTAAATAATCTTTTCATTTGCTCATTTCTGAGGGTGTGTTTCTGGACACTAAGAGACTGAAATATGTATTTATTATTTTTTGTTGTTGCTGCAATATAATGTGAATGGACATTTCGGTTTCTATCTTCTTCCCGTAAGGGTGGTAAACAGAAAATTATAAATTTGTTTGTCAGTTTTTTAAACTGTCTGACGCCCAACCTGAACAATTAAAAACTTGAAAAACCACTGTTACAACGAGACGTACTACATATCTGCTGGGCGCGGCCACACATGAGAGGACAACGAACAAACATGTCGACTGCACCGGCCAAAATCAAAACTGATACTGTATGCTAATAGATAAACTAAAGGAGTCATAATAACATATTACATGCTTTGGATTCTTATATTTAGCTATGCAGTGTTCTAAGCAGCCTGGATGGGGCGCTGAACGTGATGCAACACTTATTATAACCAGAGACTTATTATAATAAAGAGACTTGAGACTTGACTTGGACTCTAGCTCAGAGACTTGACTCTTACTTATACTTAGTTTTACTTAGTTTACTTTATTTATAAAGCACATTTAAAACAACCTTGGTTGACCAAAGTGCTGTACAAGATATATCTAGATCCATCCCCAAGAATTAAAATCACAAGACATCACTAAAATTACATTCACAAGACATTAAACGCACAAGAGTACAAATAGGTTTTTACAAGACTTCTAAACTCCGACACTGTGGACGCTGTTTTGATGTGTAATGGCAAATTGTTCCATAACCTGGGGCCAGCTATCATAAAGGCTCTGTCACCCCTGCATTTCAATCTGGATCTGGGTACTCGTAACAGATAATTGGTCTGTGATCTGAGCAGTCTGGCTGGTTTGTGTTCCATGACCAACTCAGTAAGGTACTGAGGAGTGAAATTGTTTAATGCTTTATACACAAACAAGACTTTAAATTCAATACGATACTGAACAGGTAGCCAGTGCAGTGAGTGTAGGCGTGATATGGTCCCATTTGCGAATGCCTGTAAGCAGACGGGCAGCTGCATTTTGGACCAGTTGAAGCCGATGGATAGATGAAGCAGGTAGCCCTTGATATAGCGAATTACAGTCATCAAGCCGTGATGAAATAAAAGCATTAATTACAATCTCAAAACTGTTCCTGCTTAGGAATGGTTAAACTTTCGCTAGTCTCCTGAGGTGGTAAAAACTGGAACTGACAACTGTATTAATTTGTTTGTTCAATTTTAGTCCACTATCCAATATAAAACCCAGATTCTTTGCAGCAAACGAACGATATGAAGTGAGAGAACCCAAGTCAACATTGCTCAAATCACTGTTCTAAGTTGGCCCAAACAGGACTATTTGAGTTTTGTCGTCATTCAAATGGAGAAAGTTATTATTGAGTCATGCTTTAAATTCTTGAAGGCATTCCATCAATTGATTTATGGCAGACTTGTCATTGCGCTTAAATGGTATATAAAGCTGCGTGTCGTCGCCATAGCAATGATAAGAAACTCCAAATCTTCTAAATATAGAACCTATGGGTAACATGTACAAAGAAAACAACAACGGTGCTAAAGTTGAACCCTGAGGGACACCACATACCGTAAATCCTCTAATATTGGCCTGTATTCCATTAGCGGCCGGGTCTCTAACATTGGCCGGTCTCGCTGTCGGCGGAGGTAAATAAAGGCCGGTCTCTAATAGTGGCCGGGGCTATTATTAGAACCAACGTTTTTCTGGGTAGGCCACAACATTATGCTTGTGATAGTAACATGGAAATACCACAGGGGGGCAATGTTTGCTAATGAATCCAAGCCATAGCTACGGTAGCCTGGTCATGTCAATCACTTCGCTCTTGACTCGCACGCGAGACTTCAGTCACCGGTAGGCTAATGTTGTTTACCATGGCAGCTGCGGAGCCAAAGAGGATTTTTGGCAAAAATCTATTTTTTAACCCCCTGGGATCGACAATCGCGCTGGCGCGATAGGCTCGCTTTTTTCTTAAGTGCAAAAGAGATTCAAAATACTCTGTTGACTTTGATCTTAATTACGGAGAGCGCTCGCTATTCAAACGTAAATAATCTGAGGCGATCCACGCAAACATGTGAACGCCCACAATCAGCTGGATAACACACATCTATCTAAATAATAATAATCCTGGAAAATTTACATCAGAAGTGCTTGGAAGTATTATTTCGAGGAGCAACGGATCCAGCTGAGAAATAGGTCAGTTCTATCTGCTTTGTTCTAATCGTAATAGTGTCTGTCAGTTACACGCAAAAAGACTTTTAAAATATGAATCACGTTTCTAGTGTGTGAATGAATGAGTGAATGAATGAATGCACATATGCGCGCTGTTGTGGAGCTACTACAGCTGGAACAAAAACTGTTTCAAAATGAATCATTGCTTTTCACAAAAAATATCATTTATATTATATTTATTTGTTGTTAATGTTCTGTATGCATACCATAATGTTATATGGTAACTGTACGTTTTCAATAAATTAACCTAGTATTTTATAGGTTCAAATAGACACAAAATCTCGTTTTTATTCATTCTACTGGTAGTCCGTTTTGCTCAAATAGAAATAAAGGCCCGTCTCTAATTCTGGCCTCCTTCCAATAAAGGCCTGGGCCGCGATGCGCTTGAGTAAAATAAAGGCCCGGGCCTATATTAAAGGATTTACGGTATAACATGTGCTACAGTAGAAGAATGCTTCCCTATATTTACAGAGAATCTTCTGTTAGACAAGAAGGACCGAAACCAGACGAGTACAGTGCCTCTTAAACCGATGTAATGCTCCAAGCGAGACAGGAGGATACCATGATCAACAAAATCAAACGCAGAGCTGAGATCTAACATTATTAAAGCCATGGTGTTACCAGCATCAGTGGACATTAAAATGTCATTAAAGACTTTCAAAAGGGAAGTCTCTGTGCTATGTAAGGTTTTAAAACCAGACTGAAAGATATCTGAAATACCATTACTATTCAAGTAGTTTTGTAGCTGCGTAAATACATTTTTTTCTAAAATTTTTGATAGAAACGGCAAGTTGGAGATTGGTCGAAAATTTGAATAAACTGAAGGATCAGGCGAAGGCTTCTTAGGGATCGGTGATACTGAAGCTAATTTAAAGCAGTCAGGAACTGTCCCTTTCAAAAGACAGTTGTTTATTATTACTAGATCAGATCCAATGGTGTCAAAAATTTGTTTTACGAATCGTGAGGGCAAAACATTATGGGGAGAAAAGGTGGTTTTTAATTTTAGAGCGATTTCTTTACATGTCTGTACATGTCTGTAAAGAGACTAGTTCAAAATAGCTCGACTGAGTAGTGAATAATATGGAGTCTGGAATGGAATTTGACATTGTAGACAATTGAACCCGTGCATTTTTAACTTTATGTAGAAAATACTTAAGAAAGTTTTCGCATAATGAAAATGAAACTTCTGGAAATATTTGCATTGGGGGGTTTAAGACAGAATCTATCGTTGTAAATAAAATTCTAGAACAGTATGAATTTTGGGCTATGATGTCTGATAAATATTTCGCTTTTGCAATCTTGGCAGCCTTTTGAAAATTGTGTAACAAGGCCTTCAGTATTTCATATGATACCTGTAGCCCATCCTTCTTCCACTTTTGTTCACACTGACGACATTGCTGTCTGAGTTCCCGAATATCATTATTTATCCATGGTTGGGATTTGCATTTCCGATTAACGAGCTTTCGAGGTGCAATAACATCTAAAATATTATGACATATATTATTGAACAGTTGCACTTGATCATCAACACTCAAGTGAGATGGAACAGAGCCGAGGTGAGAGGTTGATGTTCTTCCAGATACATTTTAGAAAATGCATTACAGGATTGTGCAGGCAGAGTACGAGACCAGCATGCTTGAGCTGGTTTGGTACTGGGTAAAGAAGGGAGAATAGTAGAGAACAGCACTGGTTTATGATCAAAAAAGGAAATGTCACTAGTGACAACATCAGCAACAGATAAACCATAAGTCAGTATCAAATCTAATGTATGACCAAGATAGTGAGTGGGGCCATTTACCCATTGTACAAAGTTTAGTGAAGATAAGAGGTTTAAAAAATCCTTTGCTAAGGCATTAGCTGCACAGCAGACATGAATATTGAAATCGCCCAAAATTAAAATGCAATCGTATTTAGTCAGAATTTTCCCCAAAAAGTCAGCAAATTCTTCAATAAAATTATTGTTGTTCGATGCCGGTGGTCGGTAGATTAGAATAATCAGTATAGAATTAGAGGAATTTAGATGAATCAACTGAACCTCAAAGCTATAGGACTGGCAGTGGTCAATAGTCTGCATTGCAAGTTATTTAAAAAAAAACGTCACAAGACCTCCTCCTCGCCCCGTTGGACGAGGGGTATTAAAAATTTCAAAGTTAGGAGGCATAAGTTCAGAGAAAGGACTTAGGTGACCTGATTTTACCCATGACTCAGTCACAAAAAAATGAGACTTGAGACTTTAGACTTGACTTGGACTCTAACTCAGAGACTTGAGACTTGAGACTTGACTTGGACTCTAGCTCAAAGACTTGAGACTTGACTTGGACTCTAGCTCAAAGACTTGAGACTTGACTTGGACTCTAGCTCAAAGACTTGAGACTTGACTTGGACTCTAGCTCAGAGACTTGAGACTTGACTTGGACTCTAGCTCAAAGACTTGAGACTTGACTTGGACTCTAGCTCAAAGACTTGAGACTTGACTTGGACTCTAGCTCAGAGACTTGAGACTTGACTTGGACTCTAGCTCAAAGACTTGAGACTTGACTTGGACTCTAGCTCAGAGACTTGAGACTTGACTTGGACTCTAGCTCAAAGACTTGAGACTTGACTTGGACTCTAGCTCAGAGACTTGAGACTTGACTTGGACTCTAGCTCAGAGACTTGAGACTTGACTTGGACTCTAGCTCAGAGACTTGAGACTTGACTTGGACTCTAGCTCAAAGACTTGAGACTTGACTTGGACTCTAGCTCAAAGACTTGAGACTTGACTTGGACTCTAGCTCAGAGACTTGTGAGCATCTCTGATACAAGGAAGGAAAAATATGTATTTATTACAGATAATACTGGTAGCAGCAAAGAAAACAATTACAATAAAATGGCTTAAAAAGGAGTCGCCAAACCAAGCTGAATGGCTAACAATTTTAAGAAATATTTACACTATGGAAAAAATTACATATTCGTTGAGATTACAGAGGGACATTTTTATTAAAAGATGGGCACCATTAATGACGGTGATGGAGGTCCGTTAGAACCAACTGATTATATCTGCCAGGAGAACTTGTATACAACCCATGTTTTGTTTTAAGTTGATGTTTGTTCTGGTCACATTGTTTATTTTAAATGTTGTTAATTATTTTTTTTATTTCTTCTCTTCCTTGTACTTCTGGACATATTCTCCTGTGGACTTGACCATATACGTAAAAATTTTGTGTGAATGCTATGAACCCTTGTACAGGATATTATTTCTGACTGGAAGCAATTGCTGTATAAGGAGATTTGATGAATATTCAAAATAAAAAATAAGTAGCAAAAAAAGAAAAAGAAAAAAAAGAGGCCTAATTTGGCAATAGAGGATCCTAATAATTTTAGACCGATCTCAAATTTACCTTTTTTAGCCAAGGTTTTAGAAAAAGTGGTATTTAAGCAGCTACAAGCACATATCACTGTAAATTCAATTAGTGAGCCCTTTCAGTCGGGCTTTAAGTCCTGCCATAGCACCGAGACAGTGTTGGTCAAAGTTTTAAATGACATCTTTGTTTCACTGGATAATGGTGAAAGTGTTATTTTAATTCTGCTTGACCTTAGTGCAGCGTTTGATATGGTGGACCATGAGATTTTAATTAATAGCTTAGAACATTGGGTTGGCCTAAAAGTTAATGTTCTCAAATGGTTTAAATCTTATCTCACGGACAGATTTTTGTGATTCTTCGAGATTACATCTTCCTTGGGGAGTCCCACAAGGATACATTTTTGCTCCAATTCTTTTTTCCCTTTATATAATTAAAAACTTGAAAAACCACTGTTACAACGAGACGTACTACATATCTGCTGGGCGCGGCCACACATGAGAGGACAACGAACAAACATGTCGACTGCACCGGCCAAAATCAAAACTGATACTGTATGCTAATAGATAAACTAAAGGAGTCATAATAACATATTACATGCTTTGGATTCTTATATTTAGCTATGCAGTGTTCTAAGCAGCCTGGATGGGGCGCTGAACGTGATGCAACACTTATTATAACCAGAGACTTATTATAATAAAGAGACTTGAGACTTGACTTGGACTCTAGCTCAGAGACTTGACTCTTACTTATACTTAGTTTTACTTAGTTTACTTTATTTATAAAGCACATTTAAAACAACCTTGGTTGACCAAAGTGCTGTACAAGATATATCTAGATCCATCCCCAAGAATTAAAATCACAAGACATCACTAAAATTACATTCACAAGACATTAAACGCACAAGAGTACAAATAGGTTTTTACAAGACTTCTAAACTCCGACACTGTGGACGCTGTTTTGATGTGTAATGGCAAATTGTTCCATAACCTGGGGCCAGCTATCATAAAGGCTCTGTCACCCCTGCATTTCAATCTGGATCTGGGTACTCGTAACAGATAATTGGTCTGTGATCTGAGCAGTCTGGCTGGTTTGTGTTCCATGACCAACTCAGTAAGGTACTGAGGAGTGAAATTGTTTAATGCTTTATACACAAACAAGACTTTAAATTCAATACGATACTGAACAGGTAGCCAGTGCAGTGAGTGTAGGCGTGATATGGTCCCATTTGCGAATGCCTGTAAGCAGACGGGCAGCTGCATTTTGGACCAGTTGAAGCCGATGGATAGATGAAGCAGGTAGCCCTTGATATAGCGAATTACAGTCATCAAGCCGTGATGAAATAAAAGCATTAATTACAATCTCAAAACTGTTCCTGCTTAGGAATGGTTAAACTTTCGCTAGTCTCCTGAGGTGGTAAAAACTGGAACTGACAACTGTATTAATTTGTTTGTTCAATTTTAGTCCACTATCCAATATAAAACCCAGATTCTTTGCAGCAAACGAACGATATGAAGTGAGAGAACCCAAGTCAACATTGCTCAAATCACTGTTCTAAGTTGGCCCAAACAGGACTATTTGAGTTTTGTCGTCATTCAAATGGAGAAAGTTATTATTGAGTCATGCTTTAAATTCTTGAAGGCATTCCATCAATTGATTTATGGCAGACTTGTCATTGCGCTTAAATGGTATATAAAGCTGCGTGTCGTCGCCATAGCAATGATAAGAAACTCCAAATCTTCTAAATATAGAACCTATGGGTAACATGTACAAAGAAAACAACAACGGTGCTAAAGTTGAACCCTGAGGGACACCACATACCGTAAATCCTCTAATATTGGCCTGTATTCCATTAGCGGCCGGGTCTCTAACATTGGCCGGTCTCGCTGTCGGCGGAGGTAAATAAAGGCCGGTCTCTAATAGTGGCCGGGGCTATTATTAGAACCAACGTTTTTCTGGGTAGGCCACAACATTATGCTTGTGATAGTAACATGGAAATACCACAGGGGGGCAATGTTTGCTAATGAATCCAAGCCATAGCTACGGTAGCCTGGTCATGTCAATCACTTCGCTCTTGACTCGCACGCGAGACTTCAGTCACCGGTAGGCTAATGTTGTTTACCATGGCAGCTGCGGAGCCAAAGAGGATTTTTGGCAAAAATCTATTTTTTAACCCCCTGGGATCGACAATCGCGCTGGCGCGATAGGCTCGCTTTTTTCTTAAGTGCAAAAGAGATTCAAAATACTCTGTTGACTTTGATCTTAATTACGGAGAGCGCTCGCTATTCAAACGTAAATAATCTGAGGCGATCCACGCAAACATGTGAACGCCCACAATCAGCTGGATAACACACATCTATCTAAATAATAATAATCCTGGAAAATTTACATCAGAAGTGCTTGGAAGTATTATTTCGAGGAGCAACGGATCCAGCTGAGAAATAGGTCAGTTCTATCTGCTTTGTTCTAATCGTAATAGTGTCTGTCAGTTACACGCAAAAAGACTTTTAAAATATGAATCACGTTTCTAGTGTGTGAATGAATGAGTGAATGAATGAATGCACATATGCGCGCTGTTGTGGAGCTACTACAGCTGGAACAAAAACTGTTTCAAAATGAATCATTGCTTTTCACAAAAAATATCATTTATATTATATTTATTTGTTGTTAATGTTCTGTATGCATACCATAATGTTATATGGTAACTGTACGTTTTCAATAAATTAACCTAGTATTTTATAGGTTCAAATAGACACAAAATCTCGTTTTTATTCATTCTACTGGTAGTCCGTTTTGCTCAAATAGAAATAAAGGCCCGTCTCTAATTCTGGCCTCCTTCCAATAAAGGCCTGGGCCGCGATGCGCTTGAGTAAAATAAAGGCCCGGGCCTATATTAAAGGATTTACGGTATAACATGTGCTACAGTAGAAGAATGCTTCCCTATATTTACAGAGAATCTTCTGTTAGACAAGAAGGACCGAAACCAGACGAGTACAGTGCCTCTTAAACCGATGTAATGCTCCAAGCGAGACAGGAGGATACCATGATCAACAAAATCAAACGCAGAGCTGAGATCTAACATTATTAAAGCCATGGTGTTACCAGCATCAGTGGACATTAAAATGTCATTAAAGACTTTCAAAAGGGAAGTCTCTGTGCTATGTAAGGTTTTAAAACCAGACTGAAAGATATCTGAAATACCATTACTATTCAAGTAGTTTTGTAGCTGCGTAAATACATTTTTTTCTAAAATTTTTGATAGAAACGGCAAGTTGGAGATTGGTCGAAAATTTGAATAAACTGAAGGATCAGGCGAAGGCTTCTTAGGGATCGGTGATACTGAAGCTAATTTAAAGCAGTCAGGAACTGTCCCTTTCAAAAGACAGTTGTTTATTATTACTAGATCAGATCCAATGGTGTCAAAAATTTGTTTTACGAATCGTGAGGGCAAAACATTATGGGGAGAAAAGGTGGTTTTTAATTTTAGAGCGATTTCTTTACATGTCTGTACATGTCTGTAAAGAGACTAGTTCAAAATAGCTCGACTGAGTAGTGAATAATATGGAGTCTGGAATGGAATTTGACATTGTAGACAATTGAACCCGTGCATTTTTAACTTTATGTAGAAAATACTTAAGAAAGTTTTCGCATAATGAAAATGAAACTTCTGGAAATATTTGCATTGGGGGGTTTAAGACAGAATCTATCGTTGTAAATAAAATTCTAGAACAGTATGAATTTTGGGCTATGATGTCTGATAAATATTTCGCTTTTGCAATCTTGGCAGCCTTTTGAAAATTGTGTAACAAGGCCTTCAGTATTTCATATGATACCTGTAGCCCATCCTTCTTCCACTTTTGTTCACACTGACGACATTGCTGTCTGAGTTCCCGAATATCATTATTTATCCATGGTTGGGATTTGCATTTCCAATTAACGAGCTTTCGAGGTGCAATAACATCTAAAATATTATGACATATATTATTGAACAGTTGCACTTGATCATCAACACTCAAGTGAGATGGAACAGAGCCGAGGTGAGAGGTTGATGTTCTTCCAGATACATTTTAGAAAATGCATTACAGGATTGTGCAGGCAGAGTACGAGACCAGCATGCTTGAGCTGGTTTGGTACTGGGTAAAGAAGGGAGAATAGTAGAGAACAGCACTGGTTTATGATCAAAAAAGGAAATGTCACTAGTGACAACATCAGCAACAGATAAACCATAAGTCAGTATCAAATCTAATGTATGACCAAGATAGTGAGTGGGGCCATTTACCCATTGTACAAAGTTTAGTGAAGATAAGAGGTTTAAAAAATCCTTTGCTAAGGCATTAGCTGCACAGCAGACATGAATATTGAAATCGCCCAAAATTAAAATGCAATCGTATTTAGTCAGAATTTTCCCCAAAAAGTCAGCAAATTCTTCAATAAAATTATTGTTGTTCGATGCCGGTGGTCGGTAGATTAGAATAATCAGTATAGAATTAGAGGAATTTAGATGAATCAACTGAACCTCAAAGCTATAGGACTGGCAGTGGTCAATAGTCTGCATTGCAAGTTATTTAAAAAAAAACGTCACAAGACCTCCTCCTCGCCCCGTTGGACGAGGGGTATTAAAAATTTCAAAGTTAGGAGGCATAAGTTCAGAGAAAGGACTTAGGTGACCTGATTTTACCCATGACTCAGTCACAAAAAAATGAGACTTGAGACTTTAGACTTGACTTGGACTCTAACTCAGAGACTTGAGACTTGAGACTTGACTTGGACTCTAGCTCAAAGACTTGAGACTTGACTTGGACTCTAGCTCAAAGACTTGAGACTTGACTTGGACTCTAGCTCAAAGACTTGAGACTTGACTTGGACTCTAGCTCAGAGACTTGAGACTTGACTTGGACTCTAGCTCAAAGACTTGAGACTTGACTTGGACTCTAGCTCAAAGACTTGAGACTTGACTTGGACTCTAGCTCAGAGACTTGAGACTTGACTTGGACTCTAGCTCAAAGACTTGAGACTTGACTTGGACTCTAGCTCAGAGACTTGAGACTTGACTTGGACTCTAGCTCAAAGACTTGAGACTTGACTTGGACTCTAGCTCAGAGACTTGAGACTTGACTTGGACTCTAGCTCAGAGACTTGAGACTTGACTTGGACTCTAGCTCAGAGACTTGAGACTTGACTTGGACTCTAGCTCAAAGACTTGAGACTTGACTTGGACTCTAGCTCAAAGACTTGAGACTTGACTTGGACTCTAGCTCAGAGACTTGTGAGCATCTCTGATACAAGGAAGGAAAAATATGTATTTATTACAGATAATACTGGTAGCAGCAAAGAAAACAATTACAATAAAATGGCTTAAAAAGGAGTCGCCAAACCAAGCTGAATGGCTAACAATTTTAAGAAATATTTACACTATGGAAAAAATTACATATTCGTTGAGATTACAGAGGGACATTTTTATTAAAAGATGGGCACCATTAATGACGGTGATGGAGGTCCGTTAGAACCAACTGATTATATCTGCCAGGAGAACTTGTATACAACCCATGTTTTGTTTTAAGTTGATGTTTGTTCTGGTCACATTGTTTATTTTAAATGTTGTTAATTATTTTTTTTATTTCTTCTCTTCCTTGTACTTCTGGACATATTCTCCTGTGGACTTGACCATATACGTAAAAATTTTGTGTGAATGCTATGAACCCTTGTACAGGATATTATTTCTGACTGGAAGCAATTGCTGTATAAGGAGATTTGATGAATATTCAAAATAAAAAATAAGTAGCAAAAAAAGAAAAAGAAAAAAAAGAGGCCTAATTTGGCAATAGAGGATCCTAATAATTTTAGACCGATCTCAAATTTACCTTTTTTAGCCAAGGTTTTAGAAAAAGTGGTATTTAAGCAGCTACAAGCACATATCACTGTAAATTCAATTAGTGAGCCCTTTCAGTCGGGCTTTAAGTCCTGCCATAGCACCGAGACAGTGTTGGTCAAAGTTTTAAATGACATCTTTGTTTCACTGGATAATGGTGAAAGTGTTATTTTAATTCTGCTTGACCTTAGTGCAGCGTTTGATATGGTGGACCATGAGATTTTAATTAATAGCTTAGAACATTGGGTTGGCCTAAAAGTTAATGTTCTCAAATGGTTTAAATCTTATCTCACGGACAGATTTTTGTGATTCTTCGAGATTACATCTTCCTTGGGGAGTCCCACAAGGATACATTTTTGCTCCAATTCTTTTTTCCCTTTATATGCTACCATTGGGGGCTATTTTTCAGAGACATAAAGTGTCATTCCACTGTTACGCTGATGATACGCAGATTTACTTGCTCGTGAGAGAGTTTAATTCTAATTCACCTGACCCTTTATTAGTACGCTTACACGATGTTAAGGACTGGATGGCTGCACATTTTTTAAGCTTAACGAAAATAAAACCGATGTCATTGTGTTTGGCCCTAGATAGCATGATGTACTTTCAGTGCTTAAATGCAACTTCTCTGACTGGTTTTGTAAAATCTAGGGTGAAAAATTTGGGATTTGCTCTGGATAGTGATTTAAAGTTGGACAGGCAAATTAGTTCTGTGGTGAGATCTTGTTTTCTTAATCTACGTCTGTTAGCTAAGACTAAACCATTTCTATCTAGTTCAGATTTTGAGAAAGCAATTACGTCCATTGTCTTTTCTCGAATGGATTATTGTCATTCTCTTTACTATAGAGTTGATGCTCAAGCACTTATGTGTTTAGAGAAAATCCAAAATGCTGCAGCAAAAATGATGAAGTCGGCAAAGAAATATGAATCGGTGACTCCATTATTAATTTCATTAAAGTGGCTGCCAGTACGAATGAGAATTATTTATAAGATACTCGTACTTGTTTTTAAGGCCTTGCACAATTTAGCTCCTGTGTATTTGCCCGGTTTGGTGGCAGTTTACACCCCACTAGATCCTTGAGATCAGAAGATCAACAGCTTTGCACTACCAGGACAAAATATGAACATTGAGAAGACAGAGCCTTTTCTTGAGCAGGCCCTGAATTGTGGATGACCTCCCTCAATCTATTCGATCCGCCAAATCCTTACCCATTTTCAAAGCTATGTTAAAACAACAACTTTTAAATTCAAATGGAGAGCTTCTTTAAATGGGTTATTGTCTATGTGTGTTTATGTGATGTGGATATGTTTATTTCTGCTATCTTCTTGTGTTTTTTAGCTTGTGACTTTGAAAGCACTTTGGGCAACGTGAGTTGTATTAAACTGTGCTATATAAACAAACTGTAACGAATACGACTCTGGGTAAATGTGAATTAGCTCAAGAATATGGGGAATTCTGGGAATATTAATATTTATGACTCATGGTCATAATTCATAAGTCGCATGTACATTTATTTGATCAATTTTCGAGATTACCTTGTTCTGTAACTGGTCTGATCAACCTTAAATTCGTCCAGCGAGTATATGTAAGATCAGTACAGTTAAGAAGGGGTATTCACAAACTCCACTAAAGTTTAGGTTCTGGCCACGAACCTTAAACTTCTGAGTTTATTAATTAAAACTACGGAATGTAGTCTAGAATCGAGCTTGTAGCTTAGATCTTTTAGATTCATTGACTTATAAGGTAGGCATACAGAGACAGTGAAAAGTATTCCATGGATTTTAATAAATGTAAAACTAGAGATTATATGAGCTACAAATATAACGTACGTAAAAATGCAAACAATAAACAAACAAACACTTAACCGAAACAAAACATAAAACATAGCATGATCAGAATGAACTGAAAGAAAGAAAGAAATAGAGAGGAGGGAAAAGCTAGTAATTATTACATACAGAAACCTTGGTTCACGAGACCCCTGGAAAACGACTTTTATCAGCTCAATATAACATTAAGTTACTTGCAGAATTCTGTGCTCTTTCTGGTCAGGCTGAAGCAGGAAGCGGGAAGCGGACAGCGCGGACGTGTCCTGTTTCTGCTGGGTCTTCCAGTGCCGCGAAGTTCGAAAAGGCTCACTGAATGTAGTGTTACCGGAAAATCAGATTCATCTCCCGGGATGGGAGAGGTTTAAAGTCTTTAAAGACGGCAGGCTTTTACATGGCGCGGGCCATGTGTCCCAGAGGCCAAGGCAAGACCTGTCCAGCTGGAGCAGCGCTGCACGTGGAGAAGGAGGAAGAGGTCAGGGACCGGAGAGAGAAGAGGAGAGGTCAGCGGGATCGATGAGAGAAGAGAGAGAAGAGTGGGGGTCTCTTCCTTTTTAACAGACAATCTGTTTACGCCTTGTTTTGTGACAGAGCGAATCAAAACTTCTGATCTGTAGCGGGAAGACGTCTTCTTTGTGTGAAGAACAACACGCCCCCTTTTACCATATGTCTTATGAGGGAAAGGATTCATACTTAGAAATATGATATTTCCTGGAACAAATGCATATTATTGTACTTTGCAGTCAAGATTCGTCTCCGTGAGATGGAGAGGATTACAGAGATCTCAATTATGACAGGTAAAGATTGGGGAAACATAACGTTACATTTATATGCATAATTACACACAAATAAAGTTCGATTAAACACACAATAAAGTTGTCAGTGTTTCCGTTATGGCAAGTGACGACACTTTGAGAAACATAGGAATACATATCAACATTCAGTGGCTTGTTATGTGGGGGAATATCTGTTTCAAAGTCCAGAGTGTGTGTGTGTGTGTGTGTGTGTGTGTGTGTCTTCTGGAATGTCATGAGGCTGTAAAGTCACAGGAAGTCCCTGCTGAACTAGGGGGGTTTTACAAGGGATTCTTAAAACAGGGCCCTCGTGACTAAAATGTCCCTCTGGGGAACAACAGATTGCAATTTTGACATGTCCAAGCAGACTTAGCGACGCCGTGGACAGACCCGTTGTCTGAAAAGACAACGAAGGATGTGTTTGGAGACAAGGAATTACTAATTGGAACAGCATGTGACCGCATGTCAGGCATTGTCGCTACAAAACAAACAAGTTGCTTTGGATAAAAGCGTCTGCTAAATGTAAATGTAAAATTGGCTTGACATTGGACATTCGCACATTTAGGGACTGTCTCTTAAGTTGCATACAACATTGGCATACATGTTTATAACTTCAATAGCAAACTTCAATTTATTTGAATAAATATCAAAAATCTAAAGGGTGCGCCTTATGCCTGACACCTACATGAACATTTTACAGTTGGTTTTGTAAGACTGTAAAAACTGGAAGAACTGGTTGAGGAACTGGTGGACCTATCTGGAAATTAACATTTGAAGTCCCCCTCGTGCACTATCGAGGCGAAAGTCTTACCTCCAAGTCATCCTAATCTACATCTCTTTCCCTCATCCCCCCTCTCCTTCTCCCCCAATGCGAAGATCACCAAAAACTCACCCAAGAGTATATGGTTTAATGTGAATGATTAACATCGAGTATTATACATGCTTAGTATCATTTGAAATGTCTCAGTGCGACTGGTACAAATGTCTCATTTCCAAATACGTAAAACAAAAGGTAATACGATTTTTAAGAGTTTAGAGATAAATGGCATACAAAGAGGGTTGGTCTCCTACACCCAAAAGGTGTAACCTCTGAATGTAAATTCCCATTGTTAGCAGAATTTTCCATGTGAAAGAAGTTTTTGTCTATATAAGGAAATGCAACGAGAAGATCGGGGCCTTTCTGTACTTCAGATTAGCCCGAGAGGCTGAGAGTGAGACTCTCAGATTCATGTATAATGTTGGGTTTGCATCTCTTCTCTTTATTCCAGAGCATTTGATGTTTTGTATCGATTATCTTTGAATTGACTATGAAATTGGCATGATACATTTACCTGACATAATAAATTGTTACATTTGATTATTCTAACCGTCATTGTAATGGAAAAATTTGATTATCATTGATTTTCAGTAGACATTGCAAAAACATTGCCATATGTATTTATCATCTATAGTCTGTGTGGGGACAGGGAACTTTTGTGATTAATGTATGTTTATACACCTGGAGTGTGTGAGCGAGACACTCTAGAAGTGACTGGGCAGAGGACCTCTGACCCTTAGGGTCAGATGTCATTTAGTCTGGGGGTCTTAGGAGCCTAATGGCACACATTAAGGCTAATAGCAATGACAGCCAAGGAGCCTTTCTGTCTGTGGAATGAAGCTCTAGGGAAGAAGACCTTGAAGATAAAACAGTATAAAAGCTGCCCGGCTCCTCTTGTCTTGGTCGCACTCACTCCACAGTGTCACTTCTGTGTGGTTGACTGGGCCTATTCTTGCAAGAATAAATACCTTTTAACCCCCTGAGGTCGGCTATCGCGCCGGCGCGATAGGCTCGTTTTTTTTCGTATGAGTGCAAAAAAAAAATAAAAAAAAAAAAATAATTTTTATCTTATATGCTTGTGTTATACATCAATCGATCCTGTTTAGTGTGTATTTTTTTTGTGTATGCTCATAATAAAAACAAAGTGTTGTGCTTTTCGCCAAATAAAGAAAAATAAACATGATGCGAGTTCTGCCTACTCTCCGTCAGTGAAGTCAATTCTGAAACGCGTCCGAAAATGAACTGTAACTCAGCGAATACTCGGTCAAACAGGCATACAGTCACACAGGCATGAAGCTTGAATTATCTTCTTTCAAATGAAGTAATTTTTATAAAAAACAAATATTCACAGTTTATATAATATGTATGTAAAGAGAGAGATGTCAGTCGTTCTCATCTCAGCTAATTAAGTTTTAATGTGACTCCGCCTACGGAGACCGCGCTATTCAAACGCAAATGTGAGGCGATCCATACAAACCTGTGAAACGCCCACATCCGCTGGATAAGGCCGGTGAAACACTGGATGCGTGGCGTAAGCGTCTCAGCTGCGTGGCGTGTCCGTTTTTATTTCGGCTCCCATCCATGTTAACAGTTTAGAGTTTGCATACTGCCTGTGTGAGACGCGCGTCTCAGGCGCGGCACGAGCCGCGTGGAAAACGCGTGCATTCTAGAAATAGAACCGACGCCTATTTTTCACGCGACACGCAAGCGTCTTGGAAGCGTTTCCATGCAAAATTGAATAGGAAAATCTGTTTATTTGTCATTTTGACACGAATACATATTAATAAATGTCCTTTTGATGTTTAAAAGTGTCTAGGTTTTGACATAAATGCAAATATAAATGTAATTTTACAAAATATGATCGATTTTCAAATACTGCTGTATTGAATGAACAGCTTTTAGCAAACTCTATTGCTATACTGAGATGAGGAATATATACTGTATGTGTTTTGTCAAAAATAAAGTCATCAACTAACTAATGAATCCTTTACTTTGAAATACGTATGATAAAATGTATACTTTAGTTTTGAAAGACGTTGACTAGTTTTGAAAAGATTATAAAGTATGTATGTGCATGCATATATATATGTGTGTGTGTATATATGAAGAGTTCAGATGCAAAAGCCTCTAAATGCCATCTGAAATTTTCTCCTAGAATGATCATTTTTATGAAGCTTGTATATTTAAGTTAGCTATAGGTGACACGTCACCTGAATGAATGGCTCATTAAGTATGCAGGGACGTAGTCTCACCAGATGTGAACTACTACATATGCATGATGCTGTTGGAGCGTTTACGCCCCATCCGCATATTGGCTTTCCAAACTAAAAGTGTTTCACAAAACTAAAATCAATGTATCGTTTTTTTGTGGATGATTAGGCAGGATGATTTTCATATCATTTTGAAGAAAAAACACTAGGCGATGAAATCCATTAGTCAAAAGTCTTATTGCCACATATTTAGTATGTGTTTTGTGGCCTTATTTCAGAAACTTTAGTTTTTAGTTTTTTCAATAACCACGCATAAACATTATTCTCTCAAAAATGCAGACATGTACATTCTTGTTGCTCACATATTATAGTAGCCCTGTTTGTGCTAAATAGTGTGTAATTTTTTTTTGCCATTAATATGTTTATAAGCAACTGAAAAAAGCACAAATGTCAGGGCATGTCAGAACATCTCAAGGACCCCAAAAACACCCCAGACCCCAGAGGGTTAAAAGACTATTTGATTCAGAGTGTCTCTTACACAGTGATGATGATTTAATAGAAATTTTTGCCACAACAATTTGGTGTCAGAAGTATCTCTGGTAAGAGACAGCTAAAATTTATTTTCTTTTGGTATAAAAGTGAGTGAACCATGGCGGCTGAGATTGAAGCTATATCTGTGGTGGGGTGCAAAAGCTCTCAGGGGGAGAAATTGAGACCTAAGAACAGGTCAAGACAGGGGCGGACTGGGACCAAAAAGTGGCCATGGACTTTCTGGCCCACAGCAGCCCACCACATCCCACATCATAACACATTGGCACAATAATGTGCAGAATAATTTTTAACACCACTTATAGCATAAAAATTAGGGCTGGGAAAAGATTAATCGTGATTAATCGCATCCAAAATAAAAGTTTGTGTCTACGTGATATATGCATGTGTACTGTGTATAATTATTTTGTATATATAAATACACACACATATGCATGTATATTTTTAAGAAATATTTGCATGTACATACTGTATATATTTATATATAATTTATATTATATATAAATTTAAATATTTTATATATAAATAAATATTTCTTAAATAAATACATGCAAGTGTGTTTTTATATATACAAAATAATTATACACAGTACACATGCATATATCACGTAGACACAAACTTTTATTTTGGATGCGATTAATCGCGATTAATCTTTTCCCAGCCCTAATAAAAATATAACACAATACAAAAATAAATGCCATTTAAACATTTTTTAGATTGATTGATTGAGTACTTTATTATCCCCTTAGGGAAATTTTGTTGCTTGTGTTTCACATACTCACATACACATACAGCACCAGCAATACACGTCACATAATACGAAAAAAGAGAATGAAAGACAATAATAATAAAATACACAACATCATCACTGAGACCCGCTCAGTACGCAGCTGCATTACCTTTGTTCAACAATTTGACTGCCTGTAGCAGGAAGGAGTTTTTCCCCCTGTTTTTAAAAATCGCTGGCATCCTGAACCTTCGCCCAGAAGGTAATCTCTCAAATTTATCAAACAGAGGGTGCCTACTGTCTGCTGTGATTTTTGTTGCTTTACTGAGACATCTGTTAAGATAAATTTGTTCCAAACCTCTCAAGGGGATACCAATTAGTTTGCTCGCTGTACTTAAAACTTTCCTAATTTAACTCTTTTGTTTCACTGTGGCATTTGTGTATCACTGTGGCAACAAGTGATACAGAATGTAAATACACTTTCAATAAAAGAATTATAAAAAAGTCTGAGGACTGAGACACTTATATTAAATGACAACATCTTTCTAAGGAAGTAGAGTCTTTGCTGTCCTTTTTTGTTCACAGCCTCTGTCCATTTATCCCACCTCAGCTTATGGTCAAAGATGACCCCAAGATATTTGTACTCTTCAACACTTTGTATTGGCTCTCCTTTGATAGTGGTTACACTCACTGAAGACTCCTTCCTAAAATCAATGCACATCTCCTTTGTTTTTAAAATATTTAACTTGAGGTTTGACATGTCACACCAAGAAATAAATTCATTTAAAACAGGTCCATGACTGTCCTCGTCCCCCTTTAGGAGACTGACTAGTGCAGTATCATCTGCAAATTTGATAAAAAATCTGCCTGAGTGTGCACTTATACAGTGTTTTGTATACAATATGAACAATAGGGGTGAGAGGACACAGCCTTGAGGGGATCCGACATTAGTAATTTGTTTCTCCGACATTGATCCACCCACACTCACTCTCTGTACTCTTTTCCTTAAAAAATCCCACAACCACATAATCAGTCCCCCATCCAGGTTAAACTCTGTGGTTAATCTTTCGACCAACACAGTTGGCAATATTGTGTTGAAAGCCGATGAAAAATCCGCAAATAGGATTCTCACGTGGTTTTTGGAATCTTCAAGGTGTGAATATACAATATGCAACAGTGTTAAAATTGCATCATCTACTCCCTTATTTGACTGATAGGCGAATTGTAAAGGGTCCAATAGATGCTGGGTTTTTGACACTACATACCTTTTAACAAGCCTTTCAAAGCTTTTAAACACCAAAGAGGTCAGTGCAATTGGTCGATAATCACTGAGCTCTAGTGGTTTATTGATTTTAGGAAAGGGTATAATTAGTGAAGTTTTCCAAATAGTTTGTACTGTGCATCGATCTAAAGATCTTTGGAATAGGGAAGTAAAAACCGTGGATAATTGCTCAGCACAGTTTTTTAATACTCGTCCACAGATGCTGTCAGGCCCGGGACTCTTATGAATATTGCAACTATGAAACATTTCCTTTACATTCGCCTCTTTGATGATAAAGTTATTAGTTGATGTAAATAAAGTTTCCTCGTCCCTGTTAGTATTCTCACTGTTTCCTTCAAAACTTAAAAAAACCTTTTTAACTTATTTGCTAATCCCAGATCCCCGCTTTTGCTATCTGTGATCGTTATATTTGTATATATTTTCCTTGACCTTTATGTGGTACACTAATCATCATCCTAACACCTTGCCATGCCTGTTTTGAATTACAGCATTAATTTTAAGTAACAACATATATTAGGTCATATTTGTAAAACAAAGGGAAACAAACAGAAGAACATTAAGACACACAACATTATTAATATAAAACTATCAAGACAGAATATCAGCTAGTCAGGGGGAGCTAGAGCTGTCAGAGCCTGCTGAACTGCTACTCTTCGCGCCAAATGTAGGCCTATAATATGTTAATTTAAAGCATTTCACAGCCTCTAATGCTTTTTTTAACACGTAACCTTTCAGCTCCACCTTTTCTTTACTTCCTCTTGTCATACATGGACAATTATAATAATTATATAAATTATTATAAAATAATTATCTGGTTAGTGAACAAGTCAGTGCACGATAATAATAGCAAAACAGCGAGCAAAGAAGTCAAAACGCTACAGATGTTCTAATAGAACGCTGTAGAACGCTGTTCTAATGTCACGTCATGTTACCTGAGTGTTCCTTGGCGAATATTTCAATATTAACATGAGCGGAGTGGAATAAAGAAAGTATTTAGCAGGATTGATATTCAAAACGGTAAGCACGCACTGCTTTGTTTACAGTTTGTGTAACTTATCTGCAGCCGGCAGCGTCGGTTTCTCTTTTTGAATGATGAATATGAATATATCTGCAGAAAATAGACCGTTGTCTCATTTACACGTAGACGCAGAACGCGCATTCTAGCTGACAGCCGTGTTCAAGTGCAGCTTTTTTTCCCGCGACGTGAGGAGACAACGCAGTCGGCTTTCATCAGCGCTAGTTCATCGGCGTCGGCTTGGTGTGTTCCAACTTCCAGGACGTGAAAAGGGGCGTGTTTCAAGATACGCAATAGACCAAACTAATTAACAGGGAGGTAGTGCAATCCACTCACAAAACACTTGTCGGCCGCGCCCGCGCGATCGTCTCACTCATCCATTTGCGTAGAAAATAAATGTAATGATTTCCGTCATTTAAAAAAAAAAATATATATATATATATATATATATAGGCTAGCCTATATATATATATTTGTGTACCGGGTGGGCCGGCCCACTTTGGCCAGCGACCCACCGGGAAAAGTCCCGGTGCTCCAGATGGCCAGTCCGCCCCTGGGTCAAGATATTTCCAGTCTGAGACTGAGTGCTCGCAAAGTGGTTCCAAAAGAACTGCACAAAAATTAATTAGGTGAACTAGAATCAATTGCACTGGAAAGTACTCAGGTAAACCATAATTAATTAAGCGCTAGGAAGTGCTACCCCTGTCCGATTTTGGGTTAAGAAATCGGATCTGTTGGAGACGTCCGACAGATTACTAAGGCGTGCGCCGAATTGGGAAATCCACAGAGATAGACAGAGAAAACAGCCACTATGGGGTCATCTCAAAGCAAGCTTGCAAAATTTGGTACACCGGTTTTCTGTCAAATGAAAGAATTAAGGGCAAAATGCATGCAAGAAGTTGATCAAGTACCATGATTTTCCCAGGGAGTGAATGTTAAGTGTCATTAGGCTGACAGCGGTGAGAGATTCGATGGAAGACGGAAGTGAAAAACAAAAAGGTTGTTGTGTTAGACGTGTGTGTGGGGATTATAAGTAAACAATCATGTACTGGTTAGATGGAGGTAGAGCGAAAAGAATGGAAAAGGATGCAGAAGGAACTGGCATGTAGGGAAAGAGGGAAAGATGAAGAAATTTCTGATAGAATTTATGGGACTATTTATGAACGCTTGTTAAAGCTACACTGTGTAATATTTTAAGTTGATTTTTAGCAAAAAACACTTTGTTCATTCAAAATTATACGTTCTCATTAATGTGTAATCACTTCAACCAACTAATCAAGTATTCTCGTAAGTGTATAATCTGCCATTTAGAATACATACGAGCGAGTCGCTCGAATGGCGGAAGCCATGTTGCGCATCCATCTTGAAAATATATTAGACAAAGAGGGACATACCTGGAAATTCAAGCTTAGCCTTTCGCGTTTTACACTCAGTGGCGCCGAGACGAATGCGAGAGGGAGATTACTCACGACTGCTGGCAGATTTGTAATAATACGGCCACTGTAGGAGTTAAAACGCCCTCGGAATGGGAGTGGCTAGAAAGTAATATTCAAACCAGTTTTAATGAAATTGATGACATATAGTACAAATTTTATACTGTATGAAGAGTCCTGATACAAATAGTGAGACAGAAGAGAGCAAACGCTGTAAGCAGCTGTGCTCTGAAGCTCTCACTTTAAGAGATTTGCAGAAATTAAGAAGATGTTTAGAAAGAGTTTTGATTCTGATTGGAAATATAAACAACAACTTGACTGGCTCCAAACAAAGAAAGAGCCGAAATGATACAAATATCAACTAGAGGTGAAGAAAGTTCTGGTGTTAATGTGGGTTAGAAAGTAGATCAATGTTAATATGATGAAATGAAAGGTTTCGTCTAAGAAAGAACAGGAGATAAGGTCAAAAATAAGGTCATAAGATTGAAGACTTGAGGAATTCCTTTTAAAGGAAGATCTATAATAAGTACCGGTTGTTTTAAAGTGAATGGAAAAGTACCGGTTGATGTAAAATTACAGATAATGACTAAAAATATGAGTGGAAAATATATAAAAGTAACTAAAAAGATGATTGTGTTTTAATGTAACACTTTAAAAAGGGTTTAGATGATATAGAGAGACTAATCTCACGGATGATTTACAATGATAACTGCAAAAGATGCATCAAGCGGAGAGTGATAGCATCCTCAAAGTTAGTGTGAATCCTAAATGCAGATTGATAAACTCCTAGAAAAAACATGGAAGTAATTGAGAACTTGACAACTAAAATTGAGATGAAATGTGATCAAATAAGTAGAAGCAGTATTACTGGATTAACAGTTGGTAAATGTAAAATGTGTAGAAAGGCATCTGATTAAACCAACAGATTGTTAATGTTTTGAACGTGGAGGAATAGTGTTGACCATGAAAGAACTAGGAGCTGATGTTTTGCTTTCAAAAGATAAGCTTGTGATTGGCTGGCACAGTTTGCTTATCTGAATCTGGTGTGTGTGTGGCTGAAACGGCCAGTGCGACAGAGACACGATCTGAGTGGAAATTTGTAATGTCTAAATTCCCTGATGTGGGCAAAAGACAAATATAAAATATGATTGTTTGAAAATACATGTAAATTCTGGCAAATGTATTAAGTTGGGCTAGAGTCAAAAGAAAGTAAAATGAAACTATGATAAAAGTTGAGAGTGCAGTGTGCCAGTCCTGAATGCCTCAGAGTCTCTCTCTCATTCAGTGTCAGTTATAAGCTGTTATCTGAGACTGTGTCATAAGTGATAATAAGCTAATTATAGTAAAGCACAGTGTTTTAGTTGAAAACCATAGACATGGAGAAGTTAAAAGAAATCATGCTACAGGCAGTTCAGATTTCATACATTTAGAGGGTAATTTCTATTTAAATGTTTTAAAAGTAAAATTCAATGACTTTAAAGAAGTCTTTATAATAATAATGCAGACCTTAAATGATGTTTTGACTAGTTTATTTTAGGACCAGTAACTTCTCTGTATAAACTTCTCTATAGTCTCTACCATGAAACAGGGCCGATGGCTCCGGCTACAGACGCAGATGTACAGTGAATGGGCGGTTGATCTAAATTCACTGAGTATAATCTCAGCAGTGCTAGGTTGTTGATTTTAAGATGTTTAATGGATTTAAGTGATTAAATACTGCTGTTATTAATCTGTCTCCCTGTGTTAACACTATTAGGCAGTCCGAATGGCTCTGGTGACTCTTGAATGTGCCTTCCTTAAGCTCCAGAAAACAACTTAGTCTGTTGAAGAAAACGGTCAAAGGTTCTGTTATGGGGAAGAGTGGTTACCAGTGTGCATGAGGTGATTACTCAATGACGGGTAAGATCCTCTTTATCCAAGCGAGGGCAACCTAAGGCAGGGGGTCACGCCGACGCTGGCCATCTCCTGAATGGAGGTGTTTTATGTGAGATGGGTATGAGAGTGGAGCTGATGACTGAGAGGCCAGCAGCATCATTACATCATTAAGGGGAGATGAGCTGTGAGAAGTTATGGCAGTCTGACCCAGAAATGTGAGTTCCTCTATACCACTCACCAGAAACCGCATTCATTGCATGGCTTGTTTTTCATTGTGACAAGTGTCTGCAACTATGCCAGGGGACAACACCCTGAAGAGAAGAAAATTATAGATAAAGAGCTGATGGGAATGGGCTTTCAAGAGCCAGCTGAGACCATGAGGTGATGTAATTATTTGTTGTGGAGACAGTAACAAAACTTTTTATGATGTTAGTTTCCTTATGGACAAGGAAAATGTATAGAAACCTATATATCCTGGTATTTATAATTATAGATAATGTCTGTATTTAGAATCTGAGTAGTGGCTGAATGATAGCTGTGTAAGACATGTAAAGACAGCTATGTCCAAAGGTTCTGGAGCTTTTGTAGATTCGAGAAAAGTCTTGATAACAAAGGTGAATGGTCAAAGGTTATTATAATGAATTTATTATTACATTTAGTCTAAGTTACAGTCTTAAGGCCCGTTCACACCAAGCACGATAACTATAAAGATAACGACAAAGATAACTATATATGCGTCCACACCAACGAACGATAACGGTCTTTTTATTCTAAGCACGCGCGCCCCATTTTAAATGCGCGAGACCTTTAAATTAGAATGGATTCTGATTGACTGTCAGTGTTTTATCGTTTGACAGCTGAAAAAAAATCGTTCTGAAAGTGATCCCAACGATATCGTTCCTCATATCTTTATCGTTATAGTTGTGGTGTGAACTCTGTTATTCTTTAAAGGTGCTCTAGGTAACTTTTTAACCTTAACTGAACAGCTTCGGAGTCAGTGGAATGGTTATATTACTTATTTCAGGTTGAATGGTGGTGGTTTCGCACCCCCCTGGTGCCCGAGAGCAGAAAAAACTCACTTGCAACTTTGGGACGCGGGTCGGTGTCAGGAAGTATCGCGTGATATCAGGTCTCGCGATGTAACGAATTGCTTGACGGCACTGCACACGTACACGCCCCTATTCAAGCACCGGCGGGCTAGCTATAAGCAAAGGGCAACGATAGATTGAGTTATGGCTGAGGCTGAGCCTGTAAAAAAGAAGCAGAAAGCTAGGAAATCTTTGTCGGAGGACCAACGAAAGAGGAAACGGGAGACTGACCGAGCAAGAAGTCAGACTCGAGTAAATATATCGGACCGGCTTTTTCAGAATGGTGAGAACTGAGAGAAACAGAAGCCTGCAAAACGGATGCTGATCCTGCTGTTGCACTTGTAAGTTAAGTATCTTTGGAATAAACTGTGTTTAATATTTAAATTTCAAGTAATTGCGACCTCAGGATGTTTGCTATTGTCTGTAAAGGTTTTTATTATGATCGCTGTCTGTTAGGGGCTTACTAGTACGCTAGATACTATAACTTTGATGTTAGCATTGTCATAGCAAACACGTTTGATTTCTGTAGTTGTGTGGCCGTTCCTCTGTCGGTTTTATTTGTGTAACTTACACTCTTATTTTATGTCACTAAGTCAACGCGTCTGATAATAGGCAATATCAGACGCGCAAAATGTTGCACATTTCATGATCGAGCTAAAAAAAACATTCTGATGTTTTCTTAGACAAGCAAAGGTAAACCATCATTCTATCAGATGAACTTATAGACCTTGCTAATATAACTTTAGACAAATATTAGCCTCCGATATATATATTTTTTTTATGCTCATGCCCATTCTCCCAAAAACAAACAAACAAACAAACACGAAAGCAGTAGTTCGCCTCGTTCATATCGTTCCTTCCCGGTAAAAATACTAGTATGCATGACAACACAATAAATAAAAAAATCGCCATCAGTTGGAAAGAAAGTATTGCTTTACTTGTCTCGGTAGACATAACTGGTTTTGAAATAGCCGGTTCCTCTGCTCAGCTGGGTTGACAGCTGATCAGCTGGGTTGCTCGTGGCAAGGGGGGAGGGACAACAGTTCGTTTTTACGACAGAGTGTTTGAAAGCATTATACTACCAGACACTAGGGGGAGCTCGTAGAGAAAAAACACTCAGACTTGCATAGTGTCCCTTTAATATGGAGAACGATTTTTAGAATTATATCTTTATCGTTATCTTTATAGTTATCGTCCTTGGTGTGAACGGGCCTTTAGGAGACTGTTGAAAAGATTATTTGTGTATTGTGAGAGAGACTGCTTGAGTGGAGGAAGGGATGGCACTCTTTCTGTCTTTCTGTTACAGGCCTGCTAAAGCAAGCTGAAGCAAAATAATGATAATGAACCAAACAACCCAGCTGACTTTTTTTTGAAGTTTTAAATATAATTCTTTTGAAGTGTTAGTACTTAATGTAAAAATATATAGTATAAATGATAAATCACGTTTGAGATTTGTGCTGGCTACTGTATACAGGCCACCAGGGCACCATAAAGATTTTATCAAAGAATTTGCAGACTTTCTATCAGAATTAATATTGACTGCAGATAAAGTACTAATTGTTGGTGATTTTAATATACACATCGATAATGAAAAAGATGCATTAGGATTGGCATTTAAAGACATTGTAAACTCAATTGGAGTTAGACAACACGTGTCAGGACCTACTCATCGTCGTAATCATACTCTAGATCTAATATTATCACATGGAATAGATGTTGATGCCGTTGAAATTATGCAGCAGAGCGATGACATCTCAGATCATTACCTAGTCTCGTGTAAACTTCATTTAGCCAAGGCTGCAAAGCCGACTCCGTGTTTCAAATATGTTAGACCTATCACTTCTGCCACTAAAGATTGCTTTATCAATAATCTTCCTGATCAGTTTCATCATCTCAGCATCCCAGATAGCTTAGAAGAACTCGATATTGCAACAGAAACTTTTAACTCTCTCTTTTCCAGCACTTTAGACACAGTTGCTCCGTTGCGCTTAAAGAAGATTAAAGAAAATAGTCCAACGCCGTGGTACAACGAGCACACTCAGGCCCTTAAGAGAGCAGCCAGAAAAATGGAGCGCAACTGGAAGAAAACAAAACTAGAGGTATTTCGCATTTCATGGAAAGAGAGCTCGATTGCTTACAGAGAGGCCTTAAAAGCTGCTAGATCTGCTTATTTTTCAAACCTATTAGAAGAAAATAAACATAATCCTAGGTATTTATTTGAAACAGTGGCTAAACTAATGAAAAATAAAGCTTCAAGCACCGAAGTTTCCAAGCAACACAGCAGTAATGACTTTATGAACTTCTTCACTTATAAGATTGATAATATCAGGGAGAAAATTATAACTATGCAACCGTCTACTACAGTATCGCATCAGGCAGTGCATTGTAGTCTCCCGGAGGAAAAATTTGATTCGTTCGTTGCTATAGGAGAGGAAGAATTTACTAAACTCATTAAATCATCTAAATCTACAACATGTATGTTAGACCCTATACCGACTAAGCTACTGAAAGAAATACTTCCAGAGGTCATAGATCCTCTTCTTAATATCATGAATTCATCTTTGTCTCTAGGATACGTACCAAAAACCTTTAAGCTGGCTATGATTAAACCGCTTGTTAAAAAACCGCAACTTGATCCTACAGAATTAGTCAATTACAGGCCGATCTCAAATCTACCTTTTCTGTCAAAGATATTAGAAAAAGCAGTATCTTCACAACTGTGTTCTTTTCTTAAAAGAAATTATATCTGCGAGGATTTCCAGTCAGGATTTAGACCGTACCATAGTACTGAGACTGCTCTCATTAGAGTCACAAATGATTTGCTCTTATCATCCGATCGTGGTTGTGTCTCTCTATTAGTGTTACTCGATCTTAGTGCTGCATTTGATACTATCGACCACAACATTCTTTTAAATAGACTCGAAAATTATGTTGGCATTAATGGAATTGCACTAGCATGGTTTAAATCATACTTATCTGACCGTTATCAGTTTGTAGCAGTAAATGATGAGATGTCTCATCGATCACAAGTTCAGTATGGCGTACCACAAGGCTCAGTACTAGGACCACTGCTGTTCACTCTGTACATGCTACCATTAGGAGATATCATTAGGAAACATGGAATTAGCTTTCACTGTTATGCCGACGATACTCAGCTCTATATTTCTTCAAAACCTAACGAAACTTATCAATTCACAAAATTAACGGAATGCATAGCGGATATAAAAAATTGGATGACTCGTAATGTCCTACTTCTAAATTCTGAAAAAACAGAGTTTCTAATTATTGGACAAAAAACTTCTTCACGTAATAACCTAGAATACTGTCTAACACTTGATGGCTGCTCTGTTAAGTCTTCGTCATCGGTCAGGAACCTGGGTGTGCTCTTTGATACCAATCTTTCATTTGAAAGTCACGTGTCTAGTATCTGTAAAACTGCATTTTTCCATCTTAAAAATATATCTAAATTACGTCATATGCTCTCATTGACAAATGCGGAACAATTAGTTCATGACCTCAAGGCTAGATTATTGTAATGCTCTACTGGGTGGTTGCCCTGCACGCTTAATAAACAAACTACAGCTAGTTCAAAACGCAGCAGCTCGAGTTCTTACCAGAACCAGGAAGTTTGACCATATTAGCCCGGTTCTGTCAAAACTGCACTGGCTCCCTATTAAACATCGCATAAATTTTAAAATATTGCTGATCACTTACAAAGCACTAAATGGTTTAGCTCCGCAGTATTTGAGTGAGCTCTTAACGCATTATAGTCCTTCACGTCTATTGCGATCTCAAAATTCCGGCCAGTTGATAATACCTAGAATATCAAAGTCGACTGCTGGCGGTAGATCCTTTTCCTATTTAGCACCAAAACTTTGGAACAGCCTTCCTACCATTGTCCGGGAAGCAGACACACTCTGTCAGTTCAAAGCAAGATTAAAGACACATCTCTTTGACCTAGCTTTCACATAATACATTATAGACTTTAGATTCAATATTAGGCTGCATAGATTAGGTCAGCTGGAACCGGGAACACTTCCCATAAATCCTGATGTACTCGTTACATCATAAGAAGAATGGCATCTACGCTAATTTTAGTGTCTTTGTTTATCCCGAGGTTTTCCCACAGCCTGCCGGATCCAGGCCGTATCCAGATCTGATGAAGGACCTGCGCCTGGACCCGATGACAACGCAGTGCTGAAGTGCCAACTAGTCTCTCCCTATGGAGGATCCCTTTACCACTCTACAGATAAAGCGTTGTCGGGAAACTCAATTCGCGTATCTACCCCGAATTGATCAAATAAAATAAAATTCTGTATCAAAAATTATAAGGAAACACCAGTACCAGTACCAGTACTAATAGTGTGTATATAGTGTCATTAACCTCTGGAATGAGTGTTTTATCATTACAGATGGGTTAAGGCAAATTACTAATTTTAAAGAAACCGAAAATTCTGAGTGAATCTGATGAAAAGACAATACAGAACACGGGGCGAGCTTTAAGTTGATTAGTCATCAAGCTCTGTCTGGTAGATTATAGTGAACTAAGGAGGAGAATGTTGTTTGACAGACATTGACTAAGTCTGTACACCACGACCTGACCTGATAGAAACAATTGATGACTTTGACATTGAAAAATGTTGGTATGTTGGTTGACTTAAGAGACCAAACAACAGGCCTGATAAGCAGTAAGTTTAGCAGAAGAATCTGTTTTGTGACGATTTTGATTATTTTATTTGATTAAATCAAACTAGGGCTTAGTAGTGATATAGATCTAATGATTTGATTGGTGCAAATGTTTTCAGGAAAAGTAGAAAATCTATTCAATGATGTGAAGTACGGTCATAAGCTAAAAAAGACGGTCGGTCTGTAATGGAAAAGTCAGAGTTAATTTTTAACAACCACATTGGATAGAATGGATAATAAGATAAACGGATTAGCCTGGACTGTACTAGCAATTGCTAATAGCACAGAAAATGCTTTGACAATGATAAATGATGAGATGAGACAGTTAAGAGATGTAATGACTCAAAACAGGTTAGCTCTTGATATGTTAACTGCTGAAAAGGGTGGGGTTTGTAAAATGCTGGGAATGTCTTGTTGTTTCAGTATCCCTGATTACAGTGACAACATCACAAATGTAATTGAACACATGAGAAAAGCTTTACGAGAGCCTGAGTATGCGAATGACAAATGGTTTGGTTAGTTCATGACTCTCTGGGGAGGGTGGGCATACTGGTTGATTCAAACCGTACTGCCAATTTTAGCAGTAGGATTGGCGATACTACTATGCTTACCATGTATTATGAAGTGTGTTTCCATTCATTTAGTCTGGGGGTCTTAGAAGCCTAATGGCACACATTAAGGCTAATAGCAATAACAGCCAATGAGCCTTTCTGTCTGTGGAATGAAGGTCTAGGGAAGAAGACCTTGAAGATAAAACAGTATAAAAGCTGCCCGGCTCCTCTTGTCTTGGTCGCACTCACTCCACAGTGTAACTTCTGTGTGGTTGACTGGGCCTATTCTTGCAAGAATAAATACCTTTTAAAAGACTATTTGATTCAGAGTGTCTCTTACGCAGTGATGATGATTTAATATAAATTTTTGCTACAACAGTCTTTGACATTTTCATTAAAGAGTTAAAAAGAATAGTTAAATATTCGCTCACATTTAATGATGCACAGATATCATTAAAGGGACACTCCACCCATTTGCATTAAGCTTTGCAATGTTAGAAACCCAGTCATACTATTGAATGGTCGTGCAACATTTTCTCATTTTCCCCTGAGATGAGAGAAATCTGTATTTACCTCTTTACACTTCCTCCTACAATGAAGCAAAAATCGTCATTTTGCGTCATTGTAGGAGGAAGTGTAAGAGGGGGGGATTTCTGTTAAGACTACAAGCACTAGATCCACCCTTTCAAACCCGCCCATAGGGGGTTGGACCTAATGCGCTAACAGACCTATCACAGATCAGTGCCAGTGTGTTTGATTTCACCGGCAGAAACCTGCAGAAAACATGGACGAAGAAAGCTGAGTAGTAGGGGTTACCATACACTTTTTCCCGGACATGTCCGGCCGTCGAGATCGTCCAAAATGTCCGGGATTCAGCTTTTGCTTTCTGCAGTCGCCATATATTGTTTACATGCTCACCTTTTGTTTCAGTCTAACTGAATTCATTCCGATTGGTGAATCTGAATGTAGTGTTTACATGAACGCTAAACAAGTGATGGGTTGATGTGCGTTTTAACATTGCTAAGAAGATTCCCGCTCCTCCGTGAGAGATACGAGACCGGTGCGTCTCACAGGAGTCGCTCATCAGTAATCACGCCACCGGCCTCGCGCCGTTCTCTCGCGGCCCTCAGCCTCATCCTGCTCGCCACAGTAAACATGATGAATGGCGACTGTAGAACGCAGAAGCCGAATGCCGGACATTGTGGGCGATCTCGAAATCCCGGGCAAACTCATCACGGAGTCTCACTAGTAGCCTAGCCTTGTTGTTTTCAACTGCACTCTCTTACCGGTAGGCGTGGCTTGGGAGTGGCCTCTTAGGGCAGCGAAGCAAGTGCATTCTGGGAGTTGTTGTCTTTCATCCACATAAGCCAAAAATAAATTTTCTGGCTTTTCTCAGTCTAGAAAGCTCCAAATTCAAAAATAATTTCACATTTCTTCTACATAAATGACCTATTTTAAATACACATTCATCTTTCCAGAGGTGGAGTGTTCCTTTAAAATCTTTTCATTTATGGAGTCAGATGAAATAACGAGAAAATACATATGAGAAAATGTAACACATAAAGACCTTCCGCGCTGGTTAGATGCCGGCTTTGGGCCGATCAAGCGTGAGCTTACAGTTTTATGACTGTAATTCGTTCTATTCAAATGCTATTGAAGTTAGAAACGTGTATACAAAATTTAGACACACATTTAGACGGTCCCTTAAATGTGCGAATGTCCAGTGTCAAGCCAATTTTATGCCAGTATATCACTGGGAAACGCTCAGCATTAAACTATATGCTGTCTATCTGCTTGCCTGCGAGATTGGTCTTTTATATCACTGTATCAGTCCATTAACCCTCTGGGGTCTGAGCTGTTTTCTGGGCCCTGGAGGTGTTCTGACATGCTCTGACATTTGTGGTTATTTCTGTTACTTGTGACATTTTCATGGCTAAAGTCTGATTACACTGTATTCGGCACAAACTCTGCTACAATAATATATCAGCAGCATGTATGTAAAAGTTTGTAGTTTTGAGATAATGATATTTATGCGTGGTTTGTGAAAATACAAAAAAAAATTCTCACTGAAATAAGGCCATGAAACCCATACTGATTATTTCTTCACAAGACTTTTGAAAATTGTATGACGTAGCCTAGAATATTTGCTCCAAAACTATGTGAAAATCACCCTGACTGCTCATTCAGATAAGACAATATATTGATTTAAAAATTTTACGACGTGTTTTGTGTGAGGAAGCTTTACGGGAGCTCATTAATATGTAAGCTTTTCACACCTGAGAAAGACAAAGACCCTCCCCTAACGGCCCTATTAGGAGCTATCAGGCCCTGTCATTCTGAGCAACCTTGCACAAAGAATGAGGAGATTTAAAAAAGAATGGCTTTTAGATTGTATGACTTATTTACAACACAACATAATCCAAAGATACACAACAAATGACAAAAAAGCACTTATTGAAAAAAATGATCCAAAGACAGAGACCTTTGTGCCATTCCTAAAAACATTGTACATACCTTTCATTTCCAAGGTGTTTGATTTTCACTTTACCATGTTCATGTACAGAGACTCATGTGAATGTTGAAGTCAGCAGGACTCAGCATCTGGGCCCTGAAAGAAGAGAAAGGCCTGCACGATTTTGGGAATAAATTTTAGATTTTTCACACACAAATGTTTCCAACAATATATAATATAATGAACACCAGGTTTGTTGTGCCTTGTAGGCATAGGCTATGCGCAGTGCTGGATAAAATAATAATAACAATAACCTATAGCAGCCTGTAAATCTTCCAAAAGATTTCAGTAACAACTAAGCTAGAGAAAAATATATTGATTATCATGTTACTTCAAATGTTTCCATTCGTTATGATGATATGAAATGAGATAATAGTAAAACATGAAGCCGTTTGGTGCGTTTTGCTTTTCAAACGCGATCGCGATCCAAAATATGATACATTCAAACGCGATCGCGCTCAAATATAAAACATTATGGTTACCATATACATATCTACATATCTGTTTGAGCAGATATCCACAAACACAGTAACAGTAAACACGGGTCTAAATATTATAATATTCCCCATATATCTAGCAACAGTTCAACTGCAATGTGAAATTTATGCAACAATAACAAACTAATATGTAAGAATTTCTTACCTTACATCTTTCTTGTCTTCAAATCACGTTCTTCTTCTTCTGAGGTAGCCTAAATCCAATGTAAGCTCACGGCACGTCTTTCAAACTCGACGAAAAGCAGAGACTTGTGAAGTGTTTTGGTGTTTTGTTTTTGAGGTAACGAGCGCGTTCGCGTTCCATGTGGAGATTTGCATGTCAATCTCTTTTGCGCGTGTGGGCGTGGTCAAATTAAAAATAATTAGGAAGCGTTTGAGAAGCTGGACATCTTTTGGTTTTATACAAATTACTTAAAGCCACACTGTGGAGAATTTGTGTTTTTGTCAAACAGCGACCCCTAGAGTCGCTGTGGAATACTTGCACTGTCGCAAATATCCCCCAAAATCAAAGACCGCAATAAGAGAGAGCGGCAACAGCCCTGGTAAGTTCATTTAGTTTCTTTACTTTTAATGATGATGATGATTGTGTGTTAAGCATCTGCGACTTACTTTCACTTTGATTTGCGATGGTTTGCATGTTGGCTTGATGAATTGATGCTCAGCTTCTCATCTGCGGTGATGCGTGTTCCATATAGCCTATAACACGCTCTCACACGGTTTTTGTATTTTTTTTTTTTTTTTTGGGAGGAGTACAATTTACATGTGGTTTCAACAACCAGATGCATTTACACTTGTTCAGTTTCGTCTGGAATGCGTCTCAGATCTCCTCCTGAAGTGGTTTGAGCGATCGGATTCAAATCCCTCTTGAATGCGTTTCGGAGGGCATTTACACCTGGTCTTTTCACGATCGGATAGCTATCTGATCTGAGAAAACGCATGAAGTGGCCAGGTCTAAACACAACAGCCCCCATGACTAAAACATACGCACGAAAGCCAAAAACAAACGCTGGTTGGCATCTCACGTCCATAGACAGTATATAAACGCTCACGTCCGAATTTGAGGAAGTGGTGGGGGAAGTGACGTATGCCGTAAAGCAGTCGAATTTTGTAGTTCTTCTTGTGCTCTGGTTACTACCCGAACCCCGAAGTTACATAGTGCCAGTAAAAGCGATACAGACCCCGTCAGGCTATGGCAGACGTGTCATTCAACCTATTGTAAGTCGATGTACCATCACAAGGGTCTTGGAAATATATTATGAAGGTTGGAAAGTTACACGGTGTGGCTTTAAACAGCGCCAGGATGTGGAGTGTTACGTGGATCGTGACGTGTTCTGTGACGTGGAGCGGAGATGCGCTGACCCAGGCGGCGCATGCGCGAAAAGTTTTGTTGTTGATATACTTCCTTCGCCATTAAAGGCTTGACTAAACCAGTCTCTCGTGTCAGCGGTTCTCGGTACCTTATTATACACTGGCGTGGTGGCAGCTTTAACGCACTCACTCCCCAAACAGCCTGGTGAGTTCATGCGAGATTAATTCACACTATCGACGCGCATAAACTAGCCGCGTTGTGGATTATCTCTGCTGGTGTAACGCGAGACTTAAGCCATGGCGAATACACACAGAGCACCGAAACAATGGTGCCTCACAAAAGTTGAGACTGTAAATTCATTTGAGAACTGGCGTCAGAACCTCGTCTACACTTTATCTCTGGACACAGAGTTCGTTCCGTTTCTAGTCGACGGCGCGCGCAGGGAAAAAAAGACGAGGGCTTCACCATTCAGAGGTTTTACCAATGATGTCGCAGATGTTCCCGCGGCGCAACGGCGCACGCGCCAACAAAAGGTCAGCATGCTTGAGCTTATGCTGGGGCAGATCGCTAACTACTGCCCAGTTATTTCCCGAAATACTGTTGTTAAGAGCTCTACATGCATTGATAACATATGGCAGACAATCAGACTACATTATGGATTCCAGTCGACTGGTGCACATTTTATTGATTTTTCTGCTATTAAACTAGAGTCTAATGAAGGACCAGAGGATTTGTACCAGAGATTAATGGCTTTTGTTGAGGATAATCTACTACACAGATACTCTGGTTTTACTCATGGAGGTGAACCCATCGCAGAGGATGAGGAGCTCTCTCCCACGATAGAAAACTTTGTTGTTCTCACTTCGTTGTTCTCACGCCGAAGCTTGTAAAGCAGAGGTATGGCACAGAGTTACGTTCACGCACTCTGGCGTCCATTAAACCAGAGATATCTCAAGCCCTGTGCTCATTACTAGACGAGCTGCAGTCCTCAGAGGATGCTAGAGCAATGCGCTTGGCTGTGTCTAACCCCCCAAGACAGAAGCTGGCTTCACTAGGTCGACTAAAGAAATCCTGCCCACTTTGTAAAGAGGCTCGCAGACCAGACAATCACTTTCTCAGTAAGTGCCCCTTTCTGCCCCCTCCTGACAGAGCTTTCATTGCTAAGGCGCAGCAAGTTGCTGGCTCACTGAGTTACTCTGACAGCGAGTCTGAGGACGACAACGAGGACAGTGCATCTAACCTTAAGGCAGTACAGCGCGTTCATATTATGCAGTCACCATGCATCGAAGCCTTCCATGGCCACATCCCCATTAGGCTGACCATTGACAGTGGGGCGACAGGTAACATGATAAGGGCAGCATGTGCGAGCAGACTGGGCCTTAAAGTCTATAGTAGTACACAGTCAGCTCGTCAGGCAGATGGCTCCTCACCATTGAAGGTAGTGGGGGAGACACGCACACACTTTCAGAGAGATGGTCACAAGCTCTTTTTCGACGGACTTGTGGTAGAGAACCTGGATTCTGACATTCTCGCTGGCATCCCCTTTATGGAATGTAATGACATCTCCATCCGCCCTGCTCGACATCAGGTCAGTGTGGGGTCTGACACATACGAGTATGGTGCCAGTCAAACGTATGGAGACAGACATGCCATTCGGCGAGCTCACGTACTCCGTGCCACCTCATCACATACTGTGTGGCCGGGGGATTTTGTCGAACTTGAGCTTCCAGCAGAACTAGCAAACATTAGCGACAAGCTTGCTGTTGAGCCGCACGAGGGCCGTACACACTGGTTTGCCCCATCATTGGTCGTAGGGGTATCCGGAAAAATCAGGATTCCCAATTTGACTGACGTACCGCAGGGGATTAAGAAACATGACCATGTATGCCGTGTTCGCATGACCTACGTTCCGGAGCCCCTAACTGAACAGGCCCCAATGGAGACTCCTCAGGCCACTGTTTGCAAGTCCAGTTCGCCCAGTTTAACACTATTCTCTGACCTTATCTCATTAGACCCCAATGGTATTATGACGGCAGACATCAGAGAAAAATTTCACGAGATTCATAGGAAATTTGATGAGGTCTTCAATCCGCAGTTTGGAGGCTATAATGGCGCTGCTGGCCCCTTCCAGGCGAGGGTAAACATGGGACCTGTCCAGCCACCGCAACGGAAGGGAAGAGTTCCTCAGTACTCCAGGGGCCAGTTACAGGAGCTGCAGGCTCAATTCGACGAGCTAGAATCACTAGGCGTTTTTCGAAAGCCTGAAGACATTGACATCGATGTTGAATATGTCAACCCATCATTTCTTATCAAAAAACCTAATGGCGGGTTTCGTCTCGTTACAGCTTTCGCCGATGTGGGTCGTTACAGCAAACCCCAGCCATCCCTTATGCCAAATGTGGACGCCACGTTGCGTCAGATTGCTCAGTGGAGGTATATTATCGCCACTGACCTCACCAAGGCGTTCTACCAAATTCCACTATCCAAAGCCTCCATGAAGTACTGCGGGGTCGTCACGCCATTTAAAGGAGTCCGGGTGTATGCCAGATGTGCCATGGGCATGCCTGGTTCAGAAACTGCGTTAGAAGAATTGACCTGTCGGGTACTCGGTGATCTCCTTCAACAGGGACAGGTGGCTAAGGTTGCTGATGACCTGTATTGTGGGGCTGACACTCTTGAGGGCCTTCTTGCAGTGTGGGAAAAGGTCTTAGTGGCTCTCCAGGCATGCAATCTGTGTTTAGCTCCCAGTAAGACTGTCGTTGCCCCGGTCCAGACCGACATATTGGGGTGGGTGTGGAGTCAGGGTACTATTCGTGCTAGTTCACACCGCATTGCAACATTGGCCTCGTGTGCTCCCCCTGCGACTGTTCGTGGCCTACGGTCCTTCATCTGTGCGTATAAAGTCCTAGCACGTGTTCTTAAGGGTTGTGCGTCGATCCTTGCTCCCTTCAACAATGTGGTCGCTGGGGGTGAGTCGACGGCTGCGATTGTGTGGTCAGATGAGCTTCTCCAGTGTTTTCATAAGGCTCAGCAGGCGTTATCTACTAGTTGCGCTGTGACGATACCGCGTCCTGATGATCAGCTTTGGATTGTCACTGATGGTGCTCTCAGGGATCCAGGGTTAGGCGCTACAATGTTCGTTACACGGGGGGAAAAGCTGCTGATCGCTGGATATTTTAGTGCTAAACTTCGTAAGAATCAGATTAATTGGCTTCCGTGCGAGATTGAGGCCCTGGCTATAGCTGCCTCCCTCAAACATTGCAGCCCATACATTATTCAGTCATCACAGAAGGCATGTGTGCTCACTGACAGTAAACCATGCGTACAGGCCTTTGAAAAGCTGTGCAGGGGCGAATTCTCTGCAAGCCTGCGAGTTACCACTTTCTTGTCCACTGCAAGCCGCTTCCAGGTCTCTGTTAGGCATGTCGCTGGGGCTGCCATTCTCCCGTCAGATTATGCTAGTCGTAATGCTGCTCAATGTGATAGTCCTTCATGTCAAGTTTGCAACTTCGTCCGTGAATCTATGGTCTCTGTGGTGTGCCGTACTGACGTCGCTGACATCTTGCGTGGAGCTCAAAAGGTACCCTTTGCCAATAGAGCCACGTGGGTGTCCATTCAAGCAGAGTGTCCGGACCTTCGTAGAGTGCACGCGCATCTTCGGCAGGGTACGCGCCCTTCCAAGAGGGTTACTAATGTTAAAGATGTGAAACGTTATTTGAACACTGTTACCTTGGCAAGAGATGGGCTTTTAGTCGTACGACGCAACACACCACTGTCGACCACCACTGAGTGCATCGTCGTTCCTAGGTCAGTGTTGCATGGTTTGCTTATGTCATTGCATATTAGGTTAGATCACCCCTCGGCACACCAGTTGAGACTCGTTATGGGCAGGTACTTCTATGCACTGGATTTGGAGGCTGCCGTCCGGCTTACTAGTAAGGGATGTCACCAATGTGCTTCACTGGCACAGTCCCCAGTGTTCGCAGTGGAGCAGTCCTGCTGCGATCCACCTGAGACGGTCGGGTCTACCTTTGCAGCTGACGTGCTTAAACGTGAACGTCAGCTCATCCTAGTCATTCGTGAGTGTGTGACATCCTTCACAGCTGCATTGTTGATTGATGACGAACGGAAGGAAACGTTGCGGGATGGTATCATACGTATGTGTATTAGCCTTCGTCCGCTCGATGGCCCCTTTGCCGTAGTTAGAACGGACCCAGCACCAGGTTTCTCAGCACTGGCCAAAGACGCAATGCTTGCCCAACACAGGCTGGCCATTGAGGTAGGCGATGCTAAAAATATCAACAAAAATCCAGTGGCGGAAAAGGCTATACAGGAGCTACAGGGCGAGATTTTACGTCTAGAACCACACTGCGGGGTCGTCACCCCCGTGTTGCTGTCGGTAGCTGTTGCTCAGTTAAATAGCCGTGTCCGGTCTCGTGGTATGTCCGCTCGTGAAATGCTGTTGCAGCGTGATCAGTTCTCTCTCGAGCAATTACCAGTGCGTGACCGGGAACTGATTTCAATGCAGCATGCACAACGCCTCGCTAACCACCCCCATAGTGTTAAGGCAAAAGCACCACGAAGTCGGGGTGCACCCAGACCAGATATTAGCCCGGGCGACCTTGTTTACCTTTATAGTGAACGCAATAAGTCCCGAGCTCGAAGCCGATATCTCGTGCTTAGATCTGACGGTACGTGGTGCAACATCCGCAAGTTTACAGGCTCCCAGCTGCAGCGTGCTTCTTATAGGGTCCGCTTATCTGATTGTTATAAAGTTGATTCTTTCCCAAGTGTCCTAGGTCATTGTGAAGACGGTGCAGCGTCTGAGAGTGAAGAGGAGTGTGAAGAGGAGGGCGGAGTGCCACTTAGCACTCCCTCAAGTGATCCAGATATCCCCCTGGCGATAGCAGAGCCTGCTTCACCTCCAGGGTCTGATGGCAGCGGACGTCAGGAGGATAGACAAGTGTCCCCGTCTTGTTTTGTGGAGGTTCCATGTCACGAGTTGGCCTCTCCATCAACTTTCCCGGTGCAGGTCCCACGGCAGTCTGCTCGTCTCCGTCGGCCTCCTGACAAATTGAAAGATTATGAGCTTCAGTAGATGGGCTGCCTTCGCCTGTATCCTTATTTTGGCTTAAAAGTATTTTCTTTGAGACGTTGCATTAGTGTTCTATGCAGCTCCGTGAGATATTCTGTGTGTATTACGGCACGAATGGTTCAGTCATCTTATCTTGTGTTGTCACATTCCACCTTTTTGTTTCCCTGTTTGTGTGTTTTTCAAGCTGGAAAAGAGGGCGTAGAATCTGGAGGAAAACGGGTGGCGCCAGGATGTGGAGTGTTACGTGGATCGTGACGTGTTCTGTGACGTGGAGCGGAGATGCGCTGACCCAGGCGGCGCATGCGCGAAAAGTTTTGTTGTTGATATACTTCCTTCGCCACTAAAGGCTTTACTAAACCAGTCTCTCGTGTCAGCGGTTCTCTGTACCTTATTATACACTGGCGCAGAGAATATTTGTTTTCAGTTTGAATCCGATCATTTAAAAGTACACACTTAAATGTTTATAAAGGTATATGGCTCATAAATGTGTGACAAGTATTCGCTGAGTTTTGTTTCAGTTTATAGACGTGCTCAAGAAAAAAAGTTCACCGCGACGGAGAGGCAGAACGCACAGCCTGTTTATTTTCTTTATTTTACAAAAGCACAATGTTTTGATTTGATTGTAAGTGGACACATACAAAAGTAAAAATATCACAGATTATTTTTTTATATTTCTTTTTTCTGTATGACCATAAATGACGGAGTAATTTAAGTTTATAGTGCTACAATGTGTAGAAAATCCAGCAAAACGCGCCGGCGCGTTTGCCGACCTCAGAGGTTTTAAGCTACGTTAAGTGTTTATATGTTATACTTACAGTATATAAGTATTGAGGGAAACCCTAGTATTGCAGCACATCGCCACGATATAAATGGTAAATGGTAAATGGACTGCATTTATATAGCGCTTTCACAGACCTATGGCCACCAAAACGCTTTACATAGCCTCACATTCACCCATTCACTCACTCATTCACACACCGACGGCGGTGCCAGCTCGTCGGGAGCAGCTGGGGTTAGGTGTCTTGCTCACGGACACCTCGACACTTGGTCAGGTGGAACCGGGGATTGAACCACCAACCTTTTTTGTAGACAATCTACATGAACCACTGAGCCACTGCCGCCCCTAAAAGATATAAAGTTGAGGCAACTAAACAACCAAGAGAATTATATGTCTGCCTCAAATGTAACATTGAATCTGTACATCCGCATCGGGGAACAACATTATAATCTCGTTCACGGTAGAGAAAGATGCATATAGCATCATATACATAAAACAGTATAATCACAAATACACGTATATTGCTGTAAATGAGTTTTATGAGTGAATGGCTTGCTCTAACCATTGCTGGTTTTCGTCAACAACACGAGCTTTTGCACCCCCTGCTGGTGAGGTCGACTAACAGCAGATGGAGAGTATGCTCGGCAATCTACTGCTTTTCCTGCAGTTCCTGGACGTCAATGTTAAATTTACTGTCGAAAAGCGAATTTGCAAAGCGAAATAAAATGGACCAAAAATTGCCTGTTGAATATTATAGGTTGTAGTTTTAAACAGTTTGAATATTTTGGAAGTGAAATTATGAAAAGTGAATATGGATTATTTAATTTTTAATAATGAAAATGTGTTTGAAATGTTTTAAATTGAAATATTTACAGCTTAAATATTCAACCATGTTGAATTTCACCCCATAAAAATGCAAGCCCTAAAAATAAAATGCAAGCATGGTTAATGCAATGCATATTTCTTTCAAGTAGTGCAATTCAACAGGCTTTTTTATATCACAAACATTTGGCATTATTTTACTTCCATAGTTCTGTACTCAATTAGTTCTGATTGGTTGTTGCAAACAGTGTGAAGTCACATATTTTCAGTTGCAGCACAAATGTTGTAATTAATTTATAATGGCTAAACCATCTCTCTCTTGATCTCTCTCTCTCTCTCTCTCTGTGTGTGTGTGTGTGTGTGTGTGTGTGTGTGATTTATTTTTTCCCCCTGATCAGTAGCAGATAGACGTAGTCCAGAATCTGATCATCCTAACAGTAAGTTCATTTATAATGCAAACTCTACATGTGGCTAAACAGCTGTGTCAACCTGAAACATTTGTGTTCATTTTATGAAACATTATGGGAAAATCAAGAAAGGTCTGTGAAAATATTATGCTTACGTAATATTCAGTGTTGTAACAGTGAGAACGCGATGACATCAGTTTAATTTTTTTACTTTAACTATTATGTTGTTCTAAAACTTTTTCTTTTGCTGCACACAAAACATTAAAACTGCTGCTTTTCCCATTAATTTATTTGTTTTTGTCCTAAAATTGGTGTCTCACTCAGGTGTGTCAAAGTCAGTTCCTGCATAGTTTGGCTCCAACCTTAATTAAATGCATAGTTTGGCTCCAACCTTAATTAAATGCATACTTTGGCTCCAACTTTAATTAAATGCATAGTTTGGCTCCAACTTTAATTAAATGGATAGTTTGGCTCCAACCTTAATTAAATGCATAGTTTGGCTCCAACCTTAATTAAATGCACCTGATCCAGTTAATCAGGTCCTTCAGGCTTAAGGCCCGGGTACGCTTTAGTTTCCACATTCAGTTGAGTGCGCAATAGGAATGGGCAAATGAAGCCTCATGAAGCACTGAGGCTTTCCCCTGAATGTTTCTGGAAAAGATTTGAAGCATCAAGAGTGTCGAAAACAGCGCCATCTTGTGGCAGGACAAATTTATTGCAGCCATGTTTATGAGCAGATGAGTGCGCAGCGCCGTTGTTTTATCCATTAAGCACAAGTAAAAGCCTGACAACACTAAATATTCAGTTTTCTGATAATAGAATTCACATATTAAAGTGTGGCAATAAATTAAATGTAACAACTATATTATTACTAATTATAAAAATACCAACAGAGTTGCTTGATGCAAGTAAATATTGGTCTAATTATTTTATGTTTTCAATGCTATTTATGTGTCAGAATATATGATCATGTAACATAGGCTGTAGGCTTATTTATATATATATATATAAAACATTTTTAGTAAATGGACTTAAACTTCCAAAATCCTGTAGAGTAGTGGTCTGGGTTCAAACATTCAGGTGACTGGAAAGAAAGTGAGGCTTCGTTATTCGTTGATCGCGTGTTTCTCTGAAAACAATACACGCTTCGGCACGGAGCTTCATGAGAAATTGCACTGCGTACTCGATACGCGCTTTGAAGCTTCAGTGTCAAATGTAACATCACTAGTGCGCAAGCTTTTCAAAGTTTACTCCTTTATCCTTCTGCGGAAATACGCATCTAGTGCATTTTCTTTTCACGGGAGTCACTCACACATGCGCTGTTGTAAGCTTACCGTCACATTACGCGGACGGAGCGCAGACACTGAATTCAGGTTCATTGAGGCACTTTTTCCCAGTCATCTCATCACCATCGTTTCCCGCGGTTAAGTCCGGAAAGCAGTTCTCTTACGAGAGGTTCTCTCGTATTGCGTAAGTAGCTTACGCTGCGGGAAAAGTCATCTTTTCTCGAGATATGAAGCTAAAAAATTATCCTTAATTTTTGTAATCTTGTCAACGCAGTGCAGCAGCACGCATACCTAGAGCAAGCTGTCTAGCGCTCTCATTGGTTGCCCTGCGGCAACTGCAGCAGCCTACCACTGAGCCGGGCGTGACGTCACGCCCAATGAGGGCGCTTGGCACCCTCACGCGTCACTGCCCGCCAGGAAGGGCGTGGCTAAGCGTATAAAAGAAGGCTCAGGGGCTGCTTTTCTCAGATTTTTGTCTCTTCAGCGAGCTCTCCGCATCGCTGGACTCTGAGGAAGCCGCCGTTGAAACAAGCGACTTGCAAGCCGAGGATTCGTCTGTGGAAGCCGGCCGTCTTCGCCGCCTTCAGCATCCCTGCCTGCTACGCTATCCGGCACTATATCCTTTTACCTTTATCATGCATTGCATTTCTTGTAAAGCTCCGCTCAGCGACAGAGACCGCCACGTCATCTGCGCCCTCTGCCTGGGTCCGGACCACGCAGCCCTCGCCCTCTCTTTGGGCGGCTGCCACCTGTGCGAAGAACTACCGATGTCGACCCTTTGGGCTCGTCTCGCTTTGTTCGACGCTCCCACTGCCTCTCCGTCTGCCTCAGAGGATGAAGCGGACGACGCCGCTATGGACAGCTGTTCTCTTCTGGCGTCGGACAGCGAAGAGTGGTCGGGTTCTCACTGCTCTTCCACACAGGAGTCTGGCCCGTCCCGCACCAGTGTGGATGCAGAACTTCTCCGCCTCCTCACCAAAGCAGTCGAGCGTTTGGGTCTCGACTGGTCTCCACCGGAGGCGCCCGCGCCCAACAGACTCGACGGGTGCTTCCTGCCTAGCCGCCGCCATGCGCCCGCCTCTAGGTCAGCACCTTTCCTGCCTGAGCTCCACACCGAGCTCTCGAAGTCTTGGAGCGCCCCGTATTCCGCCAGACTCCGCTCACCGACCTCCTCGGCTCTCTCCCAGGTGGACGGGGCCGTCGAAAAAGGTTACGTGCAGATCCCTCGGGTCGAGGAAGCTGTGGCGACGCACCTATGCCCGCCATCCGCCAGATGGCGCTCGAAGTCTGCCCTGCCGTCCAAGCCCTGCAGGACCACGTCAGCTCTGGTCGGCCGCGCTTTCGCCGCCTCCGGCCAGGCTGCTTCCGCCCTGCACTCCATGGCTGTGCTTCAAGTTCTCCAGGCCGACCTCCTCCGCGAATTGGATGAGAAGGGCCCAGATCGAGCTGCTTTGTCTGACCTGCGCAGCGCGACAGATCTCGCGCTCCGCGCCACAAAGACCGCTGCACAGGCCGTTGGTAGAGCGATGGCCGCGCTCACGGTCACAGAGAGACACCTTTGGTTGACGCTGGCGGACATGAGCGAGTCTGAGTGCTCCGTCTTTTTGAATGCCCCGCTCTCTCCCTCCGGTCTATCCGGACCAGCAGTCAGCGGCATTGTGGACCGCTTCTCTGAAGTACAGAAGGCGTCGCAGGCTATGAACCTCTTCCTGCCCCGCCGTTCGAGCTCCGCCGCAGGCCGCTCTCAAAATCAGCCTCCTGCACGCAGCTCGTCGCAGCGCTCTGCTCAGCCCCCGTCTTCGCAGCGACGCCAGGGCGGCCGCCCGCGATCTCGCTCAGCCAACCGCCAAAGTCCGCCTCCCCCCCGGGGACCCCAGCCCAAGATAGCGCTCAAGCCTGAGCCCGCAAAGTCCTCCTAGCAGCCGCAAGGAGGAGAAGATGGTTGAGTCCCGCTCCGACCGGACCGCCATCAAAGCGCCCAGCTCTGTCAGTCCCCTTAGCAAAGGCTACTGCAGCAGCTTACACCGCAGCCAACGAGCCAGTAATACAACTCTCTCGCGCGCCGCCCCACCCTCTCTGATGCAGGTTCCCTGTCCCGCGCAGTGCGGCGATCTGAACCCAGAGACTATTCGACCCCTGGCAATGCATGCAAAAGCATGGCAGGATAGCGCGCTAGACAGCTTGCTCTAGGTATGCGTGCTGCTGCACTGCGTTGACAAGATTACAAAAATTAAGGATAATTTTTTGGCTTCATATCTCGAGAAAAGATGACTTTTCCCACAGCGTAAGCTACTTACGCAATACTCGTTCCCTCTTCTAGAGAGAACAGAGGTTACGTTAGGTAACCGATACGTTTTCGAGTACGATAAGTAAATTACTGAAGCGGTAGTTTTTTCTAATTATAAGTTGTGTTTTTCGTTTCATGTGTCACACAGTAATACTCAATCTACAGGTTATTAAGTGCTGTAACACATCCTGAAGTTTGGCTTGTCAGAGTTTTTCAGTATAAAAGTAAATTGGGTTTAAATGTCAGGAGTTCCTGTCGGGACGAAAGTAACTATAGCTATAGTGAAAACAAGTGTTTCTTTTGTCCCGCTGCTAATGTGGTGACTTTCTGTGTGTTGCAGCATTTATTAAAACATGTTTATGTCATATTATACCAACAGAATATGGCAGGAGTGAGGGTCAGAAAGACAGATAGAGGTCTGATTCAGCCAGATGTTTGGGCGTTTAAAGCTTAAGTCACATTTAAATCAGCTGATTTCTGTCTCACCATTTTTTTCCCCTCAATCTTGTTTCCATTTACCTATAGTCACATTTAGGTTTTAGCCATACCTTGTAGCTTTTCGGTCAGGGGATCTCTGGATAATCCGTAATTCGTTTGTAATTATAAAACGAAAATTCCGTTTTTCTGTTTTTTGTTTCAAAACGAAAAACCAAATAACCGTTTTTGGTGTCAGAATCAAAAAACGAAAAACCAATTAAAAACGGCCCGTTTTTCGTTTTTGGCAATCACTTTATCGTTATTCCTTTTTGAACAAAGAATGAAGAGAGTCTTTGAACTTCAGTCAATTCGTTTTTCGTTTATAAACCAAAAACGGAAGTCACCCCTTTATTCGTTTTTTGAAAAAAAACCGAAAAAACGAGATTTCGGTTTGATTTTTCGTTTTTTAGTTCACAGGCAAAAAACGAATAAATGACTTCAAAATTCGTTTTCCACATGTGGGCGGCCTGACACGCCCCCTTCCGCCGATTGGTCAAGCAAGTCTGAGCATGTGACCTCATCAGTTGTCGCTCAGGTCAAAATAATAGTCCTCTACTATGGCTACAGATTCTTAAACTGTACAGGGCAGGTCCTATTGGGCTTTCTTCTGTGCAACTTTACGCGTTTCACAGAAATCTTTACATCAGAAATATTAATTATTAGTCTGCCACCAGCCTGTTTTATTTAGCTGTGTGTGGTGAAGCTGCGCTTGACAGCGCCGAGCGGGAGAGGCTCACTGACCAATGTTCAGTCAGCAGTCAGAACTTTTCTTTTAGACGCTCCGTTTTGCCACGGGATGGTGATTGCAAATACTGTAATGCCAATCGGCTGAGGGTGGCTACCGATGATGATGGTGAAATACATTTTTACTGAAACTGTAATCATATCATGAGAATGAGACAGATGATTGACAGGACGATAGCGGAGGCAATTAAAGGCGCAAGATAACTTCTGTTAACAAAAACATAAATAAAAAAGTGTTTAATATAAGTGACATTGTCTTTGTTTGATTGTTTTTAATCAAATAATTGTGAACCACAAACTGAGCCTTCCAAATATATTTTATTTATTTGTTATAATATGGGTATTCTATAATACAGCATAAATAAAAACAAACACATGTAATATGTATGCCTATAGGCAAAACACCACAGTTTTTTGGTTTTGTTTGTGTAAACTTTTATCCACAACCATATTTCTTCATGGGCTCCACGCCAGGGGTCACATCAGCACCCCTATACTTCCCATGGTACTAACTGTAATTAACAGTATGCTGACCCAGTTTATATGTAAAATCTTTGGTATATGTAATCTATATGTAATATCTAAAAACACTTTACAGTGTGATGGAAATAAACTTTTCTTAAAGCGTGTTGTATATCACCATAGATTTATTGACTCCCTTCTACTGTAATAGACAATTGTCCTGCAGAATGAAGAGGTTTTTTGTAAGAAAAACATTGCGAGCAAATGTCGAATTGTTGTTTGAAATATAAATCAACAACGTAAGAGGCTTTAGGCTGTCTGATTAACTCTGTATGAACAAACACCCAGCTTTGCAGTATAGGTGGCACAGAAGCAGCATCTGACCCTGCATTTAGATGTACATTACACACTGTCTAATGCAGCTCAAAGGAGGCACTGTGAATCAATTTCATTCTAAGAGGCTATTAAATGTGAAGTGACAACATGAAACACTACTTTCAATATATTAAAAAACACCAGTAGTTGGTGGCAAGTCAGCCTGATAATGATTGAATACCAATTTACTCCTCACAATAAGCAGATTACATAATTATACCATGAAAAAAAAAAAAAAAAAAAAAAAAAATATATATATATATATGGCAGGATCACTTACTGGTGGAACCCAAACTGAAGTCCAGTCCTGGCTGTATAATCAAACAATAAAAACGAAGCACAATAAAATCAAGAACATTTATTGATTCCACAGGAACTTGGTCCAGTTTCCCCCATTTTTACTAATAACTAAATTCAGAGGACAGTAAGGCAAACTATTAAGCATGAACTCGAACAGGATCAATTAAGATTTTCAAAGCATTTTGGAACTCTTCTTGGTGGAAATTGACAGCACGTTCAAAAAGAGATAATGCATCATGCTGCAGTAGCATTATGGGGTGCAAGCTGTGCGTCAACAAATGGGAGGCAACATCTACACAGTGCCCTAAATGCCGCTCCGAAGAGTACATCATCACTGAGGCTGCGGGTCTCTCCAGTGCCCTGGACGCAACTAAAAATGTTGTTTAATTTTCAATTCAGTGTTTCAACGAGTGTTTGTTTTTATTTATGCTGTATTATAGAATACCCATATTATAACAAATAAATAAAATATATTTGGAAGGCTCAGTTTGTGGTTCACAATTATTTGATTAAAAACAACAAAAACAATCAAACAAAGACAAAGTCACTTATATTAAACACTTTTTTATTTATGTTTTTGTTAACAGAAGTTATCTTGCGCCTTTAATTGCCTCCGCTATCGTCCTGTCAATCATCTGTCTCATTCTCATGATATGATTACAGTTTCAGTAAAAATGTATTTCACCATCATCATCGGTACCCACCCTCAGCCGATTGGCATTACAGTATTTGCAATCACCATCCCGTGGCAAAACGGAGCGTCTAAAAGAAAAGTTCTGACTGCTGACTGAACATTGGTCAGTGAGCCTCTCCCGCTCGGCGCTGTCAAGCGCAGCTTCACCACACACAGCTAAATAAAACAGGCTGGTGGCAGACTAATAATTAATATTTCTGATGTAAAGATTTCTGTGAAACGCGTAAAGTTGCACAGAAGAAAGCCCAATAGGACCTGCCCTGTACAGTTTAAGAATCCGTAGCCATAGTAGAGGACTATTATTTTGTTGAACAGACCTGAGCGACAACTGATGAGGTCACATGCTCAGACTTGCTTGACCAATCGGCGGAAGGGGGCGTGTCAGGCCGCCCACATGTGGAAAACGAATTTTGAAGTCATTTATTCGTTTTTTGCCTGTGAACTAAAAAACGAAAAATCAAACCGAAATCTCGTTTTTTCGTTTTTTTGAAAAAACGAAAAAACGAATAAAGGGGTGACTTCCGTTTTTGGTTTATAAACGAAAAACGAATTGACTGAAGTTCAAAGACTCTCTTCATTCTTTGTTCAAAAAGGAATAACGATAAAGTGATTGCCAAAAACGAAAAACGGGCCGTTTTTAATTGGTTTTTCGTTTTTTGATTCTGACACCAAAAACGGTTATTTGGTTTTTCGTTTTGAAACAAAAAACAGAAAAACGGTATTTTCGTTTTATAATTATAAACGAATTACGGATTATCCAGAGATCCCCTGACCCTTTTCCACCTCGAAATACCGCAGTGAACATGGCTGTGAACGACTTTTGCAGATTATGTGAAGTAAATCTATGCATCCACGGTACAATCAGCGTCCACGTCACGGCTCTCAGCCCGCCCTCTGTTCGTTGATTGGCCGGCTGTTTTCAGGCCGGAGGAAAACGGAAAGCTATTACGCTGTCTCAGACTGACTACAGGAGCGAAATGAAATTGAGCGGAAGTAAGAAGTCTGACGTAGTCAGGCTATGAATTTGCAGGGTTTCCATCCAGATGTTTTTAAGCACATTTTAAATGTATGCATAAAAACAGCTGGATGGAAACATGACTATTGTTACATTATGTTGAAAATTTATATTATGCTAATTAAATGTAATTTTCATATTTTTCATTTTGAAAAAACATTTTATAAAACAGATTGACATTGCCAAAAAAAAAAAAAATTCTAAACAATTCAAGTTTGTACAGTTGGGTTACTTATGAAACATTGCTGAAACTGAAATTTAAAATGAAAATGTAAATTAACTATTTTTTTTGCAAAGATAAAGGCAAAAATATGTTTGCAGTTACATGTTAACAAGGTCATGCTCAGGTATATTTAGGCAAAAAAAAAAAAAAAACAAGAGTAGCACAAAAAAATCTAGCTTGTATATTGTTGTGTTACTTTCGTCCCACCTGACAGGGTCGAAAGTAACATGAGCAGTCTTAAGACGAGACACCACTGGTGAATAGGGTAAAAGTATTTTAACTAGCAGATATCACCATGAAACTTTCCCAGTTGATTACATTAAGATGAGAAAAAAATGTATTACAAGTTTTCTGTAATTTAATGTTTAAATATGCAAATTAGGCAATATCTAATTAAATATGTGCTATTTTGCATATATTTTAAAAAATGAAATCTGAGTATTGCATAAAGCCAGGTTAAAAATGATTTTTTCATTGTGTTCACATATTAGATGGGAAAAAAATGACGGAGGGATTTATGGATATCTACTTTTGTTATCCTGTAAATCAGAATATACTGTCAATAGCGTTAAAAAATTATTTTCACCATGTTTTTTTGGAATAAAATGTTATATAAATCAGGCTAGGAATAATATATTTACAAATCCCTCTGTATATGTCTTCATAATATAACTAGGTACAAGACTGGAGAGTGTGGTGTATATCGGTGCGACTGAAGTAGAGATTTCAGACTTGGAGAATGAGAGAAAAGTCATTTTGAGAAACGGGCTTTAAAGATTTATATCAGCCAATGAGATTGCGCATTCAGCCCTTTTACAAAAACAACGTTTTTGCCTGCCGTGTCTCGCATTAAGTTTAAAGTGAAATCATACTGAAGTCGTTCTACATTTTTACAAAATAGCACCTGGTATTGATAGACCACACTTGTGAGTGACTGACCATTGTAGTGGGAAAATTAGATTTTCATTGATTTTCAGTACAACAGTTTTAATCATATATAAGTCTGTATGGGAACAGAGAACGTGCTGTGATTAATGTTTTGTACTAGGGGGAGTGAGCAGGACACAGAGAAGCAACTGGGCAGAGGACCTCTGACCCCTAAGGTCAGAGGTGAGTTATTCTGGAAAGGTCTAGGGACCTGATGGAACACATAAGGTCCAAATACAGTAATGGTTTAGGAGTCTTTTTCTGTCCATGGAAGGTGGAACAAAGCAACAACCTTGAAGATAGAACAGTATAAAACCGCCCTGCTTCTCTGCTGTGTTGTCTCACTTGCCCGACAGTGTGCGGTACTGTGACTTCTGTGTGGCAACTGGGCCTTTTCTTGCAAGAATAAATACTTTTTTAATGATCATATGATTCAGAGTGTCTCTTACGCAGTGATGAATGTTTAATGAGAAATTTTTGCCACAACACTGACCACAGCAAAAATATATCTATGTCTAAAACATCATCTTTTCAAATTATGTTTTTCTGAAAAATGGTACTTTCGCCACAGCTGAAGAAGAAGCAGAAACAAGCGATGGAAGCACTGCTGACGCACATGTAAAATAACACAATCATCAAAACTGGCTTCGTTCAACAGGCCATTTGATTATTCCATCAAAATTGATTATTTTGTCTAAATGCCCTTAATTCTTGTAGTGATTAACTTGTCATTGCAGTAATTTTGCAGGCACAAATGTTTTTTGAGACATCCAGCTGCAACACGATCTAGCTGGAAATCAGCATGTTGCTTCAGAATTTTTGTGTCAAAGCAATTGACCACAGAATCACATCAATTTTTCTTCAGCCTTTTATTTTTATATCCTTCACAATCTGTATGAATTTAAGTCCCAGAATGTCCAAGAAGCTCATTTTCATAAAATGAACGTGGACACTGATTTTCAAATTCATTCTTCAAAATTAACGAAAAGCCACCAAAGTACCGTAAAACTAGTCCATTCAGCTCTTGGCCTAAATTCAAAGAATTCTGACACAGACATTAAAAGACAAAAACAAAAATAAAAAAACTCAGATGTCAGCTGTTCGCGAATGTAAAATCTCTCATTCAGCTGATCACAATGAAACCATAACTATGACAGTTTTGAGAGAGTTTTAAGGCAAGTTTTTATTTACTTTGGATGTTGTCATTGAATTATTTGTAACATGATCATTATAATCCGAACATTTATTCTGAAATTACGCTGTAGTTTCACATATTTACTGGTGACAAACCAAAAATTGAATTCGTCAATCACACAGATCATGTGATGCTGCTAGTCCTTCATCAGTGAGATACTGTACAGTAACCAAATAAAACACAGATTTTTTTATAATAATATACTTAACATGTTGTGTATTATTCATCATTAAAAGTTTTCCTCACAAAATAAACTGCTCATGCAGAGAAAAACTATCCTGTATATCAGGGGCGGCTGGCCAACAGAGGGCGCTATGGCCTAAACCTTTTAAAATTGGCATTAAATAATTACTGACCTTTTCACAGAGCACTGGTATCCTGCAGTTTGTATTGTGTTTGGGTGGTTATTATTATTATTAATAATAATAATATTAAAAATGATTTTTATTGATATAGCGCCTTTCCAACACCCAAGGTCGCTTTACAAAGATGGGTTAAGGCAGTGGCTCTCAGATTGGGTGCGTGAGGTGAAAGAAGGGGGTACGTGATTTAATTCTACTCCACCTTAAAATAACATTAAAACTGAGCCTGTATTTCCAGAAGGTAAAATGCTGTGAATAGTGACATCTGATCAAATTACCTCATCTTTTGCAGTCAAAACTGACTGCGCAGTATTCACACAAGCAGCGAGCATCGTTTGCGTGCCGATTATGCTGTCTTGGAAAAGCGCATTATATTGCCGTTCTCGACCATGTACCTTTTTGAAAGTGGGTATTTAGCACATACTAGCACAAAGAGCAAATATAGACAGACACAGATCTCTGTGCATAGAGATTGATTTAAGATTCAAACTCTCTTCGATACAAAAACATACCCTGTGTGAGTTCCAGTGTTTAATGTTGATCACATTATACAAATATCCACACGATTTCAGAAAGTAATACAGAGGTCACTTACAAAGTTAGGTTAAAGATACAAACAAAGAGGGATTCAAACAAACAACATATAACGTAGAACTACAGACTGTGAGCTGAGGAGTAATATTCAGAGAAAAAAAAAAGTGATGTTAATTTTTTTTATTCTTTTTTTAATGACAAGCTTGGAAGCTTGACGGATGTCTTGAGGAAGAGCATTCCACAACCTGGGAGGAGCCACTACGCTGAAAGACCTGATGGCTCCCATGATTACCAAACTATTGAAACTGACTGAATATGGCACAGCCCCACCTAAGATATTTAATTAAATAATTGTATAAATTATTTATCTAAATAATTAGATAAATAATTGTTTTCTACATATTAAGTAATTATACTGACCATGTAGACAGTCATTACTAACATAAATAAAATGCAGAACTTTACCATGCATCTTAATGACAGAAATCTACATGGGCAATTACTCAATATTTGGTGACAGAAATTGTGCACAGAAACTTAAAATAACCCTGTTCACTCTGATCCGTGATAACGACTAAAAATGGTGTATTCTGCTGCCAGGCCAGTAGATGGCGATGTCACTTTGTAAAGAAACACTATGAGCCTATAAACTGAAAACGTAACACGCATGATGTCACCGTTTTCACAAATTTGTAGTTTACACAGAGACGATAAGGGTGTCGTTTTCAAAACCCCATTTTCAAAAGTTTGCATTTTCAAATGATAGGCCAAAACGCATACGTTTTCCATTTTTAGTGGAAAACGATGTCATGTAAACAACTTCTTAAACAGTAAAAATTAGATTTTTTTTATTCTTAATTTTATGTAATCTAATCTAACCCTTTAAATCCGACCAAACAGCCATATGCCTAAAGTGCAACTTATGCAACTTATGACGTCAAAGTAGCATAGTGCATCATCATGGCATAGCATAAATATCAGCAGTGCGCCGCATTACTCGCATAATGTTTGTTTGGTCGGAAGCTAATTATTTTACTTGATAACGTGTTAAAGGAGCATTTCATCAGTGTGGAACATGGATCTTTATTGAAAGTGGGTCATATATGTAGTCGAAATGTCAAATAAATTTCAAATTTGGTGCCTTCTTGACCGAAGAAAGACAGAAAGTAACTTTAGGGCGCATTTGTATGAAAGACAACAACTCCCACAATGCACCACATTGTACAGCTCTGCAAGCCACTCCCACTAATCCAGAACAGTGCATATCTGCCTATCAGAGAAATCACTCTTCCGTCTACAAGGCACACAAAATGTCTAGTTACTCCTCGTTCGAAATGAAATATTTCTTTCGAAATGGTGAATTATTGCATGGTACTGGGATGTTCAGTCAGATGCGGTGCGAAACTAGGATAGTTCTCAACACAAACGTCCGTGTCCTCGTCTTATTCAGAGATTTCGTCCAGGAGAAATTGGCATCGTTGAAATTCTTTGCAGCAGACGGACTCTATCTCTGTGTCCATAGGCGCACAGTGAGAGCACAGGCACCACCAGTCCGCCCCAGCTCAAGCCAGTCCGGGCTCCTCATATCATATTACCTTCCGCCATTGTCTAGGGATCAGAGGTGGTCCCATTTGGGACTTCTGAGTTTGTAAGAATAAACTCGGCAGAATTAGATCACTAGAAAACCTGTCCTTCTATAGATAAGAGCCGGCCTGTAAGAGACCTTGGAAAAGATATAAAGGCTCTGTTTTTCTCTCCCTCGTTGTCGCACTTGTTCCTCAGACTGTACTGGTGACTTCTGTGTGGCAACTGGGCCATCTTGCAAGAATAAACTACTTTTTAATGATCATTTGAATTTCAGTGTCTCTTACGCAGTTGATGAGTGTTTAATGAGATTTTTGCCACAACAACGCAAAATGGCGATTTTTGCGTCATTGTAAGCAGGAACTGCAACACTGAAATCCTTATTTCTCCCGTCTCAGGGGACAATGAGGGAATAATGCACGACCATTCAAAAATGTGACTGGGTTTCTAATGATACAAGGCTTGATGCAAATGGGTGAAGTATCCCTTTAAATATGAATATTTTTCTTACACAAACTCATCGCTTTGCTTCAGAAGGCCTTTATTAACCCGCCGGAGCCTGTGGAGCACTTTTATGATGGATAGATGCACTAACCTGACATCGCTAGCTTTTGTTATTAGTACTACTAGCACAAAACGCTAGTAATTCGCTAGCCTGTTAACGCGCCACCTGTGCGCTCAGCTATTTTTATTTATTTATTTTTCTCTCACGCGTCCGCGCCTTTGAGTTCATAAAAAGCTCAGGTGAGTAAGAATCAGTCAACAAACACGGTGAGTAATGTCTTGTCCTGTTATTGTCACCTGCACTTCATGTCACAGGTTTAGCATAGCCTTCTCTGTCGGCAATATAGGATTTATATGTGATAAATGTAAGGAGACAGTTAGGTTGACAGAGAAGATTTCAGAATTAGAAACACGCATCCAAACTTTAATTGAGGATAGTAAGAGTGCTAGTGCTTTAGATGTTTTGGATGCGCATAGCATAGTGAACACTTTACATGAGTCGGTTCCAGCTGAAGTAGAGCCTGTGCAGCCGGGCAAATGGGTGACAGTGAGGGACCGCTCTAGTCGCGGATCAAAAAACCACTCTTCTGTTCCGATTACCATAGCAAATCGATTTGCCCCGCTCAGTGAAACACCCACTGAGAATGATTGTGCCCTAGCTATTGGCGATTCTATCACACGGAACGTGAAAATAGAGACACCAACCACCATAGTCACATGTTTGCCGGGAGCCAGAGCGCCTGACATCAAAGCAAATTTAAAAGTGCTGGCTAATGCTAATCGTAAATTCTCTAAGATCATTATTCATGTCGGCACTAATGATGTTCGACTCCGCCAGTCGGAGATCACCAAAATTAATATTAAAGAGGTGTGTGAACTTGCAAGTACGATGTCAAGGACTGTAATCTGCTCTGGCCCCCTTCCTGTTCGCAGGAGTGATGAGATAGTTAGTAGATTGTGTTCTCTTAATGGTTGGCTGTCTAAGTGGTGTCCGCTTAATAATATAGAATTCATAGACAATTGGAAAAGTTTTTGGGGCAAACCTGACCTGTTGAAAAGAGATGGTATTCATCCCTCCTGGGATGGTGCTGCTCTTCTCTCTAGTAATATGGCTCATACAGTCTTAGAGCTCAAACATGACAATCTGGGGCTCAGGTCAGGAAGCAGACAGACTGGCTAAACCAACCGTCTGCTAGCGGCCTCGCGTCACCAAGGTCAGATAAATCCTATCACATAGAGCCTCTTTCACCTAGCTATCATCATATAGAGACTGTGTCTGTTCCCCGAATTTGGAAATCCAAAAAACGTTTAAACCCATCTAAGGTTAAAAATTTAATTGATGTTCAACAAATAAAAAACAGCTATATTACAGATGAGCAAATGCTAAAGCTTGGGTTGCTGAATATTCGATCGCTTACTTCTAAAGCACTCGTTGTTAACGATATGATTTCAGATAATAACCTAGATGTGCTGTTTTTGACAGAAACCTGGCTAAAACCAAACGATTACATTACTTTAAATGAATCAACGCCGCAAGATTACTGTTATAAACATGAGCCTCGTCTGAAACGCAAAGGGGGTGGTGTTGCTGTAATTTATAGTAATAGTTTCAAAACCACTAAGAAATCAAGTTTTAAATAAAATTCTTTTGAAGCATTGGTGCTTAATGTAAAAATATATAGTGTAAACGATAAATCACGTTTGAGATTTATGCTGGCTACTGTATACAGGCCACCAGGGCACCATACAGACTTTATCAAAGAATTTGCGGACTTTCTATCAGAATTAATATTGACTGCAGATAAAGTACTAATTGTTGGTGATTTTAATATACACATCGATAATGAAAAAGATGCATTGGGATTGGCATTTAAAGACATTGTAAATTCAATTGGAGTTAGACAACACGTGTCAGGACCTACTCATCGTCGTAATCATACTCTAGATCTAATATTATCACACGGAATAGATGTTGATGCCGTTGAAATTCTGCAGCAGAGCGATGACATCTCAGATCATTACCTAGTCTCGTGTAATTTGCATTTAGCCAAGGCTGCAAAGCCGACTCCGTGTTTCAAATATGTGAGACCTATCACTTCTGCCACTAAAGATTGCTTTATTAATAATCTTCCTGATCAGTTTCATCATCTCAGCATCCCAGATAGCTTAGAAGAACTGGATATTGCAACAGAAACTTTTAACTCTCTCTTTTCCAGCACTTTAGACACAGTTGCTCCGTTGCGCTTAAAGAAGATTAAAGAAAATAGTCCAACGCCGTGGTACAACGAGCACACTCGGGCCCTTAAGAGAGCAGCCAGAAAAATGGAGCGCAACTGGAAGAAAACAAAACTAGATGTATTTCGCATTTCATGGAAGGAGAGCTCAATTACTTACAGAGAGGCTTTAAAAGCTGCTAGATCTGCTTATTTTTCAACCCTATTAGAAGAAAATAAACATAATCCTAGGTATTTATTTGAAACAGTGGCTAAACTAACGAAAAATAAAGCTTCAAGCACCGAAGTTTCCAAGCAACACAGCAGTAATGACTTTATGAACTTCTTCACTTATAAGATTGATAATATCAGGGACAAAATTATAACTATGCAACCGTCTACTACAGTATCGCATCAGGCAGTGCATTGTAGTCTCCCTGAGGAAAAATTTGATTCATTCGTTGCTATAGGAGAGGAAGAATTTACTAAACTCGTTAAATCATCTAAATCTACAACATGTATGTTAGACCCTATACCGACTAAGCTACTGAAAGAGATGCTCCCAGAGGTCATAGATCCTCTTCTTAATATCATTAATTCATCTTTGTCTCTAGGATACGTACCAAAAACCTTTAAGCTGGCTATGATTAAACCGCTTGTTAAAAAAAGGCAACTTGATCCTACAGAATTATTCAATTACAGGCCGATCTCGAATCTACCTTTTCTGTCAAAGATATTAGAAAAGGCAGTCTCTTCACAACTGTGTTCCTTTCTTGAAAGAAATGATATCTGCGAGGATTTCCAGTCCGGATTTAGACCGTACCATAGTACTAAGACAGCTCTCGTTAGAGTCACAAATGATTTGCTCTTATCATCCGATCGTGGTTGTGTCTCGCTATTAGTGTTACTCGATCTTAGTGCTGCATTTGACACCATTGACCACAACGTTCTTTTAAATAGATTAGAACATTATGTTGGCATTACGGGAAATGCACTAGCATGGTTTAAATCATACTTATCTGACCGTTATCAGTTTGTAGCAGTAAATGATGAGATGTCTCATCGATCACAAGTTCAGTATGGTGTACCACAAGGCTCAGTACTAGGACCGCTGCTGTTCACTCTGTACATGCTACCATTAGGAGATATCATTAGGAAACATGGCATTAGCTTTCACTGTTATGCCGATGATACTCAGCTCTATATTTCTTCAAAACCTAACGAAACTTATCAATTCACAAAATTAACGGAATGCATAGCGGATATAAAAAATTGGATGACTCGTAATTTCCTACTTCTAAATTCTGAAAAAACAGAGTTTCTAATTATTGGACAAAAAACTTCCTCACGTAATAACCTAGAATACTGTCTAACACTTGATGGCTGCTCTGTTAAGTCTTCGTCGTCGGTTAGGAACCTGGGTGTGCTCTTTGATACCAATCTTTCATTTGAAAGTCATCTGTAAAACTGCATTTTTCCATCTTAAAAATATATCTAAATTACGCCATATGCTCTCATTGACAAATGCGGAACAATTAGTTAATGCGTTCATGACCTCAAGGCTAGATTACTGTAATGCTCTACTGGGTGGTTGCCCTGCACACTTAATAAACAAACTAGCAGCTCGAGTTCTTACCAGAACCAGGAAGTATGACCATATTAGCCCAGTTCTGTCATCACTGCACTGGCTCCCTATTAAACATCGCATAAATTTGAAAATATTGCTGATTACTTACAAAGCACTAAATGGTTTAGCTCCACAGTACTTGAGCGAGCTCTTAACGCATTATAGTCCGTCACGTCTATTGCGATCTCAAAATTCCGGCCAGTTGATAATACCTAGAATATCAAAGTCAACTGCTGGCGGTAGATCCTTTTCTTTAGCACCAAAATTCTGGAACAGTCTTCCTACCATTGTCCGGGAAGCAGACACACTCTGTCAGTTCAAAGCCAGATTAAAGACACATCTCTTTGACCTAGCATTCACATAATACATTATAGACTTCTATAATTTAATGTTAGGCTGCATAGATTAGGTCAGCCGGAACCGGGAACACTTCCCATAAATCCTGATGTACGCGTTACATCATGAGAAGAATGGCATCTACGCTAATTTTAGTGTCTGTGTTTATCCCAAGGTTTTCCTGCAGCCTGCCGGATCCAGGCCGTATCCAGATCTGACGAAGGACCTTCGCCTGGACCGATGACAACGCAGTGCTGAAGTGCCAACTAGTCTCTCCCTATGGAGGATCCCTCTACCACTATACAGATAAGGCGTTGTCGGGAAATTTCGTTTCGCGTTCCTACCCCAAAGCAACAAAATAAAATAAAATTCTTTATCAAAATTTATAAGGAAAGACAAGTACTTTGTTTAGGCTTGGCTTGTAGGGAATTCCAAACCTGCGTATTTTCAAATGCACATATCTATAGAACTCATTCTAAATGCACATATGAACGCCATCAGTGTTTCTCACAGGTTCGTGTTTAAAGTCTGTGTAGAGGGAATGGTGTCGTCTTAGCGGCCCCTAATTTAATAACAAATGATCATTGCGACGGAAGCAAATCAATCAAAACTAACTTTAGATGGAAATAACTTAACTCTGCTGTAAAGCCGAAACAATCTCTGTTACCTTAAATTATACGCTTATCTCTGTAAAGCTGCTTTGAAACAATCTACATTGCTAAAAGCGCTATATAAATGAAGATGACTTGACTTGACTTGAATAGTAGGAGAAAGCTGAATAGTAGGAGAAAGCTGAGTAAGTAACCATCCTCCTTTTCCCGGACTTGTCCGGCGGGCGAGATCGTTCAAAATGTACGGGATTCAGCTTTTGCTTTCTGCGGTCGCCATTGTTTACATGCACACCTTTTGTTTCAATCTAACTGAATTCATTCCGATTGGTGAATTTGAATGTAGTGTTTACATGAACGTTAAACAAGTGATCGGTTGATGTGCGTTTTACCATTGCTAAGAAAAATTCCCGCTCCTCCGTGAGATATGCGAGACCCGGCGCGTCTCAGTAATGACGCCACCGGCCTCGCGCTGTTCTCCCGCGGCCGTCAGCCTCGTCCTGCTCGCCACAGTAAACATTAACATGATGAATGAATGGCGACTGTAGAACGCAAAAGCCGAATCCCGGACATTTTGGACGATCTCTAAATCCCTCGCAAACTCATCACGTAGGCTAGCTTTGTTGTTTTAAACTGCGCACTCTTACCGGTAGGCGTGGCCTCCTGAGACAGCGAAGCAAGTGCATTCTGGGAGTTGTTGTCTTTCATCCACATAAGCCAAAAATACATTTTCTGGCTTTTCTCAGTCTAGAAAGCTCCAAATTCAAAAATTTCTTCACATTTCTTCTACTTAAATGACATATTTTAAATACACATTCATCTTCCCAGAGGTGAAGTATCCCTTTAACGTTACCTGATTTTATTCAACATTTTATTACAAAAAAAAAAAAAAAAAATGGAAATGTATTTTTTGATTTATGGAGTGATAAAAAGAGAAATTCAAAATCCCCTCTGTAAAAACCTTTGACTCTAATATGTGAACAACAACAAAAACGAAACAAGACTTTTGTTATACATTTACATATTTAAACATAACATTTCCGAAAACTTATAATACAATTTTTTTTGTTGCAATTTTAATGTAATCAATCAGCTGGGGAAGTATTGGGATATCTATTAGCTATTTTTGTTTACCCTTTTCACTCTTGCCTTAAGAGCGTGAAACTTTTATAATGTATGCAAATATGGTTGAGTGAAGCATTTCCTATCTGATTGGCTGATAAAGTAATGGTCCCGCCTCCCGTACTGGAAAGAGGATTCCTATTGGATAGTTAATTGTCATTCAGGTGAAGCTATGGATTTGAGCGGTCACACGAATATTCCTCAGTTGAAAACACTTAGTTATAGTTGTTATTTAGATTATGTATTGAGTGGTTTCGACAAGAAATTCACTCCGTGAGTGTATTTTATTTTGTTTCGTTATTTATTTGAGTTTGTGTGACATAAAGTGGTGCGATACTGTTTGTTTACATTTGAAAGTTGAAAGTTCGTTAATTCCGTTTAACGGCGAATGAACTTACTTGGCGAAATACAGTGATTAGTTGAGGATTTATTCGGCGGAGGACATCGTTGGAGGACAGACCCACAGAGAACTCTGATTCCCTCGCGATCGAGAGTTCTCTGACACCGAGAGAAAGAGTACGACACTTCCAGATAGCGCTGAATTCCCGCGTGATTCAGATTTCCTGAGGAAGAGACGACAGCGCTTCGGAAGCATTTCAGCGTCGGAATGAGTGAGAACCTGAGAAGACCACTCGTGAAGTTTGAGTGCATTACTCCGAGAATTGAGGTACTATTATTATGTTTGGCTCTATAGAATAAAGAGGCTTATCTAGAGGTGCTAGAGGTGAGTAATAACTTTAATATTTTTGTCATGAGACACTTATTGCTAGAAGTTAGAACCCAACAGAATTTTTGGGAGACGTACACACACACACACACACACACACACACATATACTCTGTAGATTTAGAAGTAGTGGTCGACCGATATTGGTTTTTTGATGGCCGATGCCGATATCTCAGAGAGCAGGGTGGCCGATGGCCGATATAAAGCCGATATTTTTATATATATTTATTTTAATCAATATTTAATACATTATAAAACTAATTTTTAAAATAAACATGCTTTTATACTTTAGATGGCAAGTTCTTAAATTTGCAATCCTATTACAGTATTTTTCACAAAGTAATTGTTTAGGAATATATGACAATTTGAATATATGATATTCAAATAAAGACAAGGTAACGCTAATTTTACATACAGCACAGTGAAAACGATATGAATATGACACAGTTGGCAACTGGATATATCACAGATATGAATATGACACAGTTGGCAACTGGATATATATCAGCAGCATATTTTAAAATGAAGGATTTAAAGTTTTTCGATCACGTCTCCTGTGAAGCTGAACTGTTCGCATTCACTCACTTCGCACGTACCGACCGTCACTTGCTGACAGTAATGCACACTTCACAAGATATCACAGCTGGATTCAATTAAATCTGCAAGGTTTGTGAAATTAAATGTTTATTAGATATTCAGAGATTTGTTTAAATGACGTAGATGCGCATTTGCTGAATGTTGACGGCAAATGAGAAAGTATTTTAGCCTGATTGTTTGCCTTTTCTGTTACAAATAAAAGCAAACGCTTTACTTACTTCGCATACCATTTACTTTCTTTGCTTACCAGTTCTGTCTAACAAAGTATAGATATGACTGACAGAGATCGTAAATTAATGAAGACGGAGAATGTGAGTGAGTGAGCGCTGTTTGATCTGAGGAGCTGCCGTTGCCGTTCTCTTCTGGCGCTGGTGTTCTCAGCGCCGCCCGTCAAAATAAAAGTCTGGAGCGCCGTCAAAATAAAAGTCCGGCTTCCAACACATCGGCCAATCAGAAAAACTTATCGGCCGATGCCGATATTTAAAAAATGCCAAATATCGGCTGATATATCGGCCTTGGCGATATATCGGTCGACCACTATTTAGAAGCTCGAAAAAGTACTGTAGGTTTTTACAGAAACATACCACATTTATACATTACAGGAAAATATGGTAATTTACTTTGCATTCTGGGTCATTTTGATTGAGCAGGAATGTTTTACAGTATATTTTAGTATTGCTGTAACGTAGCTGTAGTATGCCAGACAATAATACCGGATTGCTGTATATACAAACCGAAACCTTTTTGGTGAGCGAAGTTTGTTTTACGATAGTGTGCGAGATAAAATTACGTCAATGGATTCTGAGGGTTTGAGGAGATTTGATAAATGGCCATTTGTGTTTAAACAAAAAAGATCTTACAATTAACACAAATGTTTATATCTGTAGAGATCCTTTTAATAATAATGTTCCAAGTCTGTCATTGGCAAAAACAAGCACTTTTATAGACGTACATTGACAGTGCTCAAAAGTAGGCTATTACATTTGCAGTTTGTTTCGTTTGTCGATACTGGATATTTTCAATTAGTTTCCAATTTTGAAAAATACATAAGTTTCCTGTAGCTCAAACAGTAGAGCGTTGGCACTTACAACGCCAAGGTCGATTCTCAGGGAAAGCAAGAACTGATAAGAAAACCTTGAAATGCAATGTAAGTCGCTTTGGATAAAAGCGTCTGCCAAATTCATAAATGTTAATGTAAATGTAAGTTTCCCTGGCAAAGTTGGGTGGTTTGGGGTCAAAGAGACTCGCTATTGGTACCAGGTTATTACTGCAACTATTTGGGTGGAAGACACAGTATGGTAATTGTAATAACAAAAATGATTGTCAAGTCAGGGATAATGTACATCCAGCCAGTTGTTATCTCAGAATAAACACAGATCAGAGGGTCTTCATCAGCCTGAAGGTTTTTTTTCTGAGATAACACACACACACACACCCACCCACACCTGAAGGGGTTTATTCTGAGATAACACACACACACACACCTGAAGGGGTTTATTCTGAGATAACACACACACACACACACACCTAAAGGGGTTTATTCTGAGATAACACATACACATACACACACACACACACACACACACACACACACACACACACACACACACCTGAAGGGGTTTATTCTGAGATAACACACACACACACACACACACACACACACACACACCTAAAGGGGTTTATTCTGAGATAACACATACACTAGGGGTGTAACGGTACGTGTATTCGTACCGAACCGTTTCGGTACAGGGCTTTCGGTTCGGTGCACGTGTGTACCGAATGACTGAATGCAATATTTTGTGTGCGGAACATAGGTACATTTTCGTGTTTCCACACGAACATATTAAGTGGCGGAAGTCTCCGCGTTCAGCGCAAATCCCGCCCTGCAGCTGATTCTAATGTTTTTTCCTATTAGACATTCTCTGGTTTTACCCGTGTTTTACCCGTCGTCACTGTAACAATGAAATAGACTGCATGGCGAAAAAAAGCTTTTCCGCTTCGTGTGCGCCGCCGCACTCTCCGTTCCGTGGCGCGCGCGCGCGCGTGTGTGTGTGTCGACGACCCGCTGCGCTCTCTGCTCAATGTTCGAGTCCGTGTTTGCGCTGCGCGTTCTGCTCTGTCGTTAACGGCCCAAACACTCCAATCATGTACCGATCACGCACTGGAAAAGCAAAGTCCGCTCAAATAAGGTGAAATTTCTCAGTAGTAACTTAGATTTCTGTTTGCTGAGCTGGTATAGTCATGCTGGCAACAATGGTAAAATGACCTGCTCTGATCACATGCTCTGGTAATAATAGCTTTGTACTATAGCTTTGGACTATATTTTATTTTGATAATTATTAAAAAAGTGGAAAAAAAAAAATCTTAAATTTATTATGTTGATTGATTATTGAAAAATAATAATACATTAATATATTTGTTTAATATTATTTTAATATAGGGCTATTTTCTGTTCCTGCACTGTAATCATAGTTATTTATTTATATTTTTCATTATATTTTATTATGTGATATTGGTTTGAGACTGAGAGTATTTTATTTAGTGGAGAACTTTGCAGCAGTATTTTATTTCTTATTCTTTTTTTATTTTATATCTATTTTATTATATTTTATTAAAAAGTGTTTAAAAAGGTGTAAACAAATTGTTAAAAAAAGTTTATAGTAATAAACAACCTGCAGTTTAATGTTTGCATTTCTTTCCCTTACTGTACCGAAAATAAACCGAACCGTGACTTTAAAACCGAGGTACGTACCGAACCGTGATTTTTGTGTACCGTTACACCCCTAACATACACACACACACACACACACACACACACACACACACCTGAAGGGGTTTATTCTGAGATAACAACCGGCTGGATGTACATTATCCCGCTTATTACACGGATACTTGCCACTTCAGTAAACAATTAGACACAAAATATTGATCTGAGTCTAAATATTTTATTAGGTCTATAAACGCAAAGCTTCCGCAGAGAGAGCAGTTTCAGCGGCGAAACTAGACGGACATTTAAGAGATACGGTTTACAGTCATAACACTTATTACACAGCATTTCACCACATAAATAATTATGGAGATAAGAGATATTGATTTGAGATTAAACTGTTTTAAAACTGTCCCTGTTAGTATCTTATAATCCAACTGTGTACAAAACAATAGTTGGCGGCTGCATTTGTATGAAACAAGAGAGAGCGAGTCCACGATACTGGATGGCATAATTAAATAAAAAAAAAAAACTGTACACAAAATATTGATTGGACTGAGTTGTAATATTTTATTAGCTCACCAAATGCAAAACTTCTACGAAGATTTTTTTTTTTCCTAGTGAGCGTATAACGCTGCTGACTTAAGGCGATGAGCCTGTGTTTCTGTCTTCAGAGGTTGTTATCTGGGAATAATATACCGCTGGATGGAGCGATGGACCAATCAGAATCAAGTATTCCACAGAGCCGTGTAATAAAAATATAACCGGTATAAATTAGCCTACTTTTAGTTCAGAATCACAGTTGCTAATCATCTATTATGCATCAACGACAAGTCAAATGCATGCCATGGCAAAATATTCAGCAAGGTCTAGCATAATATGATTTTTATTAACCTAGATGTATTGTTGGAGTGTATGAAATCAAATTTTGTAAGTATTAGACATAATAATACAGCTTTTTAAACTTTTAAAATTAGCCGCATTTTGTTTTGCTACAGAATTTTCGTTCACCATTTCTCCCTTATGTTGTCTGTACATCTTTATTGGTGCTGTGGATAACAGGTTTTGTCATACATGTCTCTCTGTGTGTGTGTGTATGTGTGTGCGTGCGTGTGTGTGTGTGTGTGTGTGTGTGTGTCCGACATGACTTACAGTTGTTACAGTTTCACCACTGATGAGAAGAAACCCACTTCCAGACAGGGATTGAGCAGAAGATCAGGACGGTGGTTCATATGACCAGGAGATGGTCATAAACCCGCATGTCAACAGCTTCATTCGGTCCATGATGGTGTTTAAATGGAAGATACGCTGAGGGTCAGTTTGCCACCAACCACATTAAGATACGTAAAGCCTTGTCTTCAGACACTGGTTCCCAAACCAGCCCTCAACTTCCCTTCTCTTGCATGTGTTTGTCTATTTTATATTCTTGCACACTTAAGGCTTTCATGGCTGTAAATTGCTGATGCACTGTACCCTGGGTAACAAACACAGTACCAAACTATTTAGAACTGTTTTTAATAGTTTAAATATATTGATTGAATAAAAATATCTTTTGAAAATAACTCAAAATATGGTAGTATTATAATATTACTAACTATATAGGTTCATGTCTACACTAGAGCTTAAACTCATTGAGAGTCATTGGCATGTGCTGGAGGAGACTTTACAGAGTGCTGGACTCTTGCATTGTCAATACAAGACCTTGACCAAAAATTGATGCACCTTATGATGGAAATAAATGTTGTAAGTGTTATTTTCATGAAGAGGTAGGGCTGGGCGATATGGCCAAAAAATCATATCTCGGTATTTTTGGGTTAAATGGCGATATACGATATATATCTCGGTACTTTGTTTCTACATTTTTCCATTTGGATAAAGAAAATCTGTATTTATTTAAAAAACATGCCATTTTCATCCTGCCCAATGATATCCTACAAACAATGTTGCTATTGGAGGATATGGAAACAAATATAGTGAATGTAATGTAGGCTATGCAATATATTATGTGCAAAAAGGTGGTTAAAATCACATTACATTCTAACAAAAATAAAACTTTTGTTTTTAAATTGACTAAAGGCTAAACTAAAAATGAAAATAAAAACAAAAGAACTTAAACTATTAGCCTGCGTTTGATTACCCCGTTATAATGGTCACTTTCATAAAAATATACTTGTAGGTTTAAAATTCCCCATATGGCATATTTATTGTTTCCAACAACAAATATTTTAGCAATATGTAGGCTATATTTTAGTCAGAATTATTGCGCTACTATTCTATTGTGCTCCATCTGTTTGGCCCGCATGTGCGCGGCGTCGCTCATTCACGGAAGCTTGAATATTAGCGGAGATTCAGTTGCAGAAGCTCGTCCTCTCCTGACAGTGAAATGGACATATTTGTTTGACTTTCTAACATTTACAGAGGGAGAATATACCTGTGAAATGTAAGTTAAGCACTGAGGAAAGCAACACATCTCAAACGCATTAAACAGCACAAGTATTTATCTGTCCGTCAGCAACAGTATCTGTCAGAGCATCTGATAGGACAAGCTGCTTTAAACTTGTTAACTATATCTTACCAGTTATTTTGAAGCCCTTAATATAAGCGTGTGTCATGTTTAGGACAAATTGTACTTTCACTGCGGCAGCTCACACTGCGTCTTCCACTGTTTTTCAGATGCGCTCGTATTAAACTACTGTATCGATATAAACGGTATTGCCTCATTCCATATCGTTTCAAAAAAATATATCGATATATCGTACAAACTCAATATACCGCCCAGCCCTATGAAGAGGTACATCAATTTTTGGACATTTTCTGCTCCACGTGAGTAGCTTGTTTTGTGAAGAGAAACCTTTAATGGTGAATGAGTGATCAAATTCAAACACTATCCATCCTAAACAGTGAGTGAGATTAAAATAAGTATGTCCAAAAGCGTAGTATGTTGAAAAGAGTATGCAGAAGTCCCTGGATAGTCTACTATTTCTGGTAGATTAAGTAGAGAGGTTAAGTAAAGAGGTTTTGATAATATTGAACAATTAATCTAATTAAAAAAATGTTCAATGTTATTCATGTTATATTTCATCTGCAACAACAGTGTGAACTTTTATAAAGATCTGTTTGGCCATTAACTTTAAAATGCATCATTATACAAAAAATATGAGGAGAGTTCTTCACATGAAACACCCAAAACTGGCTGAACAACATGCTACATCTTTTCTCTCCAATATGATTGGAAACTAAATGAAATATGGAGGATGTTAACTGTGACGATAGGCCAGTTCATGGTGACTGATGCGCGTAACGCAATTTAATGACATGATAGTTTGTCCCAAAACTTGTCTACTCTTCTGCTGCACACTTAAAAGTATGTACTTTTTCCTCCACAAGGCCAATTGCATCAGCCGATCTAAACCCTGTCTTTCCACGTGTTGGACCAGTTCAAACGAAGAGACAAAAGGCTGAGGCTTTATTCTTTATTGTTTATTGTCTTTATTATTCTTTGTTCTTTATTGTCGATCAGTAGAGAGAACAGAGTAGAAGAAAAGAAGAAGCAGAGAAAGTCTAAAGGTCCTTGCACACTGAGGCAGAAATTTTCGTATGCTTTTTTTAATTCGTCATTCGGCGGCTCTGAATTGTCAAAACACCTGAGGTCGTATTTATTTTTTAACGTGCGAAAATTTCTGACGCAAATTTCTGATTTGGTGTGCAAGGACCTTAAAGGGGTGGTTTAATGCCCTTTTCACAAGATGTAAAATAAGTCCCAGAGTGTGTATGTGAAGTTTTAGCTCAAAATACCCCACAGATATTTTTATATAGCATGTTAAAGCTACACTGTGTAATGATTCTTAGCAAAAAACACTTTCAAAAAGAATGTTCTTTCAAAATTATATGTGCTCATTCATGTGTAATTACTTAGACCAACTAATCAAGTATTCTCGTAAGCATAGAATCTGCCATTCAGAATACATACGAGCGAGTCGCTCGAATGGTGGCAACCATGTTGCGCCTCCATCTTGAAAATACATTAGCCAAAGAGGGACATACCTGGAAATTCAAGCTTCACCTTTTGCGCTTTTACACTCAGTAACACCGTGACGAATTACTCATGACTGCTGGCAGATTTGAAAGCCTGTTGAAGATGGAGGATCACGCCTATTCTCGAGGACATGTAACAGAGTCGCCAAGAGAGCGAAAAAGAGAATTAAAGCTGCGTTTTGTGTCTGTCCCTTTAAATGCAAATGAGCTGCTGCTCCCGTCACACAGGGCGGAGCTTCAACAGCTTGTGTCCTTTTACCTCACGATACAGAAAAATAAAATAGAGAGATAGGAGAATAGTACATTGGTACATTTTGTGATGCACATACATCAAGTGTTATTATACCAAAGCAAAATCTACAGAAAATGACTGCTTCACAACATCTTCCTGTGACGTTAAAAACCTTTGAGTGGAGACATTCTCTTATCTCTTACTTATGAAGACCTACCCACTGAGACCACACAATCATAATAAATAAACAACAAAAGCAAGCATTGCAAGAGCTAGAAAAATAAGTAGTATTATAAATGATTAAATGTTTAAAATGTATGATAAGGGATTATATTGAATAATTAAAGGTACAATCTATCATTTTTTCGCCGCCAGAGGTCACATTTTCAAGACAATAACAAAGACGAAGCTTGATGACGCTATGGAGGAGAGTGGAATGATGGGAGATGTCATATAAACACGAATCATATAAATTATATATCAGCTAATAAATGTATTTTTGTATTACCTGAACGTTAGATCATACTATGTTATGTCATCGTAATGAATTAGCTGCCAGGAACGTGAAATGTAATGCTGTATTAGCCTGTTACTGATCACTATTTGTCAAATGACTTGGTGAGTTAATGCTGCGCAGTGTTACACTCACTTACCGGCGTACAAAAATAAAGATTTACAATAATAGACGCGACTGTTAATACGTTATTCGTAGTGACCCATGAGAGATTTATTTTGTGTCTTTCCTAGAATGGGCAGTTTGTGACTTAAGATTAACTTTAGTAAATTTGCGAGATAAACAACTTAAAGTAGCGCTGGTATTAAAAACATTCAGTGGCACATGCCAATCAAATACAGACAAATAACAAGTTTGAAAAAATATTACTGATTTAATGCGTTTAATTGATATTTAAAGGGGTGGTTGATTGCGATTTCACTTTTTTCATTTTAAATAGTGTGTAATGTTGCTGTTGGTGCATGAACAGTTGCATGAAAGTTGCTGCGCTGAAAGTTCAACGTAAGCAGAGATATCGTCTTTTAAAAATCAGGAAGTTTAAAGCCTACAAAAACGACTCGAATGGGACTACAACGAGATACTTCCCGGGTTTTATACGTAACTAACCCATACATTTACATCAACCCTCCCTCCGGAATATGCAAAAAAGGGGGCATGGTCATATTTCTGCGGCTTTGTCGAAGAGGAAGAGTTATAGTGGAGAGCTCTATAGTCATGCCGTCGAAAGTGTGTTATTTTCACCCAGTTGTCAGGTCTTCTGTGTTCAGGCTTCCTACGGACGCTGTAGTTCGTCAACAATGGCTAAAATTTATGTTTGATTATGTTCCTGAAAATTACAATCGTAATTTAGCACTCTGTGCTGCGCATTTTACGGAAGACAGCTTTATAATCTCCACAAATTCAATGTCGGATTCAACAAGAAACTGTTACTAAAACAAGAAGCAGTTCCAACTTTAAAACCAGAGGCAGCAGTTGTTGGGCCACAACCTGTAAGTAAGACTTAATAATTTTAAATGTATTTGCATGATAAAACTAAAACATTACGTCTGAAATTATACAAGGACGTAAACAAATGCCAGCGCTGACTTTAGTAGCCACTTAGTTATGCTATTTCGTGTTTCTATGACAAACACATACAAACATTTTGGACCTGAATTTGTAATTATGTACTAATTTTGTAAATGTATTTTCCATGTATACTTTATGGCGTAATTTTTCGATTTGATCAAGAACGTAAACCAATGCCAACGCTGTGTGTTTATAGTAGCCAGTTAGTTCGATGCTATTTTGTGTGTATAAGACAAACGTGTATAAAGTTAAAAAAATTATATGTAATCGCATATATATTTTTACAATACCTTTTGTATTTCTTTGCAACAGATGTTTTCACGTTCTGTTGGCATTTTAACACAGTTGCCACATGTACACCTAAAGAAAATGATAGGCCTACACTGAGTAAAGTAAGTTTTGTGAATAGATAAACGGTTGTTCATTATATCGATAAAACAATAACTTTAAAAAAACGGTATTACTCAGTCATGTATATTAAATGTTTAATCAGGAGAAAATCGTATCTCAAAAGCTAACAAGCAGCAGTAGCATTTTCAAGTAACAGCGTATAGAAATTCTTATATAATATTAATAGTAGAACAGAATAGAATAGAATAATAATAATTAAAAAAGTACCATACAGAAACGTTTTGTAAGAGCCGTGTTTGCGGAGGTTCTGCTTGACTCTCTTCATTGCCGCTTTCTGGGTCTGATTCTGGCTCAAACTGATACGGCAGTATTGACACCATTATTTACATTTGACCGGAGCACATGCAACTTTCGCCCGTAAAGGTAATGGGCGTGAAGTTTCCACACAACGTGCTCTACGCAGTTTAGCCAATTACAACACACCGGCCCAACTAACCAATCTGAGCCCATTGCCTGTTTCTGAGGGAGTGGTTTCATAGAATCAGGAAGTCAACCGGTCGTTCAAATGACAGAGGAGAAAGCAGCTTACAATAAAGGTGAAATTTATGAAAAATAAGGCTTTTTAAAAAAAAAAAAACATGAAGACATGTTATATTGCACCCCATAAACACAATCATGCAAAGAAAAAAAGCAGTAAACCACCCCTTTAAAATATAACAGAATTAGGCTATTTATTTAGGATTTTGTGTCACAATTACGTCAGTATAGGTGCTCGATTAATCTATCAGTCACTACTGGAGGTGTCAACACATACGGTGATATGTTCCTCGACTCTGTGTCAGTCAGGTGTCGTGTCGCGATAATGTCAGTGACACATGCCACTGTCCACTGGCACATGCCAATGAAGACCGGATGTGCCAATACGCATAGTGACGTGCCATTGGCTTCTGTGCGTCAGATGCCATGTTACTTAATGTTAATACCGCCTCTCTCCCTCGCATCCTACAGGGGTGGAGCTGAGATGTGAGGAAATGTAACAAGGATGCACAAATAAGAATTGAGAAGCACCCAGAGTTACGAGGTCACCTGCAGGACAACCGGCAAATTACACCTAAACTTTACTTTAATATAGTTTTTATGTATATTTCTTCATTCGTTTTTTTCCTCGTTTTTTTCCCCTTAAATTAATTTAACATAATTCAATAAGAAATAAACAAATAAAATCAAAATTACATGAATGAACAAATAAATTAAGGAATGAAAAATTACACTGCTGTATATGGACATTTTAAGGAGAGTACACTAAAAACTTTTACTATGATTTACTCTTTTTTTGGTGAAACATTTTTACACTTAAAAATATTGATTAAATTTGAACACAATGAAATCAGTTATATCTGAGTAACTGCATTTGGTACATTAACAAATAAAATTGAGTAAGAATAATTGAGGAAAACATTTAAAAAAAAAACAATATTTATGGGGATTTTAACTTTTGATTAACTTTTAATTTCCTCTAAACCTTTGTAAAATACTCCACACAAACACGTTATACATGATATTGGCCTTTATTGTCGATGAGTACAGCAATACATAATATTTTATACTGTTTTAACATGCATACACCATTGCCTACATTTAAACATATAACAAACATATTAGAAGTAAAAACTAAAAATTTAAAAAGTAATTAAAGTGTAATCAACCGGTCTGTTATCAAATTTCCACCGTTATCAGCAGCGCTGGTTCTCATGCCTGAGGGTGACCTTCGAAAACAAAAAGACAGACGCGACTCTGGGGCCAATTTTCTTCAAAGCCCCCCCCCCCCCCCCCCCCCCCCCCCCCCCCCATCCCCATACTATAGAATTTCAAACCTACAAGTGTATTTTTATGATAGCAGTTTTGTTTTTATTTATTTTTGTTTTAAGTTTGGTGAATTTAACTACTTCTTCAAAAATCATTATTTTGTTTTTAGATTGTAATGTTACAATGTTAGAATGTAATGTGATTTGACCCCTTTTTTGCACATAATAGATTCACTATGTTTGTTTTCATAGCCTTCAATATGAACATTGTTTGTAGGACAACATTAATCAGGATATGAAATGAATTTTTTTTTTATTAAATGCAGATTTTTTTATTATTTTAAATAGAAAATAATGTAAATACTGATATTATACCATACATCGCCATTTAGCCCCAAAATACAGATTTTTTTTGGCAATTGGTTATTGCGTATTGCCCAAACCTTATGGCATGCATTAAATGCTGAATTTTCTATTTTTAGCGCAGCAGTAATGATATATTATTATCACTGTTAAATGATTTTTAACAATTAGCCTAAAGTCAATTCTGCATTAATATTGCAGTTTGTTTGCGCTGGTTAATATAGTAAATAAGCACGAATGAACTATATCTTGAAAGATACAATACAACTTGATGAAATGTATCATGTCTCATTTAATCGTTCAATCAGTGTTTCAACTGTGGAATTAGGTCAATAAAACAGCTTGAGAACAATATGTCACGTACCGTAACATTTATCTCAAGAAAGCCATTTAATGTCCACAGCATAGCTAGAAAAATTAACTATAGACAGGAGTATTTTGCTAAATATATGCCTTATATTACATATTATATTTGTACCCATATAATTAACAATATTATAACGTTATTATTATAAAAACTCTCGCCAATATGCAACCTAGGCTCTTTTTGTTAATCTACTCGAGGCAAACTTTCGTTTAAAAGCATAATTAGGCAAAAACGTCACTTTTAAGTTTGACCGTATTTTCGTTTTAGGTTAAAAGCCTTGTGAATGGGAGTGAATGGGGCACTTCTATGATAGCATCAAAAATCGCTATTTTTAAAACACTAATGCGGCTCGACACAACATGAAACTGTGCTGGAGTGTCACCAGCGGCTCTACACATGAACTCCAGCATTGAGAACAGTGTTTGTGTACACAGAGTTTACTAAAGAGAAAGATTTTGAACAACTCACGGTTGCTGTTGTTGTTTACGTCCACCGGCATTTTGACAGTCAAAAATAGTCGATCTCCGAATGCGAATGAACTGACTCTGAGTTTTAGTATTGCTTCTTATATGAGGATCCTTTTTCAAATACAAGGTCAATTTTGATTTTCACTAACGACAAAACAACAAATTATCCGTGAATTTAAAAACTAAGCTTTAGGAGCTTTCCATCTTTACTCTCCTCCCTGTAACGGAGATCGACTATTTTTGACTGACAAAATGCCGGCAGACGGAAAATCTTTCTTTTTAGTAAACTCTGTGTACACAAACACTGTTCTCAGTGCTGGAGTTTATGTGTAGAGCCGCTGGTGAGACTTCCAGCACAGTTTCATGTTGTGTCGAGCCACATTAGTGTTTTAAAAATAGCGATTTTTGATGCTATCATAGTCGTGCCCCAAGCACTTTTTTAAGCGCCATTTTACCTAAAACGAGAATACAGTCAAACTTAAAAGTGGAGTTTCCATTATGCTTTTAAACGAAGGTTTGCCTCGAGTAGATTAACAAAAAGACCCTAGGTTGCATTTTGGCGAGAGTTACCCTTTAATTAAATTCTGTTTAGTCACCAAATGTTTTGACAATCACAATTGTTATGCAAGTTTATTTTACATCCCCCTATATTTTATACAACATCCTTAGACCTTTCTAATGATTTATAGTCATAGGCTGCCTGCATGTTAACAGTAACCCTGCAGTTTTTCATCAAATAAGTTTTCTGTAAATAAAAAATATTGTTATTATTTTCTAATTATTATATTGTTATATTTATTCATAAATGCTATATTTTTATTTTTAATAATGAAAGTGTTTTTACAATAGCAATTATAAATAATAATCATTATTATTATTAGTCATATTAATATATCAACACAAATTTTAAAGTCCCTGTAAAGGCAATTCTAAAAAAAAATTCTAAACACATTATAAATGTTAGAAATGTATTGCTAAATCATATTACAAAGACTGTGAACTGTGAAGTACTGAATTGTGGAGTTAGACCGTTAAACAGTTTTTCACCATTGCTGTGTTCCGGATTTTTTGGGCGGGGCTAAAACGGGGGATCGATGACGCACTGGAGCCCCTGAGCTCCTGGACACGCCCCTACTTGATGACGCACTGGAGCCCCTGAGCTCCTGGACACGCCCCTACTTGATGACGCACTGGAGCCCCTGAGCTCCTGGACACGCCCCTACTTGATGACGCACGAGCCGCTGAGCTCCTGGACACGCCCCTACTTGATGACGCACGAGCCCCTGAGCTCCTGGACACGCCCCTACTTGATGACGCACTGGAGCCCCTGAGCTCCTGGACACGCCCCTACTTGATGACGCACGAGCCACTGAGCTCCTGGACACGCCCCTACTTGATGATGCACTGGAGCCCCTGAGCTCCTGGACACGCCCCTACTTGATGACGCACGAGCCGCTGAGCTCCTGGACACGCCCCTACTTGATGACGCACGAGCCACTGAGCTCCTGGACACGCCCCTACTTGATGACGCACGAGCCGCTGAGCTCCTGGACACGCCCCTACTTGATGACGCACGAGCCCCTGAGCTCCTGGACACGCCCCTACTTGATGACGCACGAGCCGCTGAGCTCCTGGACACGCCCCTACTTGATGACGCACTGGAGCCCCTGAGCTCCTGGACACGCCCCTACTTGATGACGCACGAGCCGCTGAGCTCCTGGACACGCCCCTACTTGATGACGCATGAGCCACTGAGCTCCTGGACACGCCCCTACTTGATGACGCACGAGCCGCTGAGCTCCTGGACACGCCCCTACTTGATGACGCACGAGCCCCTGAGCTCCTGGACACGCCCCTACTTGATGACGCACGAGCCGCTGAGCTCCTGGACACGCCCCTACTTGATGACGCACTGGAGCCCCTGAGCTCCTGGACACTCCCCTACTTGATGACGCACGAGCCCCTGAGCTCCTGGACACGCCCCTACTTGATGACGCACGAGCCGCTGAGCTCCTGGACACGCCCCTACTTGATGACGCACGAGCCCCTGAGCTCCTGGACACTCCCCTACTTGATGACGCACGAGCCCCTGAGCTCCTGGACACGCCCCTACTTGATGACGCACTGGAGCCCCTGAGCTCCTGGACACGCCCCTACTTGATGACGCACGAGCCGCTGAGCTCCTGGACACGCCCCTACTTGATGACGCACGAGCCCCTGAGCTCCTGGACACGCCCCTACTTGATGACGCACGAGCCGCTGAGCTCCTGGACACTCCCCTACTTGATGACGCACTGGAGCCCCTGAGCTCCTGGACACGCCCCTACTTGATGACGCACTGGAGCCCATTCGCATCAGTTTGCAACTCAATCGCGAGTTACTGTCAGTACTATTAGTTACTACTACATCCTACAGTTTGCTAGCTAGCTATGCCTTCGTCGCGGAAATGCGATCACGTACGAAACAGATCGGTGTCCTTATTTAAATTTCCGAAAAACTATCATATCAACAAGAGGTGGATTAATTTTGTGAAGAGCCACCTTGATGGAGAGCTGAGGATCACCGCCAAAACCCGCCTCTGTAGTGATCATTTTACACGGGATATAGTTTTATAAACTTTCGTCGGAGACAACTGGGATTCATTCACTGATAATCCGCTGTTACTGGTGAATGTGGCCGAACCGTCTATCTCCCGCCTCGGCCTTCATCCTCCCGTCGCGCCGACAACTGTAAGTTGCCTTGTGTGCTTATGTTATAATTATAGTAGGTAGTCCAGGCTCGAACATGTAGGCCTATGGCTTTGTAAAACAAATTAAGCTGCTAGGAGCAGCCTTTCCGGCTGTAGCGGTGACAGTTGCAGACATCCCAACCTGCACAAAGTCATTTCCGGGAGTCAAGAAATCTCCAAGGGGGGGGGGGGGGGGGGGATTCGGTTCTAGAGTAGAGATAAAATCCCGAGGCACACACGCACACTAGCGCACACACGCAAGGTCTCTCGCTCCCTCTCTCTGCCGTGCGCGCGCTACGCTTGCGCGCTCTTGCTTCCGGGAGATTTTAACTGATTTGCGGCCATCAGGGAGCCGCTATCAATATGCGGGAGACTCCCGGAACTTCCGGGAGACTTGGGATGTCTGCAGTTGAGTGTGGCGAGTCGACGGCAGCTTTCCCGCGAGTGGGCGTGGTTTCAGCGCAGCCAGCGGACACGCCCCCAGCGTTTGAGAGCAGAGACTACTGCTCATTTTGTCAAGATTTTGATCGCTTATTTTATGTACTTGCCGGCTTTTTTTATCATTCAAATTTGACTGGGCGGCTAATAACACATTTTTCTGTGGTGTGACAAACTCAGAACACATACTTAATTTTGACTTTACAGGGACTTTAAGTGTATTAGGCCTAAGTGTTATATAACCCTTTCATTTCTGTATATGTTTGTGTGTTAAGCGTGTTCTCCATCGTGATAGTGTTATCTCTACAATTTGGGTCATTTTGAGCCAAAAATCTTTCTAAACCAACTGATCCAGCTATTTTTCTCATCATATAGTTGTTTAAGCCTCTTTTTGAGCTTCCGAACCTGCTGATATTTTCTCTCACTGAAATCATTCAATTCTTCTTCTTGTTTTCTGGCTTCATCTTGATGTTTCTCCTTCATCTTCTCTATTTCCTCTTCATGTTTCTGTTTCATTTGATCACACTCTTTTTCTTTTGTTTCTATTATTTCTCTCTCCTCTCTCTCTCTTCTCTTGATCTCTTCTTCTTGCTCTTGTTTCAGGTCTTCCATCATTTTCTCCCATCTCTTTCTCTTCTCCTTTCTTCTCTCTTCATCCTCTTGTTTTCTCCTCTTCCACTCCTCTTTTCTCTCTCGCTCCAGCTGCTCATAACGTCTCTTCATTTCATTTCTCTCTTCTTCATATTCCCTCTCTTTTTCTTCTATGTCTCTTATATGTTTCTGTCTCTCATCCTCTATCATCTTTTTTTCTTCTCTCTCGCTTTCAAATTTGTTTCTAATTTTCTGCAGTTCTTCCTGTTTTTCTCTCAGCTGTTCCTTGTGTTTCTTTTTTCTCCTCTTTTCCTCTTCCTCTCGTTCTTTCATCTGTCTTTTCTTCTCTTCCTCCCATTCTCTCTGCTGTTGTTTAATTCCCTCTTGAATCTCTTCATCATCTTCAGCCTCTTTTATTTTTCTCTTCCATTCTTCTCTCTCTTTCTCTTCTTGTTCCTTCTTCATTTGTTCCTCTAAATCTCTCTTTTTTATTTCCTCTTCCTGTTTTCTTAACTCTGCCATGATGTGTTCCTGCTCAGTTTTCATCTTTTCTTGATCTTGTTTATATTCTTCTTCTCTCTTTTTGTTTTCCTCTTCTCTTTCCTTTTGCTGCTTTTCATACTGTAATCTCTGATTTTCAATCTCTCTCTTCATCTCTTCTATTGTTTGATCATATTCAGCTTTTCGCTGTTTTTCCTCTTCTGACCGTTCCCGATCCTCCTCCTCCTCTCGTTTCTTCTGGTTTGATTCTTCTTTCTCCTCAAACTCTCTCCTCAGTGTTTCCTCTTTTTCTCTGAACTTTTTCTCCAGACTCTCTCTCTCCTCATCTGTCTTTAGTTTCTTCTCCTCCAGTTTCTGTCTCATGAGTTTGACTTCCAGGTCATATTTGGCTTCTAATTCTTCAACTTGAGCCTGACTTTTTCTTTTATTCTCTTCTAGCATTTCTCTTCTCTTTTCAATGGAGATCGCTGCCTCGTCAAACATCTCATTAGTGAAGTATCGGCCCTCATTAGATTTCTTCACCTCTTCTATCATGTTTAAAAGCTCAGTAACGTCTTGTGTTTCTGTGTTGTTGAAAGCCAGGAATCGGTTTCTACATTCTCTGATCAGTTTCTTGAGTTCATCATTTCCACTTGTCTCTACATATTCTTCTATTGTCTGTCCTCTCAGTTCATCTCCTCTAGTGAAGAGAACAATACTGAAATCTGCTGCTTTTGGGCCAAAGATCATCTTTATCATGTCTAAAGTGTCTTGCTTCTCTTGAGTGATTCTTCCCAAACTCAACACAATGATGAACACATGAGGTCCAGGTGCGGACAGTGAAACACACTCCATCATTTCTGCCTGCACTTCTGGATATTTTTGTGAGGTGTCAAGGAGTCCTGGAGTATCAATAACAGCTACTGATCTACCATTAACTTCAACATCTCCCTTCTTACAAGTAGTGGTCACCAAACCTTTATTATCTTCACTGTAAAACTCGTTGTTTCCGAGGATTGTGTTTCCTGTGGCGCTCTTCCCACTTCCTGTCCTCCCAAACAGCAAGATTCTCAAACATCCTGAATCTGAAGATGAATCTTCATCATCTGAAAATGACAATAGAGTTTAGAAATTAACAATTTATTAAATTTGGGACCCTAAGCAAACTATTTACAACAGTCAAGTTGACCAGTTTTGGGTATAATATTATAATATTATTAGGCTATAATATTATTATTATTAATAAATTAAGTAAATCAAAAGCAAAAAATATCAAAAGGATAAACAGTGCTTTAATTTTTGCAATGCAAATTATTTATTTTTACAGGCATATTTATAATTCTGACCTTGAGGGTGTGTGTCTGTATTGTGTGTCTCCTCTCTTCTTTGTCTTTCCTGTTGTTTCTGTTTCTCCCATTCCTCTCGTTCTCTCTTCATCTCCTCTCGTATCTTCCTCTCTTGATCCTCTATGTCTTTAATGTCTCTTTTATACTGTTCTTCTCTTTCTATATTTTCCTCTTCTCTTCTCTTTCTCTCTTTATCGTGATTCTGTCTTTCTTTGTCCATCTTCCTCTTCATTCTCTTCATCTCTTCTTCATGTATGAACTGAAGATCTTCTCTCTCTCTCTGTCGTCTTTCTCTCTCTCTTTTAAGTTTCTCATAATATTCATCCCATGTTTCCTTGTCTATTTTTCTCCTTCTCTCATCCTCCTCTTCTCTTCTTTGTCTTTCCTGCTGTTTCTGTCTCTCCCATTCCTCTTGTTCTCTCTTCAGCTCATCTTGTATCTTTCTCTTTTGTTCCTCTCTTTCTTTAATGTCTCTTTTGTATCGTTCTTCTCTTTCTCTAAATTCTTCTTCTCTTCTCTTTCTTTGATTTTGTATTTCTTCCTCCATCATCATCCTCATGCTTTTTTTCTCTTCTTCATGCTTGTTCATCAGTTCTTCTTTCTCTCTGTTCAGTTGCTCCAATCTCTCCATCTGAATCATCTTTTGTTGTTCTTGTATTTTTCTTTCCATCTCTCTGAACATCTTACATGAGTAGTAACTGTCTCCGTTTTCTTTCACCATGTGGTCTATCTTCTGCAGTAGATCAGTCACCTGTGTTCGGTCTCCAGTCTGATTATTATTGAACACATGGTATCTGTTTCCACACACTTCAATGAGTTTTTTAAGTGCAGGTTCAGGATCTCCCAGATACTGTTCAATGGTTTTCTTCTTCAGATCATCTCCTCTGGTGAAGAGCACCATGGTGAACATTAAAGAGTTTCCACCAAACGTCTCTTGGATGATCTTCACTGCTGTTGCTTCTTCTTGAGTGAATCGTCCCACTGGTATCAGTAGGAGAAGCACATGTGGTCCGGGCAGGATCATGGAGATGGAGTTGCTTATTTCTCTCTGGATTTCTTCATTACTGGATTTAGTATCAAACAGTCCTGGAGTGTCGATCACAGTAACATGTCGGCCGTTGATTTCAGCTCTTTCTCTCTGACACACTTTAGTAATAGACTTTTGAGATGTGTCTGATATAAATACTCCTCCTCCTAAGATGGTGTTTCCAGTTGCACTCTTCCCAACTCCAGTTTTTCCCAGCAGCACAATCCTCAGATCATCTGCTCTTTCTCTGGAATCTAAAGATAGATCAAATAAAAATTAAAAACAGTATTTTGAATTTTAAGTGAAAATTGTCAATCATACAGGTCATCAGAGAATATTGTGTATAATTTATACTGAAACATCATGTGCTTATCATTTTATTTTCTTCTGAACTCTGTATGTAATATGTTTTTCTCACATATCTTTGTAAACCTTTGCAGCCATGATTAATCCCTGCAGATTTTCTGATCATTACCTTGTGACTGAAACCACGTCTGTAATGAATGGATTTTCCTCTTCATTTCTTCAAATTTCTGCAGTTTTTCCATCTGTACATCCAACAGTGTCTCTGTGGAGAAACAAACTCCACTATTTGCCTCCACCATCTGCTCTAGTTTCTCCATTAACATGGACACTTGTGTGTCGGGTTTAATGAAATGATGTCGTCCTCCAAAACTCTCAATGACAGACTGTGTTTCTTCATTTAGTTCTGCTGTCCTGTCTTCTGGATTCTGGTATATGAGGATCATGGTGTGTTTGTTGATTCTTGAGCTGAATATCTTCTGGATCTTCTCCATTTCTGCTCGGTCTTCATTGTTAAGTGGAGCATCAGGAATGATGAGGAGGAACACATGAACTCCAGGATCACAGAGAGACACACAGCGGAGCGTCTGACGCATCACTTCCTCCTCTGAGATCTGAGTGTTGAACAGAGCTGGAAGCTCCACCAGAGACACCAGACGTCCATGAAGCTCCACGTCTCTCCTCACACACTCTGAGCTGAGCGCTGATCTTCTGGCTCCCTGGTTCAGGATCAGGTTTGATATGAAGGATTTTAATCCGTCACTCCCACACAGAACCAGATTCAGCTTCACACCCTCTGGATCTGTCAAAGGAATAAACTAGTTTAACAGTGTGCTATTAACTTTAAAAAAATCGTTCATGTCTTTGCTGAACGTGTAAATTTAAAAAAGCTGTAACCTCCCCCATCTGATCATTGTGAACTTATGTAAAAACAGGTTAAGGTAAAGGCTAGCTACCTCGACAAATCTCTGTTTAATATGTAAACCCTAACAGGATGATCAGGAATCTGGTGTGAAGCAGAAGCATTATTTTACTATTATGCAGCTTTTTGCCAAATATAGAAAGAAATGGACATGAAATATTAATTTGTTTAAATAATTTATTTATTTTCATTTTATATTATTTGAGTGTTGTTGAGGAGGATATATTTTGTGTGCAATTTTTAGTATGTTCCTCTCTCTTGTCTGTCTCTCTGTCAGGGTTCTGTCACTTCTGTCTATTTCTTGGTTTTGTGACAGAGCCCTGATACTCCTGTTTAGTCTTGTCCATGAGCCTTGTTTCATGTGCATTCATATCATGTTTAGTCTTGTGCTGTGTTGCATGCAGCTTGTGTTTTACACTAGCTGTGTGCTTGCATGTTGTCATGTTTTGTGTGAACACGTGGCTTATGAGTGTTTTCATTGGCTGCTTGTTCATGTTTCGTTTTGTGTGAACACATGGCTCGTGATTTGTTTTACTGGCCATGTGCTTGTTTTTTTTGTTTTTTTGTCATGTTTGTTGTGAGCACATGGCTTGTCGTGTGTTTCCTTGTGCCATGTGCTCTTCTGTCCATTGTCTAGCCCCTCCCATCTTGTTACCTGATTATTGATTCATTTGCCCCACCTGTCCTCCCTCGTTACCTGCTTTGTTTGCTCTCCCCAGAGCCATAGAGAGAAAGAGTTGCGACACTCCCATAGACCTCCGTTGTAAAAAATGGCGGCGCTTTTAACCGCCTACTTCCGGGATTTGAAGATCGGAATAGTTCCAAACACTGTCATTTGGGCGTTGGACACCATTCACTTACATTGCTGCGCGTCGAGTTGTTCCAGAGTTAAGTTGCTGAAATATCGACCTCTTTTGATTTGTCAACTGTCTATGTTGTATCAGAGGCCCTTTGCGATGCTTATACTGGTCTTCATTTGTACATGCACAGCGTAATTATTTATATTTTATGTTGGTTGTTTCAACCAATTTTCAAGCACTGCCTGCTAGCTAGTGCGACTTCGTCAGCTGTGACAGTAAGAGTCCGGTAATGAATCACTACCACCTTTATAGCAACTTTTATTTAATAAAATTTTTTGGGATATACTAACTTTTCATTATGTTTTATTGTCTTAAATGAAGCGGCTTGTGAGAACAATGCTGGACCTCTAGGATTGTTATGGGATCACCAGTCCTGTCTGTTTCATGGATCACCTGCCCCTGGTTTTTGTTTTTCTTGTTCACACACACTCACACAAGCACACATTTTTGTTGTCTGTCATTGTTTAATAAAAAATATTTAAGTGAACTCTGAACGGACCGCCACGGCAGACCTCTTTGCGTGATCACAAAGGTAGGCTAATGGCTGAATCAAAATTTATAAGCAAAATCACGGGAATCAATAGCCTAATACAGCCTAGTTGTGCTAAAATAAATATCATGAGACGTCCATCATCAGATGAATGATATGGAAAAGTTAAGTTAGAGCCGCTAAAGCCAGTGCTACTACCCATGCGAACATGAACACTGAGCTTTTCCCTCCAAAAATATAGCCTAAAACTTATCTCCAAATGCAAAACTGACATTAACAAAATGCAATAATGCAATAACAGCTGAAAAAGTACTTGGGTGTGTGTTTTATTTTATATTTACCGTTCAATAATGCAATCGCTGCTGTCTGTCCCATAGAAGAACAGGACAGCCGGCGTATGTTTTGGAACTATTGGGGCTTACATGAACCACGTGATAGCGGCGACATCAAAGAGTGTCGCAACTCTTTCTCTCTATGGCTCTGGCTCTCCCTATTTATTCTCCCTGTGTTTGCAGTCCTGTGCTGGTCCATTGTTGTATGTACACCTTGTGTTCCCTGCTGTGTGCTTCAGTCAAGTCAAGTCAAGTCAAGTCATAATTAATAAAAACCCATCCAAAGACCCAACCGAGTCCTCGCTTCATTTCCTCAACCCCAAATCCTGACACTCTCCATCTGTAATCGCTCACAATTGGAGCTACTAATGAGAAGCGAACTAACAGTGCGTTCAAATCCTCCTGAACTCCTCCAGAGGAAATCGCTCGTGACAGTCTTATCCTGTAGGCATGAGCTGGAGGAAAGCTTTCCTCTTCAATCTCGCACAACATGTGGGCATCCTCACTAAATCCATCACATGCTGACAAAGTCTAATGATAAGGAGGCCACAGAAGGAGGATTCCCACACTGAAAGGTGGTTGATTGAGCGGAGAAACGTTGATTGAGCGAACTCTGGCATGTTCTGACAGCCGCTGCTCTCCTGCTATCCTTTCTTTTTCATGACAAATTGTGGACTAATTATGGACTACTTAAGCGTGCAGTTTTAATTTTTGGATCCTAACTCCCTTGAGTCCATCCTGCAGATTTTTTAACGCTGATTTGACTAAATACGGCGCTGTTTATGAACTGTCTCTGTATCCCTTCAGTCAAGTTGTTACCTGCCAAACGCGAGCTTTCGCCACCGAAGCAACAGGCTACTTCATCTGTCTTCCGTGAGTAAGGGACCGTTCGGTATTTATGGAAGGGGCCACCGGAGGAAAATAGGGGAGGGTCATGTCTTTTTATTCTTTGTTGAGGGGAGGGTCATCCAACTTTTTTTAGTCTAGGGGGAGGGTCACCCAACTTTTATATTCATGAAAACAGCAACATTTCAAAGTGGCTTGTTTGGTGCTATTTTTTCCATTTAGCTCCATGTTGATCTCGCGTTATCAGCCCCCCTTCGATATCAGATGGGTCTGACCCAACAAAAATCCAGTTTGGCGCTGTTTGACAGTGCGCGCGCACTTCAGTTCGCGCTTAGAAAAAGTGCATCATGTCAGAACAGAATGCCAATGAAATGTTTACCCGGCAAAGCTTTAAAGCACGAGCAAATAATGAACTTTTGTTATTGCGAATAAGTGCACAGTGTCCTGTGAGTGTAACTCTATCGCTGCATTAACATGTGATGTGAACGTACGTCGAGTTTTACAGTATTGGGACTGAGGCGCCAGAACTGCAGCTGATAGAATGTGCGCTGTAGCGCGATACTATATTTTAGTTTCCATTCTTATTTTGTTTCCACGATGTGTAAGATGTAGGGCTACCACATATTTAAATTACTATTAGTATTATTTAAGTTAACATAATAAACAGCGCCGCCGCTCCCACCACGCGCATCACGCGCTGTGCGTAGGGCACCAAGTGCTGAGGGGGCACCAAAAATAGCCTAATTTAAAAAAAAATATAATGCCGATATTATTTCATTAGCCTATAGAAATATTATTAGGCACATTTTAGCCATGTATATGTAACAAAAAAGGGGGAACAAGATCATTTAATTGCTCTAGTCTAGAAAGTACCCCCCCCACCCCGCTTTGGATGGTCCGTGCCGGTTGTTCGCGCGGGCGCCTTTGCGAAGGACGAACGCGAACGAAGTTTGACAGACAGACAGACAGTAGGCAACTTTTTTGGAAATGGCCCCTAAAAGACAGCAGGAGTTAGGATCTGAGAAAAGAAAGAAGAAGAAACTGCGAGCTGATGCCCGTGCATCACTTGCAGGTAAGTCCATGTTTAATCATTCTTAAATAAGTCAAGTCAAGTCAAGTCAAGTTTATTTATATAGCGCTTTTCACAACATAGGTTGTATCAAAGCAGCTTCACAGTAATAAATTAAAACAATACATCAATGTTTGTTTCTAGTGGAAAACGTCCACATTTGGTAATGCTGATCAATAGTATTGTTGATTGATTAATTAAATTAAATATCCCCAAATATCCCCAACTGAGCAAGCCAAAGGCAACAGTGGCAAGGAACCGAAAAACTCCATCAGGTGACCTAATGGAGAAAAAAAAACCTTGGGAGAACCCGGGCTCAGTCGGGGGCCAGTTCTCCTCTGGCGTTTATGAACTAGAGACCGGATTTAACTGTAAGATTAAAAATATTATATAAATGCCTGGCTGAAGAGATGCGTCTTTAATCTAGTTTTATACTGGGAGAGCGAGTCTGAGCAACGAAGAGTATCCGGAAGACTATTCCAGAGTTTTGGAGCTAAATGTGAAAATGCTCTCCCTCCTTTGGTGGATCTGGATATCCTAGGTATGACCAAAAGCCTCGAATTTAGTGACCTTAAAGAGCGCGATGGATTATAGGGCGATAGAAGATCGGTTAAATAGACTGGAGCTAAGCCGGAAATGTTAAAATAAAATAAGGGAAATGTTCTGCATGTGCTGCTGCTAACGCGCCTCGAACTTGCTGACGTTAATGTTAGCAAACTATGTTATTATAACTTATAACTTCGGTGCAAGCTAAATTGAGATTTTACTGTTAAACACTACCTATTTTACAAATAACTGACGGCAGCTAGTTGTTACTTTCTTTACTATCTTTCTTTAGATATTGAGCAGTAGTTTATGGTTTATTTTGACGTGACGGTGGTTAATACTTTCTCAGTAACAGTTAACGTTAGCAGTCAGTGCAGTGCACATGGTAGACTAACAATTCCTGTTAAATATATAAAAAATATAAAATGTCAATATAAATGATGTAAAGCAAACAATACTGTTTAATTGTGAGCATTATTGCACCTCATTCTATTATGCTTTTATATTATATTATATTAGATTTATCAAATAGTTGATAAATAAGGAATAAAGGGGGAGAACTCCTTGGCTGCCATGCTTTCAGTTTTAAATGTTTATAATTTTTTCCCGTATGAGATTCTTTGTTTGAATATTTTGTCTAATAAATGTAATTTATTCAAAGTGACATTGAATTTGGGAAAAACATGTCTGGATTATTTTGATAGTTTTTTTATTTTGCTATTCGGTTTACTGAAGAAAAGTTTGCACTTTAAAATGTGTAGTGTGTGTTGGCTATTCTACATATGTTTACAAAGTCAGCAAAGCTGTGAAGATTTTACTTTCTCTTTTTAGTGTTCTTAAGTTTTATACTGTGGTGCTGCCATTGTGTTATTGGTATTGAGTTATATGTTTGGTAATAAAAAGTTAAACTGGCAAAAACAAACTTTTTTTTCTTGGGATCGGGGTGGGGGGCATCATAAAGGAATTATGCTTAGGGCACCAAAATGGCTAGCAGCGGCACTGATAATAAAATACGTAGACCTACACCACAAAAACTAGTTGAGGATAAATGCGTTAAAATTGGGCACTTCCAGTGTTATGGACGTGACATTTGCAGTCAAAACTTGAAATATAAATTCTCAGAAAATGCATTTAATCCCAATATTTTGAAACGTCTGAAAGGAGTCAAGACATTAGAAAAATATCAGTCTACACATGCGTTTTATAATATGAGGGAAATACACATGTGACGTGACACAAAAAATCTTTTAACTTTTAGGTGTCAAAATATTTTTTAGTAATCTGTGCAAACCCAAAGATATATACCCACCGGATGAATAAAGATCGGCCTCCACAGAACATAAAATATTATTTTTATTTTATTTTTCGTGTTCGCATTTATGTGAAAAAAAAAAAAATGTTACGGGCGTGACAGTTCTCTATCACGGACATGACTGCTCTGAAAGCGACTTTAAAAATTTCACAGAGACCTCAAACAGAAAGCACAAAGCCTTTCTTTAAAGTGAATTTCGTTTTTTTATTAATTGTATCTTAATTTTAATCAATGTTTCATCAACCAATTTTAATACATAATAAGTAAATACACTCGTCTCATTAATGAACTGAAACTCAGCGTAAGGTATGCTACTTGCCTCACAGACCTGAGAAATATATAGAAAGCTTGAAATGTCTACTTTTAAACAGAACAATTCAAAATGAAAGAAAACAGACTGCTTTCTGCTTATGAAATGTGCATTTCTCTCTGGCGCGTTCTGCGAAGATCGCGGTAGTAGTTCTTATGCTATACCACCTGTCAAAATGATTGATGACTTCCGGTCCCGCCCACTAGATAAGACATCTGGTCCCCGCCCTTCCGGTTGTCCGTTGAGCTGTCCCGCCCTTTCTGGCGTGTATAGATATGGATATGGATTGTCCTATCGAGCGTTCGATCATGCGTTTTGACAGTTTTATCTACCGGTGTCTTTCCGGCATATGTTGTTATGGTTTGCCCTATTGTCCTAGCTAGTCGTAGATCATGTGGTTTTGACAGAAAGTTTTTGACCCTATTTGACCCTTTTTATCCGTAGATCATGTGGTTTTGGCAGAAAGTTTGAAGACTGTGTCACACAAGCATTATCTCTTGTGCACACAAGCTGGGTGTATTTTCTGTGTTTGTGATAGACATCTGTTTTTGACAGAAAGTTTGAATTTGTTGTCCAGTTCAGTTATGTGTTTGTGTGTGTGTGTGTCTGTGTGTGTATGTGTGTCTGGCTATATGGCATCACAAGTGCTGTTAGGAAATGTGTCAGCATCTGATATGATCCCTCCACATTCCTGAGGTAACAGCAAAAGTGAGAAAAAAAAAGAGAGTTGTCCCTAATCATGTTTTATATTTCACACAAATGATATACAATAATATCTTAGCAAAAATCTACTGAAACCATTTAATTCAGTTTTAGAGAAACAAAAGAATAAAATGAATAAGGATTTTACTAAATACTAAAGCCTATCACAAAAAAAAAAAAAGAGTTGAAAACATACTGTTCTTTAAAAAGTATAAATGAAAAGATTATAAAATAATTTAACCAAGGTTGAAAACATACCGTTCTTTTAAAGTATAAATGAAAAGATTATAAAATAATATAACATAAATGTCAGTGTTTCTCTCTCTCTCTCCTCCTAGGTTTATTCAGCGATCAGAATGAGACAATAGTGCTAAATTTATTTCAAAGTTTAAATGATATCTTTATAAAATGTTGTTTTTATTTTATTTTATTTTTTTAATTAAATTTAATACATTTATTAAAAGTCGTAATAATGTTTTTAAATTCAATACATTATTAAAAGTTGTAAAACAAAAACACTGTTTTTTCTGAATGCCTCTCCAGCCAGAGGAGTGTGCCTGTGGGTGTGTGTGTGTGTGTGTGTGTGTGTGGGTGTGTGTGTGTGTGTGTGTGTGTGTGTCCTCTGACATGACCCCCTCCACATTCCTGAGGTAACAGTGAAAGTGAGAAAAAGAGAGTTACCCTAATCATGTTTTATATTTCACACAAATAATATGCAATAATATCTTACTAAAAATCTACTGAAACCATTTAATTCAGTTTTAGATAAACAAAAGAATAAAAAAATACATAAACATACAAAAAAATACATAAACATTCCGTTCTTTAGGCCTATAAGTGTATAAAATAAAATAGCTATCTTGCTAATTTAACTAAAGTTGAAAACCATTCAGTTCTTTATAAAAGTATATAATTAAATGCTTATAAAATAAATATCTTATTGATCCAATTGTTTTTGATAAACAAAAGAATAAAAATCATATTACATAAAAAAGGGTATACATTAAAATGGTTATCTTGCTAATTTAACTAAAGTTGAAAAACATTCTGTTCTTTAAAAGTATATAAAAAAATAAAAAATAAAAATCTACTGAAATTTCAGTTTTAGATAAAAATAAAATTCATCTAAGTCTGCTGACTGAAGATTTCATGAAGCACCAGACAAATGGTATGTTTGTGTGTGTGTGTGTGTGTGTGTGTGTGTGTGTGTGTGTGTGTGTGTGTGTGTGTGTGTGCGTACGTGTGTCTGTGACAGGTTCCGGTAAATTAGCGTGCCGTCATCTTTCTGAATTTATTTCAAAACATAATCGTAAAAGTTTAAATATGATCTTTTAAAATTAAAAGACTGTTTAAATAAAATCTTTAAAGTTTGAATACATTCATATCTTCTATTTATCTTTTAGAAGATTACTGTAATGATTTTGTTTAATGGTGACCTAAAGTATAATTGTTATTAAACAATGTCTGTCTGTTCAAAAACTTTAGATTGTAGAAAAACTGTACTTTTTAGTCGTTTTAAATCTCATTTATATGAAAAGATTCAATCAGCATTTTTTTGTCCATGCGGGGTTTAAATTTTTATGGTGGGGGCTTTCCATAGCTATAATGAATTTTGTACCGTACACCTAAACACAGAAAACTACATTTGTACATTTTCAAAATGAAATAAATAAATAAATAAATCATTTAATATCATTTTGTGCACACACACGGTTTTAAATTTTATTCTATTTTAAATTAAATTATTATTAATAACATATGTTACTAAAATGTAAACAAAGTTTTAGCTAAATAAATATATAAGCAAAAACACCCTACAGCCCCAGATCCTTCAGAGATAAACCACAGTGTGATCTGAAGCTTCAGGAAACAGGGTATCAGACCAGATGAGTCTCGGGGGACAATGTCACAGTAAATCTAGTCTGCTAACGCCTTTTACAGAGTACATCCAGAGTTTATACTAAATTCATTTAAAAGCATAATCATACAAGTTTAAATAAGGTATTTTAAAATTAAAAGAAATCTTTAAAGTTTTATTAAAATCATATCTTCTATTTATTTTCTTAGAAGATTACTGTAATGATTTTGTTTAACGGTAACCTAAAGTAGAATTTTTACTAAACAGCGTTTAGTTGTTGATTGTTGAAAAACTGTCCTTGGGCATCTTAGATCTTTTGTCCATACAACATGTTGTCATAGTTTGTCACAATGTTTTGTTGTTGTGTTGTTTTAAGAAATCCGAGGACTCCACATTGCTCTTATTTAGACTAAGTTGTATCACCTGCAAAATCACTGACGCGGCATAAGTAAAGTTGGTCTTGAGCGAATATTTAATTTTATCAGTCATAATTCAAAGTATAAGTATACGATCGTATAAGATCATTTTAACTTGTATTCCCCGAACTATCCTTAATCAGTGTGGAATCACACAGGGTGAAACCCTTTACTGAGAATATACTATCGGTTATCTACTCAAAATATATGTAGAAGTGTAAAATCGGTGTTTAAAATCTGTCTGCTGGCCGCATGAATAGACTTTGGGGAGAGCTGATGATACTATCTATAGCAGGAAGCATGCCCTTTGACCTCCTCGATTGTGGAGGCTTGTTGTTTTTTTTGTTGTTTTTTTGTTAAAGACCCAACTACAAGTTAGTTCTCCAAAAAGAATTTCTCCCATCTAGTGGTTCTCCCATCTACTCGCTTTTTCAAATGCGTGTTGCAACTGCGGTAGCCGTAATGTGTCAAGAAGCTATGACAACATGGCTTCCAATAGCGCTTCATTGAGTTTAACGATACATGTTCTACTGTTATGGCAGCTATATAATGATTTACACAACCAAGCAATGAAAAAAGCTTGTAATTTAGACCATACCTTTGACTTGCCTGTCGAGAAGAAATCAGGCAACTTCCCTTTCAAAGTCTTTCTCCTTCATTAGATCTTTCCACATGGGGAAAAGCTATCCTGATATTTATTTACATACCGATAAATTAAATGTTAGCTTTTAGGCGATGAGGATTCCTTCTCCCGTGGCTCAGCATAAGTATGATCCTGCATTATAATGTACTGTGCAGTGCAGCCTTTCAAATTTGCCGGGGCAGTATCATTGCCTCCCATATGGTCTAGCGGGCTTACCTTCACAATTGACCAAAAGAATGGTGGGACAATAGTTGCTCCAATCATGGTAGAAAAGACAATTTATGGTGATATTAACATCAGTGTGGTGAGTGTCTGATAAGTTAGTCCATAGAGTGTAGAACTTTGCATCACTACGGTGTGACAAAATACACCCAAAGATACTAAGAGAATATCTAACTGTAGATTGTGATCTGAGATCTCTTTAATTTTGTGCCGGATGTTAAAAGGTATTTGTTAATAACAAAAACTTTAAATTAACATAATATTAATAAAATATGGTTAAATTACATTTTGAAAATGTTTATTTACAACGTTGTGTGTCGTGATACCTCGCAATGTTAGAGAAATCTGGTTGCACTACGCCTAAAACTTAATCATCCACATCTAAACATTATCATGGTTTTGTTGTATTTTAAAACACTGTTTTTCTTATTTCCTGATTTTCATTTTTCAGGTCGATATTTGTAGAAATAAGCAAAATACATTTATAAAACAAAAAAGAACCGGTTAATGGCCTTGTGTCAGAACACAACAGGTTATTCTAACTTTGAAAAGTGTCATACAGTATTTGATTTTTACAAATACCTAAACCAACGGGCCTAAACCGTTGACCCCTGAAGTTATGACTTCTGAAGGCCTAGATTCGCTCGTTGAAAAAATTGTATTTTATTAGCTAAAATCATTGTCTGTATTCATAAAATAAGTCCTCACGGGTGTAAAATGATCTGTGCCAATGATCTGATTTTAAGAAAGATCGTTTCTTATCTTTATTTGCATGGGACCAAGGAGGCTTCCGTGTCGTTCCGCCATCTTGAAACACTATAATACCAGAGAGGGACAAAAAGCGCTAGCCTAACTCAACACGTTTCATCATCAACACTACTATAGTCAACCACCAAATTATGACTTAAACACGTTTTAAGTATTACATTAAAAAGGCGTCATTGACAAAAATTGTAATTCTGAATTAAGTAATAATTATAACAAAAAGTTGAAATTACAATTATGACTATGCGTCATAATTATGAGATGAAAAGTTTAAATGATGATGTACTAAATTGAAATTATGATAGATAAAGTAAATATTCCATAGTGAAATTTTCTGAATTCTATATAATTGTATTTGTGAAAATGATTCAGTACCGAATCTTCAATAAACTGCTTGTTTCTGCAGTTCGTGTAGGCCTCTAAGACTATGAATTACTAAAAATGATTATTGAATAACTTGAATTTTGTTGACAATGTAAAAAAAAAAATTGTCTTCCCATACCGGGAGTCGGACCCGGGCAGCCTGGATGAAAGCCAGGAATCCTAACCGCTAGACCATATGGGAGGCAATGATACTGCCCCGGCAAATTTGAAAGGCTGCACTGCACAGTACATTATAATGCAGGATCATACTTATGCCGAGCCACGGGAGAAGGAATCCTCATCGCCTAAAAGCTAACATTTAATTTATCGGTATGTAAATAAATATCAGGATAGCTTTTCCCCATGTGGAAAGATCTAATGAAGGAGAAAGACTTTGAAAGGGAAGTTGCCTGATTTCTTCTCGACAGGCAAGTCAAAGGTATGGTCTAAATTACAAGCTTTTTTCATTGCTTGGTTGTGTAAATCATTATATAGCTGCCATAACAGTAGAACATGTATCGTTAAACTCAATGAAGCGCTATTGGAAGCCATGTTGTCATAGCTTCTTGACACATTACGGCTACCGCAGTTGCAACACGCATTTGAAAAAGCGAGTAGATGGGAGAACCACTAGATGGGAGAAATTCTTTTTGGAGAACTAACTTGTAGTTGGGTCTTTAACAAAAAAACAAAAAAAAAAAAAAGCCTCCACAATCGAGGAGGTCAAAGGGCATGCTTCCTGCTATAGATAGTATCATCAGCTCTCCCCAAAGTCTATTCATGCGGCCAGCAGACAGATTTTAAACACCGATTTTACACTTCTACATATATTTTGAGTAGATAACCGATAGTATATTCTCAGTAAAGGGTTTCACCCTGTGTGATTCCACACTGATTAAGGATAGTTCGGGGAATACAAGTTAAAATGATCTTATACGATCGTATACTTATACTTTGAATTATGACTGATAAAATTAAATATTCGCTCAAGACCAACTTTACTTATGCCGCGTCAGTGATTTTGCAGGTGATACAACTTAGTCTAAATAAGAGCAATGTGGAGTCCTCGGATTTCTTAAAAACAACACAACAACAAAACATTGTGACAAACTATGACAACATGTTGTATGGACAAAAGATCTAAGATGCCCAAGGACAGTTTTTCAACAATCAACAACTAAACGCTGTTTAGTAAAAATTCTACTTTAGGTTACCGTTAAACAAAATCATTACAGTAATCTTCTAAGAAAATAAATAGAAGATATGATTTTAATAAAACTTTAAAGATTTCTTTTAATTTTAAAATACCTTATTTAAACTTGTATGATTATGCTTTTAAATGAATTTAGTATAAACTCTGGATGTACTCTGTAAAAGGCGTTAGCAGACTAGATTTACTGTGACATTGTCCCCCGAGACTCATCTGGTCTGATACCCTGTTTCCTGAAGCTTCAGATCACACTGTGGTTTATCTCTGAAGGATCTGGGGCTGTAGGGTGTTTTTGTTTATATATTTATTTAGCTAAAACTTTGTTTACATTTTAGTAACATATGTTATTAATAATAATTTAATTTAAAATAGAATAAAATTTAAAACCGTGTGTGTGCACAAAATGATATTAAATGATTTATTTATTTATTTATTTCATTTTGAAAATGTACAAATGTAGTTTTCTGTGTTTAGGTGTACGGTACAAAATTCATTATAGCTATGGAAAGCCCCCACCATAAAAATTTAAACCCCGCATGGACAAAAAAATGCTGATTGAATCTTTTCATATAAATGAGATTTAAAACGACTAAAAAGTACAGTTTTTCTACAATCTAAAGTTTTTGAACAGACAGACATTGTTTAATAACAATTATACTTTAGGTCACCATTAAACAAAATCATTACAGTAATCTTCTAAAAGATAAATAGAAGATATGAATGTATTCAAACTTTAAAGATTTTATTTAAACAGTCTTTTAATTTTAAAAGATCATATTTAAACTTTTACGATTATGTTTTGAAATAAATTCAGAAAGATGACGGCACGCTAATTTACCGGAACCTGTCACAGACACACGTACGCACACACACACACACACACACACACACACACACACACACACACACAAACATACCATTTGTCTGGTGCTTCATGAAATCTTCAGTCAGCAGACTTAGATGAATTTTATTTTTATCTAAAACTGAAATTTCAGTAGATTTTTATTTTTTATTTTTTTATATACTTTTAAAGAACAGAATGTTTTTCAACTTTAGTTAAATTAGCAAGATAACCATTTTAATGTATACCCTTTTTTATGTAATATGATTTTTATTCTTTTGTTTATCAAAAACAATTGGATCAATAAGATATTTATTTTATAAGCATTTAATTATATACTTTTATAAAGAACTGAATGGTTTTCAACTTTAGTTAAATTAGCAAGATAGCTATTTTATTTTATACACTTATAGGCCTAAAGAACGGAATGTTTATGTATTTTTTTGTATGTTTATGTATTTTTTTATTCTTTTGTTTATCTAAAACTGAATTAAATGGTTTCAGTAGATTTTTAGTAAGATATTATTGCATATTATTTGTGTGAAATATAAAACATGATTAGGGTAACTCTCTTTTTCTCACTTTCACTGTTACCTCAGGAATGTGGAGGGGGTCATGTCAGAGGACACACACACACACACACACACACACACACACACACACACCCACACACACACACACACACACACACACACACACACCCACAGGCACACTCCTCTGGCTGGAGAGGCATTCAGAAAAAAACAGTGTTTTTGTTTTACAACTTTTAATAATGTATTGAATTTAAAAACATTATTACGACTTTTAATAAATGTATTAAATTTAATTAAAAAAATAAAATAAAATAAAAACAACATTTTATAAAGATATCATTTAAACTTTGAAATAAATTTAGCACTATTGTCTCATTCTGATCGCTGAATAAACCTAGGAGGAGAGAGAGAGAGAAACACTGACATTTATGTTATATTATTTTATAATCTTTTCATTTATACTTTAAAAGAACGGTATGTTTTCAACCTTGGTTAAATTATTTTATAATCTTTTCATTTATACTTTTTAAAGAACAGTATGTTTTCAACTCTTTTTTTTTTTTTTGTGATAGGCTTTAGTATTTAGTAAAATCCTTATTCATTTTATTCTTTTGTTTCTCTAAAACTGAATTAAATGGTTTCAGTAGATTTTTGCTAAGATATTATTGTATATCATTTGTGTGAAATATAAAACATGATTAGGGACAACTCTCTTTTTTTTTCTCACTTTTGCTGTTACCTCAGGAATGTGGAGGGATCATATCAGATGCTGACACATTTCCTAACAGCACTTGTGATGCCATATAGCCAGACACACATACACACACAGACACACACACACACAAACACATAACTGAACTGGACAACAAATTCAAACTTTCTGTCAAAAACAGATGTCTATCACAAACACAGAAAATACACCCAGCTTGTGTGCACAAGAGATAATGCTTGTGTGACACAGTCTTCAAACTTTCTGCCAAAACCACATGATCTACGGATAAAAAGGGTCAAATAGGGTCAAAAACTTTCTGTCAAAACCACATGATCTACGACTAGCTAGGACAATAGGGCAAACCATAACAACATATGCCGGAAAGACACCGGTAGATAAAACTGTCAAAACGCATGATCGAACGCTCGATAGGACAATCCATATCCATATCTATACACGCCAGAAAGGGCGGGACAGCTCAACGGACAACCGGAAGGGCGGGGACCAGATGTCTTATCTAGTGGGCGGGACCGGAAGTCATCAATCATTTTGACAGGTGGTATAGCATAAGAACTACTCGCGGTGCATCCGCACATCGTCAACTTCATCTTTGCAGTCGACACAGAAAACACTTGTTTATTAATAAACAATAAAAATGTCTCCTTGCTATATTTGACATATTAATAATCATTACTTTTGCCGGTTCTTTGTGACAGCTTTTAGATGCTTTATTCGCAGCGCCACCCACATGTTGAACGAGTCACACCGCATCAGCACCGAAAACATGATTTTTTTCAAATCTAAAATCAAAAATCGTGATACAAACCGAATCGTAGGTTTGGTCTATCGTTACAGCCCTAGTAAGATGAGAAAGCAAGAGTTTATGGTTGTAAAAAAAACAATGGCTATCTGAACATCTTTGCCAAGCGCAAACCAGTACAGAAGTAGGCTAATCAATAAATTATCGGGGAGGGTCATGCCTTTTTTCACAATCATTTTGGAGGGTCATAGAAAAATGTATTGCTGGCGAAGGGAGGGTCATGTCTTTTTTGACAACAGATCTCAAAACTCCTCCGGTGGCCCCTTAAATAAAAAACGAACAGTCCCTAAGTATCCACTTTCTCTCGGATTATCGGTTGCCGGATGCTGGTCTGGTTGATATGGTCTTAGAAAGGGCTGTATCTTCCACATATTTGCACTGTGTTGTAGTTTAGCTGCTCGGTGTGCTGGCTAACGTGGTTTTAAACCTGGCTGGGTACGGGCGACTTTAGGATGATCCTCCTCTTTTTATTGCCTGTAACTTTTTTATCCGCTTCTTTTTATTTTTGCACGCTGTCTCAAGAAACTTTGCTGCCTTTTTGCTGGTGGGGTTTTTATGACATGACTTTCTATTCGTCGTTGGATCTGCATCACCTGAACCCTAAAGTTCGGCCATCGCTGCCCACTAACCTTTATAATCACTGCGCTGCTCTTGGTATCGCTCGCCGGCCTCGTTACATACATCGGGGCTCCCACAAACATTGCACTGGGCTCACTACCTCAGTTCCCTCAGTTGACGGATATATTATCCCCGTTGTCTGGTCTTCTTCTCGTCGGCTGTATGCAAAATCTCGCAGAGAGGGTGGAAATATTAACTTTGCAAATCACCGTTTTCTGGAATATGCCCCACTTGGGGCTCCACCGCCAGTTACAACTTCCTCTGCAACAGTTCAGCCTTCAGTGAAAATGGCCCTAGTAAACGCTAGGTCACTGTCAAATAAAACATTCATTATGAACAACTTCTTCTCATCTTATGCCTTGGATTTTCTGTTTGTGACTGAAACCTGGCTGAAACCTGACGATCTTTCGTCTCTGGGTGAACTATCTCCTCCTGACTGTTCCTTTTACAGCTCTCCCAGGCCAAATGGATCTGGTGGTGGTCTAGCTACAATTTTCAAGAAGTCATTTAAATTTCAACTACTGCCTGTAGATGCCTTTTCTAGTTTTGAGGCACAACTCCTGCACATCGACCTCGATGGTCCTCTAATTTGTATCTTGATTTACAGACCACCCAAAGTTAGCACAACTTTTATTCATGAGCTCTCAGACTTCCTGTCAAATCAAGTGTCACGCTGTGATAGACTGTTGGTTCTGGGGGATTTTAATATCCATGTTTGCTGCCCCTCTAAACCTATGGTTAAAAATTTTATGAATCTCATTGACTCGCTCAGTTTCGCACAGTGTGTCTCTTCTCCCACTCATAACCTGGGCCATACATTAGATCTTATTTTGACTCGCAGTCTCTCCATACATTCATGTGAAGTATTTGATGCTGGTATTTCTGATCACTATTCTGTATTATTTGATACTGTCCCATATGTACAGCCCATCCTCTCTCAGCCTGTGTGCAGCTCCCGTGTTTTTCATGCCACTACTGCACTACAATCTCTACAATCTTTTCTAATTGTGAGGTCTCTTTGTCACCTGATATGAACACTGACCAGATGGTTCTCGTCTTCAACTCTGCCTGTTCTACTGCACTGGATACTGTTGCCCCCCTGAAGCCTAGAAGGCAACAACCTAAATCTAATTCTCAACCTTGGTTAAATGCCTCTACCCGTGTGCTCAGACGGGAGTGCAGAAGGGCTGAACGCAGGTGGAAAAAGGATGGGCTTCAGGTCTCTTATCAAATTTTAAAAGATTGTCTTGCCACCTATCAAACGTCGGTCAGTGATGCAAAATCTCAATACATTTCAAATTTGATTGCCATGAATGCAAACAGGCCAAAAGTTCTTTTTAAAACTATAAACTCAGTACTTAATCCAGTCACTTGCTCTGCTCCTGTTGGCAATCTCGAGACCTGCACAGAATTTTTAGGTTTCTTTGTACAGAAGACACTAGATATCAGATCTCACCTTTCTCCTCCTGACATGGCTGTTTCTCCCCTGATCTCTCTTTCTAGCAATTTCACTAGTTTTAAACCAGTGACTCAATCACAATTAAGTGCATTAATTTCTAAAATGAAATTTACATACTGTCAATCTGATGTACTGCCTGGCCGTTTGCTTAGAGAGGTATTAGACACTATTAGCCCTGCGCTTTTAACTATTATAAACAGTTCTTTGTCTAGTGGGGTTTTCCCTGAGTCTTTTAAACATGCTTTTGTACAGCCTCTGCTAAAAAGATCTCACCTTGATCCATCTGTTCTTAGTAACTACCGGCCAATTTCTAAACTCCCATTTATTTCCAAGGTTTTAGAGAAAGCAGTGCTTTCACAGTTTACTTCTTACCTGGATGCCTTTAACATTTTGGATAAGTTCCAATCTGGTTTTAGAGCACTTCACAGTACAGAGTCAGCCTTGCTTAAAGTTACGAATGATCTTTTGTTGTCTACTGATTCAGGGTCATCTGTTACTGCTAGATTTGAGTGCAGCCTTCGACACTGTTGACCATGACATCCTCTTGAAACGACTTCAATATGCAGTAGGGGTTCAAGGCACGGCATTACAATGGTTCACCTCTTATTTAAAGGGTAGGACGTTTTCAGTAAATATTGGGTCGTTTACCTCACCTACTGCACCCGTTCCTTATGGTGTTCCTCAGGGCTCTATTCTTGGCCCTTTATTGTTCTCACTCTACATGCTTCCCCTGGGCTCCATTTTCCAGAAATATAGTATAAACTATCACTGCTACGCCGATGACCTACAACTTTACCTTCCAATCAAACTTGAAAATGACTTCTCTATACAACGTCTTTTCTCATGTTTTGATGAAGTGAAAATTTGGATGGCTAACAATTTCCTGCAACTAAACACCGACAAAACTGAGGTGCTTCTGCTAGGCCCCGCTGCACTCAATACCACTCTGACAAGTAGGTTAGGCTCCCTTAGTGATAGCGTACAACCCTATGTAAAAAATGTAGGGGTCCACTTTGATCCTTTACAACAATTCGACAAGCAGGTAAACACAGTTGTAAAGAGTAGTTTCTTCCACCTCAGATCTGTTGCGAAGGTAAAACATTTTCTTTCTCAAAAAGATCTTGAAATTGTCATCCACGCACTAATCTCTTCAAGACTGGACTATTGTAACTCTCTGTATGTCGGCCTTCCTGAAAGCACTCTATCTCGGCTTCAGATGGTTCAAAATGCGGCAGCCAGATTGCTGACAGGAACAAAAAAGCGGGAGCATATTACTCCTGTTCTTGCTTCATTGCACTGGCTCCCTATCAAATTTAGAGTTGATTTTAAGGTCCTTCTTTTTGTATATAAGGCACTGCAAAAATCAGCCCCGGATTATATCTGTGACCTTATCCAGCCATATAAAACTTCTAGGTCATTAAGATCTTGTAACCAGCTTCTTTTATCTGTCCCTCGCTAACGTTGTAAATCCAAAGGTGACAGAGCTTTCGTGGTTGCTGCCGTAAGTTTTGGAACAGCTTACCCTTTAAAGGAGTCATAACCTGCAAATTTCACTTTTCCACGAGAATCAATGTATGTTATGATTGCATAATGATTATACACTGGCCGGGAAGCCGATATTTAAAAGTGAAGCGTTTGTTTACCTCAGGGTTTGTAAAATAGCCCACGTGCACGCGCACTAAAAAACGAGATTTTGATTTCAGCCCCGTCTTGACGTCAAGACGGGGCAGGATATACCATATATGGACACCGCAGCAGGAAGCCCGCCCTTCCCCTCTCCCCCTCATATTCAGTTCAGTCGCGAAAGATGGAGAAACCGAGTGCACACGTGAGTTGCTCTGTGGTTGACTGCCAGAAACAACATGCGAATGTGTTTTCTATACCAAAAACGGACCAAACTATCAGGGACCAGTGGATAAAATTCATTTTTAATGACGCTGTCCCAGCAACACTTTCAACTGGCTTATTGTTCGGTGTCTGCGCTAAACATTTTACGCCGGAATCATTCACAAATTTGGGCCAATATCAGGCGAAGTTGGCCACGAAGCTCCGTTTGAAAAAAGGTGCCATTCCAACCATCCGGGACTTGCCTGAAATTGAAACGGTAAGACTGTTTTTATTGCTCTACTGTGTGTAACAAACAACAGCTAACTACTAATGCGGCTATTGTATGTAACGTTAGCTTCAAGGTAAACAAGGGGAATGGACTCTACGTCCACGACAGCCAAAACATCGCATCAGATCTCGCGAGACAATAATGCCTTCAGAAATAAAGGTTTTAGGAGCTCTGTTTTTATTTATTTTTTCCACTTTTATTTTTTAGAAGGGCATGAAAGACTATAATACAGCAGTAGGTATCCAAATTAAGACTAGGTTATGACTCCTTTAATATCAGGGCCTCTCCATCGCTTAACATTTTTAAATCCAGTTTAAAGACTCATTTTTATATTCTTGCATTTGAGTGATGCCTTTGGCTTGCTCAGTAGGGGATATTTGGGGATATTTAATTTAATTAATCAATCAACGATACTATTGATCAGCATTACCAAATGTGGACGTTCCACTAGAAACAAACATTGATGTATTGTTTTAATTTAATACTGTGAAGCTGCTTTGATACAACCTATGTTGTGAAAAGCGCTATATAAATAAACTTGACTTGACTTGACTTGACTTGATGCTGTGTATGGATTTTTTTTTTTATAATATTTTATATATTCTTTTATTATTATTATTATTATTTTTCTCTATTAAGCTTTTGACCGTCTGTAAAGCACTTTGGATCAACAAACGTTGTGTTAATGTTGTGCTCTATAAATAAATTGACTTGACTTGACTTGACTCCTGGGAAGTTCGTAAGTACGAGGTGGGAAGTTGTGTTTACGGCGGCAGGTGCGTTCAAGTCACTTTCGTCAGAGTAAGATGGTGGAGTACTTTTTCTTAATTAAATACACAAAAATACATTAAAGGTCCCATGACATGCTACTTTTTGTAGGCTTTAATATAGGCCTTAGTGGTCCCTAGTACTGTATCTGAAATCTCTTTTCAAAAATTCAGCCTCGGTGCAGAATTATAGCCACTACAAGCCAGTCCCAGAATGAGCTTCCTTCAGACAGGCCGTTTCGGTGTCTGTAGCTTTAAATGCTAATGAGGAGGAGAAAGGCGGCGCAAGGTGGAGGGTGGGTGTGGCCTTGACCATCTTGCGCAACGGTACCGTGGCCGGCGTGCATGTTTACGTTGGATATAGCAATGGCACGAAGACACGCAGTCGTTCAAGCATTTCAGTTTGACCCAGAATCTGATCCGGATGGAGAAGCAACAACTCAGCGGTTCCAGCAGGACGTTTCCGAATGGTTAGTTTAAAATATTATGTCTGGATACGGTACTTTATTCGGATGGTTTACAGTTATTATCATGTAGCTAACGCTAACCTACTGTTGCCTTTTCATGAGAGATCTGTAACATCTGTAATTTATCTTATTACAATTACATCATCAAGCTCTGCGATATTGAAATGCGGATATCGCGCGCGCCGTATAACCAACAGGAAAACGGTTATCCAAATAACAAAGAAGTGTACAACACTCGCGTTACAGTGTGTGTATTCACACACATAAACTGCATAGCTGCATAGCTAATGTGACAGCCACATTCTACGTGTAACAGTCTAGGCAACCATAAACAGTAAAGCAACACACTTATATATCATTAGTTGACTTACTGTTCCGAGGTGTGTAGCTGAGCCAAAGAGAGTGATCCAGACTTTAGTTTCAGACGTTCAGCAAGCCCAGCTCTGTATTAACCCTTCGGTGTTCATTTGTACATCCAATTATTGAGCAATTGTTATGCTTCGCTCGCTCAAAAGCCATGATATCTCTCGTGGACAAACTAAAATCGCGCGTGCGCATTCCTACTTCCTAGCTCATTTTCTCATGGGCGGAAAATATTCTCTGGGCGGGCAAAGCAGAGACAGGGGAGGTAACATTCCTCCTTGTAACGTCACAAGGAGGAGATTCAAGATCAGCGCGATTGAGCTTCCATTTTCTCAAAGGCAGAGAAAGATAGCAAAAGCTCGATTTACACCGATTGAAATTTCTAGAAACTTGGGGACCATATACAGGCTAGGGGAACTCATATTAATGTTAAAAAACCTCAGAAAGTGAAAATTTCATGTCATGGGACCTTTAAGGTTCTAGAAAATGAGGAACGAAGAAATGTGCATCAGGTGTACTTTGTTTTTTTTAAAGTATTTTTAATTTATGAAGCCACTGCCAACTTTATCATTACATGTTGCATGCATTGTTATATTATAATGCCATTATATTCTGTGCAGGCAATTAGCTTAATGCGCTGTAAATAGAAAAGTCTGACAATATCACTGCTAAATACCTTTAAAGGGGGGGTGAAATGCTCATTTTCACTCAATCTCCTGTTAATCTTGAGTACCTATAGAGTAATATTGCATCCTTCATATCTCCAAAAAGTCTTTTGTTTTATTATATTAATCAAAGAAAGATAGGGTGTACCGAGTCTTTCCGGAAAAAAACGAGCGGCTGGGGGCGGGCCGTGTGGGCGAAGCTTAGCTGTGCTAACGCACCGAGCTAGTGACAACACACAGAGACATTATTTGTTCAACAGTTACTCACCGTCCGGTTCCAACGCACGACCGCGAACCTTTATCATTGCGACTGCTCGATCCTTAAGCATTAGACGATCTGGGCTTTGTTTATAAAACAATCATCGTCGAAATGCAGGGAACAACAGTCTTACACAACTCCGTTTATGCTCAGGAAAACAAACTCCATCCACGGGTTCCTTAACGCTGGGTTCTTTGGGAATCTGTGCAGGGTTGTCTTGCCCTGGCAACCAAAAACACACTTCTTTGGTGACATTGACTTCCCAAAAGCCGGGCAGGGCGCTTTGATGGCGAACTGCTTTCACTCTCTTGCTCTGGTCTAAGAGTGCGCGCGCGCCCGCGATCTTACCGGAGAAGTGCCCTTAGGACCCATATAAGGAAATTCCGCTCTATCTTACGTAAGACAGAGCCATACTCGAAAAAAACTTTCCGAAACTTGTGACAAACCGGAAGGAGTATTTTTGGAACAAAAATACTCCTTCAAACGTACAACTTAAGTTTTTGAAACTTTGTCCATGTTTAGCATGGGAATCCAACTCTTTACCAGTGTAAAAAACTCAGTATGCATGAAATAGCATTTCACCCCCCCCTTTAAGAATTGTGGTATTCCGCCATGTTTCTCAGTGACACGCCCACAACTTGTAAAAATTGGGGCTTAGAGAAAATCCTGAGCTTCCTACTGGTATTTATGACACTGTGGTGGCGTTCAAGTGCGTTCAACTCGCCAATACGATCTATAAGAGATGACTTGAACGCACCATGATTGCCAACAGGAGTGGTTGCTGCTGTATTTAAAAGGATAATTCACTCAGAAACAAAAATTCTTGCTTAAGCAAGAACCAATGAGGTTCATTCTCGTGTTACACAGCACGTTTTAGCTTCTGCAAGAACCAATGAGGTTCATTCTCGTGTTACACAGCACGTTTTAGCTTCTGCAAGAACCAATGAGGTTCATTCTCGTGTTACGCAGCACGTTTGAGCTTCTGCAAGAACCAATGAGGTTCATTCTCGTGTTACGCAGCACGTTTGAGCTTCTGCAAGAACCAATGAGGTTCATTCTCGTGTTACGCAGCACGTTTGAGCTTCTGCAAGAACCAATGAGGTTCATTCTCGTGTTACGCAGCACGTTTGAGTTTCTGCAAGAACCAGTGAGGTTCATTCCTGTATTACACAGCACGTTTGAGCTTCAGCAAGAACCAATGAGGTTCATTCTCGTGTTACGCAGCACGTTTGAGTTTCTGCAAGAACCAATGAGGTTCATTCTCGTGTTACGCAGCACGTTTGAGCTTCTGCAAGAACCAATGAGGTTCATTCTCGTGTTACGCAGCACGTTTGAGCTTCTGCAAGAACCAATGAGGTTAATTCTCGTGTTACGCAGCACGTTTGAGCTTCTGTAAGAACCAATGAGGTTCATTCTCGTGTTACGCAGCACGTTTGAGTTTCTGCAAGAACCAATGAGGTTCATTCTCGTGTTACGCAGCACGTTTGAGCTTCTGCAAGAACCAATGAGATTCATTCTCGTGTTACGCAGCACGTTTGAGCTTCTGCAAGAACCAATGAGGTTCATTCTCGTGTTACGCAGCACGTTTGAGCTTCTGCAAGAACCAATGAGGTTCATTCTCGTGTTACGCAGCACGTTTGAGCTTCTGCAAGAACCAATGAGGTTCATTCTCGTGTTACGCAGCACGTTTGAGCTTCTGCAAGAACCAATGAGGTTCATTCTCGTGTTACGCAGCACGTTTGAGCTTCTGCAAGAACCAATGAGGTTCATTCTCGTGTTACGCAGCACGTTTGAGCTTCTGCAAGAACCAATGAGGTTCATTCTCGTGTTACGCAGCACGTTTGAGCTTCTGCAAGAACCAATGAGGTTCATTCTCGTGTTACGCAGCACATTTGAGCTTCAGCAAGAACCAATGCGGTTCATTCTCGTGTTACGCAGCACGTTTGAGCTTCAGCAAGAACCAATGAGGTTCATTCTCGTGTTACGCAGCACATTTGAGCTTCAGCAAGAACCAATGATGTTCATTCCTGTGTTTCGCAGCAGGTTTGAGCTTCTGCAAGAAGTTTGTTCTCACACGTCAAGCAGGTTTGGTTGAGTAATATTTGTGTGAATAAAATAAATTAAATCAGTTCATCATATTAAGTGATCAAGTCTTTTCAGAAAATTTGGACTAAACTGCTCTATTCATACATATTCGTTTTACGATATCTTTATGAACTTTTTGAAGCGTCAAAGTGGTAGTTGCATAGCTGTCAATGGTGGGACCAAAATCTCTCAGATTTCATTAAAAAGATCTTCATTTGTGTTCCGAAGATGAACAAAAGTCTTATAGGTTTGGAATAGGGCTACAACTACCGATTATTTTCACTATCGATTAATCTGACAAATTGTTATTTTAATTAATTGGATAAACTACTTTTTAAATAGCTTTTTTGTTTATTTCAAGTTAAATTCACACACTGGGTGTTACAAATGTAAATTTAAAACTAAAAATTCACATTACCACAACTTTTTGTCCAGCTTTTAAACAGCAGAACAAGGGAGAAGAGGAGGTAGGGGAGAAGAGGAAGAATGTGTGCTGGACTGTACATCATTATGTTTTTCACCCTTACACATGTGGAACCTATGAAAGCTCATTTCTCCCAAGGGAATAGAAAATAAACAAGGTAATTGTGACTTTTTATCTCACAAGTCAGTTTTTTCTCTCTCTCTATTCCTAGTTTGTTTCTCACAATACTCAGAAAGTGAACTCAAAATTGCAAGAAAAAAAAGTCTGAATTGTGAGAGAAATTACCTTTTATATTTTTTTATTCCGTGCTTAAAAAAAAAGCTTCCATACTAACCGAAGGCCATGTTGGATTTGTTGTTGATCAATGGCAGCAATTTCATGTTTTCATTTCAGTAAAAACTTTTTCGGACACCCAGAATATGCGGTCTGCGTAGAGCACTAACTAAGGGGGCAACATTCCACCCTCTATGGGGGCACCATCTGAACATCAACACCCCAACCCCCAGAAAGAAATTTCAACCAAGGGGGCAACTGAAGTTCTGCATATGGTACGCATTTGACCAGTGGCTGCCCTGAACAATTGACCCTTCGCTAAGCCCTGCCCTCCTTAGTTACTGTTGCTACGCCTGTCAAGCTTTTGCGCCTGGCACGTCTATTACAGTCTGTATGCACCGGTTTCAGACATTCCTAAGGAGATAATTAGTCATTTTTGGCGAACAGGTGAAAATATGAGAGAGCAAGACTGCAGTATGCATTCGAGGGCTATATCCACGACAGAATATGCAAACGATTAGAGAATAATTTCATCAAAATTTAAGCTAAAGCCTATAACGTTAGGTCCCAGCGCAAGCAGTAGCCGCCTCGTACGCTGATCATTCAAATGGGAAACACACAAATTGAGGAACAGGTTTGTGCATGCACAGCAGGGTAAGTGAAATTTGAAAATATTCTAATATTTATAAATCAAACAGCTTATCCATAAGTATTGTGGAATAAACACAAGACATTAGCCTGACCACTTTGCAATGATAACATTCTCCCGCTTATATTTGTAGCGCGCCATTCTACTGCTCACACGTCGTGGGCATACATATAAGTCAACATATAAGTGACTAACTTACTGTTATGAACTGATTAAGTTTGCATACCAACCTTTTCCTTGGAGATCTCCGGCAAGCCCCCTTATGTTCCCTCCTTTTACTAACTACCTTTTAATTTTACTAGACACCGGGAGAGTCGCGATCGGATTGGGGTAACGTAACGTTACTAGTTTGGCCGTCGATTAACAAAATGCTGAAATATATTTTTAAGTAACGTTAAATTATGTCTGTGAGCCTCCGTCTTGCCTTTAATCACACTGCTTGATCCACGAACTGGACAATAACTTTATTATAACTTTACAATAACAATAATATTAAATAAAAAAAACGACTGAAGGAAAGATACACGGATTCTCTTGAACCACCACCGCGTTTACGGCAGAAAACTACTGCAGTGCAGCCAAAATGCTCTGTTCGACTTATCTGAGATCCTTTACTCTTCCCTGTGGATGACCTGTGACCTACTTTCTGTAAGATCTGAATTTTTGAGTTTGAATTTTTGAGACTGAATTTTAGAAAACTGAATTTGAAGTTCCGAATTTTTTCATCTTGAAAACTTGAATCTGTATTTTTTTAAACTGAATATTTGCAGTATAAGAATTCAGAACAAAAAAAAGCTAGCTGTTTGAAAATGCATGTCTATAAAATTCAGCCATAAAAACATTTCAATTTGTTAAATTTCAAATGTTCAATATTCATTTAAAAAAATCAAATTCAAAACTATTTAAACTACCTCCTAAAATTCAATTTTGTTAGATTACACTTGCAAATAATTCAAATTTACACAATTCAAATTAAAATAATTTTGTCATATTATAAGCTCCATAGATTAAACCGATGCAATACGGTCAACAGAAGGTTGGCTCCCGCTACTCGCCTCTTCCAATACAAGTTCAATCCAACAATCCACCAAAGGAAATAATAAAGAAAACCGAAGTGATCACCTGCCCCATGTGACCGTGAATAACCAATAAGAAATATCAAAGATTTAATGCTGCTATATAGAATACAGTGCTGAAAACAATTGAGACTTAAGTCTTAAAGCGTAGATAAGCTTCTCCATTGTAAAAATTCCATGTACTATGTCTATCCAGTCTTCAAGAGTAGGCAAAATTGGTTGCAGCCACTTTCTTGTAATTTCTATTTTTAGGATTCTGAACAGGTATTTGTTTGGAAATAACTGGAAATGAAACCCAGGTACATCACCTCAAAACTAAAAGAAATTTGAATTTTAAGAATAATTTCTAGATATTTATGTATATCATATCAATATTGATTAATTAAAAGACAGCTTCAGAAACTGTGGAAATGATTTGCCTTGTCAACCCTGCACTTTCGCCAACAATTGGATCTATATGACTGTTGCTTGATCTAAGCAGGTTAGGAGAAAAGCATAGCAACACCCTTCTATACAAACTCTCCAGAACAAAGAAAGTGTAGTTCCCTTTCGAGGGAACTCGCGCTGCGTAGAGAATCAACACAGTGGGGAACGCCTTCAGCGTGACGTGTCTGAAGTCTGTATAGAACTAATCCAATCTTGATTGGTGTTGCGTCATGACGTCACTCGTGACGTCGCATGTAAGGGTGATGCGGAAGCTATAAAAGGATGCCGGAACATAACCGCGTCAGCTTTTTGCTCTTCAGCAAGCTCTCTGTGTCAAACTGTCTGTTCTATTTGGTGATGTTTGTCCCATAAGAATTGTCCCAAAGTGGCTCGGATCTCGCGTTTGCAGAGGCAGCGCGTAGATTTCAGGTCTACTCTGCAATAAAGATTCTGTGGGTGCAAGGCAAGCACAGTCAGCTCCTGAGGAGCTGTGTTCATTGAGAAATATCCCGACGCACACAGCCGTGCATTTTCGGGTGTTTCAGCCTAGCGCCCATTGACTTTCTTCTCGAGAGATGAAAGCCAAATATATTGTGAAAGAACTCGAATCTCGCATTAGCCGAGGCAGCACGTAGATTATGGGTCTGCAATTAAAGGGACACACGATTTGTGAAACAATACTGTTGACTTTCTTCTCGAGGGATGAAAGCCAAATATATTGTAACTGCTCGTATCTTGCGTTTGCCGCGGCAGCGTGTAGATTACGAGACCGTATAAATAAATATTAAAACAGTATTGCCTGTTGATTATGGCTGCATTTAATTCTATAAAATTAAAATGATGGAATATTATCTGACTTTAAGAAGTTAGATATTTTAATTCAGCCTACCATTCAGACCATGTTTCACTTATCCAGTGTTTATGGCTGCATTTAATTCTGAGGAATTAAAATGATAAGCAGCGAACGTCGCAAAAGGAGAGCGTTGCCTCTAGAGCCCCCCCCCCCTCCCCCTCAAGGAGCCTGGGGGCATACACGGTGCTCTCAGACGAAGCCACAGCAGAAGCAGGGCGACCTGAGGGCCGTCCTGAAAGCAAAGGCTTCGTCGAAGAGATCCTAGCCAGCCTAGGTTCTCTTCTGTATTTTTTTAAACTGAATAATGATAAGCAGCGAACGTCGCAAGCATCGGGCGCCCCCACCCGTGGCAGAGCAATCGAGGTTGCCTCCTCCGTGGAGCCCGCAGGAAATCGATGTCGACTTACAGCCGCCAAGTGCGCTTCGGGACACATCGATTTCCAGCGAACGCACGCTGCATTGTCCGCCCCACAGGCCTGCGGCCAGGCAGCATTCGCTTCCGCCCATCGTGAATCTTTTCATTTTCGGTCGAACCCTGCCGGAGACCCGCTTCAGGGGGCCGAGAACGAATCCCGATTGATACCCGATGCCAGCCTAGGAAATTGATGTTTTCCTCCCGCCGTTAAATGCGCTTCGGGACGCATCGGTTTCCAGCGAACGCGAATCGCAGTGTCCGCCCGAAAATACTGCGGCCCTGCCGATTTCGCGCTCTCTCATGAGGGCTGTAGAAAAATTCTTTCGGTTAGCTCCTGCCAGTTTCAGGTCACCGAAACCCAAAATATGACCATCGAGACCAGTCCACACAGACTGGTCCCCCTAGTAGATTATTTCGACACCTGGAAGGGTCTTAAAAATATATCTCAGTGGGTCCTGCGCACAGTCGAAAAGGGGTACAGAATTCAGTTTGAGTATCAACCACCAAGGTTCAACGGGGTCATATACACGCTTCTCAGCCCCGAGCAGGGTCAGGTCATGGAACAAGAAGTTCAGTCCCTCCTAGCGAAGGAAACCATAGAACTGGTTCCTCCTAATCAGAAGTTACTATGTGTGTAAAATAAAAAATGGTGATGGATAAAATACTCTCAAATAGAGGGTTAAAAATAGCTAATTTGAATATTTGTAGTTTGCGAAATAAGATGCAGGATATTACTGGGATTCTGGAAAATAATAATTTGCATATTTTACATATAATTGCTCATTGAAAAATAAGTTGCAGTCTATAGCCGACACTTGCAATTTGTCACAAGTGGTCACAAAGCCAACAAGAATTTTTTATAATGCTGGTGGGACAAAAACGGAAACATGCATAGATTTACTTTTTACTAATGCAACAGATTTGTGTTCAAAAGCAATCTCAATTTGTGTTGGCTTAAGTGTTCATAATTGAATTGCAATTAACAGAAAAACCAAAATCCCCAAACCAGGCCAGAAGATAATTAAACGGATGTTTAAATATTTCAATGAGGCTAGTTATTGTGCTGATATTAGAAATAAGTAGATCCTGATCTAGCTTTGGAGGTTTTTACAAATTTATTAATGCCAATTGTTGACAAACATGCCCCATTAAGACGGATGACAGTAAGAAATATTACTTCTCCATGGTTAGATGCTGAACTTAAAGAATATATGAGGAAAAGAGATAAATTAAAGTCAGAGGCAAGCTTATCAGGGGATAATGGATTATGGGAAAAGGTACAAGCAATTAAGAAATTTTGTTACAAAATTAAACAGAACAAAAAAGAGGATCTATTATGAATATAAATTTGAGGAAGTAAAATCAGACAGGAATAAATTATGGAATAGGCTACATTAAATCAATTAACAGGGCGGAGAGATAAATCTGTACCAACATTTTTAGATGTAGGTGATACTTTTTTTATTAAACCTGCTGATATATCTAATTATTTAGGAGATTATTTCACAAAGAACGTTCAGAATTTACAAAAAGATATGATTTCACAGGAATACCCTGATTTATCTTTTAAGACAATTAAAGATACAATCATGCTTAATAAATCATGTACATTTAAATTTGACAGAGTAAGTCTTACTATAGTAGAAAACATATTAAAGTTAATGAAATATAAACCTTCTGGTTTTGATGAACTGGATGTCAAGCTATTAAAGATGGTTGCTGATGTGATTACTATGCCTATATGTTATATTATTAATTTAAGTTTAGAAAAATGAGTTTTTCCTGCTAACTGGAAAAATGCTAAAATTCTGCCTCTTCCAAAAAACAAAAAGGAACATTTCTCTGGGGAAAATAGCAGACCTATAAGTATTCTGCCAATTTTGAGTAAGATTACGGAGAAAATTGTTTATGATCAAATTAATTTGTATTTCTCTAAAAATGGGTTGAATTCACTCTATCAACATGCTTATAAGAAAGGGCACTCTAGAACGACAGCCTTAGTTCAGATGACGGATGATTGGTTGCATGAAATTGACGATAGAAAATTAGTTGGTACTGTAATGTTAGATCTGAGTGCAGCATTTGATTTAATTGATCATGATCTATTATTGAAAAAATTAAGTTGTTATGGATTTGAAAAGTGTGCAATCCAATGGATCTATAGCTATCTTACTAATAGGGAGTATAATGTACTGTTTAATGGTAGTTACTCTGAGACAAAGGTTCTGCGTTGTGGGGTGCCTCAAGGGAGTTGCCTTGGACCACTGTTATTTTCTATTTTTATTAATGATCTGTCTTTTATTTTGAGGTGTGCCACTATTGCCCTATATGCAGATGACTTGACTATTTTTGTGTCTGATTATGATTCTACCAGACTTAATACTGTATTAAATAATGAACTAAAATTAATTGAAAATTGGAACAGAGAAAATAAGTTAATTAATATAGCTGCGAGCAGCGATTACGGGCCCAAGCCGGTGGCACCGCAACCACGATGCCTTTAGTTACCTAAAGGCAACGGGGTGGCGGTGCCGCCGGCTTTGGCCCTTCATGTGTATCATCATATGTATATAAAAGACAGAAAATATTACTTGTCTTACCTTATTCTGATTTTATGATACACTCAAAATATTCCACAACATTGATTAACGTTGATTAACCCGTTGATTAACCGGTGGTAAAATATTATCACCGTCACATACCTAGTATATTTTTATATAGATACAATAGGCCTACCTGATTTTGAACACAAGAGGGCAGTATAGCAATATGAATGACATGATTTATTTATTTTTGGACTAAAAATACATTCTGGCTGTTTTTAAACAAACAATTATTAAATTGAAAAAAAAAAAAAGAATAAAATGGGTTTAGTTCTGATATTTGTATAATTTTATATAGAAATAAATTGTGTATAATTATATTTTTAGAAGATATGAGGCTTTTACTGTTTCCATTTTTGACATTAATTTAATCCCTCGCCAGGGCAAACCCATTTGAGATATTTATTATCCGTTTACAATTTTTTCATCATTTTGAAAAAGTTTGGTGGGAATAAAATAAACCACTTAAGAGGAGTGGGTAAAAATTCAGAAGCTGATTTAGCAAATAAATCCACATTCAAACCAAAATATCGGACTTCCTGTTGGTCGGAGCTAATGACTGTAAATTAGAAAGTTGTCCGGCTCGATGAGACCAATATACATTCTGATTTTTGTAACTGTGGGTAAAAGTAACCCCCCCACTTTTGTCAAAAGCATTTTGAAAGTGACACACTTCCTGCTACCAGTTGGTGGCGCTATAACTTTGACTCACAATAGTTACATCCATATGATCTGCCTCTTACCACGAACACACTGCTAAAGTTTCATCAAGATCAGTTAATGTGTGCAGAAGTTATAACACTTCGTGTTTCTCTTTTCTCGCCATAAATTCGTGTCCTCGCCATGGCCAAACCGTTCGAGATATCAAAAATCTGTCCGCAATTTAGTATCCTCAGTGTCTTGACTTCATGCTGACCGAGTTTGGAGGCGAATGGATGAATTCTCTAGGATCAGTACATCAAATTCCACAGCATGCGTTTTTTCAAACAACCCATAATAGCCGACTTCCTTTTGGGCGGAGCTAATAACTTAGAGTGCGGAAGTTGTTCGGCCCGATGAGATCTATATGTGTACCGAGTTTCATATTAATTCATGCAAGCGTGTTTGATATATGAACCAAGTTTTCAGACCGTGTTCAAGGGGCGCTGTTGAGCCCCCCTGCCACGCCCGGTTACCAGCTTCAGCCCGGCCCTGATGGCCGCGGGTTCTGACCTGTGTGAAAAGTTTCAAAAGCATGTTAAGGGCCCCAAAAGCCCCTGAAACCTTGAAAAACAAAGATTAAATGGAATAGACAAATCCCCAAAAAATTCGTTTCCTCGCCACAGCCAAACTGATCGAGATATCAAAAATCCGTTCGCAAGAATTCATCCTCAGTGTCTTGACTTCATTCACACCGAGTTTGGTGGCGATCGGATGAATTCCCTAGGAGGAGTATTTCACATTACATTATATGCGTTTTCCAAACAACGTATAATAACCGACTTCCTGTTGGGCTTTTGTAAAACTTAGAGCACGAAAGTTGTTCGGCCCGATGAGATCTATATGTGTACTGAGTTTCATATTATTACATGCAAGCGTGTTTGATATATAGACCAAGTTTTCAGACCCCATTCCAGGGGGCGCTGTCGAGCCCCCCTGCCACGCCCGGGTACCAGCTTCAGCCCGGCCCTGATGGCCGCAGGTTCTGACCTGTGTGCAAAGTTTCAAGAGTTTTTGAGCATGTTAAGGGCCCCAAAAGTGGCAAAAAGGCAAAAAAAAAATAATACAGAAAAAAAATAATAATCCTTACAAAAACAATAGGGCCTTTGCCCTTTCAGGGCTTGGGCCCTAATTAATGTTGCGAAGAGTAAATGTATGATGTTGGGATCTAATCATCTTTTAAAAGATTCCCCTGCTCTGAACTTGTCAGTTGGTGGTTTGATCATTGAACAAGTGGCTGAAGCCAAATTGCTCGGCGTGATTGTGGACAGCAGGCTGACCTGGAACGTTCAGATAAAACTAATATTGAATAAAATGGGCAGGAATATGAATGCAGTTCGCCATTGCAGAAAGTGCATACCGATTAGTATACGGAAAACTTTGGTGGAATCAATAGTTTTGTGTCATCTGGACTATTGTTCCATCATTTCGGCTACAACTACAGAGAATAATTTAAACAGATTACAGATTGCACAAAATAAAGCATCTCGGCTTGTTCTAAATTGTTATTTCAGAACAAGTATTAGGGACATGCACAATCAGTTAGCATGGCTTCATGTAAGAAGCAGAATTAATTATTCTCTTATTAAATTCTTAAAAAAATATAATTATTACAAAAGCACCTGAAATTATTTATAAAAGATTGACTTTCTTCAGTGACGTTCATACTTATTCCGCTCGCCAATCAAGTGAAGGGCGTTTCTTGTTACCTGCCTGTCGAACAAATCAACTTCACAGAACATCGTGTTATAGAGCAATGGTGGCATGGAACTCGCTCCCGTTATTCTTGGTCTCAGAGAGTCACAATGTTAGTTTTACAAAAGACTGAGACTGTATTTAATTACTTTGAAGTAACTGTAATTATGTAATTAATAATGACTCTATAATAAGCTATGGCAATTGAAATGTGATTTTTATATTTTATATTATACCCAGAGAGTGGTAATATTTTGTACATAGAAGAGCTTATATTGTTATATTGTTATGTTGATATGTTTAGTGTATATGTGTTGTGCTGTGTTGTGTGTGTGTGTGTGTGTGTGTGTGTGTGTGTGTGTGTGTGTGTGTGTGTGTGTGTGTGTGTGTGTGTGTGTGTTTGTGTGTGTGTGTGTGTGTGTGTGTGAGTTAGACGACTTAGACAGTGTTGTGTGCACTTCTGTATTTGTCTTCATTGTTGTACAGCTTTGATGTTAATATTTTGGTAAAAATTGTAAGACCCCAGGAAGAATAGCTGCTGCTTTATGGAGTAGCTAATGGGGATCTAAATAATAAACAATAAACAATACCTATACAAGTCTTGGTTCTAGCACATCATTTCCTTTAAGCATCTGAAAGCTCTTAAGTATCCCCTTATTCATAAATGTCCAATAAGCAGTTAAGTCATCTATTTTTAAACCTGTTATCTGTTTTTGTTGTAGAGTAGCACCTCTGATAACCTTTGTTAATTTACAGTTCTGTAAGCATACAATTATGGACAGTGATTCCGGTAAGAGAATCAGGCACAGGAGAAGTATATCTTTGTCAAACTTTAATAGCACTTGTCAGGCAGTAGGTGACATCCATTTACAATCTCAGGATGGTAAGGAAACTTATGTGATGTTATCAAGATGTGTTGTGGTATTTGTTGCATGAATGCACAACATTGAACAATATCAGGGAGAACACGGCTGGAACTGGCTATTGCATCAGTCTGCTAGAAGTAGCAACTATGATATCAGTCTGTCAGAAACCACTGCCCGTTTTCCTTTCTAGGATGGACTTTCTGACAATTTTGTTGGGAGCAAACCATCACACCAGCGCAGCTATCTTTTAAATTGCATAATTTCGCTACTTTCTTCCAAACGTTTAAGGATATTATATAATAAATATTATTAACTATAGATAATCCTTGGTTAAATGTAACCAAGGATTATCTATAGTTAATAATATTTATCAGTCCAACATCTCCTAATGCTGCCTGAACTGGGACATATTGAGATATGACACTTTGCTTCCATTTAGATTGATATACCTGATTACATAAACACACCTAAGGTTTAATCAGGACAGCATAAAAATAATTTTGCAATCAAGGTACCTTCAATAGCTGATGCATTTTAAATCTTAAATTGTGGGTTTCCTCCCTTTTCAGATAAATCTTAAATAATTTATCCCATTATAAGAACTGCTACATTGGTATATTCACTGGCAGAGACTGAAATAAATATAATAGTCTTGGTAAAATGTTCATCTTGACTGATTTGACCCTTGAGCTCATACATGCCTGTCTTGGCGAGTATCCTAGCAAACATAGTTGGTTATGTCTTTAATGAACTTAAACAGTCGAGAAAGGCTACACGTGTATCAGTATGTACTGGATATGTGCATTATATCTTAAAGCTATGGTCTACGATTTCAAAGATTGTTCATTATTAATAACCTCGTTTAGATGCTGGTTATGGTTCTACAGTACAGTCCTAACAATATGAAGAGAAAAAAGAATGAAAAAAATCCATTCACTCTATTGGGTGTACAGCTGCAGAGAAGTTGACCAATGTAAGCTGTCCGGCCGGACAGCTTACATTGGTCAACTGCTCTCATCCAATCCCCCGCTCCTCTTGACGCTCGCGTCTCCACCCCACCGCACCCCACCCCGCCCCCCTCCTGCGTCATGAAATTTCGCGGGCAAGCAGCTGACAGTCTATGGTAGCTAGCAAAGTAGCATCAGCTCAGCAATGGAGAAAAAACAAACCAAAAAAAACGACGCTGACACGGCTGACTTTTTGTTGAGCAGGTAAGCATTTATTTTTTACTTTTATGGTGTGAGGTGTTACATAATAGCTTTTTATCAGTCTGACAACATGCTTATGCTGCCGGTCGGCATTGGAATGTTAGCCGTTTAGCATCGCCTATCACGGGTCAAAGTGATTATATTTCTTGAAGTGCTTGAATATATTTCAGTATATATTCAGTTTCTGTTCGAGCCGATCGGAATTTGAACAAGATGCGCCAATGTTTACTACCGGTGATCACAGCTTGACTGAGTGACGTTGTTTAGGTCGTTTCCCGGTGGGAGGGATCAGGTAGCACAGAAGGGAGGGGGGTGTGTGTGGAGGGGCGGGATGAGTTTTTTAAAACTTCACAACTGTCTCAGGCTTTCTCGACCGATTTTCAACATCGTAGACTACAGCTTTAAGGGAAAGAAGCCTAATATTTCTGCTGTCTGTTTTTAATGTTAATCAAACAAAAGACAAGGAAATCACTCACAGCTCTGTCTTGACTGAATAGCTTTTGTAAATTGATTAATGATTAATTTTTATTCAGTTTATACATGCAATGTTATTTTATATTTGATTATACTTTTATTCAATTTCTTTACCTGAAAACTACTGTTCGATACCTTAAAATTTTATTTGTTTCTTTGCTCTATTTATTTATTTGTGCTGTTGCTTTTAGTTTGATTATTTGTTCTTATTTTCTTTAGTCCTTTTTTCCTTGAACATTGCCCATATGAAACTGTGACCCTAAAACTTTGATAAAAACCGAAGTGTGAGTAATTTGAACCATGTTTTGAAGCCTTGGGAGTGAGGGCGGGGACTCCAGGGATCTTTTTCATATGATCCCTGATATTTGTTACGAGTATTGTTATTTTTATTTTATGTTTAAAACTATTCTTAACAGCATGGTAAACTCAACCTCCATTTCATGTTGGTATCCTGATCACAGATTATTAAACAGCTTACCAATTAAAAAACAAAATGTACATTAAATATTGATCCGAGTTTAAATGATTTTATCAGCTTTCTTGTTCGTTAGCTTTAAGGTTCTGCAAACCGGTTGTTTTCAAGTGAGAAATTACGAAGATCACAGGGTGATAGGAGAGATGTGAGAGCAGCACCTCTGCTGTATACAGGTGTAATGTGCCGGAGAAAGCAGGCGGAAGCAAGGATCTAAGCGCAAGGTTTTAATGAAATAAACATAGAACAAATAATAAAGAACTTCAGGGAAAAAGAAACAAAACCACGAGCATGACAAGACTAGAAGCAACCCTTACATGTACAACAACTGACAAAGTAACAAGTGAAACACAAGGGCTATAAATACACAGGGACCAACAAGCTAAACAAGATAAGGGGGTGTGGCTAATTAGAAACACCTGGGGATACTAATAAACTAGAAAAACTACAAAGGACTACAAAACATGACACAGAACAGGAAATAACTAAAGTCCACACAAGACGAGGGAAACACAAGACAGGAATCATAACATAGCCCCCCACTTAAGGAGTGTATTCCAGACACTCCTCAGAAAAACAATAGTCCAGGAGGGTGGTGGGTCGGAGGCGGATCCGGGGGCGGGATGGAGGGCCAGGCCCATGGAACGGAAGAGGGCCTGGAGACTGTGACAGGACGAGAGGCCAGGGTGGAGCAGCCAGTTCAGGCGACCAGGGCGGAGCAGGCTGTGCAAGCAACCATGGCAGAGCAGGCAACCAGGGCGGAGACGACCCTTCGGGCGGCCAGGGCGGAGACGACCCTTCGGGCGGCCACGGCGGAGACGACCCTTCGGGTGGCCACGGCGGAGACGACCCTTCGGGCGGCCACGGCGGAGACGACCCTTCGGCGGCCACGGCGGAGACGACCCCTCGGGCGGCCACGGCGGAGACGACCCCTCGGGCGGCCACGGCGGAGACGACCCCTCGGGCGGCCACGGCGGAACAGGAGACCACCCCTCTGGCGGCCACGGCGGAACAGGAGACCACCCCTCTGGCGGTCCTGGCAGATCAGACTGGTCCGGAGGTGTATTGCCCCCCCCCCAAAATTTTCTTGGGGAGGCTTCCCGGTAAAGAGTCCTGGACCAGCGATGAAGAGGGCCTTGAGCTGGGCAGGACCAGCTGCGAAGAGGGCTTTGAGCTGGGCAGGACCAGCGGCAAAGAGGGCTTGGAGCTGGGCAGCGATGAGAGCTCTGAACTGGACGGAACCAGCGGCGAAGAAGACTCTGTGCTGGACGGGACCAGCAGTGAAGGCTCTGTGCTGGATGGGACCAGCGGTGAAGAAGGCTCTGTGCTGGACGAGACCAGCGGCGAAGAGGGCCCTGAGCTGGACGGAACCAGCGATGAAGAGGGCTCTGTGCTGGACGGGACCAGCAGTGAAGACTCTGTGCTGGACGGGACCAGCGGTGAAGAAGGCTCTGTGCTGGACGAGACCAGCGGCGAAGAGGGCTCTGAACTGGATGGAACCAGCGATGAAGAGGGCTCGGTGCTGGATGGGACCAGCGGTGAAGAGGGCTCTGTGCTGGATGGGACCAGCAGTGAAGGCTCTGTGCTGGACGGGACCAGCAGTGAAGACTCTGTGCTGGACGGAACCAGCGATGAAGAGGACTCGGTGCTGGATGGGACCAGCGGTGAAGAGGGCTCTGAGCTGGACGGAACCAGCGATGAAGAGGGCTCGGTGCTGGATGGGACCAGCGGTGAAGAGGGCTCTGTGCTGGATGGGACCAGCAGTGAAGGCTCTGTGCTGGACGGGACCAGCGGTGAAGAGGGCTCTGAGCTGGACGGAACCAGCGATGAAGAGGACTCGGTGCTGGATGGGACCAGCGGTGAAGGCTCTGTATCGGCAGAAGTGACGTGAACAGTCTCTGGATCGGCAGAAGCGACGTGAACAGTCTCCGGATCAGCAGAAGCGACGTGAACAGTCTCTGGATCAGCAGAAGTGACGTGAACAGTCTCTGGATCGGCAGAAGCGACGTGAACAGTCTCCGGATCAGCAGAAGCGACGTGAACAGTCTCTGGATCAGCAGAAGCGACGTGAACAGTTTCTGTGGCGGCCATCTTGTCCAAAGACACAGGCTCGGCAGACGTGACGTGAACAGGCTCGGCATCGGCCATCTTGTCTGAAGACACAGGCTCGGCAGACGTGACGTGAACAGGCTCGGCATCGGCCATCTTGTCTGAAGACACAGGCTCGGCAGACGTGACGTGAACAGGCTCTGTGGCGGCCATCTTGTCCGAAGACACAGGCTCGGCAGACGTGACGTGAACAGGCTCGACGTCGGCCATCTTGTCTGAAGACACAGGCTCAGCAGACGTGACGTGAACAGTCTCTGAGGCAGCCATCTTGTCCGAAGACACAGGCTCGGCAGCCGTGACGTGAACAGGCTCGGCGTCGGCCATCTTGTCTGAAGACACAGGCTCGGCAGACGTGAGGTGAACAGTCTCTGTGGCGGCCATCTTGTCCGAAGACACAGGCTTGGCAGACGTGACGTGAAGTGCAGGCTTGGCTGGTATGGCATGATGTGCAGGCTCGGCTGGACTGGCGTGAAGTGCAGGCTCGGCTGGACTGGCGTGAAGTTTCTCCACCTCCCCTACAGTGAAGGGGGAACCACAAAACTGCAGGACAAAGTCAATGTACTGTACCAGGGTCCAGCTGGGGTCTTCCTCTGGTAAATTTAAGCTAATGTCCTGTTCTAGTCCACTCCAGAAACAGTCCTTCAGCCTAGCATCGTTCCCAGGAACGAGATGACTATAAAAAAAGGAACTCCTCCACATAACTTTCGATACTGCGATCATCTTGAAAAATAGAACAAATTTTGCTCAGTGGGTCCCAGCTAGTACTTGCTAGATCCATAGTCGGTCAGTTGTTCTGTAATGTGCCGGAGAAAGCAGGCGGAAGCAAGGATCTAAGCGCAAGGTTTTAATGAAATAAACATAGAACAAATAATAAAGAACTTCAGGGAAAAAGAAACAAAACCACAAGCATGACAAGACTAGAAGCAACCCTTACATGTACAACAACTGACAAAGTAACAAGTGAAACACAAGGGCTATAAATACACAGGGACCAACAAGCTAAACAAGATAAGGGGGTGTGGCTAATTAGAAACACCTGGGGATACTAATAAACTAGAAAAACTACAAAGGACTACAAAACATGACACAGAACAGGAAATAACTAAAGTCCACACAAGACGAGGGAAACACAAGACAGGAATCATAACAACAGGAAACTAGCTGAGTTATGACTTATGAACAGCCATTATTCATAAACATTTGACAAAACGGAATCAAGAACTCCTGAGAGCTGTGTAATAGGCTTGATTATTTATAAGCTCATTATATGCTACTTTACAATAATATATGATCATATAACCAATAACAGTATTGAATAAAATTACATTAGAAATACTATTTTAATTTTCACTTTGTTTTGTAAGACAAATTGTGACCCCAATTCATTATTTATCATAATCATATATCATAATATCAGTTGTTGATATACTATATCATAATTAGGGTAGTCAAGCCAGTGCAACTTTTTTTTATCTAATTAACGAGTGCTGATTAATTAATCTAATTAATCACAAATTAGTTGCACATCACTTTTGCCTGAGAAATTACCCCAAAAAGATAATTTAAAGTCATTGTGTTATAGAAAGAAAAGTAATAAACATAGACCTTTTAAGGTTACAATGTGGCCATAACATTTTTTTCAGAAGTTTCATTTAGCTATATTTACACAGACTGTTTGCATTGCATTTACACTTTACAATTTACAATTTAGAGTTGCATAAATAATGCTTAAAAATAGTGGGTTTTAAATGTGTATTAATGGGTTTACAAATGAATATTAAAATAATAAATGGATTTTATTAGAAAGTAAAAGTGAAAAAAAAAAAATAATACTTTAAAATTTGAAACTAAAACCCTCAGTCGATGACGGCATGTCTTAGTGGATGACTCATTCAGTCGTTCAATACAACCAATTGATTCAAACGGCTGATTCATTCAGGAATGAAGCAAGAATCTATGAATGAGTCACAGAATCATCGGTTCACATCAATTTACCCCCCTCAATACAGTAAATACAAAAAACCTGAATGCTATTACTGTATTCTCACAAATATGCTTTATTCAGAAAAGTAAATGAATTCACTCACCCGGTGTCTTGATCTTCTCCTGTAACTCTTTTATTTCATTACCCAGTTTCTCCTCTAGTTCATCTCTGACTCTCTTCTCTTGAGCTCTCATATACATCTGAAGTGAATAGGGTTCAGTCTTCATTCTCTCTACACAATCTAGCAGGTCTGAGATCTTTTTTTGGTCCTTTAACCCCATCACATGGTGCCCATTCCCATAGAGACTCACGATGCTCTGAGATTCTGCAGATGCTACAAAGTCTGACACACTTTGGTCAACAGTGAGATCACTAGTGAAAAGCACCATGAAGTGCTCATTAGAGTAAAATAATCTTCTAATCTTCTCCATTTCTGCTTTGTCTTCATTAGTCAGTTGACTGACAGGAGTAATGAGGACGAACACATGAACTCCAGGATCACAGAGAGACACACAGCGGAGAGTCTCCCGCATCACTTCCTCCTCTGAGATCTGACTGAGGGCTGGAAGCTGTATTACAGTAATCTGCCGTCCATTAATCTTCTCCTCTATCTTCACACACACATTTCTCTTCTCCTTCTGAAGTTTCTTAATTTGTTTATTTATTGTTCCTCTAAATATTTTAGACACCTTGTCCTTGAGTGTTGTATTGTTTCCACACAGCACAATGTTCAGCTTTCCTTTTCCAGAAGTAGTCACTGAAACAAAATTTAGACACAGATGACTCAGTTTAGCTTTGGTACAAAATGTATGCTTCATTAAAGGGGTTATGAATTGAAAAATCAAGTTTTCCTTGATCTTTTGACTAAGGGTGTCACGATTTCGATTTTAAATCGAAATCGATCGAAATTAATGCTCAATCTCGATTATCGAATCAAAAAATGGAATCGTCGATGCAGCCACGCCCCGTATGCCACGTCACCTCGGCTTGCCTGTAATAGGTAAAACTCCTTTTCTCGAGAATATTGAAGCCTTTATTTTAAAACGCATTGCAGCTGCACAGCGAGAGCATCATAGCTCGTCTGAGCGAGCTGATTGGCTGTGCTGCGGCAACTGCACGAACCTATGGCGAGTTAGCAGTGGCGTGCGGTTCAATGAGAGCGCTTGGCGCCCTGCCAACCTCGAGCGCGCCAATTTGGACGCGGCTGAAGTGTATAAATTCAGAGAAAACTCGCCAAAGGACTTTAGGTTTAAATCGACTGAAGCGAAGTACCAGATATGAGCGAAATAGCACGGCAAGGCAACGCAGTACTCGTTCCCTTATCTCTAAGGGAACCGAGGTTACACAAGGAACCAAGTACGTTCCCTCACGAGAACCTTCTCTCGTACTGCGATGCAAACGCTGTGGGAACCCAATTTAAAACGCTGTGCTATTCGCCTGTGACTGCTCTGAGGAGTCCAGGGAGCCCCGGGTCTATAATAAGTAATAGGTTATATTGTTTAAGTTTCCAATTGACTGAAGATATAAGTTATTGTTACATTATGTTGTTAATAAACGTTTTAAATTTGACAATGTAGTGTGTGGTACATTGCGAACAAAGGTCAGATATTATTATATTGCATAGAAGTCTAAAAATGGCATAGCTTGTGCTTTCAATTTTTTTTTTTTAAATCGAGAATCGAATCGAACCGTGACTTTAGAATCGAAAATGTAATCGAATCGAGGATTTGGAGAATCGTGACACCCTTACTTTTGACATATAAAAGGTCATTGTACTATAAATATATTCTGTAAGTTTCAGAACTCAAAACTTCCTTGTTAGTCCAAAAACAGCTTTTAATGAAACCAAGCTCAGAAAACGACTCGTTTCTGATTTTGTCACATTATGAAAAAACGTCTCAGGTTACGCATGTAACCATGGTTTCCTGAGAAGGAGAATGAGACGCTGCATTCCCTAGAGGGCACTATGGGAAATGCCAGGGCACCTGTGAAATACGTCATCCATTTCTTGTCAGAAGGAGAGGTGTGCAGGAATACCTGAAGCATGGCAAAGGGACACAGTGTTTCATTCCCCTACTCAGGGAGCCATGGTTACATGCGTATCCTGAGATGTTCCCTTTCGAAAGGGAACTCAAGGTGTGTAACCTAGGGGGTGCTATGGGGAACGGAATACCCATGCTGAAGGGATGAGTGCCTAAATGGCTAAAATTGGCCAAAGACTCAAAGGAGTCCCCATCCGAAAGGGGTGGTCACACTGCACTTTTCATTCCAATGACTTCCATTCAAACGCATACAAATGCGTCAGACCAGAAACGCAAGCTCATGCGAAAAATTCCAAAGTTCAAGCTTGGTTAACTCTGAGCTGTGAATTGACCAGTAGAAGATTGATACGATACATCGTGACCTCTTGGCTGAATAAAAAGAGTGATATTTTCTGCAGTAAAATTGAGTAGATTTGATATTTTTGAGTTTTTTTGAGTGCATTACTATTTGTTATGTTGAATTCATGTTTATAAAAAAGACGCTTCATAGTGATGTCATATCATGACCATTGCAGTGTCTGAAAAACGTCTCGGTTACTGATGTAACCCTCGTTCCCTGAAGGAGGGAACGGGAGACGTAACGTCGACGTGACGACGTAATTGGGATCCCATGGAAAACGCCACGGTTGCTTCCACATCCAGCGCCCTAAGCAAGACTCTCAGACCCCCAACTGTTGGGGCGGAAGACCTGCGTAGAGGGAGTTCAACTGCTGTTCCATTACACCCCACACAGCGGAACTCTTGGATAACACTGGGAAAGCGTACCTCTCCAGGGGAAAGAACGCTGCGGAGCCACATCCTGCCCGAAGGGAGGTAACATGTGGAGAATACACATATGGACTGGCCGAAGGGGCAGTGCGACATATGGAATGTCACTGGGGTGGCTCCAGCCGAAGGGGGAGACTACACCGACAGTGACGGCAGAGCAGACTCTGCCGAGGGAAGACACGGGCTCACCGCAGGGAGCTGGTCGTGGAGGAATACACATATGGGATCGCCGCAGGGATCACCACATATGGAACCCAGCCTAGCACAAGTTACACAAGCATCCAAGCACTAGGCCTGACGTCGGACGCTCCGCAACGTCCGACTGACGAAGGGGTGTGGAGGAACTCACAGGGTTCGCCAAGTAGGGAACTCGACTGGAGTAAAAAGCGCACGTATCCGTTCCTAGGAAGGGAGTGGCGCAGCAAGCCGACACTAGAGCGGGAACTTCGGTGTTACCGGCTAGTAGAAGCGAGCACACAGGAAGAAACCGGCTCAACACGTAAGCTATAAAACCTAGCAAACGTGTTAGGTGTCGCCCAGCCCGCAGCTCTACAGATGTCTGTCAGCGAGGCGCCGTGAGCCAGCGCCCAGGAAGAAGCGACACTCCTAGTGGAGTGGGCTTTCAACCCAGGCGGGCAGGGCACGCCTTGGGCTTCGTAAGCCAAGGCGATGGCATCCACTATCCAGTGGGCCATCCTCTGCTTGGAGACAGCCTTCCCTTTCTGCTGGCCTCCGTAACAGACGAAGAGCTGATCTGAGGTCCTGAGGCTTTGAGTTCTGTCCACGTACAGACGCAGAGCGCGAACGGGACAGAGAAAAGCCAGGGCTGGGTCTGCCTCCTCCGAAGGCAGCGCTTGCAGGTTCACTACCTGGTCCCGGAAGGGAGTGGTAGGAACCTTGGGCACGTATCCGGGCCGGGGTCTCAGGATGACGTGAGAGTTATCCGGGCCGAATTCTAGGCACGATTCGTCGACCGAAAATGCATGCAGGTCCCCTACCCTCTTGATAGAGGCCAATGCAACCAGGAGTACTGTCTTACAGGACAGAATTTTTAACTCAGCTGATTGCAGAGGCTCAAAGGGTGGTCTCTGAAGTGCCGAAAGGACCAGAGACAAATCCCAAGAGGGTATAGAGAGTGGGCGAGGAGGATTCAGTCTCCTTGCTCCCCTCAGGAACCTGACGATCAGGTCATGCTTTCCCAAAGACTTACCATCAACAGCATCGTGATGTGCAGCAATAGCGGCAACATACACTTTAAGGGTGGAGGGAGACAGCCTTCGCTCCAGCCCTTCTTGCAGGAAGGAAAGCACGGCTCTGATCGAGCAAGATCGGGGGTTCTCCTCATGAGAGGAGCACCAGTCAACGAACAGGTTCCACTTCAATGCATAGAGGCGCCTCGTAGAGGGGGCTCTAGCGGAAGTGATGGTGTCAACTACCGCAGGGGGTAGGTCACTTAGAACCTCCGCGTCCCGTCCAGGGACCAGACATGGAGTTTCCAGAGGTGCCATAGGGTAACCCGTCTCTGAGAGAGCAGGTCTTCTCTCAGAGGGATGGGCCAGGGAGGGGCTGTCGCGAGGAGCACTAGTTCCGGGAACCAGGTCCGGTTGGGCCAATACGGCGCAACTAACAAGACCTGCTCCTCGTCCTCCCTGACTTTGCACAAGGTCTGTCAAGTCAAGTCAAGTTTATTTATATAGCGCTTTTCACAACATAGGTTGTATCAAAGCAGCTTCACAGTAATAAATTAAAACAATACATCAATGTTTGTTTCTAGTGGAACGTCCACGTTTGGTAATGCTGATCAATGGTATCGTTGATTGATTAATTCAATTAAATATCCCCAAATATCCCCAACTGAGCAAGCCAAAGGCAACAGTGGCAAGGAACCGAAAAACTCCATCAGGTGACCTAATGGAGAAAAAAAAACCTTGGGAGAACCCGGGCTCAGTCGGGGGCCAGTTCTCCTCTGGCGTTTATGAACTAGAGACCGGATTTAACTGTAAGATTAAAAGTATTATATAAATGCCTGGCTGAAGAGATGCGTCTTAAATCTAGTTTTAAACTGGGAGAGCGAGTCTGAGCAACGAACAGTATCCGGAAGACTATTCCAGAGTTTTGGAGCTAAATGTGAAAATGCTCTCCCTCCTTTGGTGGATCTGGATATCCTAGGTATGACCAAAAGCCTCGATTTTAGTGATCTTAAAGAGCGCGATGGATTATAGGGCGATAGAAGATCGGTTAAATAGACTGGAGCTAAGCCGTTTAGGGCTTTATAAGTCAGTAGCAATACCTTGTAATTAATACGTGACTTTATAGGTAACCAATGTAGTGATGATAAAATTGGTGTTATATGATCATATTTTCTTGATCTAGTTAGAACTCTAGCGGTGGCATTTTGAACTAACTGTAGCTTGTTTATTGAGGATGCAGGACAACCAGCTAATAAAGCATTACAGTAATCTAGTCTCGAGGTCATGAATGCATGAACTAACTTTTCTGCGTCAGAAACTGATAGCATGTTACGTAGCTTAGCAATGTTTCTAAGGTGGAAAAAGGCTGTTTTTGTAACATATGAAATATGATTTTCAAAAGAGAGGTTGCAGTCTAGTATAACACCCAGGTCTTTTACTGTAGAGGATGAAGTAACAGGACATCCTACTATGTTAAAGTTGTATTGTGAGAGGTTTTGTGGGTGGTTTTTTGAACCGATAAGTATTACCTCTGTCTTGTCTGGATTTAATAAAAGGAAATTGCGCGTCATCCAATCTTTTATATCTTTAACACACTCTGTCAATTTGGATAATTTAGCGTTTTCATCCGGCCGTGATGAAATATATATTTGAGTGTCATCAGCATAACAATGGAAACTAATTCCATGTTTCCTTATAATATTTCCAAGTGGCAGCATATATATTGAGAATAATAGAGGGCCTAAGACAGATCCCTGCGGCACTCCATAGTTTACAGGAGTTATGATCGATTTTTCTCCATTTAAATAAACAAAATGGTAGCGGTCAGATAAATACGATCTAAACCAGCTTAATGCTTGTCCTTGAACACCAGTATAATTTTGTAGTCGATCTAAGAGTATTGTATGATCTATAGTATCGAACGCAGCACTAAGATCAAGTAAAACTAGTATTGAGATACAGCCTTGGTCAGAAGCTAAAAGTAAATCATTTGTGATTTTAACGAGCGCAGTTTCAGTGCTATGATGCGGCCTGAACCCAGACTGAAACTTTTCATAGATGTCATTTTCTTGCAAGAAAGAGCCCAGTTGAGAGGACACAACTTTTTCTAGTATTTTAGTCTGTGCAAGAAGGCTCACTGGGGGAAATGCATACTTGCGTAGGCCCCGGGGCCAGCTGTGTGCCAGAGCATCCGAGCCGAGGGTCCCCTCGGTCAGGGAATAGAACAACTGGCAGTGAGACGTGTCCGGAGCGGCAAACAGATCTACCTGTGCGGTCCCGAAGCGCCTGAAAATTAGCTGGACCACCTGGGGATGGAGTCGCCATTCTCCCGGCAGCACCTGCTGACGTGAGAGCTCGTCGGCTGCACGATTGAGCAGGCCCGGAATGTAAACGGCACGAAGCGACCTCAGATGCTTCTGACTCCAGAGGAGAAGATGGCGGGCGAGTTGTGACATGCGGCGGGAACGTAGACCACCTTGGCGGTTGATGTACGCAACGGTCGCAGTGCTGTCCGTACGGACCAGTACGTGCTTGCCTAGTAGCAGCGTTTTGAAACGGCTCAGTGCAAGACGTACTGCTAACAACTCGAGGCAGTTGATGTGACAATGCAGTTGAGGCCCCGTCCACAGACCTGAAGCTGCATGCCCGTTGTACGTGGCCCCCCAGCCGGTGGCAGAGGCATCCTTGGAGACCACAGAGTGCCTGGACACTTGTTCCAGGGGAACACCTGCCCGCAGGAACGAAGGGTCCGACCACAAGCTGAGAGTTTGGCGACAGTGCGGAGTCACTTGGACCCGGCACGAGCCGCTCTGCCATGCCCATCTCGGGACTCGATCGTGGAGCCAGTGTTGGAGCGGCCTCATATGAAGCAATCTGAGCGGCGTAACCGCGGCTGCAGATGCCATATGCCCCAGGAGCCTCTGAAAGAGTTTCAGTGGTGCCGCTGTTCTGCGTCTGAGCGTGCTCACGCAGTTCAACACTGACTGGACACGGGCCTCGGTGAGGCGCGCTGTCATGTTGACCGAGTCCAACTCCATACCGAGAAAAGAGATCCTCTGCCCGGGGGTGAGTTTGCTCTTTTCCCAGTTGACCCGAAGCCCTAGGTGGCTGAGGTGACTGAGCACCATGTCCCTGTGTTCGCACAACTGCTCTCTCGACTGGGCCAGAATAAGCCAATCGTCGAGGTAGTTGAGAATGCGAACACCACGCTCGCACATGGGAGCAATGGCCGCCTCCGCGACTTTCATGAAGACGCGGGGCGACAGGGCCAGCCCGAAGGGTAAGACCTTGTACTGATATGCCCGTCCCTCGAACGCAAAGCGAAGAAACGGTCTGTGTCGAGGGAGAATCGAGACATGAAAGTACGCGTCCTTCAGGTCGATCGCTGCAAACCAATCTTGGGGACGGATGCATTTGAAAATGCGTTTCTGCGTCAGCATCTTGAACGGTAGCCTGTGAAGGGACCGGTTCAGGACACGCAGGTCCAAGATTGGTCGTAACCCACCACCTTTCTTGGGTACAATGAAGTACGGGCTGTAGAAGCCGGTCTTCATATCGGCTGGAGGGACCGGCTCGATCGCGTCCTTCGCCAGTAGGACTGCGATCTCGGCCCTGAGCACAGGGGCACTGTCCGCCAGAACACGGGTGAACAGAATGCCCTTGAAAGCAGGGGGACGCCGGGCGAACTGAATCGCATAGCCGAGTCTGATGGTACGGATGAGCCAGCGAGACGGGCTGGGAAGCGTTAACCAGGCTCCCAGAGACACCACAGACGTACCCGGGGTGGGGCAGCGCGGCGGAATGCAGGGACCCGACTCGGACGGCACAGCGGCCCGAAGTGGGGTCTGAGTGTGTGGTGCAACACATACCTGCTTCCGACGAAGGGCAGAGTGAGTGTGAGGAGGCGACAGCACGTCCGGAACACAGCCACTGCTGCTTGCTGGCGATGAAAGAGGGGCTCGGGAGTGACAAGGCATGGCGGCGTCGTCGACTGCCAAGCGCGCCCTCTTGGGGCCCAGAGGTTTCAGAAATTGCTCTTTTTTTGAAAATGTGGGTACCACCCGTGGGTCAGTGGCGGAACAAAAAGAAAAGGAAACAAAAGATTCTCCGCCCGGCCCTCCACCGGGGGAAGGAGTGGCGCCTTCGCCATCTCCTGAAGAGCAACTTGATCCACCTCCGGGCCGCCCGTCTCAGGGTCGTTTGCACCGTCGCTTGCCTCCTGGTTTGGCAGCGGCCTGGACGGGCGGGGTCGGCTTCCTACAGCTTGCTCCGCGCTGAGGCCTGGATGGTTGCTGGGGCTTAGCGGGAGCGGAGGACGCCGCAGAAGGCCGACCTCGGCGACGAGTAGACGGAGGGTCTGCGGCCGGCGGACGGGTGGGAGCAGCAGCGGTCCGCCGGGGCAGGATGTCGCCGAACAACCCAACCTGGGAAAGAGGGGCATCCAGGAACCGATATTTATCGGTGTCCCTCATATCCGCCAGGTTGAGCCAAAGGTGGCGCTCCTGGACCACCAAGGTGGACATCGCCTGACCAACTGAACGTGCGGTTTCCTTCGTCGCCCGAAGGGGGAGGTCGGTTGCCACACGGAGCTCCCGGAGGAGCTCTGGGTCAGAACCACCCTCATTCATGTCCATGAGCGCCTGGGCCTGGTGGACCTGCAAGAGCGCCATGGCATGGAGGGCGGAAGCAGCCTGTCCACAGGCCTTGTAAGCCTTCGCCGTTAGACCGGACGAAAACTTACAGGCCTTGGACGGGAGGCGTGGATTACCCCGCCAAGAGGAAGCGGACGCCGGACACAGCTGCTTCGCGACGGCCCGCTCCACTGGGGGGATATCCACATACCCCTTAGCTGCCCCGCCGTCGAGGGTGGCGAGGGGTGAGGAGCCACTAGAACGGCTTCGGGCACTATACGGTGCCTTCCATGTCCTAGAAAGCTCCTCATGCACTTCCGGAAAGAAAGGTACCGGGGCGGCGCACTGAGAACCAGCACGGCCCGCCCCGAAAAACCAATCGTCCAACCGAGAAGGTTCGGGACGTGGTAGAGGATTCCACGCAAGCCCGACCTTCTCGGCGGCCCGGGAAAGCATAGCAGTCCATTCTGGATCTGGCTCGGACAACGCTACACACCCCGAGGGGGGCAACGCAGCCGAGTCGTCATTTCCAGAGGACAGCTCCCCCTTCGATGCTGCGATCGACATCTGATCGTCAGCTGGAGCCCCAAAGGAAACGGTTGGCCGTTCCGGAGAAGGACCAAGACATTCACTAAGGAGCCCCAATGGCGACAGCGCTTGTGAGGCGTGAGGGGCCCGCGGAGGATGACTCGACGGGGAAGCCCTCACGGTAATCCTCAGATCACCCTGGTCATGCACCGAAGTAGGTCTATTCTGCGGGGCAGAATAGATACTAGATCGGGGCATAGGCGAGGGGACTGCACCTCCCTTGAGGTAAGCAAATCTTGATCTAAGCGCTGCAATAGTCATATTCCCGCAATGGGAACATGAACTATCCACAAAAGCTGCCTCAGCGTGTTGAATGCCCAAACACGAGAGGCAACTGCTGTGGCCATCTGCTGGCACCAGGGAACGACGGCATCCAGAAACGCACAAGCGGAATGACATCTTGAAAAAGACGCAGGGTCACGCTTGTGTTGCTCTTTTAGTGAAAACAAAAAAATAGAAACTCTCTTTCAGTGCTGAGGCACCCAGGGGTAGCCGTGGTGTGAATAACACACAGGGGAAACGCCCACCGATACCGACACACACACACAATACACAAACAGCAGTGCTATGAAAACAGCAGTTGAGAGCTGCAATGCTCGCGGCCACCACTGATGGCGCCGTCACACCAACACGAATGAGAGTCTTCTCGTTCTCAGTAAGCAGTCTGTAGGTTCAGAAGTCAAACGAAAGCTCGGCTCCGAAGTGAAAGACAATGTGTGCGTGCGCCCGCTTCCTGTTTATACCCGCGCGGCGGGGCGGGGGCGCGTGTCGCGATTCACGCACGCCAACGTTCATTGGCTCGTTCTGTAGACACTCGAAGTTGATAGGGCTCCCTGAAGTGATCCCAATTACGTCGTCACGTCGACGTTACGTCGAACGTGAGCGACTGAAAGGGAAATTTTGCATGCTCAAAGTCTAGTGTGACCGCGGCTTAAGGTGCACACCAGCATCGCGATAAAAGACAAGACCCCTGACCCCTTATTTACACTCCACACATCTGCGGCGCATTACAGCTCCAATGAGGTTTTGTTCTGTCCTCCACGCGGTGCCAACAAGCATTTCAGAAGCGAAGCGACTGGATGCGTGAGACAAACGTCTTGATTTTTGGGGTTCTACCATGGTTAAGTTGGCTAAATTGTTATGTTTGCCCTGTTTGATTGTGTTTATTGTTGTGTTTATTGCTATGTCCTATTTTATTGTGCTGTAGCCTACAGACAAAGGTAATACACTTAAAAGTTCCATTATGAACGATAAGGATAAAAGATTTGTGTGTTTTAGTCTTTTAAAATACATCCTAAATTATCTTGTATCTATATTTCACATACAGTGCCTGTGAGCAGGAGGAGCACACTGGCTTTTGGATGCGCCATCCGTCAAAAATAGACAAGGCGCCTATCTAACGTGCCGCAGACGTGTGAATAAATAAGTAATATAAGTAAATAAAGGGTCACAAAAACCAGAGCTTCTGAAGAATGGAGGCCTCAGCAGGATGACTCTAAAAGAGAGGAGGCCTAACTACATTCTCTTATTCAGGCCAGCATTTAAGGAGGCTCACAGTGAGCCTAACACTCACAACTTCTGTTAGACAGCTAGCAACTTAGACTAACTGGACCGCGAAGCCCTGCAGAGTGGAGGTTTTAGTACAGCATCTCTGTTCTTTTTTTAAATGCACACATTGCAAAAAAGTGTGCATTTAACCCCCTCGGGGGTCAAGCGCACTAGATCAAGTGTCAGATTCTATCACTCTGAAAAGAATCATATGAGAACAGACACGAATGCATCGCTATGAGGGCCTTAAACTCCCTCGAGAGCTGAACACGCTTGTGCAAATGCTAACTACTGTCCCTCAGGAGAGACCAGAAAAGAAAAAGCTTCTTGTACTAAGTCTAGTGAATCCATAATACCTACCAGCATTCCACACAAATGCACGTCCCACATCCCTCGAGAATAGAGACCGCGCGAACAGAGCTTTTCATTGAGAAATCCTCACAATGCCCGCATTCAACTTCTTTGAGAGCTAAACGCGCATGCTTCTCACTCATGTACAATCAAATGGTCTTCTAAAGACAAGAAAGACGATGACGTATTGCACAGGTGCCCTTTTATACTCACGGTCGTACCAGTAGTTGCCACCTGCCAATGTCAAGTTCATTGTTGTGTTTAGACTCATGTTTCAGACACCGGTCATGCCGGAGGCATTCCCCCATAGTGCCTCCTAGGGGGCGCAGCGCAAGTTCTCTTTCTCATGCCAAAGCTATCAAATCTCGTTTTTACATACAATGAAACCTGACGGGTCATGATAGATGCAAGAACCAGTTAGTTTGTGCTCAGGTTTTCATTGTTCTTCTGCTCTTTTCTATGGCCCTTTTTTCATCTGGTATTAAGAAGTGTTTTGGTCGATCGGGTTACGTGGACGACGCTATATACAGGTGTAAATGGTGTCTAAAATATTTTGAGCTTGTCCACTTTTAACCACTTCTAATGGATCCACTGAAGGCAAGTTGTGGAGAACCCATGTGCAGTTAATTCACACAACAAGAGCCAAGATCAAACATAAAACAAAAGCGTGGTGTGGCATGAACTCTAAAACATGAACATAGACGTGACGCTTGCCAACCGTGGTTACAGTTAAACAAAACTTGACCAAGACACATGGCAAACATGAGGGCTTAAATACACACAAGACTAATGACAAGACATTGGACACCTGTGAACAATGAACCAATGACAACATGACACATCAGACAAGGGAACACATGAGCCATGTCCTTAGCCTTACAATGGACAGAAGAAAAGCTGCCTGAAAGTAGTGTGATATGTACAGACTCACAATCAGCTCTGCAAATTTTAGAAAGTGGAACATCCTCAGCAAGACAAGATATTTTAAATGAAACATTACAGAAGTTATATAGTATAACGCACTTAGGCGTAATGGTGAGTTTTATGTGGGTTCCAGCCCATGTTGGAGTAAAGGGGAATGAGGAAGCTGGTAAACTGGCAAAGGAGTCGTTGAAAGATCGTGAGATCAACATCAGAGTAGGCCTACAGACGAGTAAAGTGGAAATTAAGGGGCTGATTGGAACTGAAGTGAAAAAGAGATGGCGGAGGATATGGGACAATGAAATAAGATGAAGACATATGTATAGTATACTGTATGACTGTATAGCATCAAGAGTGTTGAAAACAGCGCCATCTTGTGGCAGGTCAAATTTACAGCAGTCATGTTTATGAGCAGCTGAGTGCACAGCGCCGTTGTTTTACTTAGATTTGAGTTTTATATTGTGTAGGTCTCCTGCTAACTGGCTAACTCACGTTATCACTGTCTTGCTGAAATACTGCTAATCAGCTGTGGACACGATTACCTAAAACTGTGTCTATTAATGCAGATCGTCTGTCGTTCTCACAACTCTGAGGAAAGATTTGTTTTGCCAATGTTTATGTTACATCAGATCATTCACGCTGGAGCTCGGCTAATGTACACGCAATGTTATTGATACAGTTTCCACGTGTTCACCGCAATATATTAGAAAAATACTCGGTAAATAAATTAGTACAAGTAAAATAATGTTTGTTGATGGACATGCACTTGTTAATGCTGATGGTGAGGAATTACAGTTGCAAAATCCCATAATGTCCCTCAAACTGAGTAGTGTATCACTGATGTTGTGTTGAAGAGGGCTCTGCCCTTTTCTCTTGTCCCCTGCTTTGTTGGAGGGGTTAATTCATGTATGTTACATGTCCAGCAGCAGCATGTCTTACATGCTCACAGCAATGTCTGTGAAGGGATTTGCAGTAGCAAATCTCAGTACTTGTTCTGCAGCAGCAGCGTAGCAGATCTATAACAACAGTAACAGTATTACTCAAAATGTGTCTGAAGACTATATTCAGCTGCTTACTTTGTCTTTCTGTCGGTCTGATACTCTATTCCAAAATATTATGTACAAACACTTTAGGTTTTTTTCAACATAAACAAAACAGATTAGTAAAAAGAATAGCCATTCAAGTCACACAGTAGTGCTACTGATTTTTCTCAGTCATCTTCTGTACCATTTAGGGGTGTAACGGTTCACAAAATTCACGGTTCGGTTCAATACGATACACTTGTGTCACGGTTCGGTACGTTTTCGATACAGCAAAAAGAAAGAAATGCCAGAGAATTTTTTTTATTTTTTTTATTAAAACTAACATAATAAAGTATGATATATATATATTTTTTTACTTTGAGCAATTCTAGTGATATACTGTGAATATATATATTTCTAGTGATATAGTGATGACTCTTCCTAGGAGCATATAAAACAAAACAGCTCTTTGGAAAAAATTAAATAGCCTAATTGTAACGATCACCAGCTGGAGCTGCCCTTGTGAGCCACCAGAGGGCAGTCCACATCAGACTATCCTATTCACTCACAAACTACAGTTCCCATAACTCACTGCCTGGACTCATCATCACTTATCACTGATCACATTCACCTGTACCTCATTCACTGATTGCATTCACCTGTCTCATCATCCTGTTAGTCTGTCTATATATACCTTGTTCACACTGCATGAAAAGACTCAAATCCGGCAATATCCGGGCATGGTAAACTCCTGTGTAATTTGATGTTTGCCGGATGTATGTGGGAGAAAACGGTTCAGAGTAACACGGAACAGTATATTTCCAGATAAACCCGGAAACCTCACATATGCGGACATATACAGGAATCCGTGAAATTTCACGGACATATACAGCTGAAACACTGCTGGGTGTGAGAGGACTGACAACTGTTAGGTGTGAAGACCTTTCATATGCTAATGACTGACACTAAAGGTGCTGGGTGTTCTCAGAGGGAGGGGTGGCAGGGGAGGACTTCAGGATTGAGAATTCAGAAATAAATAAATTAAGGTCCTGAAACAAAAAACCAACGTCAAAGAACTAGCAATGACTAAAGCCTACTCTAGGGTTGGTTCAAGTCGCCTGTGTCAGGGCCTTAAAACAACTGCATGAAGAAAGTATATCTTAATATATATATATATATATATATAAGACTAAAGACTAAAATAAACACCCTGTCTGAACAGTCACAAGAACATCTGAATATTTAATTAAATAAATTTAATTAAATAAACAAAGGAAATAAATAGAACAAATAAAGGAAAACGAGACAAACATTTCAGAATATCACATTTTATTGTGAAATTTTACAAATCGCATTGCAAAATTCATTGACACCATTATATGAGATCTGAACTGAGATGGACAATGACATCACGGTTTTCTCCAAAGTGGCGCTAATATAAAAAAAAAATATATATATATATATATATGCAAAAGCCTCTAAGTGCCATCTGAAATTTTCTTCTAGAATGATAATTTTTATAAAGCTTGTATATTTAAGTTAAGTAATTTCACTTAAATGACAATAAATAGGTAATTTGCATTGCCATCTAAGTGAAATTATTGACCTTAAATATACAAGCTTGATAAAAATGATCATTCAAGAGGAACATTTCAGATGGCACTTAGAGGCTTTTGCATCTGAACTCTTCATATATATATATATATATATATATATATATATATATATATATTTATTTTTTTTTATTTTTTTTTAAACATTAATCACCACTGAGCCTACTTTAGCTGGACTTGTGACGCTATTTTCTTCTGGAAACAAACTTTGTTGCATTATCTTCCTGTTATCTCTGCAAAGCTGCTTTGAAACAATCTGTATTGTAAAAAGCGCTATATAAAGGTGACTTGACATTTATTAAAAAGAAATTCAAATAAAAGGAAATATAATATAAAAAAGTCAGTTTAATATAAATAAAAAAGGCCTAAGGCACATATAGACCTAAATCTCAAACATTGTGCAAACGGGAATTACGACTGATACCTTTTCTTTTGTCTGACTTAACTGCACAAGTGATGTACTAAGTACACATCTCCCTGCAACACGTTCCACAGGTAGGAACGCTGCTGCAGAATCACTAGGTGTGCCCTGCAAACTCCATACCTCCACAGGGTTCCCAAAGAAATGCCTGTCTGGATGAGGGTGCAACCATGTAACCTTTGCAACAACATGCTGTAGAGTACATGTGTTAGTTCTTACACTGATTATAAGAAATCTTTTTATGATTCCAGGACGCAGCTCTGCATTTGGGTCTAGGACTGGTTCTTCAAAGCTGGATTCACTAGCACACCACTTAGCAGAAACACAAGCAGATCTTTCAGCTCTACAATTAATAACAGAAAGCGTCATTCCAAGATTCTTAACTTTAAGGCAAGTCTTTGCCAAACGTGCCACTTGGAGGACACAATCGGTAGGATATATTTTATGGTACATTAATAACAGAATATCCCTGTCAGATTCTTCTAGCACAACATCCTGGAATGGGAGCAACGGCTCAATATGGTCTACATTCTCTAAAAGAAGTGTTTCAGATGAGATATAGCAATACTGTTTTATATTCAACATGTCAGTGGCACCATTAAGAGACATGGAATCATTTTTTTTAATGCTAGGATGTTGATAAATTCATCACCAAAATCGCAAGGCAATGGCATTCGAAGCTGTTGGTTCTGTTGAAAATGCCTCATGATTTGAACTTCAATGTTTCTGTTGTTATTATGATACTGCCCTAACATTCCATTGAACCGTTCAAAAGAGAAGCACCAAAATGAATAGACAGGTCCGTAATCTAAAATGCAGTCTTTCAGATGTAAATGCAGATGCATGTTGGGTGTACATTTCAATGGTCCATAGAGTGCAACAAACTTAGACAAAAATGTCTGCAGATACTGGTCAGCTACTTCTAGCCTGTCTCTGGAGATAACCCTTGAGCATATGATTATGCATGCTTGTACAAAGTCAGACCACATACAATAATGCCTGTCTTCAATCAACCCCTTCAAACAAAACAGAGAATATATAGTAGTCCAATTTTTCCACTGATGAGCAGTAAATCCACTAAATCCAGAGGCAATTTTCCGAGGAATCCTTCCCACATCCTGAGGCACCTTTAAAGAGTCTATTCTTCTTTGTATTTCATCAAGTTTTTGGGTGTGTAAAACACCAAGCTCAATCCACAACCTGAATATGTGCCTGGCTGTTCCAAGAAGCAGATTGTGCATTGGATCAATAACTACAAACCTTATAGCATCGTAGTACTTGAGGTGAAAAAGTTCAGACCATCTTGCACCATATTGGGCTTCAAATCTTTTCTGGGCTGCCTTGGTTGTTGCCTTCTCAGTCATTTTAGCATACCGCTTATGTTCCTCTGAGGTGCGTGGGACCCATGAAGAACGGTCAAAGCCAGAGAAGTCGGTTTTTCCCCCAAATGTTGTCTTCTTGAATGTTTTGAGGCATTTGCTACATCCTATAAAACACACAAAACATAAGTGAATGGATACATACTAATAAAATGTAATAGAACACTATATGTGACGATAGAAGAAAACTGACCTCTTAATGCTCCATGGCCCACAAAGCCACCACACTTGCGGGAAGCTGGAATGTCTGATGAAAGGCAGAGAAGAGCAGCTCTGTAGACTTGGCACCCCAAGAATGAAGAATCCATTATGGCAACTCCCTCCCACAGTTCACGAAGTTCATCGACCAAAGGGTCAAGATAAGTGTTTATGTTGTTCTTTGGTTCTGTGGGTCCTGGTATAACTCCAACTAAAATCAAGTTTTCCTCCTTAAAACGTTCCTCACGTGGCAAATTCAAAACCACCAGATATATGACCCCTACTGAATATGGGGAATATTTGAATGGTTGATACCAATCAAGGTTCATCATGAGAGCAAAATTGTTTGCTTGTGCTAAAAAAGGTAGACCATTAACATATTGAAAGTCTGCCCAAATCTGTCCATCATATACATCTGCCATCACAGAGTTAGGAATTTGTCTTTGTCTCCAGGCCTCAGACTTTTTAAAAAACCCAGGCCTTTTTACCAAGGTCTCTAAAGATCGAGTTACTGACTTGTAACAATAGGTTTGCTTGGGGTACAGATATTCCTTGCCATTGAAGCTTGTCATCTTTTTCATTAAAAGAGTGCCACATTTCTTCCTCAAGTTAGATGCCTTGTGTGGATGTTTGTAGAATGGAACATATCCACATGTGTTACTGGTTTCTGAACCATCCCTGGTGATATGGAAAGACTCAGAAAGGGTATATGTTGTCTTACACTTGGGACAGGCCGCATATTCAGTGAAGTTGTCTCGGTTTACACTGGTATATTTTCTAAGTGAATATAAAGTCTTGGGAATCATACCAGCAAAATTGTTAATTGCATCAACACTGAGAATATTTCCAATGAGCCACATCAGTTGTCTGAGGCATAGCAGCAGTGCAGTGATGGCATTGTCTGAAATGTTGAACACTGCTTGCCAGGTTAAAAGCATCATTGCTAATAGCTTTACAAGTAACCGACCAGAGCCATCTCCTTTGGTATTATCTTCAGTGTTTTTATCTTCTGCACAACCCAAATGTTCAGTGTGCTGGTCATCTGTAAAGACTCGCTCTTCGTGGTCACTGTCATCATCTGAAGAAATTTCGCTGAGCTCCAAAAAAAGCCTGAGCTCGTTGCTGTCTTCATCTGAAATAATAATAAAGAGGAAAAACAGTTAATAAGAAAACAACTATAAGTATAATACATACACACATATACATACATATACATATATATGTGTGACCCGATCTGGCGAAATGAGTCGGAAGTCGCAACGTTCCATTTTAAGATATGGGCCGATAATGTGGAAAAACAATGAAGTAATAGATTTTTTAGTGTGCTAATTTCAAAGAACAGACTTTAAAAAATAATCTCCCAAAGTTTCGTAGTCCAGATAATTAAGTAAAAGTATTTAAATGACTATTCAAGTTTACAAAGTTTTACTAAATTAGCTGGAAATGAACATTGCAAAAGTTGTCAATGTTTTTTTTTTGTTCGTCAGCATTGTCACTGCGGAGTCGTGAATGCGGATTGACAACAGACCAGGAAGAGAATACAATGCTGAATAAAGTCGAAAAAGTTATTTTTGGGCCAAAATGTATTTTCGATGCTTCAAAAAATTCTAACAAACCCACTGATGTCACATGGACTACTTTGATGATGGCTTTATTCACGTTCTGGAGGTGGACAGTATACAGTACATACATTTTCAATGGAGGGACAGAAAGCTCTCGGACTAAATCTAAAATATCTTAAACTGTGTTCCGAAGATGAACGGAGGTCTTAAGGGCTTGGAGCGACATTAATGACATAATTTTCAATTTTGGGTGAAATAACCCTTTAATGTCTTTGGTCAAATTAAGCTGTAAAATAAATAGTTTATCCCTTTAAATGCAATGGATTTTGAAAGATAATAAAAAAAAAAAAAAAAAAAGGGCAAAAAATGTGTGTGTGCATTAATTTAAATGCGAGGAGAGTTACCTTCAGCAAAAGTTGAATTAAGATCTTGCGCTGAATCTTGGTTTTCATTTAAATGCATGTCTTCTTCAAATGTGCAGAAATTTCCATGCTCTTGGTTTCCAAAGTTCTCTGTAACAAAAAAGAACAATACAATGATTTGTAGCTACTCACTTATTTACAAATAAAAGCTATGTTAAATAAAAAGATTTACAAAAAATATCTGCAGCTATGACCAAAGTTGCAATGAATATAAGTTACAATGTATTAATAAGAATACTCATCATACTTAAAATATCACATAAACAAGGTTAATACTGACAATTTGGCCAAAATAACATATCGCATTAAAAACAAGCAAATCACTATATGAGTTGAGCGTTTATTTTGTGATAACTCTGATAACCAAAGCAGATCATGGACCTACACACTATCAACGCCAGGTAAAAGTAAAGAAATATACAAAAATACTATTATTTTTCTTATCATTTGGTTTTACATTCCAACAAAATAATTCATAACTTACCCAAGGGAATACCAGCATCATCCCAGTTCACATGTCTCATTTCGGGTGAATCACATTCAATGTCTTCCAACTCTGTGTCATGGTTTGTAGCAACTTTGATCCAAGCTCCATTGGAAAAAAAAACTTTTTTTGTGACGATAAAAATGTGCGTGTGAAACAAACTCGTTGCAGTGGTCGCAAAACCGCCGAGCTCTCTTTCTCTTATTGTCAGCAGCAGGTTGTCCTTCCATGTTGAAAGGTAATAACGTATACCCAGCTGCATCATATTTATTCACAAAATTAGATACACTTGCAGCGCGTCAAACCGAGGGCGTGGTTTGATTGAAAACAAGCTGCAAAAGTGGGCGGTTTGAGGTTTGAAATCCACCACTCACAACAGAGGTGGTGACGTTGTGGAGGTGCAACCAATAACATTAGTGTATTGCTTAAAGCGCGCGACAAATAAGTTAAAATGCCAGCCTTCTTTCCGGAAGCACAGAGAACGAATTTTATTGTTTTTTTCCGGTCGAGGTTTGGTGAACATGGCGTGTAGAAGGAATTTGAGCTTTTCTACTCCGTTAAATAGAGGCGAGCAAGCAGGTCCAAGCCCAGTCAGCGTTAATGAAATGATGAGGCAGATGATCTCCGGCCAGAATGCCATGGTTCGTCAGCTTACTTCTTTGATGGCGGAACAGCAGGCACAGACTGATCTTCTAAGAGAGGCTGTACAGCGTCTTGATACTCTTGAGCAAAAGTATGAGCAGCAACACAGAATTCATGAAGAACCATTCAATCTTTCGAAAAGAGTAAAAAGGGCACACAACGTGAGCATTGCGGTAAGTCCAGTTATTGTTATATAACGTGACTATTATAACTTAAACCATAGTAGTTTGCTTACAACTAGCCTGATATGTTTTTGTTTTTTTTTTGTCTCTTGCGGTTAAGTTACTGTGATGATCAAGCTTATTCAAACTGAAAATTAGTTTTGTGGTTCTTAGATTGTGAATCCATTTAGCAGCTAAATGCTTTATAATTTCAAATTTTACAGGAATCTGTAAGGCGCCTCCACAATTCAGAGAACAACCCACACAGATATGATCCACAAACCGGGTACGACTGCTTGTAATGTATACTGTAAATCTTAGTTTAATCTAATTAATAATCTATTTTAATAATCTAATATAGTTAACAACTATATGGATTGGAAATGCCAAAACTGTATTTCATTATTGATACCTGGAACTTTTCCCCTCAGACTAAATTCATCACACAACCTGGCTGTGACCACATACCTCTTTGAAGAGTTAAGGACAACTTTTTCAGATGTTGACCCTGAATGTGTAAAAGGTAATCTTAAAGATGTTGTAGTAATTTTTATGACCTCCATTTTACTTTTATTGGCATTACATTTAGTCATGATTTATTTAGCAGGTTGCAAGACATATTTTGAAACTCTGAGGAGGAAGTATTCTTTGGCACAGCCTGGAAAGGCAGAAAAAAGACACACTATGAAGAACATCGCAAAAAACCGGCAAAGAAAGAGACGGGTTAAGCAATTTAGCAATTTTTTTTCTATCTTCAAAATATAACTATCCTCTGTGTTTTAGTGGTTAAATTACTGTTATATTTTGCAGTTGCTGGAGACCAGGTCCAGGTTTGTACAAACCAACACTGAAAGGGACCTGTGGAAGACAGCAACAATAGAGTTGATGTCGGATGAAGATGATGCTATCGTTGCTGGAAGGCCAGTGTGGATGGTGAGGTCTCCACCCAACAGAAATGCAGATTTATCTACTCTTTGCCAGGTACTGCAAACAAGACTAGAGGCTGACCCACGCTACAAGGCACACCACCAGCGCATCATTGGAGATTGAAAAATGTTCAAAATTCTAAAAGTGTGAATCTCCAAATCCTCGTTTTGATCCTAAGGTTCACGGTTCGGTTATATTTTTCTTTTTTTTACTTTTTACTTTTTTTTCTTTTTTTTTTTTTTTTTAAAGCACAGGTTGCTATGCCATTTTTAGACTAGACTTTTATGCATAGGGGTAATTTGCGGGTGGGACGACTCTCCTAAGGTTGATATTGCCCCCACCGCTTTGAAACATCTTGCGACACGAATGTACCAGAATAAATTCATCACATAACCTGGCTCTGACCACTTACCTCTTAGAAGAATTAAGAACAACTTTTACAGATGATGACACTAAATGTGTAAAAGGTAATCTTAAAGATTTTGCAATCATTTTAATGTCCTCTGTTTTATTTTTATTGGTACTACATTTATTTATTGGTACATGATTTATTGAGCAGGTTGCAAGACGTATTTTAAGACTTTGTGGAGGAAATATTATTTGGCTCAGCCTGAAAAGGCCCAGAAAAGAAACCCTGAAGAACATGACAAAGAACTATCAAAGAAAGAGGCGGGTAAGTAAAAAAAAAGTAAATTTTTTTTTTTATAAATGTAACTATACTGTGTTTTAGTGGATAAATTACTGTCATGTTTTGCAGTTGCTGGAGACCAGGTCCCGGGTTTTACAAAACAACACGGAAAGGGACCTGTGGAAGACCACAACAATAGAACTGATGTGACTGACCACAGAGTTATCTGCTCTACCAGGTACTACAAACCAGAATAGAGGCTCAACCAACGCTATGTGGGCCAGCGCATCATTGAAGACTGAAAATGTTCAAAACACAAGTGTGTGTGTATATGTATGTCTACTTTAATTTCTATATTATTTGTTCTCATTTTATTAGCAGGTTGCAAGACATATTTTGAGACTTTGCGGAGAAAGTATTTGGCTCAGCCTGAAAAGGCCCAGAAAAGAAACTGAAGAACTGTCAAAGAAAGAGATGGGTAAGTTAAACTGGTTAAGCAGTTGTGTTTTTTTGTTGTTGTTTTTTTAAAAATATTTTTTATAAATGTAACTATACTCCTCTCTGTGTTTTAGTGGTTAAATTACGGTCATGTTTTGCAGTTGCTGGAGACCAGGTCCCGGGTTTTACAAAACAACACGGAAAGGGACCTGTGGAAGACCGCAACAATAGAACTGATGTGACTGACCACAGAGTTATCTGCTCTACCAGGTACTACAAACCAGAATAGAGGCTCAACCAACGCTATGTGGGCCAGCGCATCATTGAAGACTGAAAATGTTCAAAACTCAAGTGTGTGTGTATATGTATGTCTACTTAATTTATTTATATATATATATATATATATATATATATATATATATATATATATATATATATATATATATATATATATATATATATATATAAATTTGTTCGCATTTTATATTGTATACTTTGTATTGTTCCTATTTTGATGTCCATGTTGCTTATCTCCATGTTTTGTATTGTATTCCTTTACATCTCCTTACTTTAGAGGCATTTTGTTTACTTATTTCTTTTTCCCATGCATTTTAATGTTTATAATGCTCATTGGAATGTTCTTTTATTTATATTGTTTACTTGGAATATTTACGTATATTTTATTTATTTTTTTATTTATATAGATTTATTGTACTAATTTTATATTGTTTACTTTGTATATCTTTTTTAGACACTGCACTTTATTCCTTTACATCTTTGTCCTTTAAATACATTTGAACTTTTTTCTTTAATTTCTTTTACCAAATCATTTTATAATGTTCTTTGGAATGTTCATTTTATATTGGTTTTCTTTCTTTGAAATGCCCTTGTTACTTCATACACTTTTTTTTTTCTTTTTTTTTTCTATACCTTAATAAACATTTCTCAGACTCTCATTGTTCCTTGTGTGTGTTTTTAAAATTATATTTGAATGTATTAAAATTGGGGGAAGGGGGGTTTAGTGTATACTGAGCAATATCTGCATAGCTGGCCTATAACCAATCAAATCACTGTGCAATAAGGCCTAGGGTGGGCTATGTTCTAAAAGTAACCAATCAAATCACTTTCCTGAGTTTTCAATGTGTCCTGTCCTCCAATAGTGGTCTGGGTAAAGGGAGTGGTTTTAAAAGAAAAGGACCAATAGGGGGGAAGGCCAAAAGGTGCACAAAGGTGTGAAAATGTTCTCTTGAAAAAACCTTTGAGGGATTACTTGCCATGGCAACAAATGGCTGTAGCACGGGAGTATACGTCCACAACATACATCCGATTTGGTATCATTTCGGATGTATACGGATGTATACAGACCCATGGAATTTGAGCTATCCGGCCAGTATACTCCCGGATTCTTCCTAATTCCAGCAGTGTATATAGGAGTATACTGGTCCGGATACACCTCTTTTCATGCAGTGTCATTCATTCACTCACCGCGAAGTCTTGTTAAGTGTTACACTGCTATTCTGAGCGTTTCCCTGGTTGTCTTGTTTCTTGTTTTTGGATATCTTGCCCTGTTTCCTGGATTACTCTCTTGCCTCTGGTCCCTGGATTACTCTCTTGCCTCTGGTCCCTGCCTGTTTTGTTTGTTTGTTTGTTTCTTTGTTTTGGACTGCTTTCCTGTGTATGACCCTAGCCTGTATGTTGGATTACGCCTCTGGATTGCCCCACAAAATAAAGCTGCATTTGGATCTCCTACTTCGTGTCTCTGAGCAGTACGTGACACTAATATTGTAGTAGGCTAATTAAAAAAAAAGGCCTATTTTAGTTCAGATTTACATTTGAGGGCAGCAATTGTATTCATAATGTCAAAATAAAACCGACGTAATGTTACTTGAAGGCATTATGCCTACTATTCCTGCCAAACTTCCATTGTTGCAGTTACTACAGTAAATCCATGGTGAATGTTGCAGATCTGTGGACACTGGATAGTTCATTCATGGCACAATGTTTCTTCCTGGTTTCCACGTCAGCACTGTTTGATCCGTTAATAACGGAGAAATGTGAATGTTTCTCACTAGATCTCGTAGGAGTTGCAGCGATGTTATTACTTCTGTGGCGAATTCAAATGCTTTCTTTACTGGATCTCTTATTAGCGCTGTGTAGTAACAGTGTCACATGATCACGATCGGCTCGCGCTGCACTGGTCCAAACTGATAAACGGTCCTTTAACCACATAATAACGAGCAGTTTCGTTCCGCTTGCATTACGTTTGCCAATTGATGTCGGCTTGCCACGCGCGACCCGCCTACATTTGAAATAACGAAATTTTGGTCGGCAGGAAAAATGGTCCAACGAACCGTTCAGTTTGAAAATGCGTACCGAACACTGAACCGAAGCCTCGTACCGAACGGTTAAATACGAATACGCGTATCGTTACACCCCTAGTATCATTACACTGTAACTATTATCACTTTGCCTGCCAGCGTTTAAAAAAAAATGTTGCCATCCAGTGCCACCATTTTTGATACTTTCTGATACTACTTTTTGATCAGAAGATTCTGTACTCTTTTAGAAGATGCTTAAAAGCGCCAGCCCCCCATATAACAATGAAAGCATGGAAAGCTAGAAAATCTGTCAATGGCAGAGAAAGAGTTAAAGGATTAAATAGTTGTTTATGAGCATATTCAAGGTATTATCCAGAAAAAAAGACTTTGACAAACCTCCTCCATCACTTCCTGTTTTTTTGTTCTCGTTGAGTTTTCCATCCTCGTTGTGATCATAATCCTCCTCCTCTTTGTCGTCTCCTCGAACTGAACCTCCAGATCTGCTCGGATCTCCATCCACTGGTGTTCCTTCACCTCCAGCCTCATACATGTCACAGACGAGAAATTCTTCATGTTCTTCCTGGAGTATCTTCTCTGTCCTTCTGATCATCTCAGAGCGCCATCCTGGGTTTATTGCATCAAACTGAAGATGTCTTCCTCCACACTCCTTTATTAAATTCTGAATAGCATTATTTACAGTCTTGTAAATCATGTATGTGCGTGTCTCTTCATCAGTAGTCAGCACTATAGTGTGTTTAATGGCCTTCTCACTGAAGAGGTTCAGCACAGTTCTCACTCTTCTCAGGTCCTCATCACTGAAGTCCTTAAACTGCAGGACGAGTAAAATCACATGAGGTCCTGGAGCAGACCAAGACACACACTCTCTCACTCTCTGTGTGATCTGATACTGTGAGAGATGTGGCTGAAGCAGGGGAGAACTGTTGATGACTGAGATGTGTCTCTCTTCCACCGTTCCACTGATTTTCTCACTCTGCTGCTGTAAATAAGTGGAATGAGCTTCACTGTGAAACGCTGTTGTTCCCAGTATGATGTTTCCCACTCTGCAGTTTTCTGACACATTCTTTCCCAGCAGAACAATCCTCACTAAAAAAAGAGCACAGACACACAAAATGCAATAAAAAAGCACTGCACAATAATCCCTGTAGAATTTCATATTAGAAATTCTACAAGAGCAAAGAAAATTAACATACTGGCACTATGAAAATATGTCAGTAGTCTGGCTTAATATTTCAACCAGATTTCACACAAGATGTAATAATGTTAAAATATCAAGTAACCCTTTCAGAAGCTTTAAGAACATCTATAAAAAAAATTTTTTTTAATTTATTTAAAACTTATGAGCAATCAACATTTTTTTTATTGATTTTTGTGGCATAAAATAAGCCAATATTCTGATGCAAGGCAAGTTTATTTATATAGCACATTTCATACACAATGGCAATTCAAAGTGCTTTACATTAGAATAAATTAAAATAATAAAAAGAAATAAGAATAATTAAAACAGTTTAGAAAAATAAAATACAGTTTAGTACAGTACAGTACAGTCGGACGAACAGCTGCACAGTGCTCATTCAGTAAATGCATAGCTAAACAGAAGTGTTTTGAGTCTGGATTTGAATGTGACTACAGTAGGAGCACATCTGATCTCCTCTGGAAGCTGTTCCAGCATAATAGCTAAAAGCAGACTCGCCATGCTTAGAGTGAACTTGGTATTTCTAGCTGATATGATCCTAGTGATCTGAGTGATCTGTTGGGTTTATATTCAGTGAGCATATCTGCAATGTATTGAGGTCCTAGGCCATTGAATGATTTATATACCAGTAATAATACTTTAAAATCAATCCTAAATCTAACTGGGAGCCAGTGTAGACCTGAGGACTGGTGTGATATGTTCATATTTTCTGGTTCTGCTCAGAATCCTGGCGGCAGCGTTCTGTATGAGCTGCAACTGTCTTATGGTCTTTTTGGGAAGGCCAGTGAGGAGTCCATTACAGTAATCCACCCTGCTGGTGATGAAAGCATGCACGAGTTTCTCTAAGTCTTGTCTGGAAACAAAGCATCTAATTCTTGCAATATTTTTCAGATGATAGTATGCTGATTTAGTTATTGCTTTGACATGACTACTGAAACTAAGGTCTGACTCTAGTGTCACACCGAGATTCCTGACTTGATTTTTAGTTGTTTGACCCCTAGAGTGAAGGTATGCGTTCACCTTGAGAACTTCATCTTTGTTTCCAAACGCAATGACTTCAGTTTTGTCTTTGTTTAACTGAAGAAAGTTTTGACACATCCAACTGTTGACTTCATCAATGCATTGGCACAGGGAGTCAATGGGGCTGTAATCGTTAGGCGATAGGGCTAAGTAGAGCTGTGTGTCGTCTGCATAGCTGTGGTAAGAGATTTGGTTCTTTCTCATTATTTGGCTCATTGGGAGCATATACAGGTTGAACAGGAGTGGCACAAGAATTGAGCCTTGAGGGACTCCGCATGTCATGGATGTCCATTCAGACTTATGGTCTCCTATACTCACATAATAACCTCTCCCATCTAAGTATGACCTGAACCATTTTAGGACTATCCCAGAAAGCCCCACCCAGTTTTCCAGCCTGTCCAGAAGTATGTTGTGATCGACAGTGTCAAATGCAGCACTGAGGTCGAGTAGTACCAGCACTGATAATTTGCCTGAATCAGTATTTAAGCGAATATCGTTTATTATCTTTATGAGCGCTGTCTCTGTGCTGTGGTGCGGTCGGAAACCAGATTGAAAATTGTCAAAGTATCCATTCAAGCTCAAGAATTTGTTCAGCTGATTGAAGACAACTTTTTCAATGATTTTGCCTATGAAAGGAAGATTTGAGATCGGTCTATAGTTGCTTAATATGGTCTTATCCAGATTGCTCTTTTTCAGGAGGGGCTTGACAACTGCAGTTTTCAGGGAGTTTGGAAAACTCCCAGAGCGAAGTGAGACATTTACCACTTCTAGGAGATCTGCTTCTAAACTGTTTAACACACTTTTGAAAAATGATGTGGGAAGTGTGTCAAGAGCACAGGTTGATGTTTTAAGGTGCTGTACGGTTTCTTCCCAAATTTTGCCATCAATTTCTTTGAAATCAGACATAGTAACTACTTTCTCAGGCGGTTTGATCTGTCTGGCCCCAGTGCAACTCAAGGATGTGCTGATCACCTTTCTGATATTATTGATTTTCTCAGAGAAGAAAGAAGCAAACTCACTGCACTTGCTGTCTGAGAGCATTTCACTGGGAATCTGGCTTGGGGGGTTTGTCAGTCTCTCTACAGTAGCAAAAAGAGTGCGTGTGTTGTTTAAATTGCTGTTTATAATATTTGAGAAGAAAGTCTGTCTAGCTTTGCCTAGTTCCATATTGAAAGCATGAAGGCTGTCTTTGTAGATGTTATAATGGACTACAAGTTTTGTCTTCCGCCACATGCGCTCTGCTTTTCTGCATTGTCTTCTCATATTTTGCACTGCTGTTGAGTTTCTCCAAGGTGCTTTTTGTCTGCCACTCTTCTTCCTGACTTTAACAGGAGCAATATCATCAATTACACTTTTAACTTTTGAGTTAAAAGAATCAAGGAGAAAATCAACAGAGTCTGCAGATATGCTTGGTGTTAAGGATATAGCCTTCATAAATAGTACACTAGTGTTCTCATTTAAGCATCTCTTCCTGACAGACACAGATCTAGCTTCAGTGGCAGGAGAGATCAATATATCAAAATGAAACAGTCAACCAAACATATAAAAAGTTATTCTGCCTATTTAATTGGTCTGTTGTACAATATAAAGGGCAAGCTGTGCCGCACACAGTCCTACTTGTTATTCCAAACATTTCCCTAAATTACCCAATCGAGTTTTTTGTTGTTGTTTTTTTACATATTAATGAACTTAAACAAGTGACATAAATGAATGAATGAATAATTCAAGACAAGAAAATTCTGATTTCATGATCAATATACCTGCCTACAACTGCTGCTGTGTCTGCCAGTGTTTGAGTCATGCACATAACCTCGTGTGTATTGACAATTCGTGCGCACGGTCACGGTAATGTTAAGCCATGTCACAAAAATAATTTAATTATAATTTAAAGCTATAATTTAAAGCGAAAGTGAAAGTAAGCGCGTTGGACTCACGTATCTCTCTCATTACAATCAAAATGTTTCAACATTCGCAATGTATTTGGATGCTAAACTATTCTTTATTATAGGTTTTGTACTTCACTCACATTCCAATATCCCAAAAAATCATCCTCTTCACACGCGCAAAAATGTGCTTGGAAACATCACAGTGGAGCGGTGTTTACCGTGAATGTACGAAGTGTACTACTGACTATTTAGAGCAGTGTAATATTTATATGTTCGGTTGACTATATTATTACTATATTTTATTAAGGCTATAATGAACAGGCTGCGATGTCAAGATTGCAATGCTGGAATATGTTGTGTGTGTGTGTGTGTGTGTGTGTGTGTGTGTGTGTGTGTGTGTGTGAGTGTGTGAGTGTGTGTGTTTGCGTGTGTGGAAACATAAAAACATACTACGTCATGTTTAGGGTTGGGTACCGAGACCCGGTTCCAATAGGGAACCGGTTCCGACGTAAACGGTAGTAACCAGACCGAATAAGAACGAAACTTTCGGTGCCTGACGTTTTTTACCGCCCCCTATAAAACATCTCGCGGCACGAATGATCCAATAATAAAACATCTCCAGTAAACCAGCAGAGCGAGCATTAATTTAGTTCGTTTGTTAAATAAGAGGCGATCTGGCGCTGAAATGCGTTTTTTAAATCAAGTGATCAAAGTGCTCGTTGCCGCTGCGATCAGTGGCGCGGATACAGTGTTTTCTCTAGTGGCTCGCGCACACCGCACTGTCACTCGGACGCGCGCTTAATTGCGGAGATCGATCTATTTATGAGGCGCCGTCTATATGATTATGTGCGCGGAGAGTTTGTGTGTGTGTGTGTGTGTGTGTGTGTGTGTGTGCTCGCGTCTCAGATGAGTATGCGCGGAGAGTTCCGCGCGTCTCGTGTGTGTAGAGTTTGCGTGTTTGTGCGTGAGCGACTTTAGATGTGATGTTGAGCATTTCATATTAGTTTGAGCATTCAGCAGTATGTATGACTACTTAGTAGGCCTATGTGTATGCAAGGGTTTCATATGTGTGTGAATGAAGTTTGATTTAAAGGGATACTCCACTTTAAAATGAAAATTCTGTCATCATATACTCACCCTCATGTTGTTTCAAACCTGTATGAATTTCTTTCTTCTGCTGAACAGAAAGGAAGATATTTAGAATAATATCAGTAACCAGACAGTTTCTGGTCTCATTTACTTCCATAGTATTTTTTTTCCTACTAGCCTATGGAAGTCAATGAGACCAGAAACTGTCTGGTTACTGATATTATTCTAAATATCTTCCTTTCTGTTCAGCAGAAGAAAGAAATTCATACAGGTTTGAAACAACATGAGGGTGAGTATATGATGACAGAATTTTCATTTTAAAGTGGAGTATCCCTTTAAGCCCTAGACGACGCCTATCTATTCATTCTGGTGAAATCACAAAATATAATGGACACAAAGTGTCCCTGCTTGATATACAACCACTGATGAGCATAATCGTAAAAAAAAAAAAAAAAAAAAAAAAAAAAAAAAACTACGAATGCGGATTAGAACCCAAAACCTCTGACACGCCTGACTAAAGTTCAAGTTCAGCTGCCAGTGTTCCTCTTCGGATAAGTCTAATATTTTAATGCCAACTGCAAATCTTGCATATCAAGTATGAAGTATATCAATATCAAGTATATTTATATGAGGCTATACTGTGTGTGTTAAATATTTCTGCTCAGTGTCAGATATTTCTCTGTTTTGTAAAAGTCATAATATGAGAAGACAAAATTTTGATGTTAACTCAAGTGTTTTCGGCTACATCAGTAGCCTTTTAAACGGCACAATTTTTCATTTAATCAGAAATCAGAAAATCTTTTTCAGAAAATCAAACACACACACACACACACACACACACACACACACACACACACACAGAGGTATTATTTTTTTGATAAAGTGTGTGCGGTTTAGTTTTGTTAAGTACCGTTTCAAGAACCGTTTAAGCACCGGAACCGTTTGAAAAATACCGAGTAGGTACTGGTATCGGATAAAACCTAACCAATACCCAACCCTAGTCATGTTCATTCAAGACATCATTCAAACTGCAAACTCATTCAAAGTGTTGCAAAACGTTGGAGGATATTTTGCAAATAATTTATTTAATATGTTTTGTGGCAGTTTGTTTTTAGAAGTTTCAAAGAGTTAGTAAAAGAGTAAAGAAAAAGTTAACTTTTTTTTTTAAGTATCTATTTTTTATTAAGTATTTATTTTGTATTAATACATAACCTCATTGTATTAATTTATAATGTAACATTATAGAGTGACATTTGTGTCAATAATCGTCAAGCACAGGTGACTGTATGTTAAATTTCTGCTGGTTTAACTCTTTTTTTTTATCTCATCTTATTTTTTGCACATACTAATAAGGTATTAAAAGGGTGTTTACAGAGTTTGTTTTTTTAATACCACCGTCATCTTACATTTAAAAGCTAAGCATTTTTTTACGTTAAAGGAACACTCCACCGTTTTTTGAAATAGGGCTTATTCACCTTCTTTCCTACATTTAGATAGGTGGGCAAATGCATTTTTGTCTCAGTGCATGCATTGTTTTAGTTTGACAGGGTCGGCGCTAGCTTAGCTTAGCATAATGAATGGAATCCTTTGTTGCCAGCTAGCATGTCCTGAGTAAAAGTGATATAAAAAATAAAATAAAAACACCTAATTACTTCTTGTGGCCTGCGTATTCACAACGAGTACAAATAGCGATGCAGATTAACACTAGGCGATTTCCTAGACAGATATTGACTTATATATTAAGGACTATATTAGGGGGAAGCACAGGCGAAGCACTGCTACTTGGGCGTGATATCTCTGCGCCCAAGTAGCAGTGCTTCGCCCTAATATAGTCCCCAAGTCAATATCTGCATAAGAAATCGCCTAGTGTTAATCTGCATCGCTATTTGTACTTGTTGTGAATACGCAGGCCACAAGAAGTAATTAGGTGGGTTTTTTTCAATTTTTTATATCACTTTTACTCAGGACATGCTAGCTGGCAACAAAGGATTCCATTCATTATGCTAAGCTAAGCTAGCGCCGACCCTGTCAAACTAAAACAATGCATGCACTGAGACAAAAATGCATTTGCCCACCTATCTAAATGTAGGAAAGAAAGTGAATAAGCCCTATTTCAAAAAACGGTGGAGTGTTCCTTTAAAGGTGAACTAAGTAACTTTTTTACCTTAACTGAACAGCTTCGGAGTCATTGGAATGGTTATATTACTTATTTCGGGTTGAATGGTGGTCATTTCGCACCCCCCTGGTGCTCGTGAGCGGAAAATACGCACTTGCAACTTTGAGCCGGCGGGCCGCCGGCCGCCGCGTCAGGAAGTCTCGCGTGATATCAGGTCTCGCGATGTAAACAATTGCTTTACGGCCAAAAGAAATCTGCTAAAATGCTGTCATTATTGCGCTCCCTCACGCTGTCCGAACCCGAATGAAGAAGACGTTTTAAAGAATGTCCCATCTGCTTTGATGTCGTTGATCTACTAGCCTCTGGTGTCTGAGAATCACCAACGAGTTTTTACAACAGTGTTGTCAAATATCTATTCCGAAGCTGTGGGGGGAGCTCTAGAGAGAAACCTGCAAGCAAAAAGCGAGAATACAGCGAAGAAATCCCGAAGCTACTGAGTGCTGCTTTAAGTGTTTTAGAAGGTCCCATTATGATGCCATTAGCTGTTTTAGCAGCTACTGCCATCTAGTGGTTCTCAGACAGCCGTGTGTGTGTGTGTGTGTGTGTGTGTGTGTGTGTGTGTGTGTGTGTGTGTGTGTGTGTGTGTGTTTGTGTGGATGGAATGAAAGTGTCAAAATTTCAGATGAATCAAATAGTATCGACTCAGAAATGCACATCTTCTTTGTTGCATGTGCAAATTATGATATGCTAATACAAAAGAAAACATTTGTATTCACAAATAAGTCTCTATTTGTACATATTGCTGTACATTCATTTAATTATCGTTTCTCTGTGCCATTATCGTTATAGTTGTGGTGTGATCTCTGCTATTCTTTAATATTGAGAACAATTTTTAGAACTATATCTTTATCGTTATCTTTATAGTTATCATCCTTGGTGTGAACGGGCCTTTTTCCATTATGTTTCATTAAAGGAACACATACATGTTTTAAGTTGACACATCTTAATATCACTGCCATTGATTTAATTCACTTACTGTCAGGACGATCAAACATTGGACTTCTTCTGCCTGCTGCTGGAAGAAAATCACACACACACACACACGCACACGCACGCACGCACACACACACACACACACACACACACACACACACACACACACACACACACACACAGAGGTCTTTAATCAGTGAACAATTACACACTTAACACAATCATACAAAAATATATAATTTTATCACCAATTAAATGATAGTCATCTCATCTTCACAAACAAACCACTATTTACACACCATTTGTACATTCAACCATGTTCCCTGTGGTTTATATATATATATATATATATATATATATATATATATATATATTCTACCCTTATTCTTTATTCAAGTAATACTGTAAACAGACAATAACATTATACATAGTGTCAATTTTCTAAAAGATCAGGGGCTTTTAAAGTCGGCATGAAATCAAATTTGACAAATCTTCTTTTTATATGTAATATTGTAGTGTTTATTATAAATGATTTATCTGTGCACTTCATTATTTTTTTAAAATTCATGTACCCTTATAATCTTTAATCAAATACATTACCCTACCATCCCCCCTCGAAACGACCTCTCTTCTCTTTCGGTCACGTGCAATGGCGAAAGGGTGCGGCCAGAGCTGATGAGGGTGCGTCTATCGGTGTCTGTCTCGTTTCTGCACCGCCTCTCAGAGAAACCTGTCAGGCATTCAAATCTGCCTCAATTTTGTTTGCAACGCCCAACCTCCAACGATCCAATCAATTCCCCGAAGGACGAAATCAAGCCCCGCCCTACATTTTTTTCTAATTTCAGCAGCCGTTACACTCGGATATACGTCACAACAAGGAAAAAATGACAATCTCAACTTCCGTTTCATGCCGACTTTAACAATTATCAGGGGCTTAAGCCACCAAGTTAGGAGAGAACAATGCGTCTGTTTTTATCTTCTGAATCTGATCTATTCTGAGAAGTGTCTTAAGTCCGCGGTCTTTTGCTTCACATTTAACAGCGCTCATTATAATCATAGACAGTGATTATAATCGATCTTCATGAGGAGCTAATGCTAATATAATCACTATTGCTAATGCGCGCGGTGCCTGGGCCTGGCCTAATTGACTCCTCCCCCATCAAGACCATTATTTTTAAAACAGCATTTCATTTTCTTATTTTTTTATTTTATTTTAATGACTTTTTATTTTCATGAAAGTGACACTGAGTGTATAAATATTAAATATAATAGAGATAATAAAGTACTGCAGTGCAGTCGCATTGCACAATGTTCTCATTGGTCTTTATCCCCTTACCTGACAGGGATCACTGGTGATCCCAGATTATTTTAGTTCAAAATATGTTTGAGCTTATATATCTCAATATTAATAACAGTCTGGTTAATTTTGAGTCTTGAACTATAAACTCTCAAGGGTTGGCTTTCTAAATGTATGTGTGTTATGTTTCTATTCAGAATTACTTATGAGCAGTAACCTTTTTATTTTGGGCATTTCATGTATGCAGCACTTGCCAAAATTGGGGGTGATGAGCAAGGGGTTAAGCCCAAAAAATTAGGGGACAATTGTAATTGGTTCAAAGGATTAAAGCAGTTATAGCCACCCGTCCCACCCGCAAATTACGCCTATGCATAAATCTACACAAGCTCCGATTGAGGGAGCCTATGCAGTGTTCACTTCTGATCGAGCCTCCGAAATGTAATGTAACTGTATGTATATTTACGAATCTGAACGCATTTTGTCCAGTAGTGAACTTCAATAATCACGTGTTCAGGGAGAAGTGAACACTGCATAGGCTCCCTCAATCGGAGCTTGTGTAGATTTATGCATAGGCGTAATTTGCGGGTGGGACGGGTGGGACATGTCCCCACCACTTTTTGCTAAGGTCGATATTGTCCCCACCACTTTTGAAACATCTCGCGGCACGAATGTACCAATACAAATAAATAAAACATCTCCAGTTAACTAGCAGAGCATTCATTTAGTTCGTTTGTAAGAGGCGATCTAGCACTGAAATGTGTTGTTTTTGAAATCAAGTGATCAAAGTGCTCGTTGCCACTGCGATCAGATACAGATACAGACACAGGCGCGGATACTGTGTTCTCTTGTGGCTCGCGCACAGTCTTCACTCGGACGCGCGCTTCAATCCGTTGTGGAGACTCTCTATTCGTTCCGGTGAAATTACAAAACAAAATGCATACAAATGTATGCTTGCCTGATATACAACCACTGATAAACATAATCGGTTTTAATGAGAAAAAAAAAAAAACCTATACGAGTGCGGATTAGAACCCACAACCTCTGACACGCTTGGCAAAAGTTCTACCACCGGACCATTTCAATACACATATTTTTAACGGATTTACCCACACCGACATATATTAAAACTCATTAAACGACAAATTAAACACATGCACTATTTAAATCGATTGCTGGACATCGTAATGTTATTGTACATACATCGATTTATGATTTAGCATTCATGAATACGCCCCACCCCACCCCCCCCCCCCCGTTTTTTTAAAAAAAACCGTCCCACCCACTTTTTAAAACAAAGTTACGCCACTGGATTTATGGAGTAAAAAGTCTTGACTGCTTCATTTTGTCGTAGCCTATATTTGCATCATTTTACTATTACGCCTAAATAACACAATTGATGGGTAAAAATGTATGAGATGTAGCCTTTCATATAGCCTACGTCGGTTATTTTTCTTCCTGGTGTTCAATGCCACATTTAAACATACAAGAGCGTGATATAACTAAACGAAGTAAACCATTGTCTATTGTTGGCTAATATTTCATAAACACTGAACAAATCATTGAGGAAACATTCCTTCATAGGCTAGTTTGTGCCTTAATTTGATTCTTACCTGAACTCGACGCCATTTCAACACCAGCACAAAATCAAAACCGAAAGAAACCAACATTGGTTTATTGTCCTTGCGTTATTCAGCCACAGGGTGGCGCTCTAACAGTGAGTAATCCGATCCTGGAGGGTCACAGTCCCAGAGTTCAGCTCCAGCCTCCTCCAACATTATTACACAAGTTATCCTGAAGATCTTGAGTGCTTCAAGTTAATGCCTCCTCGTTTCTCCCTCGGCCTGTTAGTCTTCTGATAATGATTATATGATATTAGCCTGTGCTTTGGTCAAAAGACTTCAGTGTGTTCTGAGTTCTGTTATTGATCAGACTCAATCAGGATTAATGCCAAAAAGACATATAGCAAACAATACCTGACTTGTTTTAGATTGATTAGACTATAGCGAGTTGGTTAAAGATTACAGTTTTATTCTCTTTGTAGATTTACAAAGCTTTTACAAAGTTTATTTTTCTATCTCTCATAAATCCTGGGTTATCTTGATAAATGTGAACTGCTAAAACTCTCTCTCTCTCTCTCTCTCTCTCTCTCTCTCTCTCTCTCTCTCTCTCTCTCTCTCTCTCTCTCTCTCTCTCTCTCTCTCTCTCTCTCTCTCTCTCTCTCTCTCCCTCTTCAGGATATTCCAGTTCAGTCACAGGTGAACTATCCTGGAGTAGAGATGATAAAGTCAGAGGCAGACTGAACTGTGACGCATCTGAAGAATGACGGACCCGCTCTCGCTCTAATATCCTGGATTATGTGCAGAAGCATGAGAGGCATTACGTCAAACACACACTGGTTATTAATAAATATGAATGTGCTGGTCTAACTTTCTAGATTTTCCTTCCCTAAATAATACTTTCAGGATAAATGATCCTATTCTTCCCAATCTTGTTCTCTAATTCTCTCTTTCTCATTGTTATGTAACTAACATCACTAAATTTTGCCTTAAATTATAAAATGTTCATGAACTAGTGTTTTTGGCTTGGCACATATAAATTATAAACATAATTTTAATCCTCACAGTTATTATTATTATTATTATTTGGAATAATTGTGATATTCCTCATACAAATAAGTCTCGCGGCTCTACTTTTTCCCAGATCAGGTCAATAATAATATTATTTTGGTCAATTAATCAATGGTGATGGACACTTATATTCCTGTCCAGAGTTTTTGAGCAGATATAATATAATATAATATAATATAATATAATATAATATAATATAATATTACAGACCTGTCACTCCACCAGAGTTTGCTGTTGTAATGGATGCTATTCCTTACGGAGCAATAACTCAGATCCCAGTCTTCCTCATCATGAGCTCATCCATTTGATACCATGATTGGGAATATTAATCTTTTATCCAACTCTTCCGGCTGGAACAGGAGATTTAGACAGTTATTTCACACACTGTGTTCTTCTGGAATGGCCAGTTTGTCGACATTCCATGAAAGTGTGAATCTGTCTAAATATTTAATAACCAATAAGGTAAACAATGTATCTTACAAATTACTTGATGTTTTGTATTCTGTGAAGCTCTGTGTGAAATAAATGTTCTCTGAGTTCTTCTGTGTGCTGAAGATGAATCTGTTCCTCTACTCTTCTGGGAATAATCACACAAGTGTGCTGTTTTGTGTCTTTATACGCACATTCTCATCACAATCAGTCTTTATTTGTTATGCAAATATGTTTTTTTTGGGTCATCTCCTTTACATCCGGCAACTCCAAAGCCCTTTCAATTTCAATGATATTTTCCTGTAATTGAATTGTCGATTATACTGATACTTTTTTGGTTTTTGCAATTATATAATAAAAAAGAGGGGAAAAGAGGAGGCGAGAAACGAGGACCAGGGAAGCTTTCCTGAGGAATCATGCGTGAGGATACAGTCCCTGTCCCGAATAACACCATAAACACTCGCGGTCTTCCTACATGTCCACACTTTCCTGATGTAATGCTGCTTTGGTCCGGTCCTAAATAACACACTTCATCACTCACAGGCTTGTGGACTTACAGTGGCTGCCGTGTGCCATCCGTTACGTCCATGAGACTTAAATAATGCCGAAAGTGCAGTGTAGTGTGTTATTTAGGACAGGGCCATACACAGGTGTATAATTTTCCCTCTTCATAAGGGGATGGAGCTAGAACACAAGGAGAGGACACGAGGATGCACAGATAAGAAGTTACATGGTCCAAGTGTGTTTAATTCGAGTGTTTGACAGCGACCCGAGTTTGAGTCCCGATGTTGTGTCGAATTCTGGCCCCCAGCAAATTATTAACCCCAAGAATTGGTTATTTGGGTTAGGATGAGTGGTTTGGGTTAGGATTAGGCAATCATAGCGAATTCAACGAGGGGGTAATAATTTGGCACTCCTAATCCTAACCCTATCCTCACCACAGGACTATAGGGCCACAGAACACTACACCAGCTTTTGCTCCTCTCTGATGTATTTAGACCTATACTTGTGTTGTATTATTACTTTTACTTTGCCTATCCTGGATGACTGAGTAAAATCTTAAATAAACATAATAATGATGTATTAAGAATAGGGCTGTCAATCGATTAATTTTTTTTAATCGCGATTAATCGCATATTGTCATGAGTTAACTCGCGATTAATCGCATTTAATCGCACATTTTTTTAATTGTTCTAAATGTACCTTAAATTAATACTTTTCAAGTTTGTAATACTCTGATCAACGTGGGCATGGATAAATATAGATGCTTTATGCAAATGTATGTTTATTATTGAAACCATAGTCAATATAGAGCATAAGGATGAGATGTTTCAAAGGTCACAGATGTTTTTCAAAGAACTTGTTCATGTCTATTAGACACGTAGAAAGAACAAAAAAATGGCAGGTTACCATTACTTCTCTTTCTTTGCACTGAGCAATTTACTAACACAAACATGTTTAGATTTTTGCATGACAGGGCAGCTCTTCTGAAAATGCTAAATGTACATTTATTATTTATTAGCCTATTACATTGTAGTTTGTCTCTCTCTGTGCCCATTTTGATGAAGCTAAATTCTCAATAAAACTGTTTTCATTGGTATATTTGACTGTTTCTGTTGTCAAACAACGGAATGAATTTGAAATGGTGACTGAAACGCGACCCATTAAGACATAACCAGCTCTCCCTTCCAAGATGTTAAGTTAATCTGCACAAAAATTCTGATAATCGAGCCGTCGTCTGGTGAAATCAAATTCACATAAGATAAAGACAATATCTGTGCTCTGATTTCGGCTATACTTGTAAAAATAGAGAAGCAACATAATATCTGTGCTTAACTGAGTTAAAGCGCTGCTCCTCCGCGCGAGACGCAGAGAGAGAGAGAGAGAGAGAGAGAGCGAGCGAGAGAGAGAGAGAGAGAGAGAGAGAGAGAGAGAGACGCCTCTGCCCGTACTGTGACCAGGGAGAGGTGGAGACAGAGCAACACTTTCTCACCAGCTGTCCCAACTATGAGGACATTAGAGGGACTTTCTACACACAATTTGAAAAACTTTGCCCTAACTTCCTAAAATTGAACAATAAAACACAATTCCAACACCTATTAGGTGAAAAAAGAGATTGTATCATACTAGCGGCAAGATACATCGATGCCTGTCATAAAAAGAGAGAGTTGACGACTATTCAGTGATGCGCTCACACACACACACACACGCTCGTACACAAAACAAACACACAAACACTTACACACTGAATTCTAAGTTGTTCACAGAATTTTGAAATGTTCATAAACTGTTTTACTATTTTTATTTATTATTTTTATTTAATTGAATTATTATTATTTTCTGTACAAAATGTTGTAAATCATTTTATATGTTGTTTTCATGCTTTGGCAATACGAATGTATTTTTGTCATGCCAATAAAGCTTAATTGAATTGAATTGAATTGAGAGAGAGAGCGAGCGAGCGAGCGAGCGAGAGAGAGAGAGAGAGGTGCGCGCGCGCGCGTGCTGAGAGAGCAGTACCGGCGGTACCGGTAGATTCTCAGAAACTAAATAAGTTTTGTTGAAGGGAAAAAATCGCTAAAGGGGTCTGCAATGTCGCTAAGTTAGCAACACTGTGTATCTCCATTTCTCTAACTAGGGGTTGGGCCACGGGTCAAACAGAAAATACGCGCTGCGTTAATCGCACGTTAAAAAAATTAGTGCCGTTAATATGATTTTGCGTTAACGCGTTATTAACGCGCTAACTTTGACAGCCCTAATTAAGAACAGTGAATGTGAATGATGATTCCCACTAGGATATGACCGCAGGCCTGTGTGAGTGTTTTCATTCATGAGTGCGCGTGCCCGTGTGTGTGTGTGTGTGTGCGCGCGTGATTCACAGAAATGCGCGTGACGTCACCGCTCTACCTGAGTTTCGGCTGACGGTGAAACTCTCGAGCAGAGATTCAAACACACATGAAACGCGTTTCACACAGTTTCACACGGACTCACGGCGAGTGTGTGTGCGCATTATCCGGTTTATGACCGATACTCTCGGACTTTAACCACGTTTATTCATAAACCGGCTGGTTTTGGCGGTAAAGGCCGCAGGATTGGTGTTTTTTTCCTGCTTTGACGCTTCCTGAAACCCTCAGGTGAGACTCATTAATATTGATATCACATTTATATTTAATATTTACAGGCTTTTTTACTGTAATTCAAACAATATAATGCGCTCAAATATGCTCTACTATCGGAATTTAAGTGATTTAATCGACGGCAAAGAAAGTTTTCGTGATTTAGCATCGAATATCAAAGTCACCGGCTCTTTATGGGTTTATCTGACGCTTATTTCTGATTATATAATATGAATACATATTTATTATATGATTATATGAATAAATCGCTGAATAAATTATTATAATAAAGTGTAATTATTAATATGAGCTTTATCTGGCCTGTGTTTTCAGTCAAATTAAATATTCAAGGAAACTTCATCTATTAAAATGCCGTTTATGAAACTGTCGCTGCCAATAATAATGATAATGTTTTTTATTATTATGTTTATTGAATGTACTATATGACCTGTTATATATATGATTCAATTTATAAAACTTTTTAACACTATTTAAAAGTCACATCTACACATAAACAAGAGTAAATTTAAGAGTAAACCTGCAGACAAAATAAACGAACTGAAGCAATTGAAAGGTGTTTCTGTGTTAAATGTGCAGGCTGTGGTTTATTCTGCCAGATATGAGGGTCAGTGTGATCACTGATGTGTGTTTTCCAGAAGCTTGTCATGTCGTCTCACCCGCGCCGGGTCCGGCTCAAGCCCTGGCTGGTGTCCCAGGTGGAGAACGAGATGTTTCCCGGTCTGGTGTGGCTCGACCGCGAGGCCAAACGCTTCCAGATCCCATGGAAACACGCCACGCGTCACACACCCCAACAGGAGGAGGAAAACACCATCTTTAAGGTGAGTGTCGGGTAGGGCTCACGATTAATCACAATAAAACAGCACGTGATTTGGCAAAGGCTGCGATTATCTTATGCGTAGCTTGTCAGTGAAGCTCGGCTGATCGTTAGTAAATACTGCCCCATCTGAACACCAGAGGGCGCTCTCACGCAAACGCGATAAATATGCCCCGCCGCAGAAGTACAATAATGCGCATCAATCCAGGAAATCCCTATCGCTGTAGCAAACGCTTTGATTAAACATGACTAATAAACACACGACTGCCTTATTCTGTGTCAGAAGAACATCATCTCACAGAAAGAGGAGCTCAGCTGTCCTTATGAAGTGAGTTTGGAGGAAAAGCATGTTATTAATGTTGTCTTTTGTTGGACAAGAGGTTCATAAATGCTTCTCATGTTTTGGAAACATGTTTGACATGTGTTGCTTTTTCTAATGCACGTTATTAAGTGACTCAAACTCAGTGCTTTCAGAGTGAGCCGCGTTTACTGAGCCGTACGTCACTGACAAGCTGCACATTAAAGCCCTGCATTTCAGCCCGAGCCCGACGCGCCCCGACTTATTTACGGCCCTAGGGCCGGGCTTCGGGCCAATTTTCACGTCATAGTTCACATGCGGGCCGGGCCTCGGGCCTTTTTTGTGATTTTTAGACTTTAATTTAAAACTAATATGAGAAGTTGACGTTGACGATAGAAAAACAAACATAGAAAGACATTTCATAACCTCATAACTTTCAGAATCTTATAATTACACTGACATATGACTGACATGACTGTCTCACGCACGCACGCACACAGAAGGTTTCCCGTCAGCGCGACCCACGATTCACCTCATGTGCAAATAATGGAGAATATTAAGAGAAAAATCACAGATGGCCAGAAGGCAAACTTCTGGGCTGTTTTTCAAATCGTGACAACCTTAAATGATGAGCCAACTGGTTATGCACAATGTACAATTTGCGAGGCTGTGCTAAGCTACGATAGTAAGAAGACGGGATCATCTCATTTACAAAGACATTTTGAGCGTGGTGGATGTATCGGGTGCGGACCGACCAGCAGCAGCAAACAGATGAGTGTGAGTGATTTCCTTGCCAAACCAACTCCTTCCAGGGTGAAATCACAGATAAATGTGTGAATTTCTGTTGTATGGACATTCAGTCATTTGAAACGGTAGCAGGGAACGGTTTCATCCAGTTAGCGCAAGAGCTAATAAATGTAGACGCAGCCCATGGACGTCTGTCAGCAACAAGTTTATTCCCTGTCCCCACCACAATCTCCACAAAGAGAACTGGCGACTGCTAAGAGAGGGGACGTGGCTGAAGAAATCAAGGGGGTCATGTCGTTGATAAATGTGGGCATGACAGCTGACATGTGGACGGATGATCACCGTAAAATAAGCTACATGTCAATCATGTCACTATGTCACACCACAATATGACATGAAGAGCAGGGTACTCACCACAACAAGCTTCCCAAACGAGGCCAAAACAGCAGACAATATCCGAAAAGAGTTGCAGCAGCAATTAGTCTCAGTCCTTGGATTTGATGCCTCGTGATGAACTCTGTTGTCTGGGTAACCGATCAGGGCGCTAATTATGGTGCCGCTCTTCGCCCATACCGGCGCCTGGACTGTCAAGACCACCTGTACAACACTGTCCTCCGGCATGCCTTGAACCCAGATGAGCTTTCAGAAACAGTCCCAGAAGCAGCAGAGACCCTGCAGGCCACCGAGGCTTTAGTGCGATATTTAAAGCAGTCAGGTCTGACAAGCCGGTTGTCAAAAACACAGATGGCAGATTTAGCAGCGTATTCCTCACCCTGGAGTCAATTGAGTCTACGCAGAGTTACAGGAGATACTTCAGAGCCGTGGTGAGAGCCAGCGACTACACGATGTATCCCCTGATGTGCTGGCTTTCCTGGTGCAATTTCTGCGCCCGTTCTACGACGCACAAAGGGAGTTGGAGGGGGATAAATACCCAACTCTGAACCTCGCCGTGCCCTGGCTTCACAAGCTATGTGTTTTCCGGGTCTGATGCGTGTGTGTTTTCCGGGACTGATGTGTGTGTGTTTGTCAGGCCTGGGCGGTGGAGACCGGGAAGTATCAGGAAGGCGTGGACGAGCCGGATCCGGCTAAATGGAAAGCTCAACTGAGATGTGCTCTGAACAAGAGCCGCGAGTTCAACCTCATCTACGACGGGACCAAAGAGGTTCCCATGAACCCGCTGAAGATCTACGACGTGTGTGATATTCCACAGACCATCAGTAACCCAGGTAACACACACACACACACACACACACACACACGGAGTCAACAAACACACACTTTTCAGACATACATATTCATGCAATTTCATATTTCATAAATCCTATAAATCTATTTCCCTAATAAACCTGGCATTGTAAATTATGAATATTGACACATTTCCTCTTTTGTGGAGGAAAAATGCATAAATATGAATATTAATTCTTAGGAACACTTTGAAATCACCTTATTATACTACCAGCAATAAAATGTAACACTAATGAATCATTTTGTAACATTTAATATATTTAATATTCTATTAATCTCAGGTATATAATATTTTGTATAATATGAGCTGTTGTTGGTTTGAATTAAAGGTGCCATATGTAACAATTGAGGTAAAATTATCCCAAAAATGAGCTACACACATCAAAAGAATGAGAAGAAATAAGGGCGATGATGTCATTAAAAAAATGTCAAGTTATAGTGCTGCAGAGATATCAACCTTAATTAGCATTAGCATTACTAGCCACGGCCCGACAGGTGTCGTAATACCAGTGTCGGCCATGGGAAGCGGTATACGGGCAACATAACCACCAGCCAAACATGCAATACACGAATAACTCGCACGGCTTGTGTACGGTGTACATTTTAGGACATCGTCAGACCTCAGTCATACAATGACAAGGCGTCATGCCTCAGACTAAAAGGCTTCAAGTCTCAGGAAAAACTATGTCAGGTGTCAGGTCTGGTGCAATTAGACATCGGACAAAACGGACTCAGATTAAAAGTTATCAGACAAAAAGACATCAGCCGAAAAGTTATCAGACAAAAAGACATCAGACTAAACGGACTCAGGTGGAGTGTCACGTGTCACGCTGCCCCGCCCCATATGATGTCACGCGGTTCATAAGCAAACTGGTGTGGAACGGTAGATGATGGCAGATGGAGGTAAGTCGCTCCTGATTTAATTTTAACGATAACTTTAACTTGTTACTACAGTTTGCCAACGTACAAGCTAACGTTAGCTAATTGCATTATTACAAACTTGTAAACGTGCACACAATACTCATGAAATGCATGTTCTCCTGTGTGTACAACTGAATTAGTTTAGCATTTAATTAAAAACGTTAAAATTAAATAATATCAGGAGCGACTTACCTCTATCTGCCATCATCTACCGTTCCACACCAGTTTGCTTGTTATGAACCGCGTGACGTCATATGGGGCGGGGCAGCGCGACACGTCACATTCCACCTGAGTCCGTTTAGTCTGATGTCTTTTTTTCTGATAACTTTTCGGCTGATGTCTTTATGTCTGATAACTTTTAATCTGAGTCCGTTTCGGCTGATGCCTTTTTGTCTGATAACTTTTAATCTGAGTCCGTTTCGTCTGATGTCTTTTTGTCTGATAACTTTTAATCTGAGTCCGTTTCGTCTGATGTCTTTTTGTCTGATAACTTTTAATCTGAGTCCGTTTCGTCTGATGTCTTTTTGTCTGATAACTTTTCGGCTGATGTCTTTTTGTCTGATAACTTTTCGGCTGATGTCTTTTTGTCTGATAACTTTTAATCTGAGTCCGTTTCGTCTGATGTCTTTTTGTCTGATAACTTTTAATCTGAGTCCGTTTCGTCTGATGTCTTTTTGTCTGATAACTTTTCGGCTGATGTCTTTTTGTCTGATAACTTTTCGGCTGATGTCTTTTTGTCTGATAACTTTTATTCTGAGTCCGTTTCGGCTGATGCCTTTTTGTCTGATAACTTTTAATCTGAGTCCGTTTCGTCTGATGTCTTTTTGTCTGATAACTTTTCGGCTGATGTCTTTTTGTCTGATAACTTTTCGGCTGATGTCTTTATGTCTGATAACTTTTAATCTGAGTCCGTTTTGTCTGATGTCTTTTTGTCTGATAACTTTTCGGCTGATGTCTTTTTGTCTGATAACTTTTCGGCTGCTGTCTTTATGTCTGATAACTTTTAATCTGAGTCCGTTTCGGCTGATGCCTTTTTGTCTGATAACTTTTAATCTGAGTCCGTTTCGTCTGATGTCTTTTTGTCTGATAACTTTTAATCTGAGTCCGTTTCGTCTGATGTCTTTTTGTCTGATAACTTTTAATCTGAGTCCGTTTCGTCTGATGTCTTTTTGTCTGATAACTTTTCGGCTGATGTCTTTTTGTCTGATAACTTTTCGGCTGATGTCTTTTTGTCTGATAACTTTTATTCTGAGTCCGTTTCGGCTGATGCCTTTTTGTCTGATAACTTTTAATCTGAGTCCGTTTCGTCTGATGGTTTTTTGTCTGATAACTTTTAATCTGAGTCCGTTTCGTCTGATGTCTTTTTGTCTGATAACTTTTCGGCTGATGTCTTTTTGTCTGATAACTTTTCGGCTGATGTCTTTTTGTCTGATAACTTTTATTCTGAGTCCGTTTCGGCTGATGCCTTTTTGTCTGATAACTTTTAATCTGAGTCCGTTTCGTCTGATGGTTTTTTGTCTGATAACTTTTAATCTGAGTCCGTTTCGTCTGATGTCTTTTTGTCTGATAACTTTTCGGCTGATGTCTTTTTGTCTGATAACTTTTCGGCTGATGTCTTTTTGTCTGATAACTTTTAATCTGAGTCCGTTTTGTCCGATGTCTAATTGCACCAGACCTGACACCTGACGTAATTTTTTCTGAGACCTGAAGCCTTTTAGTCTGAGGCACAATGCCGTTTTGTCCTGTGACTGAAGCCTTTTAGTCTGAGGCATGACGCCTTGTCATTGTATGACTGAGGTCTGACGATGTCCTAAAATGTACACCGTACTTGTGGGCGTACTTGAACCTGATGTGGAAAGTACAGCCCACTACTACATTTCAGTTCAGGGAAGAGAGCGGAAGGATGGCTGAAGCCCTTGGCAAGAGACCCCTACCACCACCCGCTGCAGGGAAAAAACCGCGCTCTGAAGCACAAATAAAATCTCAAAAGGCTATCCGCCACACTGGCGGGTGAACGATCATACCAAAATATGACATTTTAAGCGCGCACGCGCTCTTCTGCCTCTAAGAACTAGCAGAGAGAGAGAGCGAGCCCCGGCCGCGCGCGCGCGCACTCACTCACTATATTCAGAGCGGTCAAGTTTCCCCGTACTTTTTGACAAGCTTCCTTGACAGGGCGGCCAGAGCTTCTTTGCAGCTCAAGTCGGCGGCGGTGTATACAGTTTTAGTAACGCTCTATCTGTTGACGGCGCTGAGGAAAAAGCTCCCGCCACTGGAAGAAGCTGTCGCCGCCCATTTGTGTCCTCCTGCGCACCCATCAAAGCCGTGCAGAACGTCTTCAGCACTCACGGATCGCGCATACTCCGCCGCTGGCCAGGCTGCTTCTGCTTTACACACCCTGGACGCACGAAACGTAACGGAAAACATTGCAAGGTGTAATGAGACCGAATGTTTTTTGGTGACTAATGATAACTTAGCTAGAAGTGGTATTGCTAATGAAAATCAAACTTGATATATGCTGCTAAATTAGCTTCAGGCGGGCAGCGTAACACTCTAAATAGATGTTGTCCCTATTTTAACTTGTATATGTGCAGCTAAGAAGGTAGGGGCGGAGCATAGACCAATTCACTTTCTGGAGGTATACTGCCCCCATCTGGTATGGAATGTGGAGTATGACTTGATTTTTTTTTGCCAGACATGACACATGGCACCTTTAAGTAAAACAAGTAACAGGTTATTTAATTATTCAGATTAAACATTTCTATTATTATGTAATTATTATTTGTCTTAAAGGCTGAAACGCACTAAATTTTTAATGGTTAGAAAAATATGTGCCCTAAAAAGTGTGAAATACTTAACGAAACGTTATTCTCTAAATGTTATGCTTGTAAATGCCTATTATTTTTTATTATTTAATAAAAAACACAACTTTATTTACTTTATTCTCAATCTTTCTTTAAAATATTATTTCTTTATTCTTGATTCTTTTTAAATATTATGACTTTATTCTTGATTCTTTAAAAAATATGAAATTACTTTATTTCCTGATTTAAAAAATATATTATATTACTTTATTCTTGTTTGTTTTTAAATGACTATTCTTGATTCTTTTAAAAACATTAAATGACTACATTCTTATTTTTTATTAATATTATGACTTTATTCTTGATTTAAAACAAATATTATTGCTTTATTCTTTTTTATGACTTTATCCTAGATTTAAAAAAAGATTATTCTTGTTTTTTTTTTAATATGACTTTATTCTTGATTTTTTATAAATGTTATGACTTTATTCCTGATTTAATACATTTAAATATTTCATTTAATTCATTTAATTAAATATTAATTAATATAAAATAAATATAATTATGAATGATTTTTATTTATCACATGAGATTTGCACATTGATTTCTGAATTAAACATGCACATGATGAGGTCATGTGACTATGATGCAGCATTACACTCTGTATTTATAAAAGTAAGTATGCAGTGTGCAAGTGAACTCTGTGTGTCTCAGGTTCAGTGACCACGTATGAGACAGACGGCGATGAAGACGACGTTCCCGACACTCCTGAGCCTCCTCCACCATATCCACCTCACGGTACTGGGAGAAAACCGGGATAAACCGGTCTTAAACTCTTTGCACAGCTTATGGTTTAAAGGGGTCATCGGATGCAAAATGCACTTTTATATGGTGTTTGCATGTAAATGTGTCTTTGCAGTGTGTGGACACAACCACCATACAATGAAAATTCACTCCTTTTCCCTTTATTGTAATCCTCAAAGAGTCTAAACACTCTCAATAATCAAGCCGTTTGGATTTTCTGAGCAATATGATGTCATATTGCTCATGCTCCGCCCACGACCGCTGACGGACTTTCCCGTATTAGCATATTTCCCGTATTAGCATATTTCCGCCCTCAGACATTTGTACACTGTCCCTCAAGGCATCACTTTAGTGTCTTGTGTTGACACACCTCACGGAAAAGCAGCTGCTCATTATCATTTAAAGAGACATGCACCTCATTATCATTTAAAGAGACATGCACCTCATTATCATTTAAAGAGACATGCACCTCGTTATCATTTAAAGAGACATGCACCTCGTTATCATTTAAAGAGACATGCACCTCGTTATCATTTAAAGAGACATGCACCTCATTATCATTTAAAGAGACATGCACTGAAACGGGTCGCTGTGAACAGAGCTGTTTTGAGGAGGTAAAAGGGTGTTGTTTTACACAACCATTGAGGAATTTTAACCAAAGTATGTTACGAACTTTACATGAAGACCCTAAAGACTCATACCAACTTGTGGAAAATGGGCATCAGAAGACCCCTTTAAAGGTGCTGTATGTAACTTTTTCACTCTGCCGTATGTTTGCATATATTGAGGAAACCATACTGAAACGATAGGAAGTTCACATACTCGTTTCTCTGAAAAACACTTCTACTGCCAGTTATTTTACTCTGAAATGTGTGTTTCCAGGCTGGAATGTTTGTTATTGTTTTGGTCTGTGATACTGCATGTTGCCAATTTTCATTGTCCATTGGGCTCGTTCCTGTTGCTTGTGCTAAAACTGGCAACCCATGTGAGTGTCGAGTCTGAGGAGGCGGGAAAAACGACGATCTCCGATATGTTGAATTGAACTGCAGTACCTATTTCCACCACTAGTTGTCATTCTTACAGACTGCACCTTTAAGTGTTGCTGTATTTAATGCGGTGTATGTTGTGTTGTGTTTGACTGTGATGTGTCCGTGCGCAGGCGTGAGTCCGGTCTGGACTCCTCCCGGATCCGTGTCCCCGATGGCGCCGGCCAGCTGCCCTCCCCCCCCTCCCCCTGCCGAGGTGTGGCCGAAGAAGGAGCCGCTGGACGTGGAGATGCAGCCGGAGATCTCGGCGCCCTCGGCCTTCGACGGCATGTTCGCCACCCCGGAGACCTGGATCAGCTCTCTGCCCAGTAACTACACACACACACGTTGTAACGCACACTCGCGCACACACACTCAGATGTTACACTCACACAGATGTTACACTAACACGTTACACTTTCACACACCCACACACACGTTGCACTCTCACACACGTTACACCAACACCCATTACACACTCTCTCTCTCTCTCTCTCTCACACACACACACACACACACACACTACACAAACATGTTGCACTCTCTCTCTCACACACATACACAGATGTTACTCATGTTACACCCACATACATGTTACACTCTCATACAAAATCACACATGTTGTAACGCGCGCTCACACACGCACTCGTTATTCTCTCACACGTGACGTTACACTCTCACGTTACACTAACACACGTAACACACGTTACACACACACATTACACAAACACGTTACACACAAACACACGTTACACAAACACACGTTACATACGTTACACAAACACACGTTACACAAACACACGTTACACCCACACGTTACATACGTTACACACAAACACACGTTACACAAACACACGTTACACAAACACACGTTACACACGTTACACAAACACACGTTACACAAACACACGTTACACCCACACGTTACATACGTTACACACAAACACACGTTACACAAACACATTACACAAACACGTTACACACAAACACACGTTACACAAACACACGTTACACCCACACGTTACATACGTTACACACAAACACACGTTACACAAACACATTACACAAACACGTTACACACAAACACACGTTACACAAACACACGTTACACAAACACACGTTACACAAACACACGTTACACAAACACACGTTACACCCACACGTTACATACGTTACACACAGACACACGTTACACAAACACACGTTACACAAACACACGTTACACAAACACACGTTACACCCACACGTTACATACGTTACACACAAACACACGTTACACAAACACACGTTACACCCACACGTTACATACGTTACACACAAACACACGTTACACAAACACACGTTACACAAACACACGTTACACAAACACACGTTACACAAACACACGTTACACCCACACGTTACATATGTTACACACAAACACACGTTACACACAAACACACGTTACACAAACACACGTTACACCCACACGTTACATACGTTACACACAAACACACGTTACACAAACACACGTTACACAAACACACGTTACACAAACACACGTTACACACATTAACACGTTACACACAAACACACGTTACACACAAACACACGTTACACACAAACACACGTTACACACAAACACACGTAACACAAACACACGTAACACAAACACACGTTACACAAACACACGTTACACAAACACACGTAACACGTTTCAGCTTTATTTCTATCACCAGAAGTGTTTTAGCTGTGGTCAACGACAATAACCCTGATCCTCTACTCACACCCATAATGCACTCTGTGTGTGTTTCACAGTGACGGATCTGGAGGTGCAGTTTTATTACCGCGGTAAGGAGGTGTGTCCGCCGGTGATCGTGAGCAACCCTCAGGGCTGCCGGCTCTTCTACGGGGACCTGGGGCCGATCGTGAACCAGGAGGAGCTGTTCGGGCCGGTGAGCCTGGAGCAGGTGCGCTTCCCCCCCACCGAACACATCACCAACGACAAGCAGAGGGTGTTCACCAGCCGGCTGCTGGACGTGATGGACCGCGGCCTCATCCTGGAGGTCCAGGGGCACGACATCTACGCCATCCGCCTGTGCCAGTGTAAAGTGTACTGGTCCGGCCCCTGCGCGCCCAATCCCAACGCTCCCAACCTCATCGAGCGCCAGCACAGGGTCAAGCTCTTCTGCCTGGAGTCCTTCCTCAGCGGTGAGACACACTCCTGAAGCACACTGGGCAGTTTTGGCCACGATTTGGCCGTCTGAGACAAATTTAGCAAATTCAGTTCACATTTATTTGTATAGCGCTTTCCAATACACATAATTTCAAAGCAGCTTTACAGAAAGTGCATGAGTCCACATTACAGTTTAGCAGGGCTGGGTATTGACACAAATTTCACAGTTTGATTCGATTTCGATTCACAAGCTTGCAATTCGATTCGATTTCAATATAATATTGATTATTTTGGATATCAGGGACAATACATGGCAAATTTTCTCAAGGAAAACAAATCTCTAAACTAATGCTGTGAACTTTGGGAGTCAGTTGTAGCCTATAGGCTTCATTAGCCTGCTATAATATTGAATGTACAAATGAACTGATTTGTATACAAACACTTAAATTACACTTTTATTTATTTTTATAATGATAAAGTTATATGAAATATGAAAATTTAAATGGTGGCTGTCATAAAAAACTTTCCAAATTTACTCAAACATGCATTAAATATTGAAGAACATTAAAAATTATAATGAATATGTAATATGGAGCATATATTTAACAAACTGCTCCTCTCTACAGTTAATATTTCTCGCTGACTAACGAGTTTATGGTCACTGGATATGGTTTTTCTGAGGTAAATGTGACGTTACACGACATTGTTTACTAATGTCTTTCCACGGTTGAAACACTGATTGAGCGACTTCGATAAGTTGTACTCTATCATTTAACACACTTTCAGATGCTCATTCATGTTTATTTCGCACTGTAACTGGTGTTAAGGCGGAGGAGAAGATCATGTGCTTCTCTTGAGCGATTTCACGCCACAGCACCAACGCGGCATTTATGTTTTTGAATTTCGTAAGAAAATGTCCGTAATTTGAAATCTGAGACTTTGTTTCATATCAATACAAAGCACGAAGATTATTGTGATTTATTGGATGGGATGCGCGCTACAATGTTCCATTCATTCATCAACTGAAAACAGGATGACTAATCGATTCTTGAGATTTAAGAATCGATATCGGTTCGTAAAATTGAGAATCGATTAAAATCAAGAAATCGATATATTTTTTACCCAGCCCTACAATTTACAGTGATCTGTTATGAGAGGAAACTGTCTGAGTTATGTATTTCAGAAATGTACATATACAAAATCACAGTTAGCTAAAAATGTATTAATTTAAAAATGTAATATTTTAATGCAGAAACAATGAGCTGATTGAAGTAATGAATACTTGTTTAACAAATGATCGACATTTAGAAAACAAACCCGAAAAGAATCCTCTGATCTTAGGCTAAAATCTGAAGTGTTTGATCGTTCTGTTTTCCCCTGTATTTACTTCCTCTGGGCTCCGTGTTCAGAAAGCATGCTGTATCATTTCACTGCTGTGCAGAGGATACCCACATTTATTTGCCTCTGAAACGCAACACACATGCTGCTCTGAAATCTCTTTCTGCATGCCTAGATGAAGTGAAATTGTGGTTTTCTCAAAATTTCTTATTTCTGAATGAATCCAAAACCGAGGTTATAGTCTTTGGCCCCCATGAAAACTTTAAAGGTCCCGTTCTTCGTGATCCCATGTTTCAAACTTTAGTTAGTGTGTAATGTTGTTGTTAGAGTATAAATAATATCTGTAAAATTATAAAGCTCAAAGTTCAATGCCAAGCGAGATATATTATTTAACAGAAGTTGACTACATCGAACGGCCCGTTTGGACTACACCCCTCTACATCCTTCTTTAATGATGTCACCAGAACCGTTTTTTGACTAACCTCCGCCCACAGGAATGCTCCCTCAACTCTACCGAAATTCGTTTATGTACTTGCGCACTTCTAATAACTTACTGTGTTTACTCAGCTCTTACGGTGATTTTCTGAAGTAAAACTGACGCTTCATCTTTTGTGTGATGTACAATAAACTTTATTAAACTCATCAGTACATGTTTGATCATCATTCAGACAGCAGACTTGTAGGCTATTAATAAATAATGGATACATAGCCTACAAGCAGATGACAAATACGTTATAATAACCGTAATTAAACTACTAAACCATACCTGTTTCATCTCTATACAGCACTCTGACTCTGTAGGCATTATTGTCCGACTCGAAATGAACGCCGTTACTGAGAGTTTCTGATATTATCATCATTCCGTGAGATGAATTTTTCCTGACAGACTGAGCGCGAGCTCATGAAGCTCCGCCCCCTGTGTCGTCCAGCAGCAGCTCATTTGCATTTAAAGGGCACACACTGAAACAGCTAGTTTTTCTGAGCACCAAAAAATGTCAATTTAAACATGCTGTAAAAAATGATCTGTTGGGTATTTTGAGCTGAAACTTCACATACACACTCTGGGGACATCAGAGACTTATTTTACATCTTGTGAAAAGGGGCATAATACGGGACCTTTAAGAGCAGTAGCATTGACCTGGATTACCTTTCTCCTTCTACTTCATCATACATTAAGAACAATACACATAATACCTGTTAACAATAATCTGGCTCCGAGCTACTCTGTCCACACACTCCCACACGAAACCTGAGGTCTGGTGATAAGAGTCTTTTGTCCGTCCCCAGATCACGGTTAAAGAATAGAGGAGGCTGAGCCTTTGCTATTGCTGGCTCTTACATCAGAGCGGCTCAGTCTCTAACTGCTTTTAAATCTTCTCTTAAAACCTATTTTTTTTCTTTAGCTTTTAATTAATTGTGAGTTTTTGTCATGAATGTGTGGTTTGTCCTTGTTCTTCATCTTGTGTATTGTTCAGCACTTTGGTCAGCCTTGTTAGCTGTTTTTAAATGTGCTATATAATAAATACAAACTTTAAACTTGTTAGTTTGACGTGTTCACCGACAGACGTTTAATGACCGTTGCGATCAAATTTAACCTCCGACAAAATCCTGGCAGTGTCAGAAGATTTTACTCTCAGTCCTGCAGTGATTTCTCCTGCAACAACCGTCAAATTGACTTCATTTTTCAAGACAAGCCGTGACCAAAACAAACGTTAGAGATTTCTTTGTCGCCACCATTTCAATCCTGCATGCAACGCAGCTCACATCACTAAACGTGTCATTGATTGATGTAAAACGCAGCAATATTTATGAAGAGGTACTTGAAAAGCGCTTGACTTAATTAAAGGTGCAGTTTGTGCATTTTAGTGGCATCTAGTGGTGAGGTTGTGAATTGCACCCAACAGAAGTTGTGGTGGCTGACAGGAAGTGATGTCATCGTCTGAAACAGTGGAGAGTAGCCAGTTAAGCAATGAGGTTTCTTTACAAAGATTAAGAAATTATGTTTACTTAAAAGGGTGGTATAATGCTCTTTTCATTAGATGTAAAGTAGGTCTCTGATGTCCCCAGAGTGTGTGTGTGAAGTTTTAGCTCAAAATACCCAACAGATGTTTATATATCATGTTAAAATTGTCATTTTTTGAGGGTGAGCAAAAACGCACCGTTTTTGTGTCTGTCCCTTTAAATGCAAATTAGCTGCTGCTCCCGGCACAGGGGGCGGAGCTTCAAGAGCTTGTGTTCTGACCATTTCAAAAACTTTTAGCCTTTTATGTTCAAACCGGAGTCAGACAAAGATGGAGAGAACAAGTGACAACATGTAGACAATATTTCTGAATGGTTAGTTGAAGTTATGTAGCTTTTGTGTCATTGATTCGCATATTCTATCATGATAATCTATAAATCGTGTTTGGGGGCGGGGTTTATGTAAATTTTAGTGTTGGTGATGTCACTAACCCGGGAGGAATGTGGTGTAGTCTCTACCAGCCGTTTGTTGTAGTCCTTAAAAAGCGATTTCTGTAATAGTAAATATCTCCCTTTGCTTTGAACTTTGAGCGTTGTAACTTTGCAGATGTTGTTTATGCTCAAACAGCAACATTACACACTAACTAAAGTTAGAAGAGTCAAATCATAATCAACCACCCCTTTAATTATTCAGTAAAACGATATGTTATTGTGAATATTATTGTTACCTGTTCATCATTGTGTCAGTGTTTTTTTCGCTGACTTTAGCTGAAGCTTCTTATGATGAAGAAGAACTAAGGCTACGTTTACACGGAAACGATCTGAAGAGAAAACGCAAAAGTGATCACTTTTTATTCTGCGTTTAGACGAGCGTTATGGAGGGGAAATCTGCGTGCATATGGTGACGCAAAAGTGTGTGAAATTCAATGTAGTATGCACTGATCGGTGCCTTCACTGTCTAGCAGACTTTTGCGTTTTTACCCTTTAGACGGGAACGCGACGGTGGAGCGTTTTTAAGATTTCCACTCTGGAGGGTGGTTTCACTTTTTTGCGTTTTTAAGCCCCAAAAACACCGTCGCCGTCTAAACGAAAGGCACATCTGATAAAATATTTTTACGTTTTCACCCGCGAGCGTTCTCGTGTAAACAGGGCCATAGTAAGGAAACGCGTTTGTCCGCTCAGGGCCACTGTAGAAACATGTCGATGTAAGCGGACCCGCGGTGTGTGTAGAGAGAAATGCTCATTCTAAGCTAATAAACACATAACGGTTCATTATGTAAGGTCTTTATACACCACTGAAAACAGTTATGTATATGATATTGCATTTCTGTCAACATATCCTCCTAAATATTACACAACGCACCTTTATATACAATATATATGAAATTTCATTTTTTCGAAAAAAACACACATACAATCTTTTCACACAAAGTTAACACTGCAGCCCGTCTGATAAACCCCCATCAGACCTTTCTCGTTACCAAGTACACCAACATTATAATATAAAATATTATTTATTAAGCAATAATAGCCATTATAAACTTTGTATTTAATATATGTTATTAAATGCATTGTATTTTGGATACCTTATGGCTGTAATTTGAATATGTCCTTATGTCTGGAGTTTTAAAAATCCTTAAATACTAAAGATATTGTTTGATAAGTGCGATCTCTGATTGTAGTCCTTAAAAACCAAAAAAGTAGTTCTTGAAAGTCCTGTTTTTTTTTTGTTTTTTTTGTTTTTTTACAGTATCTGTACGAACCCTGTTTGTATCAAAGCGTGAAGGTGTTTCTGATGCTGTGTGTGTGTGTGTGTGTGTGTGTGTGTGTGTGTGTGTGTGTGCGCAGGGGTCATCACTCACCAGCGGGGTCAGTCCTCTTCTGAACCGCCGCTCTACGACATTCACCTGTGTTTCGGGGAGGAGTGGCCCGACGGCAGACCCAGAGAGAGGAAGCTCATCACGGTGCAGGTGAGACGAGTGAAGTGGTGCATTATGGGCCACGGTAGCTGTCCATCTGCACTAGAGAGTGCATTAGTGTATTTTTCCATTTGTTTGTCCCATAGGAATTTTAAAAAAGTGTTATAAGCCATGAACCAAACCATCCAGCAATGAAGAGAACCACAAAATTACAAACTTTGAAAACGTACAAAAAGACAGACCAAGCGGCTTTAGTGAGGGAAAGAACTACAATCCCATGAAGCATCGCGAACAACTTAAACTAAAAACTATGGAGAAATACAAAACTGCTCATTTAAAAATGTTTATTACATATAAAAAACAATATATTTTTAGGTTCTTGCTAAAGTTCTTGCTTAAAACTCATCTTTGATCACCAAAATGACAAAAAAAGCCTTAAAATATCTTGAATGTAACTCGACACCCTCGCCTCATTTAGTATGCGTGGTTCTATGAATATGCAAATGAGCCCCACCTCCACTCACTCACTCAGCTCAGAGATCCACTGGTCGACGATCACACGTTGATCTGATTGGTTACAAGGTAGTTTGTGACGTCAGAAACACCAGCGATTTCAAAGCGTGTTTTTGAGACTGTCTTTGGTTCACTGCAGTTTTAAGGAGGAAATACTCAGCAATGCTGTCGACTTATGAACTTACACATCTTGCTTTTGTTTTTGTGTAGCATAATTTCACAAAGCTGTAGTCAGACCATTCAGATTTTTAGTTCAGCCTGTTCACAAGCAAATAAACATCATTTCATCCTTTGTCTGTTGCTCAAACTAAGACAATCGGCTCATTTGCTTGTAAAAAATCGGCAATTAAAAAACATAATCGGTGCATCCCTGTTATTTTATTGCTAGATTTTATGATGTTTTTATATTTATAAATTAAATGCGTTTTAAATGGCATTTTAAAAGACAATAACTAACTTCATTTTTACTTGCCAGTCAGTTAAAAATATAATTTATCATATAGAACCAACAAATAGTTGTTTATAAAACAAATTGAAACGGGTTATATTTAACAAAGCCGTGTTTTGCTACTCAAAACAAAGCCTAAAATTGTCTTTGAAGCTAAGCTAGCCTTAGCATGTGAACTAGCCGATTATATTTCCCATAGCCTCCTGAGACCCAGAAAAAAAAAGTTTTGTGAATTTAGTTTTTTTCCATGTCATCACACTGCTTAGAGCACAATAAACATGGTGCAAAATAATATTTTATTCATACGTTATGCTATGTCCTCTGTAGTGGACGCCAGGACTAAGTTGTTTAAAAAATAAAATGACATGAAATTATATGTATAGGCAAAAACAATGGGATTTTTTTTCAATCACCAATAAATTTTGGGGTTTCAGGATTTTTTCAACCAAAATTTGTATAAAGATGATTCTCAACTATGTTATGAAAGAAATAACGGAATGAATTGATACACCATTTTACTTCATGCAATATGTGGGTAAAATGGCCATAAATTAATATTCCCATTCAATGCAATGTATCTATACACTGTATCTAATTTGCACATTAATGTGTTCTTGGAGCAACATTTAATGAAAAAAGAAGTGTAATAATTGGAGTAATAATTGGCAACATTTTAATAATAATATCTAATATTTAATAGGAATATTGATGTATAATTTATTTCCATATTCAATTGTTGTGTCGCACAAAATGCCTGATAAACATGATTTAAGTCCTGATGTCTCTACATGTCTGAAATCAATGCCTGTTCTGTAACAGAAAGTCATTTTTTTATTTGAAACCCCTTAACATTTTCCTGAGATGTTGTTTTATGAAATACAATTTGAAAAGTAGTCCAATTTAAATTATAATTACAATATATTATCATATTTCCATAAGAATGCTACATTTGATCACTAAATTAATGTCAGACATTTTTAAAGACCAAGGAGAAGTTGTTTTCATGGTGAAACCTCCAAACATTTGGTGTCTCTGAAAAGCCCTGAATGTGCTCTTTACAGGACACCCAGGTTGTGTCATGTGGCATGTATGATGTCAGAAAAATTCACTAAAAAATAATGTCCACTACAGTGGACAAAAGTCTATTCTTGGGTCCCAGGAGGATATTGATGTTTATGTGTTAGTATCACGTCCCAACAAGGCCATCATCTTCTCGCAGCTAACGGCGTTGAGCTAAACGTCTCCTGTGTGTGTGTGTGTGTGTGTTTGCAGGTGGTGCCGGTGGTGGCGCGCATGATCAGCGAGATGTTTTCTGGCGACTGCACGCGCTCGTTTGACAGCGGAAGTGTGCGTTTGCAGATCTCCATCCCCGACATCAAAGACAACATCGTCACACACCTCAAGCAGCTCTACCGGCTCCTGCAGACACACCAGGGCCAGGAGAACTGGCCCCTGCCGCCCGGGGCCGGCCTGCACCTCACGCAGGCCCTGCAGACGCAGTGACGACCCGCGGTTCACCCAGAACCACTCGAGGCGCTTCAGAGACTCGCAAACTCCTGCTGTAGTGTTTCTGTGGGTTTAGTGTGTGAATGTCGCGCGGTCAAAGTCCAGCGTGTGTTAATGATCAGCCACAGCAAACGTCCGCCCAGATATTCAGCCTAGATGCTGTTTTATCAGCGGGAACTCATTCCTGATGCTTATCGCTTCAGTTTCACACAATATATAATGAGCTTTTAAACAACGCTATTGTGCTTTTACTGCTGATGTATGTTACCCTTATAATCAAACTGTCAGGTTTATGGGGTTTTTCGCACTTTTGGGGTTGAATATCATCTAGTTTTTTTAACCGTATTATGTATTTGACATCCCATCATGTAGAATTGTGTAATAATGTTACTTGGATTTATCAAATAAAATGAAAAATGCACAAAGTGAGTGAGTTTTTTTGTCATTTAAGGTGGAACTTCTGATATGATTCAGTTGTTGTTAATGTGAAACCGTGAGGATGATTTTGCACAGATTAAACTGATTGTTTAACCATTCACTTATAAAAGTCTCACTGTTACAAAAGTTTAGGGGTTTGTTCAGATGTAGGTGAGGTTGTGTTTCTGTGGACGTCTCCACCCATCTGATCTCTGAGCTCCTTTAAGACACACTGGCTCTGAGCTCGTGTCAGACTTTGGACCTCGACGGGAGTTTCCTCAGTCCATCACGTCTGGTTATGAGCGAGTTCAGTATGATTTAATACACCGGAACCGGAGAAACCACAGAAGATCTCAACACACAGGTGAGAAAGATCTCCAATAACACATCTGATCTCCTCAGGAAGTGTTTTCTGGATTTATTAGATGACTTTATCATATCAGAACTAGTTGATCTCAGGTGTGTGTTCAGGAGATTTCGGTAAGGTTTAGAAGTCTTCAGATCTTCTCAAAGATCTCCAACAGGCACTTTCACATATAAAGCTATTCTGGTTTATTTGATCTTCATCAGATGATTATCCGAATCGAGACGTTCTCGCAGTGTTTAGGGGTTTGTCGTGTCGTTCTCCATGTTTTCTTGTCGTACGGACAGTGACGCTCCTCACAGCAGATTATAGAGATCTTGATTTATGAGCTCATAAACCTGTGCATATTTCCAGAAGATGATTAGCTAACTCAACACTGTTCATTCCTCACTTTAACGACGCAAATGTTTCAAAATACCATGGTAATACCATGAAACTTTACCTCTTGGAAATAGCATGGTATTGACGTATTTAAAAGTATGGTGTAGCCTAAGCGAACCCAAGTACCATGGTTTTACCATTGCAAATTTGTTGAAAAACCATGATATTCTGTACCATGTACCACCAACAAAATAGTACCAAAAAGTATCATGGTACTTTAAAATATACCATGGTATTCAATGGAATTTCAAACAATACCATGGTACTTTGTTTTTGGAAGAGAGGATAATACTTGGTATTCTTGTACCATACAAATGTACTAAAGTATAATACGTTAAGTATAATAATAAGTATATAATAAGTATAATAATTAATATACATTGAAAAAACAATACAGTACTGTGGTATACTCACAAAAATACCATACTTTACAATGGCACAGTGATGGCATCCCATGGTAATACTATGGTACTTTGAGAGCTATTACATGGCACTTCAGTGTAATTCCAAGGATACCATTGTACATTTTCTTTTGCGATTTTACCATGGTATCCTTTGAAGTACCTTAGAGTACAGTGTAAATATTGTTGTGTCCATGCAGGGCCTAAAGCAAACACTTGCCAAGCGACAAATGTGAGTAAAAATCTGTGTTGACGAATATATGAAACAATCACGGTAACATTTTTATGAATTCTAACAATGCAATGTTGTGAGAACATGAACAAACGTGAACGACGCTCGGGACAGTTGAAAGGCCAGCGCTGCATTGTCACAAGTTTAAGCCTTGCCAATTTAAATATTCAAGCGCAAGAAGCGGAGAAAGCGAACTCAGTTTGTTACTCGTGCGTTTTCTGTCTTCTTGCGCTTAAAAAGACAAATTCACACAAAGTATCCTAGTAAACATAGTCGGCTATGTCTGAGATGGATTTTTAATGGATAAGAGAGTAAACTATCTTTTAAACTAACCATGATTCTAACATTCTAACACAATGTACGAAGACGTTCTGTTCTTTGGTTAAATGTATGTTTCCCCTTTGGCGAAAACTTGTGACTTTGGTTGTGTGAGTGTAAAAATAACAAATATGGGAAATGAAACTAGACAGATGTCTAAACTTGAAGTAATGAAGTAATCAAGAAAACAGAGTTTGCCTCTACCTAGTGACAGAAGGGTTTGCATATGAAGAACCAATCAAATTATGTAATGTATCATGTCATTTTCGCCACTATTCTATAAAAACTGTTGTATTCGTGTTTGCTGGTGGGATTCTCTCTGAAATTTGTCAGATCCTCCGGCCGTGCTTCTTCTTGGGGGAGATTCTCTGAAAACTACTCGAGAACTCTCCTGGCCGTGATTTAAAGTATTTAAAGGTCATTTGCTGAAGTCTGTCTGTGTATTATTGCTGCGCAGCAAGTTAGTTAGGGGAATGAGTTGGGGTAAGGAACTCGAAGCCAGTTGTCGACTGTAGACACATGAGCTAGAGTATAAAGATTATTAGGTGTCGATTGTAGACGCCCCAGATATATTTATTAAGTGTTGACTGTAGATGCTTGGGTGTCGATTGGAGACGCCCCAGGTAATTAGGTTCCAGGTACGTAGTTTGGTTTAGGGAAAATCTACCACATGTTATATAATATAGCATCAGTATATCTTTAATGACAGACAGCAGCAGGTTTAATAGGCTGCTGTCACTTTAAGTTAATCAAACAACAAAAGACTGTGAAAATCACTCGCTGCTCTTTTCTGAATAACTTTTTAAACATAAAAATAAAGATTAATCTGTTTAATTTATACAGTGAAGACTATGCAGTTATTTTACATTTGATTACTTATAGATTATTACATTTCTGTATCCGAAAGCTGTTAGATCTACCTGAAAAACCTGAAAAGCAGTTACTTTTTCATATAGTATTTCTGTGTTATTACTGACTATTTATTTGTCTTAATGTTTTAGATCAAGGCCTGTATAAGTTAGGCTAGTATAGCTGTGGTATCAAATGAAATGGATAATTGTGAATTTTAACTGGTATTTTGTCATTACTGCCTCTTTTTGCAAAAACCGTTGCATGGCCGGTAAAAAATATTTATTCCTGGTAAATTTTCTTAAGTCACCGGCCATTGGCAGGTGTGGCAAAAAGTCTTAGGCCCTGTATACATGTATATATCAAAACACCCTGGTATTACAAGTTGAATCCATCGCAGTACCGCGGTATGATCGCAGTAGGTTTGTTTGCAAGTGTTACTGTGATGTAGTGGGGATTGACATTGTGCCCAGGTGCTGTAGTCATGCTGCAGGGTTCGAGTCCGTTTGGCTGGTCCAGCGGTTACGCAGATTCGCTGCGGTCCAGGTGAGGGTCAGATACAATATTAATATAATATCCAACATATCAGATGTGTGTTTAACCGTGTCATCTCCTGTAGTGTGACGGCGGATGAGACGTCCTCGGAGCTGTCGAGTTTATCCAGACCCAGCGCTAAATCAATATACAGTGAGTACTGGTCCTGTGACGTCACCAGTGGATCATTAACACATGGCTAATCTCATGTTAGTCATTTAACCTTTACATAACCGTGTGCTATTTATAGACGCGTTCATGACTGGACGCTGGACACAGATAATGATAATAATAATAATAAGCTTTATCGGATGTTTTATCAACTGAATTAGTTCTGTTTCAAAAATAGAATTAGACTTGAGTCCCATTAAGCTGACAAAACAAAAACAAAACAATTCTAGGTGTTTGTTTGTGTGTTGTTGTGTATTTTTGATGTTTAATATATGTGCGGTGTGTATGATGTGTTTGCTATTGGTTTGTGTGTGTATGGTGTGTGTTTGTATTGTGAGTTTATGTTTGTGTGTTTGTTAATGTGTGTCTATTTGAGGTGTTTATTGTGTGTTGTACATTTATGTGCTAATCTTTATCATTATTGTGTGTGTGTTTGTTTATTTATGGTGTGTTATTGATTGTTATTGTATATTTATGAGAATTATATTGCTCTTAATATCTGTGTCTAATCACATCTAACCAAAACGTTTGTTTAAACTGAGAATGTTTATATATATATATATATATATATATATATATATATATATATATATATATATAAATATATAAATATATATATATATAAATATATATATATATATATATATATATATATATATATATATATATATATATATATATATATATATATAAACATTCTCAGTTTAAACAAACGTTTTGGTTAGATGTGATTAATCACTATTAATCGATTTGACGCCACTAATTATAATATTTTTATGTTTGATTTTTACATTTTCACTATATTTTAAATATCGAAGTAGTATATTATTTAGATATGACTTGTTAATGTATAATAAATGTTATTTAGATATTATATATACATATAACAAAATATATACATATATTTTAATTTATATGTTTTATTAATATTATCGTTTTTGTACTGGTGTTTCATTATTTGTGTGTTTAATTATAGTATATTTGTGTGTTTGTTATTGTGTTTGTGTGTTGATGATGATTGTGTATTTGTGTGTTTGTTGTATTTGTGCTTATTATGATGACTGTGTATTTGTGTGTTTGTTGTATTTGTTTTTATGATGATTGTGTATTTGTGTTTGTTGTATTTGTGTTTATGATGATGATTGTGTATTTGTGCGTTTGTGTGTTTATGATGATGATTGTGTATTTGTGTGTGTTGTATATGAGTTTATTATGATGATTGTGTATTTGTCACTGTGTTTGTGTTGTTGTATGTTTGATGATTGTGTGTTTTCTGTAGATCAGAGGAAGGAATATGCGGACTCCATTAACAGACAGATGCATCAGTTCCAGCACCGAGTGGAGGTGAACATCATCATCATCATCATCATCATCATCATCGTCGTCGTCATGTGACCCACACATAGCCGTTCACTCACTTTTCCTCTCTCCTCCACAGCATCTGTTCACCTGTGAGCTGGACGGACGGCAGGTGTGTGACGTGGATGACTGTCTGGAGCGGCTGAAGTACTTGGACGCCACGGGGCGTGTGTGGGGTCAAGACGTGATCCTGGAGGCGCGGGACGGAGCGCTCCTGCTCCTGGACATCGAGAGCAAGGTGAATCTCTTTTGACTAACTTTAGAGTTCGGTGTAAGTGAACCCAATTACAGTGGTTCTACCATACCAAATTTATTGAAAAACCACGATATTCTGTACCATACAGAACCATGTAAAATACCATAGTATAAGAACAAAATAGTACCAAAAGGTATCATGGTACTTTAAAAGGTGCATTGTGTAATATTAAGGAGGATCTGTTGACAAATGCAATATCATATACATAACTATGTCAGACATCCCAACCTGCACAAAGTCATTTCCGGGAGTCAAGAAATCTCCAACGGGGGGGGGGGGGTGGGGGTGGGGGTGGGGGGGGTTGTTCTGATTAATTCGGTTCGAGAGTAGAGATAAAATCCCGAGGCACACACGCACACTAGCGCACACACGCAAGGTCTCTCGCTCCCTCTCTCTGCCGTGCGCGCGCTAGCTTGCGCGCTCTTGCTTCCGGGAGATTTTAACTGATTTGCGGGCATCAGGGAGCCGCTATCAATATGCGGGAGACTCCCGGAACTTCCGGGAGACTTGGGATGTCTGCTATGTTTTCAGTGGTGTATAAAGACCTTACATAATGAAGCGTTGTGTGTTTATTAGCTTAGAATGAGTCATTTCTCTCTACACACACCGCGGGTCCACTTACATCGACATGTTTCTACGGTGGCCCTGAACGGACAAACGCGTTTCGTCACTATGTTGTTCTTCATGCAGAGAAGCGAGCTAAAGTCAGCGAATAAAACATTGACACAATGATGAACAAGTAACAATAATATTCGCAATAACATATTGTTTTACTGAATAATTAAGTAAACACGATTTCTTAATTGATCTTTGTAAAGAAACCTCATTGTTTAACTGGCTACTCTTTGCTGTCTCAGACGACGACATCACTTCCTGTCGGCCACCGTAACTTCTGTTGGGTGCAATTCACAACCTCACCACTAGATGCTGCTAAAACTTACATACTGCACCTTTAAAATATACCTTGGTATATGAAACTCTGTGGAAGCAGAAGACTGACTGGTTGAAAGTGTTGAGATGTTAAAGCGCTGTCGCTGTGATGTTTCAGGAGGTGCTGGAGTCGTGGCCGCTGAACAGCGTTCTGGATCTCAAGGCGGTTCTGGACGAGAGCCCGTACGAATCTCTCCTGACTGTCTCCATCCAGAACCGGGGCAGTCGGGCCGTCAGCGTCTTCATGTTCCAGAGCGAGTCTCTCAGGGTGAGTTCACGACTCTCAGGGCGCTCAGGGTATCTCAGCGTCTCCGAGACGCGTTGAAGACATTTAATATTCAACAATATTATTGATCTCCTGCATTGACACCATTATATGAGAACTGATCTGAGCTGGACGATGACATCACGTTTTTCTCCAGAGCGGATATATATATAAATTAATTAAATTAATAACTTTTTTGCAACAAAAATGAATCATCACTGAACTTACTTAAGCTGGACTGTGACGCTATTTTCTTTTGGAAACAAACTTGGTTGCATTATTTTCCTGTTATCTCTGTAAAGCTGCTTTGAAACAATCTGTATTGTAAAAAGCGCTATATAAATAAAGGTGACTTGTCTAGATTCTGATGATAAACGACTGATTTTATTTGTCGTTCAGGCAGATTATCTGAAGAAAGATCTGGATCGGCTTCTTCAGAACAAGAGGGATAATCACAGACAGAGTAACGTCAGGTTAGCCGATGAAATCCTGTCCAACCAATCACTAATGACCTAGAAATATTGTGGTGACAAATTTGTCATTTGATTCTGCAGTAAAGCCGGTGTCGGAAACGCCATGCCAAGAAATTCACGAAGAGCCTCTCCTCCAGCCGAGCTGATTCTTCCGAGACCTCCTCCAGAACAGTGGGCCGCTCCGGATTATGGTGAGATAATGCCAGAACTGTGTATTATTAATAAGAGGTGGTTGGAAAGCTTTGGAAAGGTTGTAACTTTCCTGTAGCTCAAACAGTAGAGCGTTGGCGCTTGCAACGCCAAGGTCATGGGGTTCGATTCCCATGGAAAGCAAGAACTGATAAGAATGTAAATGTGTACTTTGAAATGCAATGTAAGTCGCTTTGGATAAAAGCGTCTGCCAAATGCATAAATGTAAAATGTAAAAAAAGCGAAGCACTCTATTGTTCTCACGTTTCCTCTACTTCCGTACAAAACTCCGCCACCTAACTTGTCCCACACCGTTTGTCGTAGACCCATGAATGAGGTGTCAAATCATGCGGCTCATTGAGGAGAACACTGCTTTGACTTTTATAAGCGATCGGGGGTGTATGATGTTTGCACGGTGGGCGAAAAATTGGGCAAAAAAGTCCCTTAGATTTAAAGCAGGGGACAAATGGGGGCTCGTCCGGGATCTCTCGGCTCGCAAGACACTTAACATTGGCAAAGATTTTGTGAGATCATATATCCAGATGAGAATGTTTTGTAGGTGAGCTCATTTGAGACTCCTAGCAAGCAGCCAATAAGCAGTGACACAACAATGTTACAGCCACCCCCTAGCAACCAGTAACAGCACCCTAGCAACCACCCCATAGACTTACATTTAAAAAAGGTGAGAGAGATATCTCTGGATCAGAACATCGTAGAGAAAAGTGGGTGGCCTTTTTTAACTCAGACTGGCAAGAAGTCTCCAAATATCCAATTACACACCCAGTCTATTAGTTTCAGCTAGGAAACTGTCTAGCCGCATCCTAGCAACCATGTACAGCGCCCTAGCAACCTTACGGCAGCATGAATAAGCCATATCTCAGCACCAGAACACCACAGAGACATGGGAATTGCTGGTTGGAAACTAGTCTGTAAGTATCATCATGGTAACTGTCTAGCCACACCCTAGAGTACCCTAGCAACCGCATATAGAAACACGGACATGTCACATCTTACTATCAGAACATTGGAGACTTGGGAGTTGGCTCTCTTGCAATTATGCAGAACCCCCTAGCAAATGCCTAGTGCCGAGTTATGCCTAGGTGATAAATATGATGATATATATTTTGAAATAGGAAGTTGTAGTAGTAGGAGATCCGGGGACTTTTTACATACTACTTTTGTCACATACAGTTTTCGCCTACTATATAGTAGGGAAGTATGCTATCTCAGATGCAACAGCCTATGTGTCCCTGCTTGCTCTTTGGACTAATATTACCCACAATCTCTTGCACTTTGGATGAGAATGAGAATTTATCATGTGGTATCAATAGTACACATTATGTACTTTACCATCACAGCGCAGTGTGTACTTTTCATATTTAAAAGCGCTGTTTTTCTGTGCTGTCCAGATGAGAGTCCCGCCCCAACTCCACTCGCCTCCAGAAATAACTCCACCTATATGAAGGCTCCGCCTCCGAGACAGCCTCCGCCCCCTCGTGTAGAAGACACGCCCCCGAGACCGGCCCCGCCCCCTCAGAGGCCGTACACCGAGAGAGAGAGGAACGTGGTGAGTGTTTGTGACTGAATCGTGCAGTGTTGATGTGTAGATGAGAGATAAAGACGACTCGTCTGTGTGCAGGACATCCTGAATCATCTCATTAACGACATCGAAGCCTTCGCCGACAGATTGACAGCCGTCGCCCCTAAAGTGGACAAAAAGAAAAAGAAGAAAAAGCAGAAAGGTGAGAGAAACGGTTCATTGCACTGGATTGGATGAGATGAGTTTATGAATGCTCTGCTGACGTGTTTCCTCTCATCTGTAAGTGGTGAAGGGACTGCCGTCAGATGAAGAGTTCACAGTCTGTCTGCAGAAAGTCAAGATGGCCTTTAACCTGCTGGTGTGTGAGAAATACTGCTCCGTTTCATTTTATATTGTATACTACAAAAATTATACCTACTAAAATGATACCTGTTCATATTTGTTTCATTTAATATGTATAAATATTTATTTTAAAGATATTTATCACAAAGATTATTATATTATTATAATAACTGTCAAATAATCTGTTCATCAGGGCACACTGCAGGGAAAGATTGAAAACCCCAGCGCTGCTGAACTCACACACTGTCTGTTCTCTATACTGGACCTGGTGAGACTATCTATCTATCTATCTATCTATCTATCTATCTGTCTGTCTGTCTGTCTATATATTTGTTTATCTATCTATCTATCTATCTATCTATCTATCTATCTATCTATCTATCTATCTATCTATCTATCTATCTATCTATCTATCCTCTGTCTATCTATCTATCTATCTATCTATCTATCTATCTATCTATCTATCCTCTGTCTATCTATCTATCTATCTATCTATCTATCTATCTATCTATCTATCTATCTATCTAGCTATCTATCTAGCTATCTGTCTGTCTGTCTGTCTGTCTGTCTGTCTGTGAACACATTGTTCTTTAGCTCACATGTGTTTATATCTGTGTGTGTGTAGATAGTGTTTCACTGTAATGAGGATCTCCCTCCATCTATCGTGGCTCCTCTGTTTGAGCCGGAGTGTATCCTCTTCCTCAGCGAGGAGGCCACGGCGGAGGAGGACCATCTGTGGCAGTCGCTGGGAGACGCCTGGAACATCCCCAGGTACAACACACACACAAACACACTTCTGGTTTACTATCTTTGTGGGGACTCTCCATAGACTTAATGGTTTTTATACTGTACAAACTGTATATTCTGTCTCCTTACACTAACCCTACCCCTAAACCTACCCATCACAGAAAACTTTCTGCATTTTTACATTTAAAAAAAAAACTCATTCTGTATGATTTATAAGCTTGTTTACCCATGGGGACCTCTATTTAGGTCCCCACTGTGACACGAGTCCCCATGAGTCTGTGTGCATTCAGGCTGAAGTCCCCAGTAGGATAGAAAAACATAAACATGAACACAAACACAAACACAAACACACACACACACACACACACACACACACACACACACACACACACACACACGTCAGACAGAGAAAACCCCAAGACAGACCTGAGCCTAGACATGACCACAACACATCCCTGAAGTGTCAGCAGAGAGTGTGTCCATTAGACTCTCCCTGTGAAGGCCTCATCGACACGACAGAATCGGCACTGATCCTCAACATACTCTCCATACCGGTGTGAATCTTCAACCAGATGGAACTGGATAATATTCTGAATGTTCTGATCCAATCTGTCTTCAGAACTGTAATGCTGCTAGAATCATAATCATAATCATACACTTTTGGTTCGTTGGCCAGAGGAGAACTGAGAGACTGAGTCTGGTTTCTCACAAGGGTTTTTCTCCAGTCCGTCACTAATAGAGTTTTAAAAGCGCTATATAAATAAATGTGACTTGACTTGACAGAGGCTGGTCTCTTCACATCATGTTTCTGTGTGTCTGATGAAGCACCAAGTGGCCGGAGGATGATGAAGATATTCCCACGTTCACGCCGGTGTTTGATGACGGCTGGGAGCCGCCGGCCATTAGAAACCCAGAGCCGACCAACACACACACCAGCAGCCGAGAGCCACCGCGACAATCCGTGACACGACAAACGGTACAAACACACACTGAGCACTCAAAGGGATAGTTCACCCAAAAATGAAAATTACTTCATGATTTACTCACCCTGAATCCATACTAGGTGTATATGACATTCTTCTTTCAGACGAACACAATCAGAGTTATATTAAAAATGTTCTGGCTCTTCCAAGCTTTATAATTTTTTTTTTTTTGGAAGTCCATCAAAGCGCATCCACCCATGATAAAAGTGCTCCACACTGCTCTGGCGGGTTAATAAAGGCCTTCTGAAGTGAAGCGATGCGTTTGTGTAAGAAAAATATCCATGTTTAAAACTTTATTGACAAAAAATAACTAGCTTCCGGCAGACGGCCGTACGCAAGTCGACTTACGCCACAAGAGTAACACTTGAAGATGTATGACGCAGATGTAGGAGTAGCGTAAGCGTTGATGCCTCTCGCGATTCAAACAAACAGGGCTGGGCAACCGCGTTCGCCATTACGTTGTGTGTCAAGTTTAAGTGTTACTCATTGCTTTACTTCAGAAGGCCTTTATTAACCCCCCGGAGCAGTGTGGAGCACTTTTTATCATGGATGGATAGGCTCTGATGAACTTCCAAAAAAAAGACCCATTGACTCCATTATAAAGCTTGGAAGAGCCAGGACATTTTTTAATATAACTCTGATTGTGTTCGTCTGAAAGAAGAATGTCATATACACCTAGTATGGCTTCAGGGTGAGTAAATCATGGGCTAATTTACATTTTTGGGTGACCTATCCCTTTAATTACATGAGAAACATTTAATTCAGATGCTTTAATAGTTGTTTGCTTCTGTTTCTTTGTGTAGAGCTACAAAATACCAGGGGAACCTCAGGAAAGGTACCGATATACTTCAGTATTTTACTGTAGATCTCCTGCTGTACTTTGAGTGTGTAACGGTGTGTGTTTTGCAGTTCGGAGGAGTTGCCGGTGAGCTACATGCGAGCGGTGTTTGATTTTTCCGCGCGTAACGCTCGTGAGCTCACCATCAGTAAAGGTGAAGAACTGCAGGTGAGCGACTGAAGACACAGACAAAGAGATTTTGAGTTTTATGAACCGATATAGTGTCTGACTTTCTGACTTTATCTGGACGATAACTTTATTCTAGATCTGCTGTAAAGCCAAAACCATCTGTTACTTTAATTTCCTATTATCACTGTAAAGCTGCTTTGAAAAAATCTTGTTAATAGTGCTTTATAAATGAAAGTGACTTGACTTTGTAATAACTTGTTTTTGAGAAAATGGTCTCTAAGGATTCAGCGTGTGTGTTGTAGTTGTTGGACATGTCTAAGCAGTGGTGGAAGGTGAGGAATCAGAAAGGACAGGTCGGTTACGTCCCCAACAACATGCTTCAGCTTCCACAGCAGGAGGCCAAACCTGTACGTATACGTGACGTATGTGTCTAGTCCTGTTGATCTGAGTTACACACGTTCACAATCATAAACTTCACCCCATGACCCGCAGGAAACTCCATCTGCACCGGCACTCACCAGAAAATCCCGTCCGGAGGAGGTCCGGGCCTGGCTGGAGCACAAGGGCTTCAGTAAAATGTGAGGAAAATGTGTTAGCATATTGCACAGTATATACTGTGTAATGCATACGGTTTAAAAGAAAATAGTGTGTGAAACTAGTATGCAACCATTTCAAACAGTAATAGTATTCTGCACTGTCACATGACCTAATTAAGGTGCATGTTTAATTCATTTACCTAATTTGCATATTGGACAATACTGCACGTTATTAAATAATTTGTTTTGAAATGAGTCAAAACCTAAAATGTTTGAAAATCACGACGACGACTGGTGCCATACGGTCTCACACGATGCACATTTAGAAAAATGTAGATAATCTGGGTATTGAGTACAGAATACACACTGCATACTACAGTGTTTCTCAACTGGCGGGTCGCAAGACCGTTTTGAGTTGGTCGCGGAGTGTGTAGTCAAAGACACAACAACAAAAAGCATAACTGGAAAAAAAAAAGTCTGATGAAAGTCTTTTATGTTGCGTGAAAGCGGTTTCTGTCAGATGTAGTTTAAGTAGAGAGAAACGCGTTGTACTGATTCAGTATCTGCCGTCAGATTAGATGTTGTCAGAGTGATTATTCTGAGGTTATTTTCGTAACGAAATAAAAAGTCTCTCACACCTCAGAAAAACGAGCTTGCCTGTCCTGTCAGACGTTCCTGTGCTCGCGGCGCGCGCTGGATATCACAGAGAGCAACAACAACAACAAAATCTTATGTGCGTCAAGTCATCTCGTAAAGATCGTGTTTATGAGTTGAGCGCACATGAACGCCAACACAATGTCGTAATTACGAGTGGGAAGCTCGGGATTTTCTTTAAGCCCCGATGTTGGGGGCGTGTCACTGAGAAACATGGCGGAATACCACAATACAAAAGGTAGCCTATTTAGCAGTGATATTGCTATTTTTTTCTATTTACAGCAAAGTAAGCTAATTGCCAGCACAGAATATGATTGCATAATATAACAATGTAATATATAACGATAAAGTTTGCAGTGGCTTCATAAATTAGGCTAATTAAAAACATAAAGCAAAACACCTGATGCACATTTCTTTGTTCTTCATTTTCTAGAATTAGAGTTTAAGAAATTTGCTTTTTATTTTTGTGCAATTAATTAAGAGAAAGTACTCCGCCATCTTACTCTGGTGAAAAGTGACTTGAACGCACATGCCGTCATAAACACGACTTCCCAACTCGTAAGTACGAACTTCCGAGGAGGACTTGAACACACCAAAAGAGCCAATGAAATTACGAGCATGCAACGTCGTAATAACGTTTTCAATTAGTAAGTCATGAAATGGCCAAAAAGTACCAACATTACACTTGTAAGTTGTACATTGTGTGTTAGCTTGGGAAGGATTGCATGTATTCATATTCATTCCGTCTAACTTCACCAAAATCAGTGTGCGTATGTTTGATCAACAGTTCATGTTATTATTGTATTTACAATGGTAACTGTAGTTTCCAGAATACCATTTTATGTTCACTTATTTTATTTCATACCAACATGCTAACTTTAATACTAGTTTGGGGTTGTTATTTAATAGCCTTATTACTGTAATTCTTACAGTGTATGTTAAGTAAAAAGCGACGGTACCTCTGTGCATGTCGACCATTTTTGAGAACTAAATTTGCTTGGTTCGAATTCCTAAAAACTTTGGGTTGCGTTTCATAACCACGGGAAAATGTGGCCAGATCAGTTGAGAACCACTAGCATGCTAGTTTGTTAATCTGAACTCCGATGTCACATTATAAAATGTTTGTTTTTAAACTGTGTGTGTGTCAGTACGGTCCGGTGTTTAGGGGGCGTCACCGGCTCCATGCTGCTGGGAATGACGCGTGACGAGCTCAAGACTGTTTGTCCTGAGGAGGGCGGACGAGTTTTCTACCAGCTGCAGAACGTCAAATCGGCCCTTGCGGTGAGGTCATCGTTACACACATGATGTCATACTGAAATATGTGATGTCATATTCACACAATGTCATGTTCACTCTCTCCAGGTGGCCAGTGAAGTGAGACCAATGATCTGAGGCCGCTAACTTCCCATCGACCGACACACACACACAACACACACACACACACACACACACGACTGAAGCTGTTAATGGATGCTGAAGGACGTTGAATGTTAAATTCATATTTATTCGTAATCAGAGCTGGTTTTGAAGATCAGGAGCGTCTGATTTGTATATTATTATCACTGTTTTTAGGTTTGATGCAAAGATGAGCAAGAACCCAGAGGAGATTGAATGCACACATGCTTTATTGATATGAACAAAATACTCTTATCTGATCAGTTCTGCTGTAGACTAACATTCTCATTCACAAAAAATAAAGATATACATATATATATTTTTGTACTATTACTTGTGATCATTTGCTCTCTAGCATGTCGAACCTCATGCTTTGCTCTGTGTCTGCTCGATCAGCATGCTAATCTCTACAAATCGTGCTGTTTTTGATCTCATGATTTGTGCGATTTATTAGTGGGAAAATCACTATATTGTGTGAAGATTAACAGTCAGTTTAATGTTCAACTAAAACTACTGTCAGGCATAATGTATATCGAGTGTACGAGGAGATCTACGTAAACTACCTTCATGTAGACGTGTAAACTTCCCAGCGTTTAGCGCACAGGAGGTTTAGGGTTAGAAAAATACTGTTCGTTTTGGCTCATCGGCGCCTCCTGCAGGACCGGAGGAGATTCGTAAACACACATCTGAACAGTTCGGCCATCAGAGAAAATAAATCCTTCAAATTGATGAAGAAATTAAAGAGTTTATAGAACGAGAGACTGAAAGACACGTTCACAGTAAGTTACAATCAAAGCCAAAGCTTCAAAATAAAAGTAGCTAAAGTAAAAGGCACGTGAGGGAGCTGTGATGTCATCACGGCGCTCGTGACGGAGGTGTAATGACACAAACACTCGTGCTCGTTGCATTATATCGATGCATAGCTGAAACGTCTCTAAACATGCACTGAAATGAGATCAACACTGACGTAGGGAATGTCACTTTGGTCTTGATGCTGCGGCGTTCTGTAGTGAGTGTGTGGGCGGGGTCATGGCTTCTCTAGTGTGCTGATTGGACAGGCAAGCGTGTGGGCGGGGCCATGGCTTCTCTAGTGTGCTGATTGGACAGGCAAGCGTGTGGGCGGGGTCATGGCTTATCTCTTGTGTGCTGATTGGACAGGCTAGCGTGTGGGCGGGGTCATGGCTTATCTCTAGTGTGCTGATTGGACAGGAGAGCGTGTGGGCGGGGTCATGGCTTATCTCTAGGGTGCTGATTGGACAGGAGAGCGTATGGGCGGGGTCATGGCTTATCTCTAGTGTGCTGATTGGACAGGCGAGCGTGTGGGCAGGGACATGGCTTATCTCTAGTGTGCTGATTGGACAGGCGAGCGTGTGGGCGGGGTCATGGCTTATCTCTAGTGTGCTGATTGGTCAGGAGAGCGTGTGGGCAGGGACATGGCTTATCTCTAGTGTGCTGATTGGACAGGCGAGCGTGTGGGCGGGGTCATGGCTTATCTCTAGTGTGCTGATTGGACAGGCGAGCGTGTGGGCGGGGTCATGGCTTATCTCTAGTGTGCTGATTGGTCAGGAGAGCGTGTGGGCGGGGTCATGGCTTATCTCTAGTGTGCTGATTGGACAGGCGAGCGTGTGGGCGGGGTCATGGCTTATCTCTAGTGTGCTGATTGGACATGCGAGCGTGTGGGCAGGGTCATGGCTTATCTCTAGTGTGCTGATTGGACATGCGAGCGTGTGGGCGGGGTCATGACTTATCTCTAGTGTGCTGATTGGACAGGAGAGCATGTGGGCGGGGACATGGCTTATCTCTAGTGTGCTGATTGGACATGCGAGCGTGTGGGCGGGGTCATGGCTTCTCTAGTGTGCTGATTGGACAGGTGAGCGTGTGGGCGGGGCCATGGCTTATCTCTAGTGTGCTGATTGGACATGTGAGCGTGTGGGCGGGACATGGCTCATCTCTAGTGTGCTGATTGGACAGGCGAGCATGTGGGCGGGGACATGGCTTATCTCTAGTGTGCTGATTGGACAGGTGAGCGTGTGGGCGGGGTCATGGCTTCTTTAGTGTGCTGATTGGACAGCTGAGTGTGGGCCGGGGCTGTGGCTCATTTCTAGTGTGCTGATTGGACCGGTATGAGTGTGGGCGGGGTCATGGCTTCTCTAGCGTGCTGATTGGACAGGCGAGCTTGTGGGCGGGGCTGTGGATTGGCTGGATGTGAAGGACAGCATGTCGTCCTCCTCCTCGATGCGGTCCAGCTCCTGCGTTCGGACGGCCTGCGTGATGAGGTGAAGTTCTTCGCACAGCGTCTCGTGACGGTACGCCACGCGGATGTCGGGGACGTTTGTGCGCCGAATGTCGTTACTGATCGTACCCTCTTTGTTGTAGTTGGGACCCAGCCAATAACCCTTAGCCTGAGACAGACAGATATAATAGATGAGGACACAATTATACTCTCCACAGAAATGTTTCTGACCCTGATATTTCTGGCTTTTCTGGGAGCCCTGCTTTCATTTCCATTATTTTCATTAACCTTGATAACTTTTCTATATATACTGTGTGTGTGTTTGTTACCCTGTGTGAGAAGCCGCTCATTAACACACTGTTTCTGGCCAGTTCACACATGTCACATGAGCTCAGTTTCCACACTTGAGCAGCGATGCTGTACTCCTCCATCAGAGGCTCCTGCAACACACACACACACACATATACAGTCATGCAAAACACAGACACATGCATAAATACTAGGGGTGTAAGGATACCCTCATTTCATGATTCAATACATATTACGATACTGAACTCACAATACAATATTAATGCGATACTCCAAGACATTTGGTAAAAGGTTAACAACATTTTTTACTATTGATTTAAAATGCTAAATCTGATATAACATTGTGTGTGTAAATGAATAGGCTTGGATTTGTTGCTGGAAACCCAAAGCACAGGACAATAGAGACACCAGAATAAAAATATTCATGATTCTGAAGCTGAAAATACTGAATTAAATTAGATGAATATGCTTGATCTCTTTCACTGACTAGATGTATTTAACATAATGTAGGACCCTTTTTACTGGTAGCCTAACATCAGACATTCGGCATTATCAGGACACACAAATATTCCCCCACTGCATTATATTCAACATTATATATAGTATTATATATAGTAGTTTAATGTAGCACTGACACTAAAACTCTGTAAACTCAAATTTTTTCCTCACACAGAAATTTTATTGAACTATACACGATACATATTGTTGCATTTTTGTATTGCGATATATTGTTACACCACTAATGAATACTGTAGTTTAACCTGAAACTGATGCTTGAACATCAGACACCAGCAGTGTTGGGGAAAGTTACTTAGTTGAAAATTGAAAAGTAATGCATTTCAATATTGCGGTACTCCCTTAAAAAGTTACTAATTGCATTACTTAGTTACTTTTTTAGAAAAGTAATGCGTTACGTTGCTTTTGCGTTACTTTTGTTCCACCTGGGCTGGGCTTGTTTTTTTATAACAAAAAAGTTAGGCTATATTTTTAGGCAAATGTAAAGACCCTTTACATAATCCTCAGGCTGAAGGGAATGCAGATTCACGTGTGTACAGTAGACATAGAGTAGAGATAAAGTACAGTAGAGATAGAGTACAGTACAGTAGGGAGAGAGTACAGTAGAGAACAGTAGAGATAGAGTACAGTAGAGAGTACAGTAGAGATAGTGTACAGTAGAGTACAGTAGAGAGTGCAGTAGAGAGAGTGTACAGTAGAGAGTACAGTAGTGTACAGTAGAGAGAGAGTACAGTAGAGATAGAGTACAGTAGAGTACAGTAGAGAGTACAGTAGTGTACAGTAGAGAGAGTACAGTAGTGTACAGTAGAGGGTACAGTAGTGTACAGTAGAGAGAGAGTACAGTAGAGTACAGTAGAGATAGAGTACAGTAGAGTACAGTAGAGAGAGTAGAGTAGTGTACAGTAGAGATAGAGTACAGTAGAGGTAGAGTACAGTAGAGGTAGAGTACAGTAGAGTACAGTAGAGAGAGTAGAGTAGTGTACAGTAGAGATAGAGTACAGTAGAGTACAGTAGAGGTAGAGTACAGTAGAGTACAGTAGAGAGAGTAGAGTAGAGTACAGTAGAGATAGTAGAGTAGTGTACAGTAGAGAGAGTACAGTAGAGTACAGTAGAGGTAGAGTACAGTAGAGTACAGTAGAGGTAGAGTACAGTAGAGTACAGTAGAGAGAGTAGAGTAGAGTACAGTAGAGAGAGTAGAGTAGTGTACAGTAGAGATAGAGTACAGTAGAGTACAGTAGAGGTAGAGTACAGTAGAGAGAGTACAGTAGAGTACAGTAGAGAGAGTAGAGTAGTGTAGTGTACAGTAGAGAGAGTACAGTAGAGATAGTGTACAGTAGAGAGAGTACAGTAGAGTACAGTAGAGTGAGTGTACAGTAGAGAGAGTACAGTAGAGTACAGTAGAGTGAGTGTACAGTAGAGAGTGCAGTAGAGAGAGTACAGTAGTGTACAGTAGAGATAGTGCACAGTAGAGAGAGTACAGTAGAGTACAGTAGAGATAGTGTACAGTAGAGAGAGTACAGTAGAGTACAGTAGAGATAGTGTACAGTAGAGAGAGTACAGTAGAGTACAGTAGAGTGAGTGTACAGTAGAGAGTGCAGTAGAGAGAGTACAGTAGTGTACAGTAGAGATAGTGCACAGTAGAGAGAGAGTACAGTAGAGTACAGTAGAGTACAGTAGAGATAGTGTACAGTAGAGAGTACAGTACAGTAGAGATAGTGTACAGTAGAGAGAGTACAGTAGAGTACAGTAGAGATAGGGTACAGTAGAGTACAGTAGAGATAGAGTACAGTAGAGAGAGTACAATAGAGTACAGTAGAGATAGGGTACAGTAGAGTACGGTAGAGAGAGTACGGTAGAGAGTGTACAGTAGAGTACAGTAGAGTATGGTAGAGATAAAGTACAGTAGAGATAGTGTACAGTAGAGAGAGTACAGTAGAGTACAGTAGAGAGAGTACAGTAGAGTACAGTAGAGATAGAGTACAGTAGAGTACAGTAGAGAGAGTACAATAGAGCACAGTAGAGAGAGTAGAGTAGAGTACAGTAGAGTACAGTAGAGTATGATAGAGAGAGTACGGTAGAGATAGTGTACAGTAGAGAGAGTACAGTAGAGTACAGTAGAGTACAGTAGAGTACAGTAGAGAGAGAGTACAGTAGAGAGAGTGTACAGTAGAGAGAGAGTACAGTAGAGAGAGAGTACAGTAGAGTACAGTAGAGAGAGTACAATAGAGTACAGTAGAGAGAGTAGAGTAGAGTACAGTAGAGTACGGTAGAGAGAGTACGGTAGAGATAGTGTACAGTAGAGAGAGTACAGTAGAGAGAGTGTACAGTAGAGAGAGAGTACAGTAGAGTACAGTAGAGATAGGGTACAGTAGAGTACGGTAGAGATAGTGTACAGTAGAGAGAGTACAGTAGAGTACAGTAGAGAGAGGGTACAGTAGAGAGAGGGTACAGTAGAGAGAGGGTACAGTAGAGATAGGGTACAGTAGAGATAGGGTACAGTAGAGAGAGTAGAGTAGAGTACAGTAGAGTACGGTAGAGAGAGTACGGTAGAGATAGTGTACAGTAGAGAGAGTACAGTAGAGTACAGCAGAGTACAGTAGAGAGAGTGTACAGTAGAGAGAGAGTACAGTAGAGTACAGTAGAGATAGGGTACAGTAGAGTACAGTAGAGGTAGAGTACAGTAGAGAGAGTACAGTAGAGTACAGTAGAGGTAGAGTACAGTAGAGTACAGTAGAGGTAGAGTACAGTAGAGTACAGTAGAGAGAGGGTACAGTAGAGATAGGGTACAGTAGAGAGAGGGTACAGTAGAGATAGGGTACAGTAGAGATAGGGTACAGTAGAGATAGGGTACAGTAGAGATAGGGTACAGTAGAGAGAGTAGAGTAGAGTACAGTAGAGTACGGTAGAGAGAGTACGGTAGAGATAGTGTACAGTAGAGAGAGTACAGTAGAGTACAGCAGAGTACAGTAGAGAGAGTGTACAGTAGAGAGAGAGTACAGTAGAGATAGGGTACAGTAGAGTACAGTAGAGATAGAGTACAGTAGAGAGAGTACAGTAGAGTACAGTAGAGGTAGAGTACAGTAGAGAGAGGGTACAGTAGAGAGAGGGTACAGTAGAGTACAGTAGAGGTAGAGTACAGTAGAGAGAGTACAGTAGAGTACAGTAGAGGTAGAGTACAGTAGAGAGAGGGTACAGTAGAGAGAGGGTACAGTAGAGATAGGGTACAGTAGAGAGAGGGTACAGTAGAGATAGGGTACAGTAGAGATAGGGTACAGTAGAGATAGGGTACAGTAGAGATAGGGTACAGTAGAGAGAGTAGGGTAGAGTACAGTAGAGTACGGTAGAGAGAGTACGGTAGAGATAGTGTACAGTAGAGAGAGTACAGTAGAGTACAGCAGAGTACAGTAGAGAGAGTGTACAGTAGAGAGAGAGTACAGTAGAGATAGGGTACAGTAGAGTACAGTAGAGATAGAGTACAGTAGAGAGAGTACAGTAGAGTACAGTAGAGGTAGAGTACAGTAGAGAGAGGGTACAGTAGAGAGAGGGTACAGTAGAGTACAGTAGAGGTAGAGTACAGTAGAGAGAGTACAGTAGAGTACAGTAGAGGTAGAGTACAGTAGAGAGAGGGTACAGTAGAGAGAGGGTACAGTAGAGATAGGGTACAGTAGAGAGAGGGTACAGTAGAGATAGGGTACAGTAGAGATAGGGTACAGTAGAGATAGGGTACAGTAGAGATAGTGTACAGTAGAAGAACAGCTCAAACAAACCTTTCAGCTGCTGTTATTCTGGATAACACAAGAATAGGACGAAGGAGAAGAAAGTTTAACACTTTACCAATAAAAACAAAGAAATCTATAGTGAAGTGAGATTAAATGAATAAAAATGAATGTTTTATTTTACATATTTAGTTAATGGAGGTTTGCATAGTATTCTGATCCTGCATTTCACTGATTTTATTCATTTTGAGGAATATTGAATCTTTTTTTGTGCAAGTGAGATGAGTAAATGCACACTCACATTTAGTCTAGAACTACAATAACCATCATGTACACACACACACACACACACACACACACCTCTTCATTTTGATTTCTCTCAACATGGGGACAAGAGAGCTGTCAGTCAATAAATGGGTTAAAAAAAGACTCATACATTTTAAAAGTAATGCATTACTTTACTAGTAACTTGATAAAGTAATCTGATTACACAACTCAAGTTACTAGTAATGATTTCCACACAACAGTGGACACCAGGTGATCTGACCTTGGTGAAGTGGAACTGCAGCGGGTCGTCGGTGGACAGCGACACCATCAGGCCGCGGGACAGATACTCCGGCAGAGGGTTACGGTGGTAACTCAGGAACAGACTGTTGTTGCTGAGCGGAGACATGGCGATGCCCACCTGAGCCAGATAGTACAGGTACTGCAGGACCGGAGCCTACGACACACACAGGTGGATCACTACTACGTCCACTTTGATGATTCTGCCCTGTGTGTTTGTTATAACCTGTTCAAAATACTGAAAACTAACGATTCATAAATGAATGACTCTTATGAAGCGGTTCTTTATAGTGAATCGAACACATACAGAGTGACTGATGTAGTCCGATTCATGAACAAATGACTCTAATGAACTGGTTCTTTTAGTGAATCAAAAACATGGTCAAACAAGAGTAGTTAAAGGTGCAGTGTGTAAGTTTTAGCGGCATGTAGTGGTGAGGATGCGAACTGCACCCAACAGAAGTTACGGTGGCCGACAGGAAGTGATGTCGTCGCCTGAGACGGCAGAGAGTAGCCAGTTAAACAATGAGCTTTCTTTACAAAGATTAATTAAGAAATTATGTTTACTTTATTATTCAGTAAAACGATTTGTTATTGCGAATTGTCATTGTGTCAGTGTTTTATTCGCTGACTTTTGCTCCCCTCTTTACACAAAGAACAACATAGTGACGAAACGCGTTTGTCCACTCAGGGCCACCGTAGAAACATGTCGATGTAAGGAGACTCGCGGTGTGTGTAGAGAGAAATGCCTCATTCTAAGCTAATAAACACATAACGCTTCATTATGTAAGCTCTTCATACACCACTGAAAACATAGTTATGTGTATGATATTACATTTGTCAACAGATCCTCCTAAATATTACACAACGCACCTTTAAGGAATCAAAATAAATTAGTTTGCCATTCATTTAGGAATCATTGTTCTTTAGTCACGTTGAATGTGTTTGATTCACACCAAAAAATTCATAGGAGTCGTTTCGGATAAAGGCGCTTGGATAAAGGCATCTGCTAAATGATCAAATGTAATGTACATGTTTGTTTAAGAATCAGACAACTCCAGTCAAGCTTTTTGATTCTGATTCACTAAAAAGAACCATCTCATACGAGTCATTCCTTCATGAATTGGACAACATTAGTCATCCTGCATGTTTTGATTCAATTAAAAGAACTGGTTCATATGAGTCATTTGGTTGAAAATTGGTTGGACTACCCTGGTTGTGTTGTGTGTGTTTAATTCACTAAAAAGTATTTCTTAGGGAATCGGACTACGTTGGTCACTCTGTGTGTATTTGATTTGAAAAAAAAAACAGTTCATAAGTCTTTATTTGGGGACTACATTAGTCGTACTGTATGGTTTTGATTGACTAAAAATGACTGGCAAAGAAGAGTCATTTGTTTGGGAATTTGTTTCATTCAAATTAGCCATATATTGTGAACTAGTCAAATCAGATACTTGAATGAATGACTCCTATGAACTGAATCTTTAGTGAATCAAAGCCACATAGAGCATCAAGTGAAATCCGATTCCCAAATGAATGAGTAGAGAAATACTGTAACCAATTTCCCAAACAAATAGCGGTTATGAATCTATACTGTAGTGGTTTTTCCTCTCACTACAAAGAGAACCGGTTCATAAGAGTCATTCATTCAGGAATCAGACTACATTCTGATTCCTGAACAAATGACTCTTTTGATTCAGACTCTTTTCATCCACATACCTTCCTGAGCAGAAGTCCGTGTGAGATGTTTTCTGACAGGATGAATCCAGACACCAGGTGATGAATAGGCCCCGCCTCCCCGCAGTGAGGTCGCAGCACGAAGGTGTTGAAGCCCCGCCTCCTGCTCACAGACAGAGTGATTCAGAGTGACTGGTGAAGTGATTGACACACTGATGATGTGGAGTGTGTGAGTACCTGCGCAGGTGGTTGAGGACCGTCATGTTGGCGTACATGTAGTACAGATAGTACGAGTACGGCGGGTTGTTGTCGTCACACCAGCGCTCCGGAGTCGGACTGTCCAGGTTAAAGATGTGATGCTCCGGTTTAGACTCATCGTCCACGCTGTCGAAGCCCACCACCTGAACAACACACACATCATAGTCTGGTGTTTCAGACTGAAGGACTCGCGTGAGTCAGGAACAGGTGTGTGTGTGTGTAAGGAACAGGTGCATGTGCGAGTGGTGTGTGTGTGTGTGTGAGCAGTAGCGGTTTTTGGCACGGGCGAACCGGGCAATTGCCCGGGGCGGCATTTTTGGGGCGGTGCCGCCGCCGGCACGAGCAGAAAAAATAAATAAATAAATTGCGCCGCGAAGCGGTTTTCTATTATCTATCATTTCACTGTGTGGGGAATTGGCAAATTTGCGCCCCTGAAGATGCCGTGCACAGAAGCTGTTTGTTTGAGAAGGGGAAAGGGGAGGGGGCGCGGAGGCGCGGGCGCGGATGACAGTTCACCTCTGGGTCTCTTCCAAATGGAACGGACAAGGGGGGGGGGATCCATATAGTTATCTAAGTAAGTGACACCTCGACTTTCTTCCAAATAACGCACATTTCATTCATAATATTATAAATACAGGCCTCTATATTTCCTGCACATTTTTGTTTTTCTGAATTGTCTAAATGGCTAATAAAAATAGGTAATACAAAACGATTACTTGGTCACCACCACCAAGGTGAATTGGTTTAGTCTTTCGTGTGCGTAAGCGTGGGTGGTTGCCCTGCACGCTTAATAAACAAACTACAGCTGGTCCAAAACGCAGCAGCTCGAGTTCTTACCAGAACCAGGAAGTATGACCATATTAGCCCGGTTCTGTCAACACTGCACTGGCTCCCTATTAAACATCGCATAAATTTTAAAATATTGCTGATCACTTACAAAGCACTAAATGGTTTAGCTCCGCAGTACTTGAGCGAGCTCTTAACGCATTATAGTCCTTCACGTCTATTGCGATCTCAAAATTCCGGCCAGTTACTAATACCTAGAATATCAAAATCGACTGCTGGCGGTAGATCCTTTTCCTATTTAGCACCAAAACTCTGGAACAGTCTTCCTAACATTGTCCGGGAAGCAGACACACTCTGTCAGTTCAAAGCTAGATTAGAGACACATCTCTTTGGCCTAGCATACACATAATACATTATAGACTTCTATAATTTAATGTTAGGCTGCATAGATTAGGTCAGCCGGAACCGGGAACACTTCCCATAAATCCTGATGTACTCGTTACATCATTAGAAGAATGGCATCTACGCTAATTTTAGTGTCTGTGTTTATCCCGAGGTTTTCCCGCAGCCTGCCGGATCCAGGCCGTATCCAGATCTGACGAAGGACCTTCGCCTGGACCCGATGACAACGCAGTGCTGAAGTGCCAACTAGTCTCTCCCTATGGAGGATCCCTTTCCCACTCTACAGATAAAGCGTCGTCGGGAAAATTCGTTTCGCATTCCTACCCCAAAGCAACAAAATAAAATAAAATTCTTTATCAAAATTTATAAGGAAAGACAAGTACTTTGTTTAGGCTTGGCTTGTAGGGAATTCCAAACCTGCGTATATTCAAATGCACATAACTATAGAACCAATTCTAAATGCTCATGTGAACGCCATCAGCGTTTCTCACAGGT